>NC_047085.1:276133744-276762103 GCF_902459505.1 Geotrypetes seraphini | reverse complement strand
CCAGTCAAGCAGGTAGCATATTCTCACATGTTGGTGACATAATACTTGGATCCCTGGTACAGACAGCTTAAAAAGTGTATTGCCACATTAAGATTTTAAGAAGTTCACGACTGACCGCACTACACTTGCGTGCCTTCCTGCTCGACCTGACAGATCCTGCTAGATTCTGGATATACTGCAAATTCTGCAAATCCGGACACATCCTGGCATAACCTGTGCTTCTGATGGGGAAAGAGTGCATGGAATGGATGTTTTCTGCCTTATAGGTGGTTGAGGATGCTGATATCAGATAGATGCAACCCTTCCTGGGGTCAGAATTGCAGGATCCTGGTACATTGTGGCATATACTGGAATATCCTGTGATTCTGATGGGGAAAGAGTGCATGGAATGGATATTTTCTGCCTTATAGGTGGTTGAGGATGCTGAAATCAGATAGATACATCCCTTCCTAGAATCAGAATTGCAGGATCCTGGTACATCCTGGCATATCCTGTGCTTCTGATGAGGAAAGAGAGTATGGAATGGATGTTTTCTGCCTTATATGTGGTTGAGAATGCTGATGTAAGATAAATGCAGCCCTTCCTAGAATCAGAATTGCAGGATCCTGGTACATCCTGGCATATCCTGTGCTTCTGATGAGGAAAGAGTGTATGGAATGGATGTTTTCTGCCTTATAGGTGGTTGAGGATGCTGATATCAGATAGATGCAACCCTTCGTGGGGTCAGAATTGCAGGATCCTGACAGATCCTGGGTGTCCTGCAAATCCTGACATATCCTGGCATATCCTGTGCTTCTGATGGGGAAAGAGTGCATGGAATGGATGTTTTCTGCCTTATAGGTGGTTGAGAATGCTGATGTAAGATAAATGCAGCCCTTCCTAGAATCAGAATTGCAGGATCCTGGTACATCCTGGCATATCCTGTACTTCTGATGAGGAAAGAGTGTATGGAATGGATGTTTTCTGCCTTATATGTGGTTGAGAATGCTGATGTAAGATAAATGCAGCCCTTCCTAGAATCAGAATTGCAGGATCCTGGTACATCCTGGCATATCCTGTGCTTCTGATGAGGAAAGAGTGTATGGAATGGATGTTTTCTGCTTTATAGGTGGTTGAGGATGCTGAAATCAGATAGATGCAGCCCTTCCTAGAATCAGAATTGCAGGATCCTGGTACATCCTGTTCTTCTGATGAGGAAAGAGTGTATGGAATGGATGTTTTCTGCCTTATATGTGGTTGAGCGTGCTTATATCAGATAGATGCAACCCTTCCTGGGGTCAGAATTGCAGGATCCTGACAGATCATGGGTATCCTGCAAATCCTGACATATCCTGGCATATCCTGTGCTTCTGATGGGGAAAGAGTGCATGGAATGGATGTTTTCTGCCTTATAGGTGGTTGAGGATGCTGAAATCAGATAGATGCAGCCCTTCCTAGAATCAGAATTGCAGGATTCTGGTACATCCTGGCATATCCTGTGCTTCTGATGAGGAAAGAGTGTATGGAATGGATGTTTTCTGCCTTATATGTGGTTGAGGGTGCTGATATCAGATAGATGCAACCCTTCTTGGGGTCAGAATTACAGAATCCTGGTACATTCTGGCATATCCTGTGCTTCTGATGAGGAAAGAGTGTATGGAATGGATGTTTTCTGGGTTGAGGGTGCTGAAATCAGATAGATGCTGCCCTTCCTAGAATCAGAATTGCAGGATCCTGGTACATCCTGGCATATCCTGTGCTTCTGAAGAGGAAAGAGTGTATGGAATGGATGTTTTCTGCCTTATATGTGATTGAGGGTGCTGATATCAGATAGATGCAACCCTTCTTGGGGTCAGAATTGCAGGATCCTGACATATCTTGGGTATCCTGCAAATCCTGACATATCCTGTGCTTCTGATGGGGAAAGAGTGCATGGAATGGATATTTTCTGCCTTATAGGTGGTTGAGGATGCTGAAATCAGATAGATGCAGCCCTTCCTTGAATCAGAATTGCAGGATCCTGTTACATCCTGGCATATCCTGTGCTTCTGATGAGGAAAGAGTGAATGGAATGGATGTTTTCTGCCTTATATGTGGTTGAGGATGCTGAAATCAGATAGATGTAGCCCTTCCTAGAGTCAGAATTGCAGGATCCTGGTACATCCTGGCATATCCCGTGCTTCTGATGAGGAAAGAGTGTATGGAATGGATGTTTTCTGCCTTATAGGTGGTTGAGGGTGCTGATATCAGATAGAGGCAGCCCTTCCTGGGGTCAGAATTGCAGGATCCTGACAGATCCTGCTAGATCCTGGATATACTGCAAATCCTGACACATCCTGGCATATCCTGTGCTTCTGATGAGGAAAGAGTGTATGGAATGGATGTTTCTGCCTTATAGGTGGTTGAGGATGCTGATATCAGATAGATGCAACCCTTCCTGGGGTCAGAATTGCAGGATCCTGGTACATTGTGGCATATCCTGTGCTTCTGATGAGGAAAGAGAGTATGGAATGGATGTTTTCTGCCTTATATGTGGTTGAGAATGCTGATGTAAGATAAATGCAGCCCTTCCTAGAATCAGAATTGCAGGATCCTGGTACATCCTGGCATATCCTGTGCTTCTGATGAGGAAAGAGAGTATGGAATGGATGTTTTCTGCCTTATATGTGGTTGAGAATGCTGATGTAAGATAAATGCAGCCCTTCCTAGAATCAGAATTGCAGGATCCTGGTACATCCTGGCATATCCTGTGCTTCTGATGAGGAAAGAGTGTATGGAATGGATGTTTTCTGCCTTATAGGTGGTTGAGGATGCTGATATCAGATAGATGCAACCCTTCCTGGGGTCAGAATTGCAGGATCCTGACAGATCCTGGGTGTCCTGCAAATCCTGACATATCCTGTGCTTCTGATGGGGAAAGAGTGCATGGAATGGATGTTTTCTGCCTTATAGGTGGTTGAGGATGCTGATATCAGATAGATGCAACCCTTCCTGGGGTCAGAATTGCAGGATCCTGACAGATCCTGGGTATCCTGCAAATCCTGACATATCCTGTGCTTCTGATGGGGAAAGAGTGCATGGAATGGATGTTTTCTGCCTTATAGGTGGTTGAGAATGCTGATGTAAGATAAATGCAGCCCTTCCTAGAATCAGAATTGCAGGATCCTGGTACATCCTGGCATATCCTGTGCTTCTGATGAGGAAAGAGTGTATGGAATAGATGTTTTCTGCCTTATAGGTGGTTGAGGGTGCTGATATCAAATAGATGCAGCCCTTCCTAGAGTCTGAATTGCAGGATCCTGGTAAATTCTTGCATATCCTGTGCTTCTGATGAGGAAAGAGTGTATGGAATGGATGTTTTCTGGGTTGAGGGTGCTGAAATCAGATAGATGCTGCCCTTCCTAGAATCAGAATTGCAGGATCCTGGTACATCCTGGCATATCCTGTGCTTTTGAAGAGGAAAGAGTGTATGGAATGGATGTTTTCTGCCTTATATGTGGTTGAAGGTGCTGATATCAGATAGATGCAACTCTTCCTGGGGTCGGAATTGCAGGATCCTGACAGATCCTGGGTAAGCTGCAAATCCTGGCATATCCTGTGCTTCTGATGGGGAAAGAGTGCATGGAATGGATGTTTTCTGCCTTATAGGTGGTTGAGGATGCTGAAATCAGATAGATGCAGCCCTTCCTAGAATCAGAATTGCAGGATCCTGGTACATCCTGGCATATCCTGTGCTTCTGATGAGGAAAGAGTGTATGGAATGGATGTTTTCTGCCTTATATGTGGTTGAGGGTGCTGATATCAGATAGATCCAACCCTTCCTGGGGTCAGAATTGCAGGATCCTGGTACATTGTGGCATATCCTGGCATATCCTGTGATTCTGATGGGGAAAGAGTGCATGGAATGGATATTTTCTGCCTTATAGGTGGTTGAGGATGCTGAAATCAGATAGATGCAGCCCTTCCTAGAATCAGAATTGCAGGATCCTGGTACATCCTGTTCTTCTGATGAGGAAAGAGTGTATGGAATGGATGTTTTCTGCCTTATATGTGGTTGAGCATGCTGATATCAGATAGATGCAACCCTTCCTGGGGTCAGAATTGCAGGATCCTGACAGATCATGGGTATCCTGCAAATCCTGACATATCTGGCATATCCTGTGCTTCTGATGGGGAAAGAGTGCATGGAATGGAGTTTTCTGCCTTATAGGTGGTTGAGGATGCTGATATCAGATAGATGCAACCCTTCCTGGGTTCAGAATTGCAGGATCCTGGTATATTCTGGCATATCCTGTGATTCTGATGGGGAAAGAGTGCATGGAATGGATGTTTTCTGCCTTATAGGTGGTTGAGGATGCTGAAATCAGATAGATGCAGCCCTTCCTAGAATCAGAATTGCAGAATTCTGGTACATCCTGGCATATCCTGTGCTTCTGATGAGGAAAGAGTGTATGGAATGGATGTTTTCTGCCTTATATGTGGTTGAGGGTGCTGATATCAGATAGATGCAACCCTTCTTGGGGTCAGAATTACAGGATCCTGGTACATTCTGGCATATCCTGTGCTTCTGATGAGGAAAGAGTGTATGGAATGGATGTTTTCTGGGTTGAGGGTGCTGAAATCAGATAGATGCTGCCCTTCCTAGAATCAGAATTGCAGGATCCTGGTACATCCTGGCATATCCTGTGCTTCTGAAGAGGAAAGAGTGTATGGAATGGATGTTTTCTGCCTTATATGTGATTGAGGGTGCTGATATCAGATAGATGCAACCCTTCTTGGGGTCAGAATTGCAGGATCCTGACATATCTTGGGTATCCTGCAAATCCTGACATATCCTGTGCTTCTGATGGGGAAAGAGTGCATGGAATGGATATTTTCTGCCTTATAGGTGGTTGAGGATGCTGAAATCAGATAGATGCAGCCCTTCCTTGAATCAGAATTGCAGGATCCTGTTACATCCTGGCATATCCTGTGCTTCTGATGAGGAAAGAGTGAATGGAATGGATGTTTTCTGCCTTATATGTGGTTGAGGATGCTGAAATCAGATAGATGTAGCCCTTCCTAGAGTCAGAATTGCAGGATCCTGGTACATCCTGGCATATCCCGTGCTTCTGATGAGGAAAGAGTGTATGGAATGGATGTTATCTGCCTTATAGGTGGTTGAGGGTGCTGATATCAGATAGAGGCAGCCCTTCCTGGGGTCAGAATTGCAGGATCCTGACAGATCCTGCTAGATCCTGGATATACTGCAAATCCTGACACATCCTGGCATATCCTGTGCTTCTGATGAGGAAAGAGTGTATGGAATGGATGTTTCTGCCTTATAGGTGGTTGAGGATGCTGATATCAGATAGATGCAACCCTTCCTGGGGTCAGAGTTGCAGGATCCTGGTACATTGTGGCATATCCTGTGCTTCTGATGAGGAAAGAGAGTATGGAATGGATGTTTTCTGCCTTATATGTGGTTGAGAATGCTGATGTAAGATAAATGCAGCCCTTCCTAGAATCAGAATTGCAGGATCCTGGTACATCCTGGCATATCCTGTGCTTCTGATGAGGAAAGAGAGTATGGAATGGATGTTTTCTGCCTTATATGTGGTTGAGAATGCTGATGTAAGATAAATGCAGCCCTTCCTAGAATCAGAATTGCAGGATCCTGGTACATCCTGGCATATCCTGTGCTTCTGATGAGGAAAGAGTGTATGGAATGGATGTTTTCTGCCTTATAGGTGGTTGAGGATGCTGATGTAAGATAAATGCAGCCCTTCCTAGAATCAGAATTGCAGGATCCTGGTACATCCTGGCATAGCCTGTGCTTCTGATGAGGAAAGAGTGTATGGAATGGATGTTTTCTGCCTTATAGGTGGTTGAGGATGCTGATATCAGATAGATGCAACCCTTCCTGGGGTCAGAATTGCAGGATCCTGACAGATCCTGGGTATCCTGCAAATCCTGACATATCCTGGCATATCCTGTGCTTCTGATGGGGAAAGAGTGCATGGAATGGATGTTTTCTGCCTTATAGGTGGTTGAGAATGCTGATGTAAGATAAATGCAGCCCTTCCTAGAATCAGAATTGCAGGATCCTGGTACATCCTGGCATATCCTGTGCTTCTGATGAGGAAAGAGTGTATGCAATGGATGTTTTCTGCCTTATAGGTGGTTGAGGATGCTGAAATCAGATAGATGTAGCCCTTCCTAGAGTCAGAATTGCAGGATCCTGGTACATCCTGGCATATCCCGTGCTTCTGATGAGGAAAGAGTGTATGGAATGGATGTTTTCTGCCTTATAGGTGGTTGAGGGTGCTGATATCAGATAGAGGCAGCCCTTCCTGGGGTCAGAATTGCAGGATCCTGACAGATCCTGGGTGTCCTGCAAATCCTGGCATATCCTGTGCTTCTGATGGGGAAAGAGTGCATGGAATGGATGTTTTCTGCCTTATAGGTGGTTGAGAATGCTGATGTAAGATAAATGCAGCCCTTCCTAGAATCAGAATTGCAGGATCCTGGTACATCCTAGCATATCCTGTACTTCTGATGAGGAAAGAATGTATGGAATGGATGTTTTCTGCCTTATATGTGGTTGAGAATGCTGATGTAAGATAAATGCAGCCCTTCCTAGAATCAGAATTGCAGGATCCTGGTACATCCTGGCATAGCCTGTGCTTCTGATGAGGAAAGAGTGTATGGAATGGATGTTTTCTGCCTTATAGGTGGTTGAGGATGCTGATATCAGATAGATGCAACCCTTCCTGGGGTCAGAATTGCAGGATCCTGACAGATCCTGGGTATCCTGCAAATCCTGACATATCCTGGCATATCCTGTGCTTCTGATGGGGAAAGAGTGCATGGAATGGATGTTTTCTGCCTTATAGGTGGTTGAGAATGCTGATGTAAGATAAATGCAGCCCTTCCTAGAATCAGAATTGCAGGATCCTGGTACATCCTGGCATATCCTGTGCTTCTGATGAGGAAAGAGTGTATGCAATGGATGTTTTCTGCCTTATAGGTGGTTGAGGATGCTGAAATCAGATAGATGTAGCCCTTCCTAGAATCAGAATTGCAGGATCCTGGTACATCCTAGCATATCCTGTACTTCTGATGAGGAAAGAATGTATGGAATGGATGTTTTCTGCCTTATATGTGGTTGAGAATGCTGATGTAAGATAAATGCAGCCCTTCCTAGAATCAGAATTGCAGGATCCTGGTACATCCTGGCATAGCCTGTGCTTCTGATGAGGAAAGAGTGTATGGAATGGATGTTTTCTGCCTTATAGGTGGTTGAGGATGCTGATATCAGATAGATGCAACCCTTCCTGGGGTCAGAATTGCAGGATCCTGACAGATCCTGGGTATCCTGCAAATCCTGACATATCCTGGCATATCCTGTGCTTCTGATGGGGAAAGAGTGCATGGAATGGATGTTTTCTGCCTTATAGGTGGTTGAGAATGCTGATGTAAGATAAATGCAGCCCTTCCTAGAATCAGAATTGCAGGATCCTGGTACATCCTGGCATATCCTGTGCTTCTGATGAGGAAAGAGTGTATGCAATGGATGTTTTCTGCCTTATAGGTGGTTGAGGATGCTGAAATCAGATAGATGTAGCCCTTCCTAGAGTCAGAATTGCAGGATCCTGGTACATCCTGGCATATCCCGTGCTTATGATGAGGAAAGAGTGTATGGAATGGATGTTTTCTGCCTTATAGGTGGTTGAGGGTGCTGATATCAGATAGAGGCAGCCCTTCCTGGGGTCAGAATTGCAGGATCCTGACAGATCCTGCTAGATCCTGGATATACTGCAAATCCTGACACATCCTGGCATATCCTGTGCTTCTGATGAGGAAAGAGTGTATGGAATGGATGTTTCTGCCTTATAGGTGGTTGAGGATGCTGATATCAGATAGATGCAACCCTTCCTGGGGTCAGAATTGCAGGATCCTGGTACATTGTGGCATATCCTGTGCTTCTGATGAGGAAAGAGAGTATGGAATGGATGTTTTCTGCCTTATATGTGGTTGAGAATGCTGATGTAAGATAAATGCAGCCCTTCCTAGAATCAGAATTGCAGGATCCTGGTACATCCTGGCATATCCTGTGCTTCTGATGAGGAAAGAGAGTATGGAATGGATGTTTTCTGCCTTATAGGTGGTTGAGAATGCTGATGTAAGATAAATGCAGCCCTTCCTAGAATCAGAATTGCAGGATCCTGGTACATCCTGGCATATCCTGTGCTTCTGATGAGGAAAGAGTGTATGGAATGGATGTTTTCTGCCTTATAGGTGGTTGAGGATGCTGATATCAGATAGATGCAACCCTTCCTGGGGTCAGAATTGCAGGATCCTGACAGATCCTGGGTGTCCTGCAAATCCTGACATATCCTGTGCTTCTGATGGGGAAAGAGTGCATGGAATGGATGTTTTCTGCCTTATAGGTGGTTGAGGATGCTGATATCAGATAGATGCAACCCTTCCTGGGGTCAGAATTGCAGGATCCTGACAGATCCTGGGTATCCTGCAAATCCTGACATATCCTGTGCTTCTGATGGGGAAAGAGTGCATGGAATGGATGTTTTCTGCCTTATAGGTGGTTGAGAATGCTGATGTAAGATAAATGCAGCCCTTCCTAGAATCAGAATTGCAGGATCCTGGTACATCCTGGCATATCCTGTGCTTCTGATGAGGAAAGAGTGTATGGAATAGATGTTTTCTGCCTTATAGGTGGTTGAGGGTGCTGATATCAAATAGATGCAGCCCTTCCTAGAGTCTGAATTGCAGGATCCTGGTAAATTCTTGCATATCCTGTGCTTCTGATGAGGAAAGAGTGTATGGAATGGATGTTTTCTGGGTTGAGGGTGCTGAAATCAGATAGATGCTGCCCTTCCTAGAATCAGAATTGCAGGATCCTGGTACATCCTGGCATATCCTGTGCTTCTGAAGAGGAAAGAGTGTATGGAATGGATGTTTTCTGCCTTATATGTGGTTGAAGGTGCTGATATCAGATAGATGCAACCCTTCCTGGGGTCAGAATTGCAGGATCCTGACAGATCCTGGGTATCCTGCAAATCCTGGCATATCCTGTGCTTCTGATGGGGAAAGAGTGCATGGAATGGATGTTTTCTGCCTTATAGGTGGTTGAGGATGCTGAAATCAGATAGATGCAGCCCTTCCTAGAATCAGAATTGCAGGATCCTGGTACATCCTGGCATATCCTGTGCTTCTGATGAGGAAAGAGTGTATGGAATGGATGTTTTCTGCCTTATATGTGGTTGAGGGTGCTGATATCAGATAGATCCAACCCTTCCTGGGGTCAGAATTGCAGGATCCTGGTACATTGTGGCATATCCTGGCATATCCTGTGATTCTGATGGGGAAAGAGTGCATGGAATGGATATTTTCTGCCTTATAGGTGGTTGAGGATGCTGAAATCAGATAGATGCAACCCTTCCTAGAATCAGAATTGCAGGATCCTGGTACATCCTGTTCTTCTGATGAGGAAAGAGTGTATGGAATGGATGTTTTCTGCCTTATATGTGGTTGAGCATGCTGATATCAGATAGATGCAACCCTTCCTGGGGTCAGAATTGCAGGATCCTGACAGATCATGGGTATCCTGCAAATCCTGACATATCCTGGCATATCCTGTGCTTCTGATGGGGAAAGAGTGCATGGAATGGAGTTTTCTGCCTTATAGGTGGTTGAGGATGCTGATATCAGATAGATGCAACCCTTCCTGGGTTCAGAATTGCAGGATCCTGGTATATTCTGGCATATCCTGTGATTCTGATGGGGAAAGAGTGCATGGAATGGATGTTTTCTGCCTTATAGGTGGTTGAGGATGCTGAAATCAGATAGATGCAGCCCTTCCTAGAATCAGAATTGCAGGATTCTGATACATCCTGGCATATCCTGTGCTTCTGATGAGGAAAGAGTGTATGGAATGGATGTTTTCTGCCTTATAGGTGGTTGAGGGTGCTGATATCAGATAGATGCAACCCTTCTTGGGGTCAGAATTACAGGATCCTGGTACATTCTGGCATATCCTGTGCTTCTGATGAGGAAAGAGTGTATGGAATGGATGTTTTCTGGGTTGAGGGTGCTGAAATCAGATAGATGCTGCCCTTCCTAGAATCAGAATTGCAGGATCCTGGTACATCTTGGCATATCCTGTGCTTCTGAAGAGGAAAGAGTGTATGGAATGGATGTTTTCTGCCTTATATGTGATTGAGGGTGCTGATATCAGATAGATGCAACCCTTCTTGGGGTCAGAATTGCAGGATCCTGACATATCTTGGGTATCCTGCAAATCCTGACATATCCTGTGCTTCTGATGGGGAAAGAGTGCATGGAATGGATATTTTCTGCCTTATAGGTGGTTGAGGATGCTGAAATCAGATAGATGCAGCCCTTCCTTGAATCAGAATTGCAGGATCCTGTTACATCCTGGCATATCCTGTGCTTCTGATGAGGAAAGAGTGAATGGAATGGATGTTTTCTGCCTTATATGTGGTCGAGGATGCTGAAATCAGATAGATGTAGCCCTTCCTAGAGTCAGAATTGCAGGATCCTGGTACATCCTGGCATATCCCGTGCTTCTGATGAGGAAAGAGTGTATGGAATGGATGTTTTCTGCCTTATAGGTGGTTGAGGGTGCTGATATCAGATAGAGGCAGCCCTTCCTGGGGTCAGAATTGCAGGATCCTGACAGATCCTGCTAGATCCTGGATATACTGCAAATCCTGACACATCCTGGCATATCCTTTGCTTCTGATGAGGAAAGAGTGTATGGAATGGATGTTTCTGCCTTATAGGTGGTTGAGGATGCTGATATCAGATAGATGCAACCCTTCCTGGGGTCAGAATTGCAGGATCCTGGTACATTGTGGCATATCCTGTGCTTCTGATGAGGAAAGAGAGTATGGAATGGATGTTTTCTGCCTTATATGTGGTTGAGAATGCTGATGTAAGATAAATGCAGCCCTTCCTAGAATCAGAATTGCAGGATCCTGGTACATCCTGGCATATCCTGTGCTTCTGATGAGGAAAGAGAGTATGGAATGGATGTTTTCTGCCTTATATGTGGTTGAGAATGCTGATGTAAGATAAATGCAGCCCTTCCTAGAATCAGAATTGCAGGATCCTGGTACATCCTGGCATATCCTGTGCTTCTGATGAGGAAAGAGTGTATGGAATGGATGTTTTCTGCCTTATAGGTGGTTGAGGATGCTGATATCAGATAGATGCAACCCTTCCTGGGGTCAGAATTGCAGGATCCTGACAGATCCTGGGTGTCCTGCAAATCCTGGCATATCCTGTGCTTCTGATGGGGAAAGAGTGCATGGAATGGATGTTTTCTGCCTTATAGGTGGTTGAGAATGCTGATGTAAGATAAATGCAGCCCTTCCTAGAATCAGAATTGCAGGATCCTGGTACATCCTGGCATATCCTGTACTTTTGATGAGGAAAGAGTGTATGGAATGGATGTTTTCTGCCTTATATGTGGTTGAGAATGCTGATGTAAGATAAATGCAGCCCTTCCTAGAATCAGAATTGCAGGATCCTGGTACATCCTGGCATAGCCTGTGCTTCTGATGAGGAAAGAGTGTATGGAATGGATGTTTTCTGCCTTATAGGTGGTTGAGGATGCTGATATCAGATAGATGCAACCCTTCCTGGGGTCAGAATTGCAGGATCCTGACAGATCCTGGGTATCCTGCAAATCCTGACATATCCTGGCATATCCTGTGCTTCTGATGGGGAAAGAGTGCATGGAATGGATGTTTTCTGCCTTATAGGTGGTTGAGAATGCTGATGTAAGATAAATGCAGCCCTTCCTAGAATCAGAATTGCAGGATCCTGGTACATCCTGGCATATCCTGTGCTTCTGATGAGGAAAGAGTGTATGGAATGGATGTTTTCTGCCTTATAGGTGGTTGAGGGTGCTGATATCAAATAGATGCAACCCTTCCTGGGGTCAGAATTGCAGGATCCTGACAGATCCTGGGTATCCTGCAAATCCTGGCATATCCTGTGCTTCTGATGGGGAAAGAGTGCATGGAATGGATGTTTTCTGCCTTATAGGTGGTTGAGGATGCTGATATCAGATAGATGCAACCCTTCCTGGGGTCAGAATTGCAGGATCCTGACAGATCCTGGGTATCCTGCAAATCCTGGCATATCCTGTGCTTCTGATGGGGAAAGAGTGCATGGAATGGATGTTTTCTGCCTTATAGGTGGTTGAGGATGCTGAAATCAGATAGATGCAGCCCTTCCTAGAATCAGAATTGCAGGATCCTGGTACATCCTGGCATATCCTGTGCTTCTGATGAGGAAAGAGTGTATGGAATGGATGTTTTCTGCCTTATATGTGGTTGAGGGTGCTGATATCAGATAGATGCAACCCTTCCTGGGGTCAGAATTGCAGGATCCTGGTACATTGTGGCATATCCTGGCATATCCTGTGATTCTGATGGGGAAAGAGTGCATGGAATGGATATTTTCTGCCTTATAGGTGGTTGAGGATGCTGAAATCAGATAGATGCAGCCCTTCCTAGAATCAGAATTGCAGGATCCTGGTACATCCTGTTCTTCTGATGAGGAAAGAGTGTATGGAATGGATGTTTTCTGCCTTATATGTGGTTGAGCGTGCTGATATCAGATAGATGCAACCCTTCCTGGGGTCAGAATTGCAGGATCCTGACAGATCATGGGTATCCTGCAAATCCTGACATATCCTGGCATATCCTGTGCTTCTGATGGGGAAAGAGTGCATGGAATGGATGTTTTCTGCCTTATAGGTGGTTGAGGATGCTGATAATCAGATAGATGCAGCCCTTCCTAGAATCAGAATTGCAGGATCCTGGTACATCCTGGCATATCCTGTGCTTCTGATGAGGAAAGAGTGTATGGAATGGATGTTTTCTGCCTTATAGGTGGTTGAGGGTGCTGATATCAGATAGATGCAACCCTTCTTGGGGACAGAATTACAGGATCCTGGTACATTCTGGCATATCCTGTGCTTCTGATGAGGAAAGAGTGTATAGAATGGATGTTTTCTGCCTTATATGTGATTGAGGGTGCTGATATCAGATAGATGCAACCCTTCTTGGGGTCAGAATTGCAGGATCCTGACATATCTTGGGTATCCTGCAAATCCTGACATATCCTGTGCTTCTGATGGGGAAAGAGTGCATGGAATGGATATTTTCTGCCTTATAGGTGGTTGAGGATGCTGAAATCAGATAGATGCAGCCCTTCCTTGAATCAGAATTGCAGGATCCTGTTACATCCTGGCATATCCTGTGCTTCTGATGAGGAAAGAGTGAATGGAATGGATGTTTTCTGCCTTATATGTGGTTGAGGATGCTGAAATCAGATAGATGCAGCCCTTCCTAGAGTCAGAATTGCAGGATCCTGGTACATCCTGGCATATCCCGTGCTTCTGATGAGGAAAGAGTGTATGGAATGGATGTTTTCTGCCTTATAGGTGGTTGAGGGTGCTGATAACAGATAGAGGCAGCCCTTCCTGGGGTCAGAATTGCAGGATCCTGACAGATCCTGCTAGATCCTGGATATACTGCAAATCCTGACACATCCTGGCATATCCTGTGCTTCTGATGAGGAAAGAGTGTATGGAATGGATGTTTTTCTGCCTTATAGGTGGTTGAGGATGCTGATATCAGATAGATGCAACCCTTCCTGGGGTCAGAATTGCAGGATCCTGGTACATTGTGGCATATCCTGTGATTCTGATGGGGAAAGAGTGCATGGAATGGATATTTTCTGCCTTATAGGTGGTTGAGGATGCTGAAATCAGATAGATACATCCCTTCCTAGAATCAGAATTGCAGGATCCTGGTACATCCTGGCATATCCTGTGCTTCTGATGAGGAAAGAGAGTATGGAATGGATGTTTTCTGCCTTATATGTTGTTGAGAATGCTGATGTAAGATAAATGCAGCCCTTCCTAGAATCAGAATTGCAGGATCCTGGTACATCCTGGCATATCCTGTGCTTCTGATGAGGAAAGAGTGTATGGAATGGATGTTTTCTGCCTTATAGGTGGTTGAGGATGCTGATATCAGATAGATGCAACCCTTCCTGGGGTCAGAATTGCAGGATCCTGACAGATCCTGGGTGTCCTGCAAATCCTGGCATATCCTGTGCTTCTGATGGGGAAAGAGTGCATGGAATGGATGTTTTCTGCCTTATAGGTGGTTGAGAATGCTGATGTAAGATAAATGCAGCCCTTCCTAGAATCAGAATTGCAGGATCCTGGTACATCCTGGCATATCCTGTACTTCTGATGAGGAAAGAGTGTATGGAATGGATGTTTTCTGCCTTATATGTGGTTGAGAATGCTGATGTAAGATAAATGCAGCCCTTCCTAGAATCAGAATTGCAGGATCCTGGTACATCCTGGCATATCCTGTACTTCTGATGAGGAAAGAGTGTATGGAATGGATGTTTTCTGCCTTATATGTGGTTGAGAATGCTGATGTAAGATAAATGCAGCCCTTCCTAGAATCAGAATTGCAGGATCCTGGTACATCCTGGCATAGCCTGTGCTTCTGATGAGGAAAGAGTGTATGGAATGGATGTTTTCTGCCTTATAGGTGGTTGAGGATGCTGATATCAGATAGATGCAACCCTTCCTGGGGTCAGAATTGCAGGATCCTGACAGATCCTGGGTATCCTGCAAATCCTGACATATCCTGGCATATCCTGTGCTTCTGATGGGGAAAGAGTACATGGAATGGATGTTTTCTGCCTTATAGGTGGTTGAGAATGCTGATGTAAGATAAATGCAGCCCTTCCTAGAATCAGAATTGCAGGATCTTGGTACATCCTGGCATATCCTGTGCTTCTGATGAGGAAAGAGTGTATGGAATGGATGTTTTCTGCCTTATAGGTGGTTGAGGGTGCTGATATCAAATAGATGCAGCCCTTCCTAGAGTCTGAATTGCAGGATCCTGGTAAATTCTTGCATATCCTGTGACTCTGATGGGGAAAGATTGTATGGAATGGATGTTTTCTGCCTTATATGTGGTTGAAGGTGCTGATATCAGATAGATGCAACCCTTCCTGGGGTCAGAATTGCAGGATCCTGACAGATCCTGGGTATCCTGCAAATCCTGGCATATCCTGTGCTTCTGATGGGGAAAGAGTGCATGGAATGGATGTTTTCTGCCTTATAGGTGGTTGAGGATGCTGAAATCAGATAGATGCAGCCCTTCCTAGAATCAGAATTGCAGGATCCTGGTACATCCTGGCATATCCTGTGCTTCTGATGAGGAAAGAGTGTATGGAATGGATGTTTTCTGCCTTATATGTGGTTGAGGGTGCTGATATCAGATAGATGCAACCCTTCCTGGGGTCAGAATTGCAGGATCCTGGTACATTGTGGCATATCCTGGCATATCCTGTGATTCTGATGGGGAAAGAGTGCATGGAATGGATATTTTCTGCCTTATAGGTGGTTGAGGATGCTGAAATCAGATAGATGCAGCCCTTCCTAGAATCAGAATTGCAGGATCCTGGTACATCCTGTTCTTCTGATGAGGAAAGAGTGTATGGAATGGATGTTTTCTGCCTTATATGTGGTTGAGCGTGCTGATATCAGATAGATGCAACCCTTCCTGGGGTCAGAATTGCAGGATCCTGACAGATCCTGGGTATCCTGCAAATCCTGACATATCCTGGCATATCCTGTGCTTCTGATGGGGAAAGAGTACATGGAATGGATGTTTTCTGCCTTATAGGTGGTTGAGAATGCTGATGTAAGATAAATGCAGCCCTTCCTAGAATCAGAATTGCAGGATCCTGGTATATTCTGGCATATCCTGTGATTCTGATGGGGAAAGAGTGCATGGAATGGATGTTTTCTGCCTTATAGGTGGTTGAGGATGCTGAAATCAGATAGATGCAGCCCTTCCTAGAATCAGAATTGCAGGATCCTGGTACATCCTGGCATATCCTGTGCTTCTGATGAGGAAAGAGTGTATGGAATGGATGTTTTCTGCCTTATATGTGGTTGAGGGTGCTGATATCAGATAGATGCAACCCTTCTTGGGGTCAGAATTACAGGATCCTGGTACATTCTGGCATATCCTGTGCTTCTGATGAGGAAAGAGTGTATGGAATGGATGTTTTCTGGGTTGAGGGTGCTGAAATCAGATAGATGCTGCCCTTCCTAGAATCAGAATTGCAGGATCCTGGTACATCCTGGCATATCCTGTGCTTCTGAAGAGGAAAGAGTGTATGGAATGGATGTTTTCTGCCTTATATGTGGTTGAGGGTGCTGATATCAGATAGATGCAACCCTTCCTGGGGTCAGAATTGCAGGATCCTGACAGATCCTGGGTATCCTGCAAATCCTGACATATCCTGGCATATCCTGTGCTTCTGATGGGGAAAGAGTGCATGGAATGGATGTTTTCTGCCTTATAGGTGGTTGAGGATGCTGATATCAAATAGATTCCTGGGGTCAGAATTGCAGGATTCTGGTACATTCTGGCATATCCTGTGATTATGATGTGGAAAGAGTGCATGGAATGGATGTTTTCTGTCTTATATGTGGTTGAGGATGCTGAAATCAGATAGATGCAGCCCTTCCTAGAATCAGAATTGCAGGATCCTGGTACATCCTGGCATATCCCGTGCTTCTGATGAGGAAAGAGTGTATGGAATGGATGTTTTCTGCCTTATAGGTGGTTGAGGGTGCTGATATCAGATTGAGGCAGCCCTTCCTGGGGTCAGAATTGCAGGATCCTGACAGATCCTGCTAGATCCTGGATATACTGCAAATCCTGACACTTCCTGGCATATCCTGTGCTTCTGATGGGGAAAGAGTGCATGGAATGGATGTTTTCCCGAGGTGGTTGAGGGTTCTGAAACCAGATAGATGCTGCCCTTCCTGGGGTCAGAATTGCAATATCCTGGTACAGAATATTGTGCACCTTTCCCTAGCCCTCTATTTTTAAGAGGGCAATCTGCTCTTACTCCCAACATGTTCTGTTAACCAATTTTTGATACTATTTAAAGGAGGCCAGATGGCACTGCTAGAGCCAGTATGAGAGGGCTGGGATGTACTCAGGTTAGGGTTACCAGTTTACCCATCTGGAAATCCGGACCCCCTAGATCCACCCAGTTCCACCCATTCCTGCCCCATCATGTCCCAATCCCGCCCTAACCCTGCCCCCACTGCTTGCCAGGTTTTCAAAAGCCATCCGGATCTCCAGACGTCCTCAAAAGGAGGGCGTTTCTGGGGGAACCTGGATGTCTCATAACTCTATAGTCAGGTATCCCTCAAAGCCACACAAAAAGCAAAACCGTGTTGCAGCTGGTGTAACTGCAGGCAGGAGCGTTTTGCACTTCTTTTACAGGATGTCTGTAGTTAATTTACATTCTGGGTTAAAGTTGAAAAAGTCATGTCCAAGAAACATGGGGAGAGGACAATAATCTAAAGTGCACCTTGGATTCATGTTAATTTTGAACCCAAGCATTTTCTGGTAGAAGACAGATTCCACCTTTTCAACAGTTTCACACATTAGTCCATCCAGAAGGTGTTGATCTTCTCCTGCTGCAGGTTTAGAAATATTAATAGAAGGAGGAGGAGCTACATCCTGCTGCACTGTTTAAAAGACAGTAACATTAACTTGCCTAGGGGAGCGTGTGGCACTGTGGTTAAATCTACAGCCTCAGCACGCTGAGGTTGAGGGTATAAACCCAGGCTGTTCCTTGTGACCCTGGGATAGTCTCTTAACCCCCCCCCCCCCATTGCCCCAGGTCATTAGATTGATTGTGAGCCCCACCAGGACACGCAGGAAAAAATGCTTGAGTACCTGAACAAATTCATGTAAACCAGGGGTGCCCACACTTTTTTGGCTTGCAAGCTACTTTTAAAATGACCAAGTCAAAATGATCTACCAACAATAACATTTTTTAAAAAACACAAAACACACTGTACACAGAGAAAATGTTAATTATCATTTGAATTCGGATATTTTTTCAGAGGTCAAGGCAGATGACTTTAAAATATGCTAATATACTAAAATAGACAAATTAACCCTATCCCCTTTTACTAAACCGCAATAGCGTTTTTTAGCACAGAGAGCTGCACTAAATGCCTTGTGCTGCTCTCGATGCTCATAGGCTCCCTGCGCTAAAAACTGCTATTACGGTTTAGTAAAAGGGGGCCATAGACAGCAGATATAAATTCTCAAAACGGACACATTTTGATCACTAAATTGAAAATAAAATCATTTTTCCTACTTTTGAAAGCCTAATTTTATTCCCGTCTGGTTTGCATTCTAAACTAAAGGGAGTCCCCGCGCTGACGTCTTCTTCTCTGCCGGTCCGCCCACACGAGGAAGAGAAGAAAATGTCATAAGGAGCGGGACCGGCAGAGAAGGAAAAGACGGAGTTGTAAGCCTATTTTTATTCCCGTCTGGTTTGCATTCTAAACTAAAGGGAGTCCCCGCGCTGACGTCTTCTTCTCTGCCGGTCCGCCCACCGAGGAAGAGAAGAAAATGTCATAAGGAGCGGGACCGGCAGAGAAGGAAAAGACGGAGTTGTAAGCCTATTTTTATTCCCGTCTGGTTTGCATTCTAAACTAAAGGGAGTCCCCGCGTTGACGTCTTTTTCTCTGCCGGTCCGCCCACACGGGAAGAGAAGAGCGTGTCATAAGGGGCGGGACCGGAAGAGAAGGAGAAGACGGCGTTGTAGGGGACTCCAGCAAATCCTGGTTTTTACCCAGACCCTGCTGCACTGGAGCGAAACAAATTATAAGTTAGTGAGCCGCACGCAGTGGCGGGTATAAACCTAAATGAAAAAAATAACGTTAAAGCAAAAAACAGAAGCAAGTGTCCAACGTAAAGATCACTGGTATGTCATGTGACCACCTACTGGTAATTTAGTTAAGAGCGTGAGGCCAGGGAGAAAGCCAGAGGCCGCTGCAGCACTTCCCGACTGACCCTCCCCATTGCCCTTCAAAGCAGGAGCGACACCGGCAGTGGACAGCCAGCAAGAGGCAGCGCTGCCGTCCTGCTTTAGGAGATCTGAAGGCAAAAGTTGAAGGGTTGGTCACCGAATCGTGGGCCGATTTTTAAGACAAAAGCGGCGGGGGAAAAATAATTTTTAAAGAGCTCCGGCTGGGGTTTGGGATGGCTGCCGTTGCGGGAGTGGGTGTGTGTGTGGGGGGGGGGGGCGAAACCCCCCACATTATAGAGAAAACGGAACTTTCCCCGAAAAAAATCAGAAAAAATTCCGTTTTGCGAACACTAACTAATAAAGTTGGGGGGGGGGGGTTGCTACCCCAAACCCACCGTTTGAGCTCTTTACAAATTATTATTTCCCCCTCGCACTTCTGTCTTACGCCGAATTGTCGGCGCGCTGGCTTCTTGTGCGCCACTGACAAGAACCATAGTACAGAATAAATTCAATTTCCGTGGTACTTAAATATCCGCTCAAGTTTCCAACAAAAGTCCAGAAAATTGCAACGTAAATGTCAATCAGTAAAGGGAAAATTTTAAAACTAAGCCAAAACCAATGGAACATAGCGTAACACTTACCCTCTGCTGGCTCTAGCGTGGAATCAAAATTGGAACTAAACTCGAGGGCGAAATTTAAAGGGTTTAGTGCTGTGACGCATGCGTAAAGCAGAGCTAAGGCCCGGTTTCAAAAAAGGGCGCGAAAAGAAGTTAGTCTATTGCGCATGTGTGCTACTGCATGCGTCACAGCACTAAACCCGCCGGTAAATTTCACGCAGTTTTGATTCCATTCTAACATAGCAGACAACGTCAGAGGCTAAGTGGTGGTCTATTTTCCATCATATAACTTACTTAATGGTACAGTATTATTATTTGTTAAAAGGGAAATTATCTTATGATGTTTTATGGATTTTTTTTCGTTAGCTTAAACATGGCTTAACTTGCTGTAAATGGGTCAGGTCTCGTATGATAGGACCAGAGAATCGGGTTTGGGTAAAACCAGGATTTGCAGGATCGTCATAGACTTGTATTGAGATCCTGGTAAAATTGCAGGATTTTCCAGGATCCTGGTCCACCTTAACAGCAGACCTCCTCTTTTTTTTGATTGCCACAGCTGCTGCTATGCATTTACTGGAGTCCCCTACAACGCCGTCTTCTCCTTCTCTGCCGGTCCCGCCCCTTATGACACGCTCTTCTCTTCCCGTGTGGGCTGACCGGCAGAGAAGAAGACGTCAGCGCGGGGACTCCCTGCAGAATGACAGCCAGAGGGGCAGTAAAATAGGCTATAACTTATCACACAGAGGAAAAAAAAAAAAAGAACAACAATACTTTGGATTTAGAATTTCAGTAACCTGGTCAACCTTATTGAAACTAATAATTCAGATTTATTAAATTTTTTATACTGTTCACCCAGGGGAGCTCTGAATGGTTTACATCAGGGGTGCCCAAATGGTCGATCGTAATCGACCAGTAGATTGCAAAGGCAACGCGAGTCGATTGCGTTGCCTTTGTGATCTTTTTCTCCCTGCTGCTTCTCCAAGCCAGGCCTGGTGTGTACAAGCGCCGGACTCACCTCTGAAGTCAATTCTGACGTTGGAGAAGAAGTTCTGGGCCAGCCAATCGCTGCCTGGCTGGCCTGGAACATCCTCCCCAACGTTAGAATTGACATCAGAGGTGAAATCTTGTGGGCCCGGTGCTTGTACACGCCAGGCCTGGCTTGGAGAAGCAGCAGGGAGAAAAAGATCGCAAAGGCAACGCCAGGCCTGGCTCGGGGAAGCAGCATAAAGAAATCGCGTTGGTGGTTTGGGGGCGGGGATAGGAAAAGAATCGGGGGAAGTGGAAAAATTGGCACGATGGCAGGGGGACATAGAAAGAAAGGCAGAAATAAAGAGAAGGACAGGGGAAGAGAGAAAGAAAGGTATGCAGGTAGTGGGAGAGAGAAAGAAAGGCAGAAAGAAAGAAATATTGGCTTTACAGAAGAAGGAAGTGCAACCAGAGGCTCATGAAATCACCAGACAAAAAAGGTAGGAAAAATGATTTTATTTTCAATTTAGTGATCAAAATGTGTCAATTTTGAGAATTTATATCTGCTGCCTATATTTTGCACTGTGGCCCCCTTTTACTAAACCGTAATAGCAGTTTTTAGCGCAGGGAGCCTATGAGCATTGAGGGTAGCGCAAGGCATTCAGTGCAGCTCCCTGTGCTAAAAAACGCTATTGTGGTTTAGTAAAAGGGGAGGGGGTATATTTGTCTATTTTAGTATAGTTGTTATTGAGGTGACATTGCATATTTTAAAGTCATCTGCCTTGACCTCTGAAAAAAAATCTGAATTCCAATGATAATTAACATTTTCTCTGTGTAGTGTGTTTTGTGTTTTTTAAAAAATGTTATTGTAGGTAGATCATTTTGACTTGGTCATTTTAAAAGTAGCTTGCAAGCCCAAAAAAATGTGGGTATCCCTGGTTTACATGAATTTATTCAGGTACTCAAGCATTTTTTCCTGCATGTCCTGGTGGGGCTCACAATCAATCTAATGTACCTGGGGCAATGGGGGGGGGGGGGTTAAGAGACTATCCCAGAGTCACAAGGAGCAGCCTGGGTTTGTACCCACAACCTCAGCGTGCTGAGGCTGTAAATTTAACCACACTGCCACACGCTCTCCTAGGCAAGTTAATGTTACTGTCTTTTAAACAGTGCAGCAGGATGTAGCTCCTCCTCCTTCCATTAATATTTCTAAACCTGCAGCAGGAGAAGATACCTTCTGGATGGACTAAAGTGTGACACTGTTGAAAAGGTGGAATCTGTCTTCTACCAGAAAATGCTTGGGTTCAAAATTAACATGAATCCAAGGTGCACTATAGATTATTGTCCTCTCCCCATGTTTCTTGGACATGAGTTTTTCAACTGTAACCCAGAATGTAAATTAACTTCAGACATCCTGTAAAAGAAGTGCAAAACGCTTCTGCCTGCAGTTACACCAGCTGCAACACAGTTTTGCTTTTTGTGTAGCTTTGAGGGATACCTGACTGTAGGGTTATGAGACATCCAGGTTTCCCCAGAAATGCCCTCATTTTGAGAACGTCTGGAGATCCGGATGGCTTTTGAAAACCCGGCAAGCAGTGTGGGCAGGGTTAGGGTGGGATTGGCAGCGGGATTGGGACATGATGGGACAGAAATGGATGGAACTGGGTGGGTCTAGGGGGTCCGGATTTCCAAATGGGTAATTTGGCAACCCTACCTGAGTACACCCCAGCCCTCTCATTCTGGCTCTAGCAGCGCCATCTGGCCTCCTTTAAATAGTATCCAAAATTGGTTGACAGAACACGCTGGGAGTAAGAGCAGAGTGCCCTCTTAAACATAGAGGGCTAAGGCAAGGTGCACAATATTCAGTACCAGGATATTTCAATTCTGACCCCAGGAAGGGCAGCATCTATCTGGTTTCAGAACCTTCAACACCTATAAGGCATTGAACATCCATTCCATACACTCTTTCCCTATCAAAAGCACAGGAAATGCCAGGATGTGTCACGATTGTCAGTATAATAAAATGTAAGGATGGTCGCACCCCCACAATGTTAGGTGGTAGGGGTTAAGTGAAATGCGCACTGACCAACGCCAGGTCCCAGGTTCAGTTCCCTCACCGATGACTCACCAGGAAGTAGAATCAGAGGCACAGCCAGAGGTTTTTGCATAAAGAATATATTATAGAAATAGTCTTACAGAAAAGCAATATTTATAATCATTACAATTAAGTAGAGAGTATTACACTTAAATAGAGAGCCCAGCAGTTCCCCTGCCTTACAGAGTCCAGAAGGAATTGAGTGTGAAGTTTCAGGGAAAGGCAGAGAGAGAGAAGGGGGGATGGGGTGATGTTTCGTGTTCCATAGATAAAGAGAAGGATAGACAGAGAGATAGAGAGAGCTCAAGAGAGAACCAGAGTGCCAAGCCAAGAGCCAAGAGATAGCTAGATAGAAAGAGAGAGAGAGGGCCAAGACCCCTCTCCTGATAGCTTGATAGGAAAAGAGACACCACCTATTGATAGAGCCGAGAGCAGGCTTTTATACCTTGGAATCTTATTCTGAATAGAGAAAATATTGTATCTCCCAGTATCTTTCTGTTTAGAATTTGTAAACTGTTTGAGACAATGGTTAATTTAATTGACAAAGGAGGGTGTAATACCTGCAAGCATGGTGATGGGATTAGGTCTCTGGCTTCTTTGTTTCTTGATCTGTGCACTTGGACCTAAGCACCCTCTTAATCAGACATTAACACCTTTTAGCTAGTCATGATTCAATCAGGGAAACTTAAAACCATATCAGGGAAACTTAACACAGTCTCCCTGCAGTAAGGGTCTATCTGCCTTCCCATGCCAGAGCCAGATTGATATAATCTCCCATAGGCCTCTAGGCTGACAACGATTTACCAGGATCCTGCAATTCTGACTCTAGGAAGGGCTGCATCTATCTGGATTCAGCACCCTTAACCACCTATAAGGCAGAAAACATCCATTCCATATACTCTTTCCCCATCAGAATCGCAGGATATCCAGGATCTGTCAGAATCCTGCAATCCTGACCCCAGGAAGGGCTGCATCTATCTGATTTCAGCACCCTCAACCACCTATAAGGCAGAAAAACATCCATTCCATACACTCTTTCCCCATCAAAAGCACAGGATGTGTCAGGATATACTAGGATCCTGCATTTCTGACTCCAGGAAGGGCTGCATCTATCTCATTTCAGCATCCTCAACCACCTATAAGTCAGAAAACATCCATTCCATGCACTCTTTCCCCATCAGAATCACAGGATATGCCAAGATGTGCGGGATTTGCAGGATATCCAGGATCTAGCAGGATCTGTCAGGATCCTACAATTCTGACCCCAGGAAGGGCTGCATCTATCTGATTTCAGCACCCTCAACTACCTATAAGGCAGAAAACATCCATTCCATACACTCTTTCCCTATCAGAAGCACAGGATATGCCAGGACGTACCAGGATCCTGCAATTCTGACTCTAGGAAGGGCTGCATCTATCTGATTTCAGCATCCTCAACCACCTATAAGGCAGAAAACATCCATTCCATGCACTCTTTCCCCATCAGAATCACAGGATAGAAGAAGAAGAAGAAGATATGCCAGGATTTGCAGGATATCCAGGATCTTTCAGGATTCTGCAATTCTGACCCCAGGAAGGGCTGCATCTATCTGATTTCAGTACCCTCAACCACCTATAAGACAGAAGCACAGGATATGCCAGGATGTGCAGGATCTTGCAATTCTAGGAAGGGCTGCATCTATCTGGATTCAGCACCCTTAACCACCTATAAGGTAGGAAAACATCCATTACACTCTTTCCCCATGAGAAGCACAGGACATGCCAGGATCCTGCATTTCTGACCTCATAAAGGGTTGTTTACACCTGGATTCTGTATCTTTCACAAACTATTAGTGAGGAAACATCTATTCCCTGCACTCTTTCACCATGAAAAGCATAGGACCTGCTAGAATCTTGCTGGATATGCGAAGGTTCTTTAATCCGAATCCAGCTGTCTTCCTTCAGCACAGCTAGGGCTGGTATTAGGGGAGGGCATTCATGAAAGCTGCCCAGTGCCCCTCAGCTCCAGGGGGGGACTCAGTGATGGCATCTCTTCCCTTCATCAAGCAATCTCCCTCTCTTTCCATCACCTTTGTGGGCGCTTTTCATGATCAGTTTTCTCTCTCTGAGGGGCCCGGATGCTGCAGCCATTCTCACAATTCGCGCGCGGATACTCCAAAGCTTCTCCTCTGACATAAGTCGCCCAGGCGGAAACAGGAAATTGCATCAGAGGAAAAGCTTTGTGGCAGCCATGAGCGACTTGTGATAATGGCTGCTGTGTCCGGACCCCTCTGAGAGAGAGAACTTTGATTCTGAAAAGCGCTTGCCAAGGTGACGGGAATAGAGAAAGATGGCCTGATGAGGGGAAGAGTTTGAGTGGAGCTGAAGAGAAGTGAGGAGGGGAGAAAGAGGGGAGCATACGCTGAAAAGAATTGGAGATATCATTGGATGGATATGGGGAAGGGAAAGAGGGGAACAGACACTGAAGGGAAGTGGGCAGGAGAGAAAGAGGAGCAGACGCTGAAAGTGGAGAGAGAGGGAACAGTCAATGGAAGGAAGTGGGGACTAGCAAAAAGGGGAGCTGACTCTGGATGGGAGGGGAGCAAGAGGGGAACAGAGGCTGGATGGAATTGGAGAGGAGAGAGAAAGCACATACTGTATGGAAGGAGGGGATAAAGAAAAAAGGGCGCATGCTGGATTGGGGGAAGAGATTAGAGTTAGTGAGATACTGGAAGGATTGAGGGAAAGAGGTGGCAAGTTGTAGGTAAACATAATAAAAGGGAAATTGAGGACTGGAAAGTAAGTAGATAAAAGGTAGATAACAAATTGAGAAGGAAGAGCAGAAAAGAAAAGGAAAGGGAGAAGAGAGAGAGATACCAAGTACCAAGGTAGGGGGGGAGGGAAGGAGGAGAGAAATGCTAAAAACCACCTGGGGGAGGGTGGGAGAGATGGAAGGGAAGAAGACAGAGATGCCAGACCATGGGGAGAGTGGAGGGGAGAAGATGGGTGCCAGACCAATGAGGAGGGGGGGGGGAGGCAGATAGTTGAAGAGGCATAGAAAGAAAGCAGATGCCATATGGAAGAGGCAAAGATAGGGCAGACAGTGGATGGAAGGAAGAGAATGATGAGAAGATGAAAACAGAAACCAGACGACAAAGGCAAAAATAAATTTCTATTTTATTTGTTTATGGAAATAAGGTGACCCTGTTTATTGGACTAATTTTATTACATTTTTTACTAATTCACAGACCATAACTCCTTTCCTCAGGACAGTACAGGGATACTGTATAGTTTACTGACCTGAAGAAAGAGGTTTTAACCTATGAAAGCCAATTGAGAAATGTATTCGTCTAATAAAATAGCGGGCACTAAATTTTCTTCCTGCCATGTGCATGTGTACGTAATCTCGTGAACTCTTTCAAAATTCGGCACCTCTCCTTGCGGTGACTGCTTGATATAAGGTGGTGGTTGTGTCCCGGTACTGGAGGAGGTGAGAGCTGAAGGCGGTTGCAGATGCAACCATCGGACACTTAAGGCACAAGTTTTCCAGGCACAAGTCGGATATTGATTCTCCCCTCTACAAAAAAGCCTAGAGGACTACACCAAAATCTTGTCTCTTGAAGTTGATACTTTAGAATCTAAATCACAATTTTGCATGATTTAAAAACTCTTTATAGTTTATAAATCTTTCCTTAATTGCTTCTGATAATTTCAGCTATACATAGCTTAAAGCAGTGCAACATGCAGAAAGTGAAAAACTCTCTAAACTTCACTTTCTGCATGTTGCACTGCTTTCAGTTGTGTATAGCTGAAATTATCAGAAGCAATTAAGGAAAGATTTAAAACTATAATGAGTTTTAAATCATGCAAAGTTGTCATTTTTTTAATATGACATTAACTATTTTTTCTGTGGCCCTCCAAGTACCTACAAATCCAAAATGTGGCCCTGCAAAGGGTTTGAGTTTGAGACCGCTGCTCTACACAGATGGGAAAAGGGGGCAATGTCTGGAAAGCAGTATATACTAATGTTTGAAGTATGGAAAACAGGATTCTGGATCTAGAAGCTGTGATTGAAGAAGATGAGTTGGATATAGTGGTGATCACGGAGACCCATGACTGGGATGTAGTTATTCTGGGCTATAATCTGTTCAGGAGAGACATGGTAGGAAGAAAAGGAGGGGGAGTAGCATTATATGTTAAAGATCTTATTAAAGCCACACAATTGCAGGATCTGCAGAGCAAGGAAGAGGCAGGGCAGGATTTATTCTTCGAGGGCCCCTAGGCACACAAATACACTGGCCCCCTATCCCTGCCCATACCCCACCCATGCCCTGCCCCGTCCCCAAGGAAGAGTCTAGTTAATCTAATCATGTATTTGGTATAACTTATGGGCAGACTGGACGGACCGTTCAGGTCTTTATCTGCTGTCATTTACTATGTTACTATATTAAACACGATGTCCCCATCTACCACTCCGTCTGCAGCCAGCGTTCCCTAGACTGGAGGATCACCTACCTGCCTGCAGCTACCGCCCTCCCCGGATCCCATGACACAATCCCTGGGCAGAGCCTCACTTACCTGCAGCTCGCCTTGATCTCCAGGCTGTAACCAGCCAAAGACACCACCGCAGGATTCACTTTAAAATCTAGTCCTCCCCAGAGCAGCCCGCGGAACTGTGCCCTGTGCCACTTCCAGCCACTGCCTCCTCCTCCTTCTCCTGCCCTGCACGGCAGCCATTGCTCCCTTCTCGCTGCTGCCAATCAATGGTATTACTATTTATTATTTTTAATTAGTAGCACAGAGAGAGAGAGGGGAGATGCCGATGTCACAAGTGTGTCATTTTTTTTCCAAGGGAAGCAAAACCTCAGCATAGTGGCCTACCCAGCATATGGGACACCCAGGGCCCATAATTTTTTTTGATACCCCCATCTGTATGAAAAACATGATTTTTAGAAACAATCCACATATCGCACAAGAGTGTACCTAGAAAAACTGCAGTGAGCAGTACAACATCAATACACCCATTGTAAAACTAAACAACCTAGACTAGTACAGATCAATCCTGCACAGTCAATCTTTTTTTTTTAAATTTATCAATTTTCAAATAAACAGTCAAGTATATAACTTGTACAGAAAGGAGAGGCATTAAAGAAAAATACACATTCCAAGTAAATATTAATTATAATCAAGGCAAAAATAATCATAATCTCCTCCTCAAGTCCTCAATTCATAAATCCAAGATGTAAAGCAGTGAGCCAATAAGAAAATCATAGTAATATAAAGAAAAAGGAAAAACGGATACTGATAGCTGAGGAAGTGACCAAATCAAACAATGAGCACTCATATTGTTATTGTTGTCCCAGCTTTCAGGTGTGCAGCTGACAGAAAGGTTGTCAGTTGTATAGGATCAAAGAAAACATATTTTTGCTTTTGATATAATATCACACATTTGCATGGGTGTCTTAAAAAGAAGGAGGCTCCAAGAGCAATAACTCCCGGCTTCAAAATCAAAAATTCATTGCTTCTGGGAGTCTCGTGCCAGATCTGGAAATATTTGTATTTTAAATCCCAAAAAACTTGTTTTTAAAGTAAATATTGTTAATATTGTAGATGACGATGACGGCAGATAAAGACCCGAATGGTCCATCCAGTCTGCCCAACCTGATTCAATTTAAAATTATTATTATTATTTTTTTTTTCTTCTTAGCTATTTCTGGGCGAGAATCCAAAGCTTTACCCGGTACTGTGCTTGGGTTCCAACTGCCGAAATCTCTGTTAAGACTTACTCCAGCCCATCTACACCCTCCCAGCCATTGAAGCCCTCCCCTGCCCATCCTCCTCCAAACGGCCATACACAGACACAGACCGTACAAGTCTGCCCAGTAACTGGCCTAGTTCAATCTTTAATATTATTTTCTGATTCTAAATCTTCTGTGTTCATCCCACACTTCTTTGAACTCAGTCACAGTTTTACTCTCCACCACCTCTCTCGGGAGCGCATTCCAGGCATCCACCACCCTCTCCGTAAAGTAGAATTTCCTAACATTGCCCCTGAATCTACCACCCCTCAACCTCAAATTATGTCCTCTGGTTTTACCATTTTCCTTTCTCTGGAAAAGATTTTGTTCTACGTTAATACCCTTTAAATATTTGAACGTCTGAATCATATCTCCCCTGTCTCTCCTTTCCTCTAGGGTATACATATTCAGGGCTTCCAGTCTCTCCTCATATGTCTTCTGGTGCAAGCCTCCTATCATTTTCGTCGCCCTCCTCTGGACCGCCTCAAGTCTTCTTACGTCTTTCGCCAGATACGGTCTCCAAAACTGAACACAATACTCCAAGTGGGGCCTCACCAATGACCTGTACAGGGGCATCAACACCTTCTTTCTTCTACTGACTACGCCTCTCTTTATACAGCCCAGAATCCTTCTGGCAGCAGCCACTGCCTTGTCACACTGTTTTTTCGCCTTTAGATCTTCGGACACTATCACCCCAAGGTCCCTCTCCCCGTCCGTGCATATCAGCTTCTCTCCTCCCAGCATATACGGTTCCTTCCTATTATTAATCCCCAAATGCATTACTCTGCATTTCTTTGCATTGAATTTTAGTTGCCAGGCATTAGACCATTCCTCTAACTTTTGCAGATCCTTTTTCATATTTTCCACTCCCTCTTCGGTGTCTACTCTGTTACAAATCTTGGTATCATCTGCAAAAAGGCACACTTTTCCTTCTAACCCTTCAGCAATGTCACTTACATACATATTGAACAGGATTGGCCCCAGCACCGAACCCTGAGGGACTCCACTAGTCACCTTTCCTTCCTTCGAGCGACTTCCATTAACCACCACCCTCTGGCGTCTGTCCGACAGCCAGTTTCTGACCCAGTTCACCACTTTGGGTCCTAACTTCAGCCCTTCAAGTTTGTTCAACAGCCTCCTATGAGGAACTGTATCAAAGGCTTTGCTGAAATCCAAATAAATTACATCTAGCATATGTCCTCGATCCAGCTCTCTGGTCACCCAATCAAAAAATTCAATCAGGTTCGTTTGGCACGATTTACCTTTTGTAAAGCCATGTTGCCTCGGATCCTGTAACCCATTAGATTCAAGGAAATATACTATCCTTTCTTTCAGCAACACTTCCATTATTTTTCCAACAACTGAAGTGAGGCTCACCGGCCTGTAGTTTCCTGCTTCATCCCTTGACCACTTTTATGAATAGGGACCACATCCGCTCTCCTCCAATCCCCAGGAATCACTCCCGTCTCCAGAGATTTGTTGAACAAGTCTTTAATAGGACTCGCCAGAACCTCTCTGAGCTCCCTTAGTATCCTGGGATGGATCCCGTCTGGTCCCATCGCTTTGTCTCAGCAACCAGTTTTTATCTGGTGCCAAGGCAACAGTAAGAAGTAAAGTTGCAGATGTCGCAATTTCCTTATCCGACTGTTCCAACATCAATGAAACATTTAAGTTCTGTTGGACCTCTGATGATGATTGTTGTGGTTCTTGATGTTGTCCTTCAACCCTTCGTGTGGGCAGATAATAAACCTGAGCAAAAGGTGGAAGCAATTCTTCTGATATACCCAATATTTCTATCATATACCTTTTCATCATTTCTCTTGGAGGTATTGTTGCCACTCTAGGGAAGTTCATTAACCTGAGATGATTATTTGCGAGAAAGATTGTCCAAAGCTTCCAATTTTCTTCTCATATTCATATTGTCTCTCATTAATGTTTCATTAAGTCAATCCTAACAGAAAACCATGTCTTTCGAACACACAGAACACAGAAAACACCTTCACCTAGTATGGAATATGTAGTAACAAATTAATCCTTCCCCCTTTTACAAATTGTAGTGTGGTTTTTAGCCTTGGTGGTAACAACTCAGATGCTCATAGAATTCTGAGCTTTGGAGCTGTTACCACCACGGCCAGCAGTAAAAAATGCTCTATGGTTTTGCAAAAGGGGGGATAAAATAGAAATACATAAACAAAGGTTAAACTGAACCACCAAGAAGCTGAACTCTGCAAAAAATGCAGCACCACAGAAACAGCAATGCATCTCCCCTATAGCAAAAAAAAACCCCCAAAAAACATTTTTTCTACCGTGTCTTATCTGGTTTCTGCTTTCCTCATCTTCTTGTCACTCTCTTCATTTCATCCACTGTCTACCCTCTTTCTGCCCCTTCTATATGGCATCTTCTCTCCCTTCACCCCCATTGGTCTGGCATCTCTTTCCTCTCCTTCCCTTCCCTATTCCATACCCCCAAGGTCTGGTATTTCACTCTCTCCTCTCCCTTCCCCCCTCATCCATCAGCATCTGCCTCCTTTCTTTCCCTCCAACCCAATTCCCTCCAGTATCTTTCCCCCTTATGTTTCTCTCCCCTTTACCTACACACCAATTCCATCAGCATCTGCCCCCTTTCTCTCCCTCCACCACCCTTCCATGCTTCTTTCTCTCTCCCTCCAAACAAATGCAAGGTCCCGTGCTTCTGGCTCTGTTCTCTAAGCTCCTTTGCAAAAGGCAGCCCGAAAGCAGAAATCATTAGAACAGCTGGCGGCATGGACAGCAACGCGGTCGACAATGCTCCAGGAAGGTCCATCCCTTTCCAAAATCACTTACTCCGGAAGAAGTGACATCGGAAGAGGATGGACCGGCAGACACAGTCATCGCGGGACCTTCCTGGAGCAGTGCCGGCCGTATTGCCGTTGACGCCGGGGGAGGGGCTGTCACCGTTGATGTCGCGGGGGGAAGGGTTGTTTCCGTTTGAAAAAAAAATTGCAAAGTGAGTTGACTTTTTACCTTACCTTTAGTGGCCCTCCCCCCCCCCGACAGTTTTGGGCCCTAGGCACATGCGTACTGGGCCTACCCATTAATCCAGCCCTGGGAAGAGGCAATGCGGATCAATTTGGAAAGAGGGAATGGTAAATATAATTACATTAATGGGAGATATGATAGAGACATTTAAATAACTATGTAGCATAAATGTGAATGAGTCAAGTCTCTTTCATTTGAAAGGAAGCTCTGGAATGAGAGGGCACAGGATGAAGTTAAGAGATGATAGGCTCAGGACTAATCTAAGGAAATACTTTTTTACAGAAATGCTGGTAGATGCGTGGAACAGTCTCCTGGAAAAAGTGGTGGAGACAGAGACTGTGTCTGAATTTTAAAAAAAGTGTGGGATAGGCACGTGGGATTTCTTAGAGAGAGGAAGAGATAATGGTTACTGCAGATGGGCAGACTGGAATGGACTTTTGTGCCCTGATTCTGCAAAGTGCTCCCGATTGTAAGCAGTTGTAGGCGTCCTACAGCTACCTAATCAGCCAACCGGGAGGCACTTTTTCTTAAAAAAAAAAAAAATGCTCCCCAGGCAGGCCACCTGTATTGAAGGCGCCTCCAGGGAGCCCAGAGAGGCCTGCAAGCCCGCCTAAGCTCACCTAAGACTAGGAGGTAGCCTTAAGCAAACCTAGTCGGCCCTACGCGTCTCCCTAGCAGAACGGGAGATGCTTACAATGTAGGCTAGCAAAATGCTGGCCTACATGGTATGTAGACGCGGCCGCTATACCTAATCACAGCAAGGATCTCCCTGCCGTGATTAGTATAGCAGTCGCGGCTATGGCCGCAAATCTCCCCTCCCCCCAGTGATCACAGCAGGAGGGTGCGTAACCCCTTCTGCCGACAGAACCTGACCACCCTGAAGATAGTGGCAGGAGGGTACCCAACCCCTCCTGCTGGACCCCCCAATGGCCCTCTCAACGATCACAGCAGGAGGATACCGAATCCCTTCTACCAGCCGCCCCAACGAACCCCCTACCCCAGAACCCCCCTTGGGCTTACCTGCAAGTTGGACCGGAAGGCTCCTCGCATGTCCGACCAGCAGGCCTGCCTCCTTCCAAATGAGGCGGGCCCATCCCTCTCCTGCCCAACCCACAGGATCCTAGGGCCTGATTGGTCCAGGCGCCTAAGGCCCCTCCCACTATAGGAGTGCTTATTTGCAGTCCAGAGAATGAAGAGCTTTTTCACCAGGATGAGAATGAGGGTTAGAAAAAAATACTGGAAGAACAATCGATTGAGATGGAAATAAGTGATGAACTTTGGTAGGAACTTCAGATGAGTGTGAAGCACAACCTTATCATGATGGAACACTATGAAAGGTGGATCCGTTACTAACGATTGAAGTTCACATAATCTTTGAGCAGAAATTAGGGGCAAGAGAAAAACTACTTTCCACACAAGGTATTTTAAATTAACCATAGACATTGGTTCAAAGGGAGGCTTCATCAATTTAGCAAGAACCACATTAAGGTCCCAAACCACTGAAGGTGGCTTAAGAGGTGGTTTGATATTGAAAAGACCTTTCATAAATTTGGAAATTAATGGATGAGCAGAGAGAGATTTTCCATCCACTGGTTGATGAAAAGCATTGATAGCACTGAGATGGACTTGAATGGAAGTAGATTTGAGGTCAAAGTCAGAGAAGTGAAGCAGATAATCCAGTATTGAGGAGACAAAGATGGATTTTGGATTCTGCTGATGCAGGGTACACCAAGAAGAAAAACTTGACAGTTTTCTGGAAGCTTCCGAGAAGAGGTGAACAGGCTGAGAAAAATGGAGATCAGCTGAGCTCAGCCCGATAGGTACCAAGCTGTCAGGTGTAAAGACTGAAGATTGTGATGCATAAGAGATCCTTGACACTGTGTTAGAAGAGAAGAAAAAAATTGAAAGAGTTATTGGCTCCATGGAACTGAGTTGAAGGAGAAAGGGGAACCAAGGCTGTCTGGGCCATCGAGGAGCTATAAGAATCATGGTGGCTGATTCCTGTTTGAGTTTGACAAGTTTGTTGAGGACCAGAGGAATGGGAGGAAATGCATAGAAAAACTGATATGTCCAATCCAGTAGGAAAGTGTCCGCATCCAGGTGATGAGTTGAATACTGTCTGGAGAAGAAGTGGGGCAACTTGTGATTTTGGGGAGATGCAAACAGGTCGATGTGAGGCATTCCCCATTAAGAAAAAATCTGATGAAGAACAGGAGAGTTGATTGTCCATTCATGAGGTTGAAGAACTCTGCTGAGTTTGTCTGCTAATGAATTCTGCTTTCCTTGAATATAGATTGCTTTGAGAAAAATGTTCCAAGCAATCGCCCAGAACAAAATCTTCTGGGCCTATTGACAAAGAAGAAGAGAGCCTGTTCCTCCTTGTTTGTTTAAATATTACATGGCCACTTGATTGTTCATGCGGACTAGAAGGACATGACCTGAGACTAAATGCTGAAAAGTCTTGAGAGCATTGAAAATCACTCTGAGTTCCAGTAGATTGATATGATGGTGCTGGTCCCGGGAAGACTAGTGACCTTAAATGTGAAACCCTTCTATATGAGCCCCCCAAGCATAAGTGGATAAGTCCACGGTGAGAACCTTCAGATGTGGAGGTGAGTGGAATAGCAGTCCTCTAGGAAGATTGGAAGAGCTCATCCACCACTGTAGCGATCGTCAAAGAGACAAAGTGACTGTAATGTGCTGCAAAAGAGGATCGAGGGCTTGAGACCACAGAGATGCCAGAGACCATTGAAGTGTCTGGAGGTGAAGCCTTGCAAATGGAGTTAAATAGACTGTGGAGGCCATGTGTCCCAGGATGACCATCATTTGCCTGGTTGAGATGGATGGGAATTAAGAAATTTGCTGGCAGAGCTGAATCAAAGCATCTTGCTGCTGCTGGGGAAGAAATGCCCTGAGCTGAATAGTGTCCAATTGTGCCCCTATGAACTGAAGCGTTTGAGAGGGCAAAGTTGTGGCTTGGGAAAATTGATCTCGAAGGCCAAATGTTGATGGACGAGTATTGTCCGATGGATCGCTAAAAGGAAGCCCTGAGAAGAAATATCTTTGATGAATCAATCGTCCAAGTAGGGAAAAACTTGAAGATCCTGAGAGTACAAGGCTGCTGCAACTACCACCAGGCACTTCGTGAACACCCTGGGAGAGGATTCCAGGCCAAAAGGTAAAACCTTATATTGATAATGATAGTGTGCTACCTGAAACCTGAGAAACTTCCTTTAAGCTGGATGGATAGAATGTGAGTGTAGGCCTCTATGAGGTCCAGAGAGCATAGCCAATTGTTGCGATCCAAAAGAGGATACAAAGTCGCCAGGGACATCCAAAACTTTTCCTTGACTAGAAATTTGTTGAGGCCTCTGAGATCCAAGATCAGTCGATGACCTCCCGTCTTCTTTGAGACAAGAAAATAGCGGGAGTAAAATCCTCGGTTCTTCTGTGCTGAGGGTATATTCTCGATGGCATTGAGAAGGAGAAAAGAATCTATTTCCTGAAGAAGAAGAGATGTCTGATAAGGGTTTGAAAAAGACTCTCTTGGAGGATCATCTGGAGGAACAGTGAGGAAATGAAGAGAGTACCTCTCATGAATGACCCTTAGAACCCAGAAGTCTATGGTCATCAACTCCCATCGCTGAAAATAGAGTTGAAAATGACCTCTGATTGGCTGTGGGAGGGAATGAAACAAAGGAACAGTGGCTATGCTCTCTAGAAGCCCATCAAAAAGACTAAGTGAACTTCAGAGGAGCTGCTGGTTGAGATTAAGGGGTACATTGTGCTGTTTCTTCTGCTGCGGTTTAACAGGAGCAGAAAGTTTAGTTGAAAAATGCCTCTGATAAGAACAGGAAGGTTTAAAAGACTTTATAGTAGCTGGTCTTGTTTTGGATTTGACCAAAGCATTCCAGTGTTTCTCATGATCAGTGAGATTTTGGGTGGCATTTTCAATAGAGTCCCCAAAATGTTCTTCTCCCAAATATGGGATATTAGCCAATCTGTCCTGGAGATTAGTATTAGAGAATGACACGAGGAAAAAATCTGTCCCCGTCACTGCCCTATCACCGGACCACCGTCCCCTTCACCGCCCTGTCCTCGCCATCCCCTTCACTGGAAGTTGCGTTAGAGGAGAAGCTTTTGCCCACACACACGTGACTGCAGACACAGGCAGGCTTTGCTGGCTTCAGTAAGTTTCTTTTCTAAAGCGCCGTGAAGGTAAGGGGGAGGGGGGAGGGAGATAGATTTGGCCATAGGTAGGTAGGGAGCCGCATGCGATCGTTGACCGCGTGCCTTCCCTCCCTTAACTGCGGGGCAAGGCCATTCACCGCTCCATGGGGCGGTGAATGGCCTTGTCCCCGTGCCCACAGTGAGCACTACCCCCTCCCACACACCGTTTCAGTGGGTTGCTGCGGGTAATTGCTATCATGTCATTCTCTAATTAGTATCCATATTTGCCACTTGAAACCAGGCTAAGCATCTTATGGCTACAGACATGGCAGAGGCCCTGGAAATTCAAAAGTATCATAAGCAGATAGGACCATATACTTCCATAGTTGAGTGAGAGTGTTAATAATGGACTGAAACTCCTTCAGATGTTTTGTAAGAAGTTATTTCTTATAAGAAGGAAATTTCTTTAGAAGATGTTTCATGTAACAGGAAAAATAGAAATTGTAATTAATGACCCTGTTTGCCAACAGGGAATTCTGGTTTAAACTCTGGATGGATTAGACTTCTTTAAAGTAGATTCCACCACTAATGATTGGTGCTGAAGCTGTTGCTTGTCAAAACCTGGAATACAGAAGATTTTGTAAAGAGACTCCTACTTTCTGGGAGCCACAGGTATAGTGAGAAGGATATCCCAGTTCTTATGAAGAGTCTCTTTAAGGATTCCATGCAATGGGAGTTTTAAGAGCTCTTTAGGAGGCTGATCATAATGTAGCATCTCTAAAAATTCAGCACTATATGCAGAATCAGCCTCAAGATTGACAGAGAGATATTTATCCAATTGTCTAATAAATTTGGTGGCAGAAAGTCTCTCAGTGGGAGATTTCACTCTAGGAAGAGACCGGCATGGAGATTTTTCCTCAGACGTGCCACAAACCTCAGTAGAGGAAATGGAGAAGTCAGCATCTGAATCAAACTGAAGATGCGGACTTCTCCATACGGTTGTGAAGATGAATTGTTTGCACCGATACCCATCAGATGATGAAGTCGAAGCTGAAGTTGGGGACTCTGAATGTTTAGAAGCATGGTCAGGACGATGCTTCTTTTTGGACGAAGTCAGTGTGGAAGACTTGGTATGTTTAGAAGCATAATGAGAAGAGTGATGTTTCTTACATTGGATCAGTGTTAGAGACCTGTGACATTGGGAAGCATCAGCAAGAGAATGGTGTTTCCTTTTGGAAGAACATTTGCTGGAATGAGAAGGCAATGATCGACGATGCCTTGATGAACTTGAATGACAAGAAGATGCTGTGCAGTATTGATGAGATGATCGGTGTTAAGAGGTGCTTCAATGAGGTACCGAAGAGCCAGACCTCACAGTGTCATGCTCAGGCTGAGCCGGTACCAGAGCAGTCAGTGCAGAGGTCATAAGGTGAAACATGTCACCAAATTCTAAGTTGAAAAAACGCATCCAGCTTTTCCCAAAAAGACAGCACCAGCTTTTCTGCTGGTACCAAAGGTGCCTCGACTCGCCTCGGAGAAGGTAACTCCGATGGAAAAGAAGTGAGTCTTAAGAGAGGTTATCACTTGGCCGGCATGATTGGACTCGATGCCATAATGGCCTGCGACACGGACCGGGAAGCTGGTGGCTTCTTAACAGGCTTACCAGAGGGAGCGATGTCCTCTGACACCAGTGTTGGTTTTGATGGCTGGGAAGTTTTATCAACGTTCATGCTGGTGCCAAATAACTTTTCCTGCTTTAATTTGTGGTTTTTGATGGTATGATTCTGAAGCAATGGACAACATGCACAGGACTCAACATGATGTTCCAGGCCCAGGTACTACAGACACCAACAATGTGGGTCGGTGAGAGATATGGGCTATTGACACCTGCTACACTTCTTATAACCCATCAATGGATGGGACAACGATGGGAAGAGCACCTCAGGCAAATCAAACTCAATGACTGAGATGAACATGTGACACTCTGCTCTCTAGACTAGCCCACAGTTTCTTCCTTGTTCCTCTTCCTCCTTCCATTGTTATGACTCCCTTACTCCCCCTCCTACTGGTATTAACGATCCCCAATCTCTCCCCAAGTCACTGAATCCCTTAACACCTCACCACTCACTCTTTAAACCCATTGCCTCTCCCTTTCTCTTATCCTCTTCTCCACTCTAAAGATCCAACACTTTCTCCCTCTCATTCGATCATCCAGTCTCTTCCTGCTTGAACTTCACCCACGTTACAGCAGCAGGTGCCTCCTCACTTCTCCTACCCTCACCCATACCACTTTCACCTCTTCTAGCTGTCTGCCTGCAAGAGGAAAAAAATAATCCCCGCTTTATTATTTTTTTTAAAGAAAGAAAAAAGGGAGAAAAGAAAATACACGAGAGCGGGAAGGCAACAAGGCAAAATTGAATGACATTCCAAAAATACAACTTAGCTCCGTGGAAAACTAAAAACTGAGGAGTCGCAAGCCTAGGTCGGGCAGGAAGGCACTCTCGCAAGTGTGGTGCGGTCAGTCATGAACTTTTTTAAAATCTTAATGTGGCAATACACTTTTTAAGCTGTCTGTACCAGGGCTCCAAGGATTACATCACCAACATGTGAGAATATGCCAGTGTTCTCCCCAGAAATTTTTTCTAGCCGGGTGGCACGAAAAAATAGCCGGTTGGGACGGGATGGGGAAATATGTTGGTGCAAATTTGATGCTATGCAAATTAACCCTCCCTGCTTACAGTGAAGGAGCAGGAGTGGGGAAGAGGGTTGGCCCACGACCTGGAACGCTATGAAAGTTACCCCTCCCTGCTCACGGTGAAGGAGTAGGGTAGGGGTGTCCAACCTTTTGGCTTCCCTGGGCCACATTGGACAAAAAAATTTTCTGGGGCCGCACAAACACCAACACTAGCTGATGAGCAAAAAAAAGGCTGAGCAGGTCCCAAATTTGCAATCACTAATATAGAAGATGTACGTATCTAATAATAAACCTTCATTAAAGGGACACTGTGGAGAGGAACCCAAAAAAGCAGTAATTCTTACCCGCTGACAGTGGGAGCAGCCACAGGCTTCCGCATCCCCACTCTGATGAACAGGGATGCGCGTTCCTGGTTCTCCCATTCACTTCTATTACAGCTATGGTGAGCCTCTTCAGAGGTGAGCCTCATCAGAGCGGGGATGCTGAATCAGCTGTCAGCAGCGCACGTGGAGGATCGTTTAATCAGGGTAAATATTACTGCTTTTTTGGGCCTCCTCCCTGCCCCCCCCCCCTTGGTTTTCATGTATGCTTGAAAGCAGGGGCAGCTTGAGGATATTGCCTTTGGCTGCAAAGCTTGGAGATTTTTAGTTGCCAGACTGGAGGAAGATGTCTTCAGTTGGCAGGGCTTGGGAATCTTCACTAGCTCAAATATTTATAAATTGCACTCAGGCAGGGAGAAGCTTTGGTGCTCCACCACTAATTTTGGGCTCCAGTCCCTCCCCCAAATCAGCTGTATATGACTACGCCACTGAATACAAAAATAATTGTGATGCACATATCCCAAAGCTAGCATATTCCAGTTAATAAATTCATAATAAAACAATTTTTTCTACCTTATTGTCTGGATGTTTTGCTTTTCCATCATTTTGGTCCCAGTTTCTCTTTCTGCTTTTTATCGATCTTCTACCAATTCTCTTTCCAATATATTTATTAATGACCTGGAGGCGGGAACAAAATGTGAGGTTATTAAAGTTGCGGGTGACACCAAACTCTACAGCAGGGTTGAAACCACGGAAGACTGCGAAGATCTGCAAAGGGACCTAACGACACTAGAAGAATGGGCCAAAAAGTGGCAAATGAGCTTTAACGTAGGGAAATGCAAGGTCATGCATGTAGGGAAAAAGAACCCGATGTTCAGCTACAAAATGGGGGGGGGGTCACTGCTAGGGGTAAGTAACCTTGAAAGAGACCCTGGAGTGATGGTAGACACAACTTTGAAGGCGTCGGCACAGTGCGCCACAGCCTCAAGAAAAGCAAACAAAATGTTGGGTATCATTAAGAAGGGTATCACGACCAGGACGAAGGAAGTCATCCTGCTACTGTATCGTGCAATGGTGCACAACGCGCTCAGGTTATGCGTGGTTTGTAACAATTGTGTATAATGCGCGCGTTATATGCATGAAAATACGGTATATAAATAAAATATTGTGACACCTAAGTTAATTGACAAACACTGTTTCTAATGGCAACCCCCCCACCCCCAATCTTCAAGCACCTACAAGTGCCTAAATATTTGCTTTCCAGCACTTAATACCACTATGGGCATGACATGAATATATGATACCAAATCCCTTCAAAGGTTATGTGAAACACACAAAAACACCTAATAATAACACGCTACTGTTAAAGAGTGATAACGGAGCAACAAATATAATGAATATTTTTGCAATTAAAAGCTTAAGAACCTCATAAAAAATTTTATATTTTGTACAAGAAATCTTAAAAATTGTTAAAAATAACTCTCTCACTGAGACAAATAGGACCGATGATAGTCTGCATGTAGGTTATTCCTTATGATCAGCTTCTAAGGTCTTAACCGCAGGCACTTGAGATCCTCTGTCTCGCTTAAGGGATACTATTGTTATCACTTTTTAACAGTAGCATGAATATATGATATACAGAAACTATAATACATAGATGGTATAAATAGTAAAGATATACATACTGTATATTTAACTCGTATATTGTAACACCATTACTGAAGCTCATGCAAACCACTCCGAATTGACTCCCCAGTCATTAGTAGCAGAATAGAAGCTTCCAATAAACATAACTTAATTTTCAATGTTTCTGCAGGATTATGAAGCATTAATACTTCATTTTGAAATAGCTAAGAAGGATTGTACCAGAAACAGAACCCCCCCTCAAAAGTTTGTATGCTAAGGAAAATTGCATCTGTAGAATTAGTTACCATATATACAGTACTCGAATATAAACTGATCCAACTATAAACCGAGGTAACCCCCCTCCCCCCCCAAAAAAAAAAAATTGGACATAGGTTCACTTGAATATAAACTGGGAGCAGGGCCGGATTTTCCTATAGGCTAACTAGGCTTCAGCCTAGGGCCTCAAGATCAAGAGGGGCCTACATTCAAATTGTTAGCAAAATTAAAATTACACTATTCTAAAAACAGTGAACACTAAAACACTGAACCGAAAATAAGGAGAAATTCTATGCTTCGGAATCGGAACCAGCTCCGGCCGCAACGGGGCGCCGACTCGGCTTCTCCCTTTCTTTTTCTCGCCCTGGGAGGAGGATCGGGGAGGGAAAGACGTCAGTCCGGAAACAGCTGGGCAAAGCCCAGCCCCACGGGGAGAGAGGCAAAACGTGGATCCGTCAGGACAGGGCAGCCCAGATTGGCATCGGGGGGAGGGGGGGTTTCAGTGTAAGGGGGATGGGAGGCAGGCAGGCTGGCATCGGAGGGGGTGGGGGGGTTTAATGGAAGGCAGGCAGGCAGGATGGCATGGGGGGTGTTCAATGGAAGGGGGATGGGAGGCAGGCGGGCATCGGAGGGGGGGTGAGGTGAGGAAGGACGCACTGGGAGCACTATGGACATAGGAAGGGGCAATGTTGTGTGTTATGTTTGATTAGTTATTGTTACAAGTACTATATATGGTGCTGAGAATAAATGTCCAAATAAGTGTTCTCGACTTTTTTTATTTATTATCCGTGTCACATTTTTTATAAAGGTTAGTACCAATAACAACATGTTTCATTTAACATATTGATATATATCACAGTAATGATGTATTTTATTATCTCTCATGTAATTTACAAACTTAAAAATGGGAGGTGAAAGGGCCTCATAAGTGGAATAGCCTAGGGCCTCTTTTCATCTAAATCCGGCCCTGACTGTCTTCCTCCCAGCACTCCTTCCTTCTATTCTTCTTTCCTTCCTTCCCTACCCAGCCCTGCACCTAGCCTCCGATGCCCACTGCAGGCCTCCCTTAAGTTCTGATGGTCCAGCTGTGAGCCGAGACAGGAGCAAGCCTTTCCGCGTCCTGTCCCAGCCAACTGTTAACCACCTTACCTCCCTCCCCTCTCTCAGACCTTCTACAACATACCTTTTAACCCAATTGAACCCAACTGCTTTTCCATTATATTGTACTGCTCAGCGGAAACACTATTCTCCAACTGGGCTTGCAAGTCCTGTAACGCCTACAGCAGTCCTTCAGTTTAGCTCTCAAGCGGGACACATAGCAGCATTCAGCCTGAACACCTCCACAATGTCTTTATTTTGCAGTTCTGTGTTTACACCCTTGTTTTCTCTCCTTTCCGGGGTATTTGGACTTAGGCTTTGGTGCTGCCTTTCTAGAAGGCTTTCCTGCAGTTTTTGGTTTTCCCGCTGAGCCTCTCTTAATTCCCATTTGAGGTCCTCCTTATGCTGATGGGTTCCCTCAAGCAAGGTTTTCAGCTCCTTGCACTCCTTAAGTGCTGGCAAATTATCTGGCTTCCTCCCTTGTGGAGACTTCTTTTATTCTGAAGCCATCCCTGTGCCTTTCTTTCCAGGCTGGTAGTCCTCTCCCCTTGGAGGATTTCTCTTCATGGCATGCCATGTTGCTTGCCACTCCTGTTCCCAAATGCCCATCTTGGATTTTACTTTTCAGCTGCTTCTGCTCTCAGCAGCAGCAACTTTACATTAAGCTTTACATTAAGCATCTTACATTAAGCATCTTAATCAAGTCTGTCAGCACTCCTGCTATAGCTTTACTCTCAGAAAATAAAAATAAAAGGAAACAAAAAACCTGCCTTTCCAGCACTGACTAGACTTCTTCTAGTCCCTGCTTAGGCCAAAGCTACCCTTCTTAGGCCTTGTTTTAAAATAAAAGTTGTCCCCTTCTTGAGGTCCTACTCTTTCATCCCCCTCCAACCCCCAGTACCTTTTTCGTAAGCCCCCTCGCTGGCACGCTCTGCACCTCCCCTGCCTCTTCCATTCATCCCCCCCACTCCAGTACCTTTTTCGTAAACCTCCTTGCTGGTGCGCAGCTTGGATCTCCAGTGGCGCAGGGCAGCCGCAATCTCTTCGGTATCCGGCCTGCCCCCGCATCTCTTGCTGAGTGGCTGAGGTCAGTTCTCATGAGTCCCGCGAGAGCTGACATCGACCATTCAGCGGGCGGTGCGGGGGCAGGCCGGATGCCAAAGAGATTGGGGCTGCCCTTCACCACTGGAGATCCAAGCTGCGCACCAGCAAGGAGGCTTACGAAAAAGGTACTGGGGTGGGAGGGGGGAGATGAATGGAAGGGGCAGGGGAGGTACTGGAAGATAAGCCGCGGCTAATGCCATAGGACGGCTTATCTTCCAGTTTTTAAACATAGGCCACCCTTTTCTGCGCCTATACATGGGTGCAGCTTATGCAGAGGGATGGCCTATATGTGGGAAAATACGGTAGACTTTTATTCTGGTTTGTTTGCCTCACACATTATAATAAAGCTTGGCTTACCTCAGCCAAATTGTGTCTACCTCAGACCTCTCCTTTCTCCATGGACCTCTCTCTAACTGAGTCAAGCCTGGGTAGAAATATTCCTTCCTGAGACCCGATCCTCTGACTCAGCACTGAGCCAAGTGCAGGGCACTCTGAAACCTGTAGTGTTCTCTGCTGCCCAGTGACACAACAGCAGTCACAGAGAGGGAAAATTCCTCACTCTGCCACAATCCTAAATAAACTAAAATACTCATATAACCTTGGTCTCTGAAGAGAAAGCACCGACCATTAGGAAAGATCAGAAGGGGAATAAGAGACATAGGGACAATACCTGTCACACTTTGGGATGCTGCGGGAGAACATTAGGCAAGAAAGAACAGCATGCTGGCTTTTGGGAGACACCTAGATGGAAACTGCAATCTGGAATTCTGAAAGTATATAAACAAGCTCTATTTTAATTAGTTGAGTATGGAGACTAATTAATATGCAAATTAAACAGCTTAACAATATTAATCATCTGTTTTACTAGGGATTTTTTTTTTTTTAAATAAAGAACTACTAACGAGTTTCAAATGATGTTCCATGACATTAAAAATCAGCTAAGGGCCTGTCTGGGAAGGAAATTTAATGGATGCATTTTATGAAAGAAAACAATATGTGCTGAAGATTGAAATTTAAACAGCATTTGGCAAGTAAGAATGCATACAACATGAATCATCCTTTGAAATAAGCCAGCACTATACTCCAGAAAATGTTACAAAAATATCTTGTAAACCAAGCATGTCGAATTCATGGCCCACAACAAACATCTTTGCGGCCCAGCCAATGTAATCCAATAAGTCATAACTAGAGTCGCAAAATTCTCCCGCAATCCATCAGCGCCGAGCAGGCGCCTATCTAAGCCAGTTGTAAACAACGATACAACGTACGAGTATAACCAGTTGCTTATTCTTATTAAGTACTATGATATGGACACCTTTGGTAACCAAGGCAAGTTTGCGTGTCTAGTCATAATGCACCATTTTCCCCCACTAATACTAGCAGTGAATCAGACAATAATAATACCTACCATGCCATTAGTCTTATATTGACTTGCTTGGTGCGCCTAACAGGAAATATTTTACCTTTGCAATACAATAAAAATACGAGTGTAGGTTTATTTACATTACACTTATTAATTTGTGGAATTATTCTGTGTCTGGTAAGTTCAGGCTGTTATTACAATCACTAATCCTAAGCTTACTGGACTACTGCAACATCATTTACCTCAGATCCTACAAAAAAAAACTACCAAAAGATTGAGAACAATCCAAAACACAGCCATACGACTGATTTTTGACCTGAAAAATCCGACCACAACACTCCATATTTCAAAAAACTGTACTGGCTACCAGTAGAGGCCAGAATAATTTTCAAATTCGGTTGTCTATGCTTCAAAACACTATTCGGTGCTGCACCCACCTACCTTCTGAAACATTTTGTTCTCCAAAACAAACTCCGCCTCTCAAGCAGAACACTATTATTCTCCTTTCCGAATCCCAAAGGATGCCAGTTCAAAAGATTCCTCGACAAGACACTTTCCTTCCAAGCAGGAAGGTGGAATAATACTCTAAGTGACTTACTTAGGGTCACCATTGTCTCCATTGCTATTTAACGTCTACATGTCCTCACTGATCTTGCAATTAACTCAGCTGGGGATAAAACTATTCAGTTATGCAGATGACTTCACGATTATAATCCCATTTGCTGACTCTATCTCGGAAACTATTCCCAAGGCTTCAGAAGCCATAAACATGATGGAGCAATGGATGACAAACTTCAAGCTCAAACTTAATTCAGAAAAAACAAAATTCTTCATTGCTTCACCACATCCGTTTGACACCAAAACACCTCTATGCATCAATTAACTTAATCACCCCATCCAGCCCACCATAAAGATACTAGGCGCAACTCTAGATCAATGCCTAACCATGAAAGACCAGGTGGACTCCTTAATCAGAAAGGGTTTCTTCACTCTCTGGAAACTCAGATCCATTAAAGCTTATTTCGATACATCGGCATTCAGAACCCTGGTCCAATCCCTCGTACTAAGTCAACTTGACTACTATAACATCGCCTACTTAGCCATTTTCCCAAAAAATATGCGATGTGTACAACTAATGCAAAATGCAGCGGTCAGATTAATCTTCGGACTAAAGAAATTCAATCATGTATCACCCTATTACCGGCAGTTACATTGGCTACCGATGGAAGCACGCATAAAGTTTAAATTTGCCTGCTTCTGCTTTAAAGCGCTAAACGGACTTGTCCCTAAATACATAATTGACCTTTTCTCCTTCTCTGCCAACAGACACAAGAGAAGCTCTCATTCCTACTTCGTTTCCCCCCCAGTTAGAGGTTGTAAACTGAAAAAACACCATGAACGCCTTCTTTCACATCAAACAGCATTGTGGGGAAAAGACCTAGATCAACTGCTTTCGCCCACTACTTATGAGGAATTCAGAAAACGTCTAAAAACTCAACTGTTCCTAAAGTATCTAGACAACTGACCCACTCATCTTCTTTCTCCTCCATAGTGATTCCTCTGTCCTATTAATCTCTTTCTCCTCAACAACGCATTTCCGGTCCTATTAACTCTCCTCTTCCCCCCTCTTAAATTCAATCAATTTGTACCTTGCTTAATCTATTGTAAACCGCATAGAACTTAACGGTATTGCGGTATATAAACTGTTATTATTATTATTATTATTATTATTATTACTCCTTAACTCATCATCATACCAATCATTCAGAAGATCACTGAAAACCCATTTATTTGATAAATTCATTTAAACTTCCTCAAATGATTTCTTCTACGTCTACTTGCATGCTCCTGCCTTCTGATATATATAATTACTAGTCTTTAAGCCCGTTATATTAACGGGTGCTAGAATAGGTGTGTGTCTGTTTTTCTTTCTTTCTTTTTCTCTCTCTCCTTGGCCGCTTTCTGTCTTTCTTTCTCTCTCTCTTTTTCCTCGGCTGTCTACCACCACCCCTTGCCTGCTCCCCCGTGTCCAGCAGCACCCCTTCCCTGCTCCCCCTGTCCAGCTGCAGCCCTTCTCCCTTCATTTTACCTCCTTCCTGTCCAGCAGCACCTTTTCCCTGCTCCCCCTGTCCAGCAGTAGGCCTTCTCCCTTCCTTTTATCTCTCCCCCTGTCTAGCACACCTCTTCCCTGCTCCCCCTGTCCAGCAGTAGGCCTCCCTTCCTGTTACTTCCCCCGTCCAGCCGCACCTTTTCCTTGCTCCCCCTGTCCAGCAGTAGGCCTCCCTTCCTATTACCTCCCCCCCATCCAGCAGCACCTCTTCCTTGCTCCCCCTGTCCAGCAGTAGGCCTCCCTTCCTGTTACCTTCCCCCCCCATCCAGCAGCACCTCTTCCTTGCTCCCCCTGTCCAGAAGTAGGCCTCTCTTCCTGTTACCTTCCCCCCGTCCAGCAGCACCTCTTCCTTGCTCCCCCTGTCCAGCAGCAGGCCTCTCTTCCTGTTACCTCCCCCCCTGTCCAGCAGCACCCCTTACCTGCTCTCCCCTGTCCAGCATCCAGCTTCCTGGTCATTCGCGTCTGCCCTCCTCTTCAAAGCAGACTGCTGAGGTTCGCAGCCGGCTGTAGTGAATCTCGCAGGCCGCTCTGCATGTCGGTAGCACGTTCCCTCTGATGCAATCCCGTGCATCAGAGGGAATGTGCTACCGAGGTGTATAGCGGCCTGCGAGGTTCACTATAGCCGGCCGCGAACCACAGCAGGCTGCTTTGAAGAGGAGCAATGGCGGTGGCAGCAGTTGGTGAGTGAGGGCGGGAGGGGGAGTCGCCGGTGTGTTCCCTGCCTCCGTGTTCGAAAATGAAATTTGGCACAGACCCAGAGACCACGGTGGCAGGGATCACGCCGTCCTAAGTGCGCATGTGCGCTTAGGGTTTTATTAAAGAGGATATTACACGCCTATTTGTTTACTCCTATTTATGCTCTTGATGTAACTTCACTGCATTCCTGAAGCCTCTCTTGTTGTAAACCATCTTGAACTGAAAGGTATGACAGGATATAAATCTATTATTATTAATATTTAAGAAAAGGTATTGAATTTTATTTAAATGTTTTATTTTTTTGTGTTAACGATTACTCATTTATTTCAACTCTTTGTATTCAGTATGTCTTTATCGAAAAAACCATGTGGTAGTAAAACTAAACGAAAAATTGCTGATGAACATCGAAATTTTCAAGAAAAGTGGGAATTGGAGTATTTTTGCTGTGATGTAAAAGATAAAATAATTTGCTTGATATGTAATAATGCTATTAATATGCCAAATTTATATAACAGAAACAGCACTATGAACAGCGGACTCCCCCACTCTAAAGGATATCTGTCCACCAAACTACAAGCTTATCCACTGCCCCAGATTGCAGAAGAAAGGAGAAGGACTTCTCATTCTATATACCCTCCCCCCTTAGTTTTATCGACAGCAGAGCCGATTAATCCCTAGAATACATGCTCTGCAGCATCACAAACCACAAGAGTGGAAATGATTCAGGATTACTGTTTATCTACAGACCACCTGGTAACTGGTCCTCAGCAGAAGAAAATTTATGCAAACTATTCTCCCATGCCTCAACCTCATTCTCAAACACGGTGCCACTCGGAGACATAAACCTCCATTTGGAAGACCTTGCAGACCCCAGAGCCTGTTCCTTCCATGAGCTGCTACTCCAACTGAACCTATCAACATTCCCTCATGAAAAGACCCCCACAGGCAGGCACTGCCTTGACTTCATAGTGTTCAGCTCAGATGACCCAGCCCATCCCCTGATTAATCTAGACAAATGGGAGCTGACAATCTGGTCCGACCACTACTTGCTCTCCTTTCAACTAAACCTTCCTGCAGCCTTCAAAACCAAACCAAACATCAAACTGCCATGAGTACGGCACAGTAAAATACCACCTGAGCCATTTTGGGAACCGACTTCAACCCATCTAGCTACAGTTGACTCAGATAAAGACAAGTCCATAGTAGCATGGTAGGATTTAATCTCATGGTTCTCGACATTCCTGCTAACACTAAGAACTGAGGTGAGAAAGCTAGAATGAACTTGGAGAAAGTCCCAGATTCAGGAAAACCACACTCTCTGGTGGAGGAAAGTAAATCAATACAAAGCAGAGATAAGGGAAGCCAAAAAACTTCACTACGAAAAACTAATTAACCAGTGATTCTCTGTGGTTTTCCTTTAAAAGGGGAGTTACATGTTCAAATTTTTTTATTTTCATAATTATTTTTATTGCGGTATTTTGGAGAATTTGCAGTCTACGCATTTCTTTTAAGGTAGATCCCTTGTACAGGGCGTTGCAATAGTCAATTTTTGATATGACTAATGAATGTAGTAAAATATTCAACGATGATTCATCATGAAAATCGGCTAGTGATCTAATCAATCTTAACCTATAGAAGCAGGTTCTTACAAGTGAACTTATTTGATCGTGGTAACTAAGCTTTTGGTCCAATATGACCCTGAGTATTTTCACCTTGGTGACTACCTTAAGTATAGTTGTATTTATGGTTATATTGGCTCCTAATTCCTGACCTTCCCTACATGGAAATAGCATAATCTGTTTTAGATGTGTTAAGCGCCAATTTGTTGTCCTGTAACAATTTAGATATTTTAGATAGTTTCTCATTAATTGATATAATTTCTACATCTGAGCTAGTAGCTAAAGGATACAGGAGTTGTACATCATCTGTGTAAGCAAATGGTATAAACCCATTTGACTGACTAAGTGTTAACTAAGGTGCCAAAAATACGTTAAACAGTAGCAGAGATAAAATTGATCCTTGCAGGATCCCAAAGCTTGTCAAGATTATACTTGAAGAGGAGTTATTGAATGTTACCTTAGATCAGTGGTTCCCAAACCTGTCCTGGGGGACCCCCAGCCAGTCAGGTTTTCAATATATCCCTAATGAATATGCATGAGAGAGATTTGCATATAATGGAAGTGGCTGGGGGTCCCTCAGGACAGGTTTGGGAACCACTGCCTTAGATGATCGTTCAGAAAAGTATGACTGAAACCACTGGAAAGCGACTTCTGAAATTCCCAAAGATCCTATTCTGCTCAGGAGAAGATGGTGATCAATAATGTCAAAAGCTGAAGATAAATCTAAGGATATAAGGAAAACTGATTGATGATGATCCCAGAAATATAAGACAGAGGATGTCAAGCCAATTAAAGAATGTTCAGTTGAATAATATTGTCGAAATCCTGTTTGGTGAGGATGTAATGCTCCAGTTTTCTCAAAAAATTCAGAAACTTGATTAAAAACTATTTTTTCCATCGTTTTTTGCTATGAATGGTATTTTTGCTATTGGACGGAAATTACTGAGGTCATTCAAATTCCCTTTTGTATCTTTGGGTATTGGGTGAATAGTAGAATTTTTCCATTCTAAAGAGTTAGAAATTAGTTGATGAATATATTTACCAAAAATGTTGAAGAATTTTTTCAAAATGCATGGAGGAAGTGAATTTCCTTTATTCCCCTTTACATTCAATGAGGCAAACAGGCTTCTCAAATCCGATAATGAAGGTAATGTAAAGTGGAATATGAGAGTCTGGAGCGTAGTAGTCCAACTCTGGATCTAGGTTGTTTGCAAATGTTCTCTTTATCCCTTGAATTTTCTCTACAAAAAAATTAGCCAACTCATGCACGGTTAGGGCGCTGATTGCTCCCTGTGTTGAGCGGGATTTGAACGTTGTCAAAGATTTTAGAATAGAAAATAGTGTTGCAGATTTATTTGCTGCTCTAATATGTAAGCCATAGTAACTTTTTTTTGCCTTATTGATTTTATTTTTATAATATTGTGCTTGGCTTTGATATCTTGATAGATTAGCAGATGTTTTTCCCATTTTCTTTCTAAGGAGCGCAATTGTTTTTTGATAAAAGATAATTCAGTAGAGTACCAAGGATTTTTTTTGTTTTTTGATGAGATAGTTTTTATTACTATTGGAGCGAGTTTGTTCAATAATGTCTCACAGAGATTCTCCCACTGGAGTATTTGCTCTTCAATCGATAATATTGTAAAATCTTTAATAGATAAATCGATTGCTGAATTCAGTTTGGATTCGTCTAATTTACTATAATCACGATAAGCGTAAGTTTTTTCCTGGTGAGCATTAGCTATAAATTTATGTTCATTATGTAAGGTGATTAGGCTATGGTCAGTTCATGGGACAGGTTCAATTTTTGGAGAAGAGAGATCCGGACTAAGATGCTTCGAGACAAAGACCATATCTATAGTGTGTCCTGCAATATGTGTTGGTTGGGAAACTTTAGGAAAGAAGTTTAAGTTAGATACAAAATTGAGCAGATCTGATGTAAAGGGATTCTATGGTTTATCAAAGTGAATATTGAAATCTCCCAGTATTACTATATTTTGTGATATCGTACTAATATCCATAAGTAATGATTGCAATTGAGTTATTAAATCTCTGGTAATAATAATAATAATAATAACTTTATTTTTATATACCGCCAGCTATCTTGCGACTTCTAGGCGGTTTACAATAAAAGAAACTGTGAATACAATGAAAGAAAATGTAAATACAATAAAGAGAAACTTTACGTACAATGAATTAAAGAGTATAGCAGTGTATATCTCAATACAATAAAGGGAAACTTTACGTACAATGGATTAAAGAGTATAGCAGTATACATCTCGTACAATGGATTAAAGAGTATAGCAGTATACATTTGATAATATTAATAATGTTAGCAACAGTTTGTGTGTTGCCAGGCCAGGAAGTGCCAAGCTATTTGCACAGAAGTAGAAATGTTCCGTAAATTGAATAGAGTGTTGGGGTTGGGGTTAACAGTTTGCAAGATCAGGTATGTGATGATGTTACGTGGGGGGTTGATGTTCCGGTTCGTTGCCTAGGTATTTCAAGAATAGGTAGGTTTTTAGGTGTTTCCTGAATTCTTCATAGTTGTTTGTTTGTGCAATTAGTTTTTCTAGGTCTTTACCCCATATGGCTGCTTGGTATGATAGCAGTTGTTGATGGTGTCGCTTATATTTGCACCCTCTAGTCGGTGGGGAGACAAATTTCATGTGTGTTTTTCTTTCGTGTCTGTTGGTTGGGAATGAGAAGAGATCTGTAATGTATTTTGGGGCTAGACCATTTAATACTTTGAAGCAGAGACATCCTAGCTTGAACTTTGTGCGCGCCTCCATCGGCAACCAGTGTAGGAGTCGGTAGGAAGGGGTTATGTGCTCGGACTTCTTCAGCCCGAAAATCATCCTGACTGCTGCATTTTGTATCAGTTGTAGTCTTTGCATTTGCTTCTGGGGGATCGTCAGATGGGTGATGTTGCAATAATCCAGGTGGTTTAGTATTAGGGATTGTACTAGCATTTTGAAAGCTGTAGTGTGGAAGTACGCCTTGATGGACTTGAGTTTCCAGAGAGTGAAGAACCCTCTTTTGATTAAGGAGTCTATGTGGTCTTTCATGGTTAGGCCTTGGTCTATTATTACTCCTAGGATCTTCATCGTTGGTTGAATGGGGTAGTTTAGATTGTTAATGTGTAGTGATGTTGTCGTATTCTGTGTGTGTGGCGAGGCTATGAAGAATTTAGTTTTTTCTGAATTGAGCTTCAGTTTGAAATCTGTGGTCCATTGTTCCATCGTGTTTAGCGCTTCAGTTGCTGTGGGGATGGTTTCGGAGGGGGATGCCGTAAATGGGATTATGATTGTGAAATCATCTGCGTAGCTGAATACTTTTATGCCTCGTTGGGTTAGCTGTGTGCCCAATGAAGCTGTGTAGACGTTGAAGAGTAGTGGGGATAGTAGGGACCCTTGTGGAACTCCTGATGGGTTTCTCCATGTTTTTGAGAGATTGCAATTGAAGCGGACTTGATAGGTGCGGTTCGTGAGGAAATCTCGGAACCAGTCCAGCACTTTGCCTCCGATGCCGATTGAATCTAAACATTGTAGTAGTTTTTTGAGATCCACCAAGTCAAAGGCTGAGCTCATGTCGAATTGTAATGTAATGTAATGTAATGTAATTTATTTCTTATATACCGCTACATCCGTTAGGTTCTAAGCGGTTTACAGAAAATATACATTAAGATTAGAAATAAGAAAGGTACTTGGAAAATTCCCTTACTGTCCCGAAGGCTCACAATCTAACTAAAGTACCTGGAGGGTAATAGAGAAGTGAAAAGTAGAGTTAGAGGAAAAATAAAAATAAAATAAACATTTTAACAAGACAGCATTGATCTAAATACTTTGGAAGGTAGAAGAGAGGAGAGAAAGGAATAGAAGCAGAATGGGTCAGCGTCAGTGATGAAGTGGAGCAAGTAAGTTTAGGAGGAGCGATTGACGTTTCCAGAAAGGGCTTCTTCAGGGAAGAGACTTGGCCGACAGTCCCAGGATGCCTATGTCTCCTCCCCTGCGATGTTCTCCCATCCATGCATTCCCTCCAGACACACTGCCCGTGCCCCAGCCGCTCCAAGGAGGCTGCCCCAGATGAGGTCCACGGTGAATGCAGGATTCTCTCCTCTGCGGGAAAGCCGCCCGGAGCCGACAGTCGATCTTCTTAGCGGATTGCAGAGGGGGAAGAGTTCACACTCTTGGTAGGATCGGGTCTGTGTGCTCTCGGTGGTTGTGGCTGGTCTCATTGCTGCTTAGGTGTAAAAGCAGTTGATCTCCACTGCTGCTGATATTTAAAAGCAGGCAGATTGATCTCTCCAATGGACTGCAGGGGGAGGAGTTCACGCTCCTGGCAGGATCGGGTCTGTGGGCTCTTGGTGGTTGCGGTAGGTCTCGCTGCTGCTTGTATGTAAAAGCAGTTGTTTTTCTACTGCTGCAGGTAGATTGATCTCTTAAACGGGATATAGGGGGAGGAGCTCACATGCCTGGTTGGATCGGGGCAAGGGCTCCTATTATAGGCAGCTGGTCTTGCTGCTACTTAGGTGTTAAAGCAGTTGATCTTCCTAGCGGACTGCAGGAGGTGTGGAGCTCACACTCCTGTCATGATCTGGTCTATGGGCTCTTGGTAGTTGCGGTTGGTCCCAATGCTGCTTAGGTGTAAAAGCAGTTGTTCTCCCACTGCTGCTGATATTTAAAAGCAGGTAGATTGATCTATCCAATGGAATGCTGGGGGAAGATCTTATATGTCTGGTTGGATCGTGGCAAAGGGTTCCCGGTAGTGGCGGCTGGTCCTATTGATGCTTAGGTGTAAAAACAGTTGATCTTCTTATCGGATTGTAGGGAGGGGGTGGATCTCACATTCCTGGCAGGTTCGGGTCTGTGTGTTCTTGGTGGTTGCGGATGGACCCGCTGCTGCTTAGGTGTAAAAGCAGTTGTTTTCCCAATGCTGCTGATATTTAAAAGCAGGCAGATTGATCTCTCCAACAAATTGTATGGTGGAGAGCATACACGTCTGGCTGGATTGGGACAAAAGCTCTCGATAGTGGCGGCTGGTCTTGGTGCTGCTTAGGTGTAAAAGCAGTTGATCTCCTACTTCTGATGATATTTAAAAGCAAGCATATTGATTTTTCCAACGGAATGCTGGGGGAAGAGCTTACTTGTCTGGCTGGATCAGGGCAAAGGGCTCTCGGTAGTGGTGGCTGGTCCTGTTGCTGCTTAGGTGTAAAAAACAGTTGATCTTCCTAGTGGACTGCAGGGGGAGGTGGAGCTCACACTCTTGGCTGGATCGGATCTGTGGGCTCTTGGTAGTTGCATCACTAAGGCTTTGTGGCCTTTGCTAAATAGGTTACGTAGGTAATCTAAGATTGCTGCTATCACCGTCTCAGTACTGAACAGTGGTCTGAAGCCTGACTGGGTTTCATGTAGCAGTGAGAACCGATCTAGGTAGTCCATCAGTTGGGTTTGTACCAAGTCTTCCATTATTTAGGGGGCAGCATATATAAAAGAAGTATATCAAGATCTGGTTTAACATTGATTTTGAATTGTAGGAAATCTATTGGGGCCCTAGGTGGTGATTTTTCCAAATCTTTAGCTATCTGTTGCTTGTGTATAACTGCGATGCCTCCTCCCTTTCTACCTGCGCAATGATTAAATTGATAAGTGAAGCCAAGCGGACAAGCCGTCTAACAACCATCCCCCCTCCCTGCCAGGCTATGCAGCTAGCTCCCCTCACTACTTGCCAGGCTCTGCCCTGCACCCTGTCCCCTTCCCTGCAGGCTCTGCCCTGCACCCTGTCCCCCCTCCCTGCTAGGCTCTACACCCTGCCCATTTTCTCTTTCACCTCTGGTGGTCTAGTGGTAGGCCAGGCCGGTACAGGAGAGATCCATCCCGTCTCCTGACCCGTCCCGGCCAATGCAAATCATTTTTTAACCCCCTTCCCCCCTCCCCCACGTACCTTTTCTGCTATACCCCCGCGGTACCTTTTTAGTTATCCCTGGTGGTCCAATGGTGTATGGGCAGGATCGCGCTCATGCCCCATGCACCTCCTTTAACTTGCTGATTGGGGGTGCACAGGCACTCATGAGCGAGCTTCTTGAGCTCCCGTGCGGCCCTGTGCCACTAGCAGAATGGCTGCCGCCAGATCCCGCGAGTCTCACGAGAACTGGCTGCAGCTTTCTGCTAGTGGTGCAGGGCCTCACAGGAGCTCGAGAAGCTCACTCCTGCATGCCTATGCGCCGTGAGCCCCGAGCCCTGATTGGCGAGTTGAGGGAGGTGCGCAGTGCAGGAATGCGATCCTGCCCATACACCACTGGACCACCAGGGATAACTAAAAAGGTACCAGAGGGGTAGCAGAAAAGTTACGCGGGGTGGGGGGGGGGTAAAGAAAATGATTTGCATCGGCCGGGCTGGGAGACAAGAGGGAACTCTCCTGCCCCAACCTATCAGAGGCCTGCATCAAGTCGGAGAGGGGGTCAGGTGATGACCCGAATAAAGGGGAGGCCCCTATTTTGGGCCATTTTTTTGGCCCAAAAATCTCATCCTATATTCAAGTATATACGGTACTATTTAACACTTCTATAGCACTCAAGAGTGTATGCAGCGCTGTACATTTTGACATTTAGTAGACAGTCCCTGCTCAGAAGAGCTTACAATCTAACTTGGACAGACAGACATGACATATAGGGTTGAGGTTGCAGAACCCACCCAGAAGAGTTAGGAGTTGAAAGCAGTCTCAAAGAGGTGACCTTTTAACTGCCAGAGACTATCCTCTTTCTATTTAGGGCTCCTTTATGTGTATAACACTCAAATGCTGATACTGGAAACAATTCCAAATAAACAAGATACTTGTTAAAACAGGTTGCATTGGCCCATGTTTTAATAAGTGTCTTGTTTATTGGGCATCCTGTGTGTGTATTCCATGGATTTTTGAGCTTTGTCACTATTTTTGTCTCCACCACTTCTACCAGGAAGGCATTCCAGGCATCCACTATCTTCTCCATAAAAAGGTATTTCCCAATGTTACTCCTAAGTCTGCCTCCCTGCAACCTCATATTAAGTCCTCCAGTTTTATTGCATGTCTGTCTCTGCGAGTCTATTACTGTAATCTAGGCTTTTAGTAGTCTAGAACAGTGTTTTTCAACCTTTTTACACCCGTTGGCTGGCAGAAATAAAAGAATTATTTTGTGGACCGGCAAACTACTAGGACTAAAATTTAAAAACCCCGTTTCCACCCCATCTCCGTGAACTCGGTCCCCGCAAACCATCTGATCCCATCCGCAAAAGCCTCAGTTATGATTTTATTTTGAATGTATTTTATTAAAGTATAAAAAGAAACAATATTCTGTACAATTGTCATTTTATAAATACAAATAATACAGAGCAAGGATCAACAAAACCTCTTCTCCCCTCCCCTTCACATATATCCCCTCTACTATCAAGAAAACGGAACAAGCCAAATTATTACACAATGCTACACAGAAATATCATGCTAACAGAATACTGCAGTCACACATGACAGGAATAGTTTTAGGGGAGTGCAACTAGGGCAACTGCCCCCTGGTCAGAGAGCCAGCTGGAAGTTAAAGAAGCACTGCCTGGGCTTTGCAGTCCCCAGTTATGTCTAACACCAGCTCTAGCAGGATATATATTTCAAATCAGATATATTCTAATCACAAAATAGAAATAAAATTATTTTTTTCTACCTTTTGTCGTCTCTGGTTTCTGCTTTCATCTTCTTTTCACTCTCTTCCTTCCAGCGTCTGCCCTCTCTGTCTCTTCAATCCAGCATCTGCCCCTTCCATCCAATGTCTGTCCTCTCCTCCTTCCATATGGTATCTGTCTTCTTTCTATGCCGCTCTCCCCTTTCCATCCAACCTGCACCCCCTCTCTCCTTTTTACATGATTCATTCCAGCTTCACTGCTCTCTTCATTTTTATCTCTCCTACACCAGATCTACCATCGTTGTCCCTCTCTGCTTATTTTTCTGCTGACCCCTTCCTATCATCAATCTCTCTACTTTCTCATGCCTGTCTCTCCCCTTCCCCTCCTCTAATCTCCCTGCCAGCTGTTTCCTTCCTTTTTTCATTCTCCCTTCCCTCCTCCTCCTGTCCAGCAGTAACTCTCTTCCCTTCCTCTCCTCCCAGCAGCATCTCTCCTTCTCCCTCTCCAGTAGCAGCTGTCCCTTTTTTTTCTCTTGCCCAGCAGCTTCCCTCCAGGTCCAGTAGCAGCTGTCCCTTTTTTCCCTTGCCAAGCAGCTTCCCAGACTCCTTTCCCTCCACCCCTCCCAGCAGCATCTCTCCTCCCTTTCCAGTAGCAGCTGTCCCTTTTTTTCCCTTGCCCAGCAGCTTCCCAGACTCCTTTCCCTCCTCTCCTCCCAGCAGTATCTCTCCTTCTCCCTCTCCAGTAGCAGCTGTCCCTTTTTTCCCTTGCCCAGCAGTTTCCCAGACTCCTTTCCCTCCTGTCCTCCCAGCAGTATCTCTCCTTCTCCCTCTCCAGTAGCAGCTGCCCCTTTTTTTTCCCTTGCCCAGCAGCTACCCAGACTCCTTTCCCTCCTCTCCTCCCAGCAGTATCTCTCCTTCTCCCTCTCCAGTAGCAGTTGTCCCTTTTTATCCCTTGCCCAGCAGCTTCCCAGACTCCTTTCCCTCCTCTCCTCCCAGCAGTATCTCTCCTTCTCCCTCTCCAGTAGCAGCTGTCCCTTTTTTTTTCCCTTACCCAGCAGCTTCCCTCCAGGTCCAGTAGCAGCTGTCCCTTTTTTTCCCTTGCCCAGCAGCTTCCCAGACTCCTTTCCCTCCTCCCCTCCCAGCAGCATCTCTCCTTCTCCTTACCTCCAGGTCCAGTAGCAGCTGTCCCTTTTTTCCCTTGCCTAGCAGCTTCCCAGATTCTTTTCCCTCCTCCCCCTCCCAGCAGCATCTTTTCTTCTCCCTCTCCAGTAGCAGCTGTCCCTGTTTCCCCTTGCCCATCAGCTTCCCAGACTCCAATAGTGGCTTTCTCCCCTCTGCAGCTCTCCTTTACTTCCCAGCGCAGCGATTCAGGAAGGCAGCCTTGGGTCCTTTGTTGGGTCACACCGCCTCTGAGGAAAGAGGAAGTTGCATCATCAGAGGCAGCCGCAACTCAGCAAAAGCCCCAAGGCTGCCTTTGTGAATTGCTGCGCTGGAAAGTAAAGGAGAGCTGCAGAGAGGGGAGAAAGTCACTGTCGGAGGCTCCCCAAGATCTCTCTGGCCCATCGCGGTCTTCAGCTGTTGATCTTGCCGGCCCTGCATGGACCGGCAAAAAATTGAATTGAGTCAATATCGCCGGTCCTGCGGACCGGCACTGATTCGCGGAATGGCGGTTGAAGAACAGTGGTCTAGAAGCCATGTTCTGAATTAGCTATGGCTATTGTATATTATTTTATGGCTTCCCCAACAATAAACTGCTACAATAATTTAATGTAAACAGATTCAATGTAGCTGAATGTTAATTGAAGTGTATCCAAGTATTTTGTCTTCTTACCTATATTGTGCAAAGATGTACCCATACCCTTCCTCTGCCTTATGCCAGATGTTGTTGAGATCAGCAGAGTGACTTTAGATGTCCAAAAAAGGGATAATTAGACTCATGCATAATCTATTATAATGTATTACTTTTCAGAGAATGAAGATCACCTGAAACCCATCCATCCGAGGGTCATCAAGGAACTGAAAGGGACCATAGCTGAACTGCTTCAACTAATAGCCAATCTGTCACTCAAAACAGGAAAGATTCCGGAGGACTGGAAGGTGGCGAATGTTACACCGATCTTCAAAAAAGGTTCAAGGGGAGACCCGGGAAACTACAGACCAGTGAGTCTGACCTCAGTACCGGGAAAGATGGTAGAGGCGCTGATAAAGGACTGCATCATTGATCACCTTGACGGACATGGTCAGATGAGAACCAGCCAGCACGGTTTCAGCAAAGGCAGATCTTGTTTGACAAACTTGCTACACTTATTCGAGGGAGTAAACAGGCAGATAGACAAGGGTAACCCGATCGACATTGTATATCTTGACTTTCAGAAGGCATTCAACAAGGTTCCGCATGAACGACTACTTCGGAAAATTGCGAGCCATAGAATCGAGGGACAAATACTCACATGGATAAAAAAACTGACTGAAGCATAGGAAATAGAGAGTGAGGGTAAATGGGCAATACTTGGACTGGAAGAGCGTCACTAGTGGGGTGGCGTAGGGCTCAGTGCTTGGACCCGTACTCTTCAACATCTTTATAAATGATCTGGACATAGGTACGATGAGCGAGGTGATTAAATTTGCGGACGACACAAAGTTATTCAGAGTAGTGAAGATGCAGAGGGATTGTGAAGATCTACAATGTAACATAATCAGGCTCGAGAAATGGGCATCAACATGGCAGATGAGGTTCAACGTGGATATGTGTAAAGTGATGCATGTCGGTATCAAAAATTCCATACACGAATACAAGATGTCCAGGGTGGTAATTGGAGAGACCCCCCCCCCCCCCCCAGGAAAGAGACTTGGGAATATTGGTCGACAGGTCAATGAAGCCATCTGTGCAATGCGCAGCGGCAGCGAAAAGGACAAACAGAATGCTAGGAATGATTAAGAAGGGGATCACGAACAGATCGGAGAAGGTTATCATGCTGCTGTACAGGGCTATGGTACTCCCTCACCTGGAATACTGCATCCAGAACTGGTTGCTGTACATGAAGAAGGACCCGTTACTACTTGAAAGGGTCCAGAGAAGAGCGACTAAAACGGTTAAGGGGTTGGAGGAGTTGCCGTACAGTGAGAGATTAGGGAAGCTGGGCCTGTTCTCCCTTGAAAAGAGGAGATTGAGAGGAGAGGAGACATGATTGAAACATTCAAGATAATGAAGAAAATAGACTTAATAGATAAAGACAGGTTGTTCTCCCTCTCCAAGGTAGAGAGAATGAGAAGGCACTTTCTGAAGTTAAAAGGGGATAGATTCTGTACGAACGTAAGGAAGTTCTTCTTCACCCAGAGAGTGGTGGAGAACTAGAATGCTCTTCCGGAGTCTGTTATAAGGGAAAACACGCTCCAGGGATTCAAGTCAAGGTAGGACAAGTTTCTGCTGAACCGGAACGAACGCAGGTAGGGCTGGTCTCGGTTAGGGCACAGGTCTTTGACCTGGGGGTTGCCGCGTGAGCGGACTGCTGGGTGCGATGGACCACTGGTCTGACCCAGCTGCGGCAATTCTTATGTTCTTTTATACGTTTTGATTTAGACCAAGTCAAAACAGGTATAAGTGTCGAAAAGGGGTAGCTGAGCTGATCGTGGCTGCCGCGATCAGCTCAGCGGCCCTGGCAACCTGCCCACTCCCCACCGCAACGATCGCGGCAGGAGAGATGGTTCATCTCCCCTGTCGCGATGGTGATCCACCACCCTCGAACCGTAGCACTTCGGGGGGGAGGATCATGGCAGGGGAGATGCTCAATCTCTCCTGCCGCGATCCTCCTCCCAAACTGATCTAGGCAGGAGGGAGTCCAACCCCTCCTGCCCTGACGAACCCCCCCAGATGCGATCCGGGCAGGAGGGAGCCCAACCCCTCCTGCTCCGATGAATCCCCACCCCCGATGTGATCCGGGCAGGAGGAAACCTAACCCCTCCTGACCCTGCTACCCCCCCACCCCCACAACCAATACAGGCAGGAGGGAGCCCAACCCCTCCTGCCCACGATGAACTCCCCCATGACCGCCCCCCGATCCCCCGATTGGCCCCCCAAACCCTGGGATACCCCTCTACCTGGAGACCCACCAACACCCCACCCCCTACCTCTAACACCCCCTTACCTAAAATCTGTTGGCCGAACGTATGGGTCTCAAGCCTGTCCACCCGGCAGGTCCACCATCCGCTGAATGGTGGGCCTTAGGGCCTGATTGGGCCAGGCATCTAAGGCCACGCCCATAGGAGAGGCCTTAGGTGTCTAGGCCAACTGGAATTGGCACAGTTGCCTTAGGCCCCTCCTTTGGGCGGGGCCTTAGGCACATGGGCTAGGTTGGTCTCTTATGCCTAAGCCCCAACCATAGGAGGACTGGCCCCTCCTTTGCCTAAAAGGTCTGGTTTTGTGCATTTGTGATTTAGGCTGTTTTTTTGGTTGGTAATGTGTTGTAAGTGCAGACGTAATGGTGGTCTGGGTGTTTAAACAGCTGAACGTAGAGATAGGCCATTCTAAAAAAAAACAAACTCATTTTAGACATTTTTTTGAGAATGGATATTTTCCCTGCTTCTACTTTCAGCGTTTAGGGCCTAGGCCAAAAGGGGACTTAGATGTTTTTTTTTTTATTATGCTCCTCCACATGGATAAGTGTCCTAGATGGTGAGTGAATACCTTCTTGCCATCCACCTTTGAAGTCTTACAAAATTTGTAAAGAAATTTGATGAACAAATTTTAGTTTTTGCTCACATTGTCTTCTTATACAGTATGAAATTAGTTTTTCCTTCACAGAATTCTTATTGTAATTGTTTCGACATTCTTAAGAAACTGCACTTTCTAAATCTTAAGACAAGTGTGATAAATCCAGAGGTGCTGAAAAGGGAGTAGGTGTGAGCTGTTTAATTAGTATAAAGAATTTTGAAACTCCACAGCATGAGCAGAAGCACTATAGCATTTTAGCTGCTGAAAGAAAGATGATTATATGTGCTCTGTAAATGAAAATGCTTACAGATCTGAATCGTATGAATTGTTTGGATAACAATGTAGTTCATATTATGGAGGTCTTGCTTAAAAACTAGAAAGTGTTGTAGAATTTGCTAAGAAATTACTATTGTAAACCCATAGGATAGTGAGTGCTAATCTGCACATGAATTTCAATGCACATATTTTATCACCCAAGCAATCTGCATGTCATTAATGTAGACTGTTATCACTTTTAATCAATGTGCAATAACAGCCTAGCTTATCGCAGCTTAGTACATTGGCCTCCAGGGATGAAATGTACTCACCATGTGCTTCTTCCACAGTTCCACATCAATAATTGATTTTGACAGGAACAAGAGTACATGACAAATGCAATTTTTTTTACTTACAAATGCATACCTCCAACTAACCTTCCTTCATGCATTCCTCTTTCTCTCCCTCTCCCCCCAAACTCCTCACCCCATTGAAGGTATATGCTTAAAATAATTGTGTCATGAGATACAAGTAATATTTATTTTAGGTATTTATATACCACCTTTCAAAGTTATTTGAGTGGTTTACAATCAGGTACTCATGCATTTATCTCTATCCTGGTGGGCTCACAATCTATCTAATGTACCTGGGGCAAAGGAGGATTGAGTGACTTGACCAGGGTCAGAAGGAGTAGCACAAGATTTGAGCCCACAGCCTCAGGCTTTAGCTCTAACTACTCCACCACTTCTTCCTTAACATTGAAAATGAGATACTAAGTCTACATATCAATTATCCTGATTCAACAGATATTCTGAATAGATCTTTTCTTGAGACGTATTTAATTGGTCCCAGTTTGTATGGTGGTAACATGAATACCTCTTTCTCCCTTTCCATCTACACTCCTAGGTCACCCACTACCTCTCAAACTTCTTTCTCATCTCCTTACCTATCCATCCCCTGTAAACCCTTTTCCCCTCAACCATTTTCCCCCTTAATCTCCTCTCATTCAGTCACCCATTCTCTTCTCTCAGCTCCAGTTTGCCAATCTCTATGCTGCCATGAAGAAGAAAGTTCACCTGAAGAGAGAGCATTATGTTGGAGATGCAGGAAGTGATCCTGCAACTAGGACCTGTCTTCTAGGGGCTACAATATCCTTTTACATTTAGGATGTGTCTCAGGGGTCTCTGGCCAGGAGGGGAAGGTTAGGACAATAATTAGACATATAGATAGCTGGGTGAGTGGTAGACATGAGGGTTACTAGGCCATTTTCCTGCCTGGAACAAAGGTGGACCTTATACATCACTTAAATATGATTATAGATAGTACTGGCAAAGGAGTCAGCAGTCTTGGTACATGCGGGTTCCAACAAAGGAAAATGTAGGAAGGAGTCTCTGGCAGCCAGATTTAGACTCCTAAGTATCAAACTGAAATTTAGAACCTCCAGGGTAGCATTTTCAGACGTTCTTCCCATTCCATGTGCCAGAGCCAAGAGGCACAATCAACTGGACAAAAATAGGGCAAAAGACTCTCTAAACTTCTGAGAGTTGAGTGATTAAAAGGAATATCCCAAATATAATGAAGTAATCACTCACAAGTATCACAATAACATAGTTTGAACTGTGTACAACTGTTAGTGAATTTTATGCTCAGAGAAATGGAGGTGATAACAGAGGAAGAACCCCAACACTACCCCCTCACCGCCCAATCATCGCATATTCAAAAACTTGTTGTAAGGTTGCAAATGTTTAGATTATTTACATTTGTGCACTAAGGCTACACTTTTTGCTCATATAGTTTTTATGTTTTAAATCTGAACAGCAAACTTATCTTATAGCTTGCAGGTTCCCACGTGACACTTTCATTCCTGCCTCAGGGAACCAATGGGATGTTTGAAAGTTTTCTGAACATATGGGCGAGATAGGCTCAAAAATTAAACACTTCTAGAATGTAAACCAGCTCATTTGTGAACTTCCTCCAATCGTGTAAACCACGCCTCACTGTGCTTGTACTAACCATGGCTGAGCACTTGTCCTTCCACTCTCTCAGCAATGGAGGAGATGTCCGCTTCCTATTACCAAGAGATGTGTTTCTCAACACTGAATCTTGTCTGTAACTTGTCTTTCTTGGTTGACCTGAACGCTGTGTATCTGTTGTTCTTCCTATCTCCTTCTTCTTCTGAAGCACCCTGATCACTGTATTTGATTGTATCCCACCCTCTGTGCAATCTGCCTGCTGGAATACTTTTCTTCGAACCTGGTTTTCCTCTAAGAACTGAAATTTGGACTTCATTGTTATTGATGTTGCTGGTCAATCAGTTTGAATGATACCAGTTGCAGGAATTCCAGAAATTTATACTTCCTGCCATATAGTGAAGCTTAATGCTGATTGGCTGCAAAAATATCACTTCTGATTTGCTGCAAATGGTACACTGCTAATTGATGAATTTCAATTCAATTTTCACACAAACACTTATTCCTGTTATCCAAATCACTCTGATCAATCTGATGTAACTGAGTAGTCAAAGTTATCAAGGAAGTATCAGAAATTGCATGAAATTACATGGAATTATACTTTTCAGACAAAATTATGTTCATTTAGTAGCTTAAATTATGTTAACTGAGTCTCAAATGACTAAATATTCAAATTTCACCATGTGATGCAGGACTTTTGCACACCATTGTATAACTCCTACCCCAACTTGGATAGTCGTGAGGGAGTGGGGTGGCAAGCAAATGAACAAATCAGATGAGCTTGCTATGGCAGCCTAGGTGAAACGATGTGCAATGAAAAGGTACCTGATTTAACGCTGGTACCGTTGTGAAGCCAATTGTTTTGTTGTTGAATGAGTGGCAATCGGGCAAAGTGACAATGATCCCCCACCATCTATGTCAACAAGAGGGCATGTCTTTAGGGTTACCTCCCATTGGCCAAGTTTAGTTAATTGAGGAAAGGTTATATGTTTATACTAGTTGAGTTGATGTTAGAATAATTGTATTGTAACTGTTCTGTGGCCATTGTTAATAAACTTCACCTGTTTTGGAAGGACCAAGCATCAGTGTATTTTCTTTCAAGGCTATAAGATACCAGAGGGGAAGGGGTGAACAATAGGAAAGGCAAGAGAAGGGTGCATGGGGAAAAAATACAAGCGGAAGGAAACTGGTCAGCAACTACCCTATTTGAGGTAAGGAGCCCAAGAGTATCAAAAGGGCTCATTGCAAATAGGGTGGTGAAGCTGCTACACTCACTTAGCCATGGTAGGAACAGAGTGTTCTCTGTTACAACATAGCCAGCTGAGAGAGAGGTAGCCAAGGAATGCAACAAAGGAGAGACAGGCAGTCATGGACCTGTAATTCATGTGGAAAGAATTGCCGCTGATTATTCATGCATTTTAAAAATAATTATGCCCGTGCTGAGCTTTCATTCTGACTCTGATCTAGAAAATCAGAACTGGGTGCAGCCATGTACTAGGGCTATGCGCATTTGATCTTAAACAAGGTAGGTTAGAATGTTCCATTTCCAACAGTAGAAATGGTTTACTGAATTACATTTCTAGGTTTAGCAGTATGCAGATAGTTGGGAAACCAATGATATCACTTTTCATTTCACATTCGAGCATGTTATCTGTATCTTCTTTTAGAGTTTCAACAGCAAGTTCAGAAAGCAATATAGTATAGTGGCAAGCATTAATGTTGGCTGTTCATGCATGTTAATGCAGTGTTAAATGTGTGTTAATGAATGATGCTAATGATATGAAAATAAGAATTATGTTATTGCAGGCATCAGTTTATATGCATGATAGTATACAAGTTGATGAGGGTATTAATGCAAAAAGATAATTATACCTAAGGTATAGTTAAGTTCATTTTGATTATTTTTCTTTAATTTTTGCATTAATGAGTCTGTTTCTATAAGTTACGTCTTATCAGATCCTTATCAAAAGTTTTAAAACCAGAAGCTCTTAACATTCTCATTCATTCTTTGGTAATTTCTAGGCTTGATTATTGCAATACATTGTATCATGGTATAACTCAGAAACAAATAAGAAGACTACAAATTATACAAAATACAGCAATAAAAATTATTAGCAATTCAAAAAAATATGATCATGTCACACCTCTGTTACAAAAAGCACACTAGTTATCAATATCGCATAGAATAATTTATAAAATTGCACCGATAACCTTTAAAGTCCAACAAACTAATGCACCAATATTTCTGGATCGTCTTTTAATACCATATTCTCCAGTCAGGACACTTAGATCAACTGAACAGCATCTGATGACTATTCCCTCTTTAAAAGTAATAGGTACTAGGAGATCTACTGTTTTTTTTGGTTATAGCACCCCAGATCTGGAACAACTTACCAATTTACGTATGTAGTGATTCCTCACTAGAAAAATTTAAAAGCACTTTAAAAAGTTGCTTGTATAAGGACGCATTTGAGACATAGATAGAATAATTCATCTATCATTAATGCATATGCTCTAATAGCTAATTTTAATCAGACTTTACTTTCAACATTTAAGGCCTTAGGCCATAAGGGGACTTAGCCATTTTTTTTTATTATGCCCCTCTGTATGTTTATTTGTATAAAGTTGTTTTATTGTTTGTCTCCTAATTTTAAATTGTCATACGCATTGAAGTATCTGACATTGCGTGTACATCAAATTTTTAATAAACTTGAAACTTGATTACATATTTTGCAAATCAATACACATTTTTTCACTGTTATCATAGGTAATGAACTACTTATCATAATGGTGTATCTCATTAACTCATTAGCATAAGATTTGCATTATATGAACAGAGAAGCACACATTTACATCATTGTTAACATATATTAAAGACACATTAAATAACACAGGTACTTAATTCATTTTTAAGCTTGTATCGCTATTAGCACACACTAGCCCCTTAGACTGCAGAACCATGAGTATAGAATTCACACAAAAGTTCATTCTCTGCCATAGTTTCAATGATATTGGTTGTACAAACACTTTCACAGCTACAGTTCAATGGATATGAACACCCTCAATAAACTAGTGGCTTAACTAATGCATATCTCATAAAGTTGTCTGTTAAGGGTGAAACTAGAAACCACAGCATTTTAATGGTTGGTACTCTGACTTTTGCCAGTAATTATATACCTGGGCAGAAAAAAGAATGGTCAATCCTTCCTCTGACCCAGATGTCAATAAATCTACACAATCTGTCTGGCCACGGGGTCCTTTTACAAAGGCACGGTAGCAGTTTAACACGCGGAATACAGCGCATTAAACCGCCTGCCGCGCTAGTACCTAATACCTCCATTGACGAGGCATTAGGATTTTAGGCTGCCGCGGGGATTAGCGCGTGATGAAATGTCCCACACGCTAATCCCTGTAGCGTGCTTTGATAAAAGGAGCCCTAAGTATCAATAACATATTCTTTTAATCACAGTTTAGGAATTGTGTGTGTGTGTGGGGGGGGGGGGGGGGTTCACAAAGAGACAGCTGAGTGAATAAATCAGAGTCTGCAAGCTTGCACCCAGCAGGATGTTGCAAAATTTATATTGCTCCTTTAATGGGTAAAGCTTGTATGTTTCTTTGTAAAAGCATGCAATAAATCATGTTATATTAATACATTTATTTTTAAGATGATAATTAGTTACTAGTTTCTTTCAACAGGAGTTGCAATTTGTTGTGTTAGGGCTCCTTTTACTAAGCTGCGCTAGCGGTTTTAGTATGCGCTTAGCGTGTACTGCATTGCTGCACGCGCTAGACGCTAATACCAGCATTGAGCTGGCGTTAGTTCTTGGCGCGTAGCGCGGGGTTAGCACACGTAGCAATGCCGCACACACTAAAAATGCTAGCGCACCTTAGTAAAAGGACCCCTTAGTGTCCTCTGTGGCCTTGGACAAATCATTTATTCAAATCTAATAGATGCTGGCATTGTCATATTGATATAGGGACTTTGGATCATTTGCTATATTTTTGTCCATTTATATTTATATTTTGGAAGTCAATTTGGGGACAAATAAATTTAGTTTTAGATTCAAATGTTCCACTATCATATGAGGCTATAATTTGTGGAACAATATTACATGTGAAACCCACTCTAGATAAATATAAGAATCATCTATTTATGATCCTGACAGGAATAGCCATTCAATTGATTACGAGTAACTGGAAGAACCATGATAGAATAAGTTACACTTTTTGGTGGGTGAATGTGTGCACTACGTACAAATATGAACGAATTAATGCAGAGTGTAAGGGATTTGGTGAGGTATTTAATAAAGTTTGGAGCCCATTGACTAAGAACATAAGAAGTTGCCTCCGCCGGGTCAGACCAGAGGTCCATTGCGCCCAGCAGTCTGCTCCCACAGCGGCCCATCAGGTTCATGACCTGTAAGGTGATCCTTTGTCTAAAACCCTTCAATCCCCTTTATCCTTATATCTATACCCTTTCATAATCCTATCTCTACCTCTATCTGTATCCCTCAATCCCCATATCCTTCAGGAATTTATCCAATCCTTGTTTGAAACCCCGTAATGTACTCTGTCCTATCACAACCTCCGGAAGCTCATTCCAGGTGCCCATCACCCTCTAAGTGAAAAAGAATTTCCTAGCATTGGTTCTAAACCTGTCCCCTTTCAATTTCTCCGAGTGCCCCTTGTTCTTTTTTTTTTTTTTTATTTATAATTTTCACAAATTGTTTAACAACAATCTAAAGAAATTAACAATTGAAAAAGAAAATAATTATATTAAATTATATATAATAATTCCACATATATGACTAATCAGAGTCCACATATTGAGGAGAGAGTCCATCACCTCCAAGGGAAGTTGGATCTAAAAGAAAAGAAAAACTCATACACATTTACAGAGTGCGGTTGGATTTAATCATCTGACTGGATAGAGGACTGTATGGAAGGATCTGGAGCTCTGGACTCCATCTTACCCTCTAAAAAGAAATTTAATTGGTCAGGATCATAAAATATATATCTAACATTCTGGTAGGTAAGACAGCATTTGCAGGGAAAACATAACTGAAAGGTTGCTCCCATATTCAAAATTGACTGTCGATAAGCCAGGAATTTCTTCCGTCTGGCTTGCGTCAATTTTGATACATCAGGAAATATTGAAACTTTGGAGCCGTGAAATTCCACATTCTCAGTCCTATAGAATAAACGGAGAACTGCCTCTTTATCCTGAAGAAAAACAAAAGTTACCAGTAAAGTTGCTCTAACAATTATTTCTTCTTGAATTGATGTTTCCAGCATACCAGTGAGATCCAAGTCTCCTGATACAATCCCTTTGCTTTTCTCTTCTTTAGGAATGTTCAAATAGTATAATTTTTGAAGCGGTGGCATATTATTTTCAGGAAATTTCAACACTGATTGTAAGAAGGAATTAAATAAGTCTCTTGGAGTTTGAAATTTGGATACCGGAAAGTTCAACAATCTAAGATTTAAATTTCTATTTGCATTTTCCAAATTTTCCATTTTTCTAACCAGCAAAGATTTTTCCTTCAAATGTAAATTCATAGAAGCCTTTATTTCTGACACTGATTTTTCCAAATTGTCCGTTCTATTGGACTGCTTTTGGAGTTTCTCTTCCAAAGTTTTAACTTGTAAATTAGTATTCTATGTTGAAGAAAAAAGTTGAGAGCATACCTTATGTATCGATTCAAGTCCACTCCAGATTGCTTCCATATTGATGACTTCAGGTCTTACTAGAGGAGGGGGGAAAGATATTCCAGGGATTACCCCATTAGCTCGCTGCTCCTCTGTCCCTGCTTCCTCACCAGCAACTGCTCCTCCGTTCTCCATTGTCGACTGCAAGAGAGTCAGCAAGCCGTGGAACACTTCCGGGGTCAGGGGTGAGTTCAGCAGCGTCAACGGAGAGCTCGTCTCTGTCGCCTCCTGCGCTGCCGACGGTGTCCCCGACATCCTCCCGGGCCGCGGAGGAGCTCCAGGACCCATAGGGCTAAGCGAGATTTCGCTCTCCAAGACCGAGGCCTGCCCCCCTCGGTCAGCGGATATGCCCGATCCAGCCGGTGTGGCATACGCTGTGATTGCCACCTGTCTCGCCGTTGAAGTACCAGATGAGGCTGGAAGAACGCCTCTCTGTTTGCCTCTGCGCTTAGGCATAATTGAGGTAGGAAAATTTTAAATGAAATAAAATTCACCAAGCCAAGCAGGAGCAGCTTTCAAGGGTGACTCACTCCGTCGCCATCTTGGATCTCTCTCTGCCCCCTTGTTCTTGTGGTTCCCAATAGGCTGAAGAATCTGTCCCTCTCCACCTTCTCTATGCCCTTCATGATCTTGTAAGTCTCTATCATGTCTCCTCTGAGTCTCTGCTTCTCCAGGGAGAAGAGCCCCAGCCTTTCTAACCTGTCTGCTTATGAAAGGTTTTCCATACCTTTTATCATTCTTGTCGCTCTTCTCTGAACCCTCTCAAGTATGGCCATGTCCTTCTTAAGGTACGGTGACCAATATTGGACACACTGCTCCAGATGCGGGCGCACTATCGCACGATACAGCGGCATTTGTAAAAACATAATAATGTATATTTATCATATCTTTCCTTTGGTTCATTTATCTTTACACATCCAGGGGGGGTGGGGGGTTGGAAAGAGGGTAGTAAATATTGATAGTGATATCTGGGTAACTTTATTCTTTATTTGTGTTATACATTAGGTTATATTGTGCTATTATTATATGCAAGAAACTGAAATTCTTAAATATCTATGTTACCTGTACATATATTAGTGCAATGTATGTAATACCTATTGTTTTTTCATTTGTATGACACTGTTTTAGATGAATAATCAATAAAGAATAATTAAAAAAAAAAATTCACCTCTATTGTTTTCGTTACTTATTTGGAATAATAAGAGAAAGATACTGTCTGCTTCCACCCTTTCACAATTTTGGGAAGCTACCAAACAGCAGTGAAGTCAGTTTTCAAGATCATCGATCCAAGGGGTGGCTGTACATCTGTGACTGAGGTGCAGCAATTGAAAAGCACATTGGCATTTTGTTTAGAAGAAACACATCATTACGGTTCATATTTTTTATTACTTTTGACACCTGCTTGTCATAATGACAACTGCTTTATAACAAAACAGCAACAGAGAGATCTTGCCATTCCAACAGATATTTACCCTGCAATGGGTCTTTGCTATGATTACTCAATAATCCTAATTCCAGGTTTATATTTTGTGCTAATAGAGGGCATAAAAAATGTAAGTTGATTCAATGTCACAATTTTGAAAGAATGTAGATTATAAGGACATGCAGCACTCCCCCCTATTCCCCCCCCCCAGTGGCATCTGTAGACAGAAATATTTGGGGTGGCACCAGGAGGCAGCAAGTTAAAGCAGTATTTTCTCACATCATACCCCTCTCCCCCCCTATACACACACTTTTACAATTATTATTATCATCATTCACAAAAAAATTTCTTCTGTAAGGGAGTGGTCTGGATTCTCAAAATGATTGGTCAGAACATATAAACTCTGATGCTCCATAGAAACATGATGGCAGATAAAGGCCAAATGGTCCATCTAGTCTGCCCATCTGCAGTAACCATTATCTCTTTCTCTCTCCAAGAAACCCACGTGCCTATCCCAGGCCCTTTTGAATTCAGACACAGTCTCTGTCTCCACCACCTCTTCTGGGAGACTGTTCCATGCATCTACCACCCTTTCTGTAAAAAAGTATTTCCTTAGATTGCCCTCTCATTGCAGAGTTTCCTTTCAAATGAAAGAGACTCGACTCATGAGCATTTACATTACATAGGTATTTAAACTTCTCTATCATAGGTGTTGGAATGGGAGGGGGGCACAGGGGCCTTGGCCTCCCCCAAAATTGCTCGGCATTAAGGGGGAGCAAACAGGACAGCTGCCCTATCTCCTACAGTAGCCTACAAGTGACTTTGCCCATGCTCTGGGGCTCTAACGCTGTGCTTGCTGGCTTCCAGACCCTTCTCCAACAAAACCGGAAGTTCCATCATGAGGGGGGAGGAGGATAAGTGAAGCCAGCAAGCACAGTGTTAGAGCCCCAGAGCATGGGTGAAGTCGCTTGCTGGCTAGGGCGTCGGCGGCAGGAGATAAGAGAGGGAGGGAGGCGTTCAACTCGCTGCTCCTGCTTACTTCGAGATTTATAAACTATAAAGAGTTTTACCTTATGCAAAATTGTCATTTCTTTAATAAGACATGAACTATTTTTTTTTTCTGCGGCCCTCCAAGTACCTACAAATCCAAAATGTGGCCCTGCAAAGGTTTGAGTTTGAGACCACTGCTCTGGACCGACTCCATCGTTTTTATATCTTTTTGAAGGTGCGGCCTCCAGAATTGTACGCAATATTCTAAATGAGGTCTCACCAAAGTCTTATCCAGGGTCATCAATACCCCCTTTTTCCTACTGGCCATACCTCTCCCTATGCAACCTAGCATCCTCCTAGCGTCCGCTGTCACCTTTTCAACCTGTTTGGCCACCTTAAGATCATCACAATCACATCCAAGTCCCACTCTTCTGTCATGCACATAAGTTATTCACCCCCTAAACTGTACCGTTCCCTCTGGTTTTTGCAGTCCAAATGCATGACCTTGCATTTCTTAGCATTAAATTTTAGCTGCCAAATTTCAGACCATTCTTCAAGCTTCACCAGGACTTTCTTCATGCTACTCACACCATCCGGCGTGTCTACTCTATTGCAGATTTTGGTATCATCCGCAAACAGGCAAATCTTACCTGACAACCCTTCAGCAATATCATTTATAAAAATGTTAAAAAGAACCGCCCCAAAAACAGAACCTTCAGGCACACCATTGGTAACATCCCTTTTCTCAGAGCAATCTCCATTGATCACTACCCTCTGTCGCCTTCCACTCAACCAGCCCATTACTTTGAGACCCATGCCGAGGGCACTCAGTTTATTTATTAGACGTCTGTGTGGAACACTGTCAAAGGCTTTGCTAAAATTTAAATACACCACATCTAGCGCACATCCTCTATCCAATTCTCTGGTTTTTTATCAGAAACTTCATACTCCTTAAGAATTTGCAGCTTATTGTAATGTTCCATTTATATATTTTTTGTATTCATATATGAAAATATCAATAAAAAGATATAAAAAAAAAGAAGGGGGTAGATGAAATGGAAGGGATAGGGGATGAATTTCTTGTTCCCTGATTTCCCTTCCCCTCCATGTGCATCATCTCCCCCTCTGCCTTTCCTTCCTATTCCTTCCATCCATACACAGTACTTCCCCATCCATACACAGTACTTCCCCCTTGACTCCCTCTCCCTTCCCTTTCATCCATGTGCAGTATTTTCTCCTTTCCCTTTCCCTCTCCATCTAAATGCAGCATTCTCCTTTATCACCTACATAGCACCGCAGGGCAAATTGATGATTTATTAAAACGTGACAAAGAGAATTAAACTCATAAACTCTAAATCACTATTTAAATAGTTTCCTAAAACATCACTAGATGCCATAAACTCTGTAAGATGGGTATATCATAATGGGTATATCGTAGGATCTCTTAAAACTTATATTTTATTTCAGATCCCCATCCTGGGACCATAGCTTTAATCTTATATATACACCACCTGCCCTCACATACACCAAAAATTACCAACTACAAGTGCTGAAATGTATCCCTCTTCTTCTTAATATTAGATATAACATCAGCAAATAAATAAATGCATTATCGGCAACCCTCATCTCTAATGGTCTTAACCACTTCCAGCACTGGCGAAACTTAAAGGACTCCCGACACTCTCCATCATATGAGCGTTTCAATCACAATGATCTTCCTCAGGGGGGGGGGGGGGAGAGAGGGGGGATCTCTGCCCCGCATTGCCAAGCTGAAAAACATACACACCATCAAGATAGTGCTAAGTATAACATCATTGATCATATCACACTGATGTAATCTATCACATTAACTAAATTTAAAAAATACAAAGATCATAATTAAAACCACACAACAAACATGCATGCAAACCCAGAGCAAAGGCATGCATATTACCTGATAGTCAATTCAGCTCGTTCCTGCAAACATCTGTGACACTATTGTAACTCCACACAACCATTCCATAGGCTTAAATCACATATAAGATGTCACTAAAAATAGCCCCTCCCTAACTTTGAAAGCGCAGTATAATCACCATGTACAATGCTGAGTTATGAATGCAATTCAAAAACAGCTCTAGATGCACAATATTAAACTAAGAAATACTACTTAGGACAACACCACATATGATGCATTATTCGCCCCCTCACAACCCCGCCTCATAAGAAAATACATCAGCAATGTCCCTAAATCCACTGTGTTAGTTTAAATCCACATGATCATGTATCTGCACAGAGTAAACAGCATCATCAAGTCATCCAGTGTAAGTTTCAGAAGTATTGTAGCTGTGTTGATAAATGTTGATAAATAGAAAATGCAAATATGGCGATTGTTTTATTTGACTAATTTTAATACATTTTTGACTAACTTTTAGAAACCAAATTCTCCTTCCTCAGGTCAGGACAGGATATTGTAATACTTTACTGACCTAAGGAAAGAGGGTTTGGTAACATAGTAACATAGTAGATGACGGCAGATAAAGACCCGAATGGTCCATCCAGTCTGCCCAACCTGATTCAATTTAAATTTTTTTTTTTTTTTCTTCTTAGCTATTTCTGGGCGAGAATCCAAAGCTTTACCCGGTACTGTGCTTGGGTTCCAACTGCCGAAATCTCTGTTAAGACTTACTCCAGCCCATCTACACCCTCCCAGCCATTGAAGCCCTCCCCTGCCCATCCTCCTCCAAACGGCCATACACAGACACAGACCGTACAAGTCTGCCCAGTAACTGGCCTAGTTCAATCTTTAATATTATTTTCTGATTCTAAATCTTCTGTGTTCATCCCACGCTTCTTTGAACTCAGTCACAGTTTTACTCTCCACCACCTCTCTCGGGAGCGCATTCCAGGCATCCACCACCCTCTCCGTAAAGTAGAATTTCCTAACATTGCCCCTGAATCTACCACCCCTCAACCTCAAATTATGTCCTCTGGTTTTACCATTTTCCTTTCTCTGGAAAAGATTTTGTTCTACGTTAATACCCTTTAAGTATTTGAACGTCTGAATCATATCTCCCCTGTCTCTCCTTTCCTCTAGGGTATACATATTCAGGGCTTCCAGTCTCTCCTCATACGTCTTCTGGCGCAAGCCTCCTATCATTTTCGTCGCCCTCCTCTGGACCGCCTCAAGTCTTCTTACGTATTTCGCCAGATACGGTCCTCAAAACTGAACACAATACTCCAAGTGGGGCCTCACCAATGACCTGTACAGGGGCATCAACACCTTCTTCCTTCTACTGACTACGCCTCTCTTTATACAGCCCAGAATCCTTCTGGCAGCAGCCACTGCCTTGTCACACTGTTTTTTCGCCTTTAGATCTTCGGACACTATCACCCCAATGTCCCTCTCCCCGTCCGTGCATATCAGCTTCTCTCCTCCCAGCATATACGGTTCCTTCCTATTATTAATCCCCAAATGCATTACTCTGCATTTCTTTGCATTGAATTTTAGTTGCCAGGCATTAGACCATTCCTCTAACTTTTGCAGATCCTTTTTCATATTTTCCACTCCCTCTTCGGTGTCTACTCTGTTACAAATCTTGGTATCATCTGCAAAAAGGCACACTTTTCCTTCTAACCCTTCAGCAATGTCACTTACATACATATTGAACAGGATTGGCCCCAGCACCGAACTCTGAGGGACTCCACTAGTCACCTTTCCTTCCTTCGAGCGACTTCCATTAACCACCACCCTCTGGCGTCTGTCCGACAGCCAGTTTCTGACCCAGTTCACCACTTTGGGTCCTAACTTCAGCCCTTCAAGTTTGTTCAACAGCCTCCTATGAGGAACTGTATCAAAGGCTTTGCTGAAATCCAAGTAAATTACATCTAGCATATGTCCTCGATCCAGCTCTCTGGTCACCCAATCAAAAAATTCAATCAGGTTCGTTTGGCACGATTTACCTTTTGTAAAGCCATGTTGCCTCGGATCCTGTAACCCATTAGATTCAAGGAAATACACTATCCTTTCTTTCAGCAACACTTCCATTATTTTTCCAACAACTGAAGTGAGGCTCACCGGCCTGTAGTTTCCTGCTTCATCCCTGTGACCACTTTTATGAATAGGGACCACATCCGCTCTCCTCCAATCCCCAGGAATCACTCCCGTCTCCAGAGATTTGTTGAACAAGTCTTTAATAGGACTCGCCAGAACCTCTCTGAGCTCCCTTAGTATCCTGGGATGGATCCCGTCTGGTCCCATCGCTTTGTCCACCTTCAGTTTTTCAAGTTGCTCATAAACACCCTCCTCTGTGAACGGCGCAGAATCTACTCCATTTTCTCGTGTAACATTGCCAGACAATCTCGGTCCTTCTCCAGGATTTTCTTCTTTGAACACAGAACAGAAGTATTTGTTTAGCACATTTGCTTTCTCCTCATCACTCTCCACATATTTGTTCCCAGCATCTTTTAGCCTAGCAATTCCATTTTTTATCTTCCTCCTTTCACTAATATATGTGAAAAAATTTTTATCTCCCTTTTTTACATTTTTAACCATTTGTTCTTCCACCTGTGCCTTCGCCAAACGTATCTCTCTCTTGGCTTCTTTCAGTTTCACCCTGTAGTCCTTTCTGCTCTCCTCTTCTTGGTTTTTTTTATATTTCATGAACGCCAACTCTTTCGCCTTTATTTTCTCAGCTACTAGGTTGGAGAACCATATCGGCTTCCTTTTTCTCTTGTTTTTATTGATTTTCTTCACATAAAGGTCCGTAGCCATTTTTATCGCTCCTTTCAGCTTAGACCACTGTCTTTCCACTTCTCTTATGTCCTCCCATCCTAACAGCTCTTTCTTCAGGTACTTTCCCATTGCATTAAAGTCCGTACGTTTGAAATCTAGGACTTTAAGTATCGTGCGGCCGCTCTCCACTTTAGCCGTTATATCAAACCAAACCGTTTGATGATCGCTACTACCCAGGTGAGCACCCACTCGAACATTAGAGATACTCTCTCCATTTGTGAGGACAGATCCAATATCGCTTTTTCCCTTGTGGGTTCCGTCACCATTTGTCTGAGCAGAGCCTCTTGAAAGGCATCCACAATCTCCCTACTTCTTTCCGATTCCGCAGACGGAACATTCCAGTCCGCATCCGGCAGGTTGAAATCTCCCAACAGCAGAACCTCCTCTTTCCTTCCAAACTTTTGGATATCCACAATCAGATCCTTATCAATTTGCTGCAATTGAGTCGGAGGTCTGTAGACTACACCCACGTAGATAGAAGTTCCATCTTCTCTTTTCAGAGCAATCCATATCGCTTCTTCCTCTCCCCAGGTCCCTTGCATTTCGGTCGCTTGGATATTGATCTTTACATAGAGAGCTACTCCTCCACCTTTATGACCATCTCTGTCCTTCCTAAAAAGATTATAACCCGGTATGTTTGCATCCCATCCATGTGATTCACTGAACCATGTCTCTGTGATAGCAACAATATCTAGATCTGCCTCTAATATCAGGGCTTGCAGATCATGAACTTTGTTGCTTAGACTGCGAGCATTTGTGGTCATCGCTTTCCAGCTATTTTTCAGCGATAATCTCCTTTTTCGTATGGATTTTTGTGTCGTTTCACTTTCCGTTGCAATACTAAGAAATGAGTTGCTGATATTGCTTATGTTGCAGCCTTTACTACTAGCACATCTTTTCTTTTGCCGGGGGTGGTCTCTATAATTGTCCTTCGTACATACACCACCCCCACCTTCTAGTTTAAATGCCTAGAAAAATATTGTCTAAATTTCTCTGCAAGGTTTCTTTTTCCTGCTGTAGTAATATGTAGCCCATCAGTGCAATATAGCTTCTTGTCCTTCCATGTATTTCCCCATCCTCCTATGTACCTGAAGCCTTCTTGATGACACCAGGCTCTGAGCCATCTATTAAAGTCCTCTGTGTTTTTCACTCTTTGCTCTCCTTTTCCATATGCAGGCAGTATTTCAGAAAAAGCTAAAGTCTTTACAAAAGGTTTCACGCCCTCACCAAGCTCCCGAAAAGCTTTCTGTGCTGCAAGTGTGGAGTTGTTGGCCAGGTCATTTGTTCCCAGATGGATAACAACATCAGTGTTAAAATCCTTAGTTTCTTCCTTAATTATAGTCAGTATTTGCCTGGAACTCCTGGTAGCTGAGGATCCTGGAAGACATTTCACTATTTTGGTCTCCTCGCCCTGTGTTCCAAGGTTAATGCCTCTGATGATGGAATCCCCCAACAGTAATAGTTTTCTATTTTTGGCTTTTTTATTTGTACTTAGGGTGCTCTTGTTCTCTTGAGTTTCCTTCATTGGTTCAAGTCCCACCTCCCTTCTGTTTTCCTGAGTATCGCAGTGCACTAGTGGAGCGAAGGAATTCTGTAGAGGTAATATTAGTGAAGGTGGATGTTTCTGTGTTATATGTTGCAGTCTTCCTGAGCCTACTGTGACCCATTTATTCCTGGGCTGTTTTATTCTTTGAGGTAGAGGTGGTAAGTTGGTATGATTTTGTGGAGTGATGGAAGCTGCTTTAATTGTATTCAATTCCTGTTTAAGTTTGCAGAGCTCCTCCTTAATACTGGCAAGTTGAAGACAGATGGGGCAAGCCTTAAGCCTCCAAATAGTATGTCTTGGAATTAAAGCACCACAGTGATTGCATAGAATAAAGGTCATCTTGATTGGTTGTGAAGTGACTTGATTTGAGTAGTCCTGATTATATGGGTCTCTATATATGAATAGTGGTCCCTGGGGTTGGTGGGACTATAAGTCAGACTACAAGTAAGGCAGAAATATAGGCTCTATACCACCTAAAACACAGTATTTTAAACAAAACTGCAGGTTCTATCAGTGTTACCCTAAAACACAGGATTTATAACAGATTTTCCCTACTTTAGTCACCCTGAGCCACAGGCACCAGAAATATAGGCTCTATACCACCTAAAACACAGTATTTTAAACAAAAATGCAGGAAGAGGAAATAAGATTTAACAGAGGAAAGAGAAGGATTTATTTTTTTGTGCTTTTTTATATTTTTTTAGTAAGAAACAGGGAGGAGAAGAGAAATTAAGCAGATATAATGCTGAAAACCAGTGAAAAGAGCAGAATATGAAATGCTGAGTAACTTAGCTTTTAGAAGTTCACAGGGCAGCCTTGTTTCAGCAATGTCTCCTCTGAAAGCTAATTAAAAAATGTATTAGTTCAATAAAATGGTATTATCTTATTTTCCATTTTTTTGTTTTCTTTTTATTTGTTAACTAGTCTTATAGCCCGTTACATTAACGGGTGCTAGAATATATGTGTGTATATCTGTCTTTATTTCTTTCTTTCTCTCTCTCCTTAGCCGCTTTCAGTATTTCTGTCTTTTTTTCTGTATTTCTTTTTCCTGGGCTGTCCACCCATTCTCTCTTCCTTTTACCTTCCCTGTGTCCACCACCCCTTCACTGCTCCCCTTATCCAGCAGCAGCCCTTCTCCCTTTTTTGAATCTGCCCCCTGTCCAGCAGCACCTCTTTCCTGTCCCCCTGTCCAGCAGTAGGCCTCCCTTCCTTTTTCTCCCCCCCATCTCTTCCCCTGTCCAGCAGCACCCCTTACCCCGTGTCTGCCCTCCGCCGACCGCGGCCTGCAGACGCCAAGAGCCGCCGCGGCCAACAGCCTCCGCGCCGCCTGAAGCCGACAAAACCCTAAGCCGCGCATGCGCACTCCTACCTGCGGGGACCTACAGCACACGGAAAACGGGAGCACGCAGGTAAAAGTGCGCATGTGCGGCTTAGGATTTTATTATATTAGATTTGTAAAGTGATTTGTTATTTCTCTTTTTTCAAATTTACATCTGCTATCTTTATATTTTGTTCAGTATTGGGGGATATGCACCACTTTTTCTTCACCCCCTAAACTGTACAGTTCCTTTGGTTTGTAGCCCAAGCCAGCATGTTAAAAGCTCTGCACTACTCCGATGGTCATAGAATTCCTATTATCGTCAGAACAGCACAGAACATTCAGCCCGCCAGCGCTAAAAACCTCTTCAGTGCTTTTGTAAAAAGGGGGGGGGGGGAGGGTATTTTGTGATTACTTATTCCATACTGGATGAGGGTGGTTCTGTGTCCTGTGTGTATGAAAGATATGGTTTTCTATTAACATTGACCAGCTTTGTTTGACGAAATGCATCAGGCATGGTTCCTGGGAGTACCTTGAATAAACTTGATTTGAATCTCCTTATTGTCTGCCGATCTTCTTTTGTTCCACGTTGGATTCTTTGGTGGATCACTTGCCTTGTTGTTTTGTTACAAATTACAATACATGGAGTGGAACGTACCAGAGGAGTTACAGATTTGTTTGTTTATACATACATATGGGTTTAAGTTGGACAACATAGAGTGAGGCAGTTGAGAGCAGTTGCAAACTTGGTTATTAATACAGATTTATGTTTTGGATACTATTACTGCTTTACAATGCATTTGAACATTTTTGTATACGTATGGAAATGGTTCAGAGTTAAAGTCTTGGGCAATAGGTGGGAAAGAAGGGGGGATTTGTTCAGAGATGTTTGGGGCTTGCATAGAACTAAAACTGTACACTGGCACTGGTATGGTAATCTTTGTTTTGAATTTTATAATAAAAGAAAAAAGAAATACAAGTGGAAATAAAGAAGTAAAGAAGAAAACAGGTAATTAAATGAGGGCGGGGCATAGGCGGGAAGGGTGTGGGGTGTGGGCGTGGAAGGGGTGGGGGTGGGCAGGGCAGGGGTGGGGTATGGGCGGGGCAAAGCTGGGGGACCCAGTGCACTTGTGTGCCTAGGGGCCCTCGAAGAATTAATCCTTCCCTGTGTATAACTACAAAAAAGCAGCATACAGGTCCCTTTTCCCTTCATCTACTTTATGTGCAGCATCCCCCCTCTCTCCTTCGTTTCATTTTAGTGCAGCAATCCCCCTTCTCTCCCTTTATTTTCCTTCATTCATGTTCCAACATTTTCTCTTTCCTTTCATCCAAGTACAGCATTTTTTCTCCTTCCTCTTTCCTTCCCTTCTATCCTTGTGCAGCTCTCCCCTTCTTCCATTTCCTTCCATTTGTGCCTCCTCCTGATACAGCACCTCTCCCTCCACAGACCTACAGGAATGATTCCCTAGTGGTGTAGGGTAGATTGGGAAGTAACAGTCCCTTATTGCAGCTTTGACCTTTCATGATACAAGTAGTCTCAAAAGAGTTTGCAGCCACTACTTAGAATCGCAGCGCCAACCTACCTTAGACCACCAGGGAATCTTTCCAGCTCACTTGAAAATATGATGATCTTTTTTAGGAGGAGCAAAGAGGGGGAGGCAATTTTGGGGGAGTGGCATTTGCCCCTCATAGCAACACCCATGCCCTGTTCTCAGTTTTCCATGTCCTTTATAGGAATTATAACTTTGGATATTTATTTATTTATTTTTTTTATAAATTTTCATTTCTGAAGCAATATCATTAGTTGTGTGTACTCTTTTGAAACAGGGTGCACTATTTGCAACCTGGGAAAATAAAATTTCAAGGGTTTTTTTTTCTTTTTCAGGCATAACAAAATGAATTGAAATGACATTGACATTTCCCATGTTGTTTCAAATAAATGCACAACCCTAGTATGTAGCTTGTTGCAAGGCTATAATGTCCTTCAATTTTTGGAAGGGAATATAATTTCACAGAAACATTCCAGCAAGCAAACCCTAGTGCCACTGGATTGTTTTCTCCAAAAGGCTAAAGTCCATAGTATGTTTTGCACTGCTTGAAAGTTTTACTGTAGACCTCTGAACCCTTCCAGAAGTTTCAGGAAATTAAATCTCTTACTAAAAATTTCTAAAGTGACTTGGAGGCTTTTTGCCCTTTTTACTGAACTATTTATTTTCCTGAAGAACATTTGGCCTTTAGCCTGTTCATTTTAGGAAGACAGGAGCTGAAGATGGAACAAATTTCACAGTAGCACTGCAATTTGCACATATAACAACCTCAGTGGCATAAGTGTGAGGACCATGGGAACAAATGGCAGGTGTTTTATAAAAAAAAATTATTATTCACTGTTTGATGTTTCCAGCTTCAAATTGCTCTGTTTATTTGAAGTTGGAAGCAAACTAGAATGAGAGGGATTCTGTAAATGTCACAAAGTAACTTATGAAGAAGCAAAGCAAACATAAAAACGGCTTTATGTCTCATGACAATTTACTTACCATTCTCAATCCTTGTGTGAAATCACTTCAAAATGAACACACTCAGCATGGATGTAGAAAACCCTTTTCTCCAAAACAAGCTGACATGAAAGCTGTCAGAAAAAGGTGCTGTCTTTCTGCCTCTAAAGCTTTTTTTTTTAGTTTAATAATAGGAAGACAGAAAAGTAGGACAGGGCAAATAACTATTCAAGTGGGTAAAACACTCGTACAGGTCCCATATAAAGTCTTCACCTCTTTAAATATTTTTTTTCACATTTTTGGAATCTTTTCACAGATTTGCTATTAAATTGATAGTAGAGTTTCATTGGGCCACTCAAGAACATTTATCTATTTGTTTCTTAACCACTTTGCTTTAGTATTGGCTCTGTGCTTTAGGCTGTTGTCATGCTAAATGGTGAACTTTATTCTATTTTCAGCTTTCTTGCAGGGAGCAGCAGGTTTCCTGAAGGTCTTTTCTATACTTTCCTCTATTCTGTGTACCTTCTGTATTGGCAAGAACTCCAGGCCTTAGAAATTAGGACAACAACATAATATGCTGATACCACCACCATTATTACAACCAACAACCAAAAATAATGAATATTATGACTTGGATTGGCCTCGGTGAAGACAGGATACTGGGCTAGATGGACCATTGGTCTGACCCAGTAAGGCTATTCTTATGTTCTTATGGAATATTAATACAACATAGGAGCATAGGGCTAATGGGAGTAGGGAGACATTACAATTCAAACAAAGGTATCGTCTAATCCTAAAATTGGCATTACATCCACTAGTTCCAGGTTATTTGATTTTATGATAGCTCTGGCTCTGCTTATTGTGATCCTCCATTGAAAGAATAATCAATATGTCAATTATCATGAATGGTGGAATAACGTATGTGCATATAGGAAATATGAAGAGATTATAGCATTAAAGCACAATCATATATCATCCTTTATTAGAAACTGGAACATCTTAGACAGATATTGTACTTATTGACGTGGTTAACTTTTGAGGTTGTTATGTATGCATTTGCAATTTAGATTATTAATGCAGCTATCGTTGAAAATTTATAAATATTTTTTTTTGTAAAAATTTTTTTATTTTAGAAAACTACAACAGCGTATTACATTTGTTACAGAAAAAAAATTACAGAACAGTTAATACAGTTAATGATAAAAAAATATTGTTTTACCACCCACCCTTCTTATCAAATAATGATAATATCCAGTAACTTATTATTATACAAATTACAATAGTGTATTATATTTAATACAAAACAATTATTAGAAAAGTAATTCATAGAATACACCAATTCATGTTAATCAAATAATAATAAAACTAAGTATCCTATTTCAAATAAAATAATTTGATATACATATATATTTTCAAATATCTCCCACCCTCCCACCCTCCCGGATGTGTAGTGATAAAATCGCAAAATGAGAAAAATTCTTACTGTGAATTAACAAATAAAGCCAATGGACCCCATATTTTATTTAAAAAACACTGTGTCCCAAACATTCAGTATTCATTTTTTCAAATTTATACGTATTACTTACATTTGTCCACCAAAACGTATAGTTTAATCTATCATAATTTTTCCAATTTTTTATCATTTTGAACAGCTATTCCAGTAAAAATCAAAAGGAGACGACTTTTATATTTATCTAATGGAGGTTTAACAAATAACATAGTACCACATATAATGGCTTCATATGTTAATAAGATATCAGATTTTAATATAACATTATTATTTATTATGGAGGAGTGTGTGGCGCAGTGGTTGGATCTACAGCCTCAGCACCCTGGGGTTGTGGGTTCAAACCCCGGGCTGCTCCTTGTGACTCTGGGCAAGTCACTTAATCCTCCATAGCCCCAGGTACGTTAGATAGATTGTGAGCCCACTGGGACAGAGAGGGAAAATGCTTGAGTACCTGATTGTAAAAACCGCTTAGACAACCTTGATAGGCGGTATATAAAATCCTAATTAAAAAAAAAAAAAATTTGTCCCCAGATAGACTTCCAGAATTGAAAAATAAGTGAACAAAAAAATAACTGATGATCTAAGGTCCCTATGTCAGTATTACAATGCCAGCATCTATTAGATTTGAAACTATCTAATTTGTGCAAACGAACTGGGGTCCAAAAAATCCTATGTAATAAAAATAACCATGTTTGCCTCATAGATGCACACTTTAATCTCCAAGACCAAATTCGTGGCCATCGAGATATAGAAATATACTGTTTAATCTCGAAGCTCCAAATATCTCTGAGACTATTTTTAGGTTTTTTATTCAAAAATTCTGAAATTAATTTATACCACTGAGCAGCCTGATGTCCTATTAAATCTGTCTGATAGCAAAGGATCTGCAAGCTATAATAAGTTTTAAAGGTTTTCCATTCAGGGAACCCACTCCGAATGGCCTGCTTCAACTGCAACCATCTATATTGTTGAGATTTTAAAATACCAAATAATTGTTGCAGTTGAGAAAATTCCAGCAGATTTTCATTGGATATAACATCATCTAATGTTCTAATTCCTGCCTGCATCCAATTCTTCCAGACGATTGCAGCACCGCCCACTTTAATCTTGGAGTTTAACTATAAGAATTGTAAAGTAGATTTCATTATAGGAACATCTGTTAGTTTATCAATAAATTTGATTGTTTTCCAAGTATCTAACAAAATTTTGTTGTCTTTAGCATATCCAGGTAATTTTATACTCAAAACGTGAGAAAGTCGCATAGGGGACATAATTTTCCATTCCAAATATAACCAATCAGGCATATGTTCCATAAGTTCTGGGAGGATCCAATACATTCCCTGGCGCATAATATAGGCTTGATGGTACCTATAAAAGTTGGAAAAATTTACCCCACCCTCCACAATCTGTTTTTGTAAAGTTACTATAGCAATTGTAGCCTTTTTACCTAGCCAAATAAATTTAGTAAGAATATTATTCAATTTTTTATAAAAAGATCTCTGAAAGTAGACTGGTATCATACCCAATTGATAACAAACTATAGGCAAAATCATCATTTTTACAGTCTGAATTCTTCCCCACCAAGACAAATGCAATGGGTTCCACTGTTCACACATCTCTGAGACCTTTAGTAAAATTGATTTTTCATTTACCTGAATAGTTTCTTCTAATGTTTTCTGTATCCAAATACCTAAGTATTTAATACCTCCTTCCTTCCATAAAAAAGAAAATTTATCAAATAATCCCTTAGAACAATGAACATTTAATGGAAGGATCTCAGATTTACTCCAATTTATTTTATATCCTGAAAATTTTCCAAACTTTTCAATCAATTCTAATAAATGTGGAATGGATGTTTCCGGATTCCTCAAATGAAGCAAAATATCATCAGCATATGCAGAGACTCTGCAAAAGGAATACTCTGAATCTCCTCAGCCTGTTGAATAGCTAACAATAAGGGTTCCAAAACAATATCAAACAAGAGAGGAGATAACGGACATCCTTGTCTAACCCCCCTTTCTAAACGAAAACATTCTGATAAAGAATTGTTAATATATAATCTAGCAAAAGGGGAGCTATACAGTTTGAATCATTTGAATAAATCCAGAACCAATTCCAAACCAATCCATCGCTTGATACATAAAGGTCCATTCTACACGATCAAAGGCCTTCTCTGCATCTAATGACACAGAAAAGGCCGGATCATTAATGACTTTTGATAAATTAAGTATATGTAATGCCAATCTAGTATTATTAGGGTATCTGGAAGGGAAAGTACATGGTTGACTCACTCAAAGATGCTATGAGAGAAGCAAAACAAAATATATGCAGATTAATTAATTCTGTGGCTAGTAGGAAAGGCCAGGGAGAAATAATAGGTTTTAAGCTGAGACTTAGTAAAAATCCTTCGGTCCTCACATAAAGAGGAAGGGCATTCTATAGTTTGGGCCAGACACACTGAAACATGAGTTTCTATTAGTGTCCAGAAAGGCCTTTACAGAAGGAAGGAACTGTCAAAAGACTAGATCCCTCTGTGGTGGAACAGCTTTTTATTTTGACAATTGTTGGTGAGAAAATCACAAGAAGACTTATTGAAAGACTTGTTGGTAATTCCAAAGGTATCTCTTTATTCACAAAGAAGAAATATGTACATGATTATCTGCATTAAAATCATTAGATAAAACATATCTGTTCATTTTAATATGAAGATTACAGTACATAAGAACATAAGAACATAAGCAATGCCTCTGCTAAGTCAGACCTGGGGTCCATCGTGCCCAGCAGCCCGCTCACGCGGCAGCCCAACAGGTCCAGGACCTGTGCAGTAATCCTCTATCTATACCCTTCTATCCCCTTTTTCAGCAGGAAATTGTCCAATCCTTTCTTAAATCCTGGTACCGTACTCTGCCCTATTACATCCTCTGGAAGCGCATTCCAGGTGTCCACCACATGCTGGATAAAGAAGAACTTCCTAGCATTCGTTTTGAATCTGTCCTCTTTCAATTTATCTGAATGCCCTCTTGTTCTTTTATTATTTGAAAGTTTGAAGAATCTGTCCCTCTCTACTCTCTCTATGCCCTTCATGATCTTGTAAGTCTCTATCATATCCCCTCTAAGTCTCCTCTTCTCCAGGGAAAAGAGACCCAGTTTCTCCAATCTCTCAGCGTATGAAAGGTTTTCCATCCCTTTAATCAGACATATTGCTCTCCTCTGAACTCTCTCGAGTAACGCCATATCCTTCTTAAGGTACGGCGAACAGTATTGGACGCAGTACTCAAGATGCGAACGCACCATCGCCTGATACAGCGGCAGGATAACTTATTTCGTTCTGGTTGTAATACCAAGTTTCCAAGTTTATTAGTTTTTAATATCCCGACCATCAAACAATTGTCTGGCCGGTTAACAATAAAATTAATAAAGAGTTTAAATGTAGTAGAATGTGCATAAAGATGTCTAAAATTAAACATAAATGACAAAGACTTGACATACTGGAGTGTGAGGGCAATAGGGGAGGAAAGGGAAAAAGTTACATTGTATAGATGAGATGGAAAGAGTGGGGGGGGATTGAACGAAGGGAAGGGGGAGCGTTAAAATGATGGATGCTTGCCTGATGAAAGAGAAAAAAAAATAAAAAAAAATTTAGGTTTGATTAAATGCGTCCCGAAATAAGAAAGTCTTTAGATTGGTCTTGAATTTAGCTAATTGTTGTTCGTCACGGAGGTATTGTGGTAATGAGTTCCATAATGTAATACCCTTCTTGATTATACCTAGCATTCTATTCGCTCTCTTAGCGGCCGCTGCGCACTGTGCCGTCGGCTTCATTGTCATGTCCACCATTACCCCCAAGTCCCTTTCTTGGGTACTCTCATTCAATAACATTCCTCCCATCGTGTAATTGTACCTCGGGTTTCTGCTTCCCACATGCAATACTTTACACTTTTCAACTTTGAACTTCATCTGCCATCTCGTCGCCCATTCCCCTAGTTTGTCCAAGTCCCTTTGCAATTCTTCACAGTCCTCCTTTGTCCGAGCTCCACTAAATAGTTTGGTGTCATCCGCAAATTTTATTATCTCACACTTCATCCCTGTTTCTAGATCATTTATGAATATATTAAATAACAGCGGCCCGAGTACTGAGCCCTGCGGAACACCACTCGTGACCTTCCTCCAGTCCGAGTAGTGGCCCTTCACCCCTACCCTCTGTTTTCTACCGTCTAACTAGTTTTTGATCCATCTATGCACATCTCTGTCCACCCCATGGTTCTTCAGTTTCCGGAGTAGACGTTCATGAGGCACCTTGTCAAAGGCTTTCTGGAAATCTAGGTATATGATGTCTATGGGGTCTCCTCTGTCCATCTGTTTGTTAATTCCCTCGAAGAAGTGCAATAAGTTAGTCAGGCACGATCTCTCCCTGCAGAAACCATTTTGGCTGGATATCAGAAGTTTGTTTTTTTCAAAATGTTCATCGATGTTTTCTTTTATCAGTGCTTCCGCCATTTTGCCCGGAACCGAGGTCAGACTTACTGGTCTGTAGTTTCCCGGGTCACCTCTTGATCCCTTTTTAAAGATGGGCGTAACGTTGGCTATCTTCCAGTCCTCCAGGATCACGCCTGTTTTCAGGGATAGATTGCAAATTTGCTGCAGTAGTTCCGCTATTTCCTCCTTTAGTTCCTTCAGAACCCTTGGATGGATTCCGTCTGGACCCGGGGATTTGTCAGTTTTTAAGTTTTTCTATCTGCCTGCCACATCTTCAAGTCTCACTTCCAAGGATGTTAACTTTTGTGCTTGATTTCCATTGAAGATTTGCTCAGGTTCCGGTATGTTGGTTGTGTCCTCGCTTGTAAATACAGATGAAAAGAACATGTTAAGTCTTTCTGTGACCTCTTTTTCCTCCTTCATCACTCCCTTCCTGTCTCCGTCGTCCAGCGGTCCCATCTCCTCCCTAGCCGGCTGCTTCCCTAAAGAACGGTTTGAAATTTTGTGCTTCCCTGGCTAGTCTCTCTTCGTATTCTCTTTTGGTCAAAAAAGCTGATTTGATTTGGAGGTAGCAGAGGTCTGAGATTTTTTAGGATGCTGCTGTCGCTGTTTTTTCTGCTGTGGTCTGGAAGGAAGAAGAGGTTTTGCTGGGTAACACCTCTGATAAGAGTGTTTGAAAGGTCTAGAAGTAGATGATTTAGGCTTAGGTTTAAGCAATGAATTAAAAGACTCATGTGCTGAAAGTTTTTGAGTTGCCTTCTCAATAGACTCCCCAAAAAGCTCATCTCCCAGACAAGGAATGTTGGCTAATTGATCTTGGAGATTACCATCTATATCTGCTATCCTGAGACATGCAAGCCTTCTCATGGCCACAAATATTGCAGAAACTTGAGAAGACAGCTCTTCATAAATCTTCTCCCATAGGAGTTCAGGTGCTGGAGACGGACAAGCTGGGTAGATACTTGCTGGTCTGTTTGCAGGTGGGCACTTCCTATTACCTATTGTTAACAGTCTATGGCCTAATTCTGCTGAACTGCCTTTCTTTCAGAAACTGATTGCTCTTTTCATGAAGTATCCTGCTGACCCACTCTTGTTCCTTTGGGATGTTAATTTGGTCATGGATCCTGATATTGACAAATCTTCTAGTCCCGCTACTCCTTTGGGGCCCAGGGGTCTTGTACTTATGAATTTTTGTACGGCCTTAGACTTAGTGGATCCCTGGAGACTGCTACATCCAGAGGTACGTGATTATACTCATTTGTCGCGGGCTCATGGTTCATGGTCTCGGATGGATTATGTTCTTGTTACAGGCGGTAGAGTTACAACGTGCTATTTGGTCTTGTAGGGCAGGTGCGGCGCCAGGTCTTGATGGCTTCCCAGGGGAATTTTATAGGATGCTGGAACCACATCTTTGTGGCCCTCTGTTAGCTTACTATAATAAGGCTGTGGAGTTCGGGGCATTCCCGAGATTTGCCAATAATGCCTCTATCGTTCTGCTTCCTTAACCTGGAAAGCTGGCTGACCTTGCAGGATCGTACCATCCTATTTCACTTATTAATGTTGACCTCAAATTGTTCGCTCGGATTTTGGCAGATCACCTCCTCCCCGTGATTCCCGCTTTGATCCATGGTGATCAGGTGGGTTTCGTCCCTGGCAGACAGTCGATATTGAACGTTCGTAAAATCATTTTGGCTCTTGCTCACACTCAATACATTTAGGAGCCTACCCTGCTGGTCAGTTTGGATGCGGCTAAGGCATTTGATAATGTTTCGTGGTCTTATCTTTTTCATACTTTGGACTATATAGGGATTGCTGGCTTTGCGTCACTCTATGCTGGCCCGACTGCGTCTTTGGTTGTTAATGGCACTCTTTCCGACACCTTTTCTATTCACCGTGGAACACGTCAGGGGTGCCCTCTGTCGCCTTTAATTTTTATTCTTACTTTGGAACCTTTGTTGTGCACCCTAAGACATTTTGAGGAGGTGAGCGGATTGACTATAGCGGGCCAGGTGATTCAAACTTTGGCTTTTGCAGATGACTTAATGCTTGTCCTACCAACCCGGCTATCTCACTTGGGGCTACGTTGGATCTTATCTCAGAATATGGTTTTTACTCAGGGCTGACTATTAACTTAGAAAAGTCAGTGGCTCTTCCCTCACATTCTGCTATTCGGGATTCCTGGCATGGTGTCTTTCCGTTGCAGAGGGCTAATGCTGCTATTAACAGATTAAACATGGGGTTCCCCAAGGATCTATTCTTTCACCCTTACTTTTCAACATTTTTCTTGCTCCACTAATGACATTATGCCAATCTGTAGGCTTTCATGTTTTTGCCTATGCTGACGACATACAGCTACTGCATCCTCTAAATAACAATAACATAATTGAAATTTCGGCTATTAATGGAAAACTTGACCTAATTCATCAATGGCTGGATAAAAACAGATTGGCACTTAATATCAAAAAAACTAATGTCATGCTTTTTCCTTGGAAGGATAGTTTCCCTCTTGTTACTCCTATTTCTATTCAAAACGTTCCCCTAAAATCGGTCAAAAATATTAAAATTTTAGGGGTAATTTTCGATAATAAACTTAATTTTCATGACCACATTAGTAACATCGTGAAAACTACCTTTTTTAGGTTACGTAAAATTCGCTCTATTTCTAAATTTCTATGTCCCAAATCACTCAATATACTGATTCACTCTTTGGTGATGTCTAAAATCGATTACTGCAATTCTTTGTTTAAAGGAATTGCTTTACATGAAATAAAACGTCTGCAAATTATACAAAATGCATCAATTAAATTAATAACCAAATCCAAAAAATTTGACCATGTAACACCACTTCTCAAAAATGCTCACTGGCTTCCAGTTATTCACAGAATAACTTACAAGCTGTGTATAATCATCTTTAAAACCCTATATAATATGACCCTCGCATTTTTATTTAAGTTATTAATTCCATATTCTGCAAGGAGAATTTTAAGATCTAACGAACAAAACTTACTGTCTATTCCCTCGCTGAAAATCATTAACACGAGACGACAATTTATTTTTTCATGTACTGCACCGCAGACTTGGAATGCCCTCCCTATTTCTTTAAGGGAGGAGAAGGAATTTGGGAAATTTAAAAGTAACTTAAAAACTTTCCTTTTTAAAGATGCCTTTGCAATCTAATTTTATTATCCTATTATTCCATCGTACTTTATTATATCTTTTTTTATTTATTACCCTCTTGTATTTTCCTTTAATGTTTCTTCTTTACTTTAATGAATTGTATTTCATCCTTCCTTACCTAATGTTAAGAATATGTTAAACTGAGTGTAATTTAATTTTGTTTAAGTATTTGTATGTACTGTATTGTTCCCTAACAAATGTAATTTTAATTGTGTACATCGCTTAGAAGTTTGATTAAGCGATTAATCAAGACACCTAATAAACTTGAAACTTGAAACTTAAATACTTGGGCGTGACTATTCCTGCCGATCTTTCCACTTTATACACGTCTAATGTGCCTCTTTTATTGCAAACTCTGGCGGTTAAACTTCGATTGTGGCTGGATTACCCTCTTTCTCTTTTAGGGCGGGTGGTTCTCCTTAACATGATCATACTCCCCACTTGGCTTTACATCTTTCAGGTGCTCCCCTTATATTTGCTCGGGCAAGATGAAACTAATTATATCCGTCTAGTTCGCCGCTTTATATGACGGGGTCGCCGAGCTCGCCTACCCTACTCTCAAGTGGCACGACCGCAATATAAAGGGGGTTTAGGTTTACTTAATCTTCGACATCTTACAATTGGCTGTGGTATGCGCCACATCAATGATTATTTTCGGGGCACCTCTGTTTTCTCTAATACCTCTTTGGAGTTGGGGTGCTTTCAGCAGGATCACTTTAGTGCATTTCTTCATTCTGTTCCTTCTATTTATACCTTGGATATTCGGTTTAGGGTGTTTGGATTCCCATTACTCAAGGTGTGGAAATGGGTCTGTAAATTCCATGGTATTAGTGCACATGAGTCCCCCCTATTGCCATTGTGTGGCAATCATAATTTTTTCCCGGGTATAGGGGGCTCCAGGTTCCAACACTGGGCGGCAAGGGAGTTAACCTTTTTATTCCACCTGGTGCAGGATGATGGCTCAATGCAGTCCTTTCAAACTTTGTGTCAGTCGCATGGTTTAACTGCTGTGGACAGATTTGCTTATATGCAGATTGCTCATTATGTAGCCTCTCTGAACAGGGATAATTTGCAATCTGCTCAGCAGGACTTACTGTCTACGGCCTACACTTTTGGTTCTCAATTGCATGTCCCCCTTAAGTTTCACCTTAGACACCTGAAGGATGAAACCCCCTTGCCGGACTATGTTCATCTACAGACAGTGTGGTCTCAGGATTTGAATATAGTGATACCGGAAGATACTATATCTCATGCAGTAGCCCAGCTGCCAGCTCTGAGAAAATATGTCTATTTATGGGAAATGCAATTTAAGTTGTTATTTAGAATTAATGTATCACCTTATAGAGCTTATTGTGCTAAATTTTGACCATCCCCAGTGTGTGATAAATGTGGTCATCAGACTGCCGCGTTGGGTCATATGTTATGGTCCTGCCCGGCAGTTCACACATTCTGGATGCAAATTTTTGCTTTTATAGGGACTCTTTGGACTGTGACTCTTTTGTTTGGCGTTTCTCCTTCTTACCATCTGCGGCCTTTCTTAGGTGGTCCATTTTATGTGCCCTAAAATGCATATTTCTCAAATGGCTGGATATGGAGGCTCCCACTATTTTTATGTGGCGTTCTCAAATGATTCTACTGCTGACTTGCGAGCATCGAGATGTGCCTGATCTGTCCACTGTGCGGGGGGTGCATTTTATGGCTATTTGGGAACGTTTTTGGAATACTATGACTCCTGCAGCACGAAGTCGGGTTCTGAACTACTGACTGTGTCTATTGCTGCTTTGCATGTGTTGCTGACTGCTCTTGGGGACTCTGACCTGGGGGGGGGGGGTTGGGGGGAGAGGGGGGTTTGGTTTATGTAAAATGTTCTATTTGGAGCACTGCTTGTATGGCTGAGTTTTGGTACCTGTTTTCTTGTCTGTTCCAATAAAAATTACTTTATCATAAAACTTACATTACAAAATGGAATACATGATGAGTAAAGAACAGTCAAATGACAGACCAATACCAATATATGCAGTGAACATAATTCTAGTCAAAACCTGAAGAAATTCAGCAGAAAAGAGAGTGAATCAACCATGACATGCCACTTCACAAAAGGAGGTCAATGGCATTCATCTCTGTTCATGTGAATGTATTGTCACATAGCTAACCCCTGCCTAGGCCTGCAGGTGGTTTAGCCGTGTTTTACTCTGACCTGTCAGCGTGGCTTCCTCAGGAAAGAGGAAAGCCTTTCAGGTAAAACAGACCTAGGCCCCTGCCTAGTCTGCCCAGGCCACACTGAGATAAATTCACCAATAATTTATTTATTTTTCTATACCGTTCTCCCAGGGGAGCTCAGAATGGTTTACATGAACTTATTCAAGTACCCTGTCTGTCCTAGTGGGCTCACAATCTATCTAATGTACCTGGGGCAATGTGGGAATTAAGTGATTTTCCAGGGTCACAAGCAACACACAACCTCAGGGTGCTGAGGCTGTAGCTTTAACCACTGCGCCACACTCTCAGGTTCAGGTATTTTTAAACTCTCAATTCTAGGCTTTATTTGGTAAGTGGTCTGAGCACCGTCAGCCACAATCATGCAATTCATAAATCAGACAAAAATAAAAATTGTTCACATAGTTGTTAGAAATGTCCAAAGTTCAAGTATGGCATGCAATATAATTCCCCTGGACTTTCTCTGATTAAAGACAGTCCTCTTCACATAGGTTCAGGTAAATAGAAATGCCATTAAAATAAATTTCATACAATAAAAGAAAACTGCAAAAACATGAAAGGCAAATATAGTAGCAAAACTTTGGAGATAAAGCCACAAGCCCCCAGCTAACCTTGCAGGGTATAATGTTCAGCTCTCAGCCCTTTTTGCTCCACTCAGAGCTCCAGTGTTTAACAGGGCTTACCAGCAACAGTTGAGCTTTTCTGTAGATGGATCACAGCAGGGTGCTTTAGATAAGTTACTATTGTTGCAGAGGCTTTATCGCAGAAACTTCACAAGTTGAAATTTACAGATTCTCAACAAACAAAACATCAAGACAGCCAAAGAAAAGGGAGAGGCTTTTCTTTCTCTCCTTGATTAGAATCACCTGGTCTCTGCTTGCAGAGAGCCAGAACACAAACACAGTTTAATGAGACAGGTTATTTTCTTCCCTTTAGCTTAGGAACTAACCTCCATTCCCTCTGGGGTAAAGTTGGTATCTATAAGCAATTCAGCAGTGTCCATAGCCTCGGTTCCTACCAGGTTCTCAGGAGCTGGGCTCAGGCTAGGCAAGTCATATCCACGTCCTCACTGCTGTAAGGTTGAGGAGAGAGACTCCTCTCCCTCATCTTCTTGGTTGCACTGCTGCTGGTGCCTTTGGCTTGCTTCTCCTGCCTCTGTCTCTCCTGTCTTCCCCCTGTGATTCAGAGCTCTGTTTTTAAGTGTGTCATAGTCCCACCCCTCTCTCCTAGGAGGAGAGGGGTTGGGCTGAAAATCCCTAGGGAAATAAAGATGGTTTCTCCTAGGCTGATAGTGTGAATACCCTGCAGGGCCAGGTCTCCACTTCTCAGTAAAAGTCCTAACAGGCTTTCTGGTATATTTACTCTGGTATGGCACGTTCTGCTGAATATCCTTAGGCTCATACCCTTCCTGCTCTATCTCACTGTCTGAGGGGTAGTCAGCCATTTCTATATCATTACTTTTAAACTGGTCAGCTCTCCTGACCAGGGACCGTGTTCTGCTTTTATTAATCACAGGGACAAAGCTGGCCATGGGTTTGTGATGAGGCTCTTTTGAACTTGGGAGTGGCAGCCTATTAAAAATAGACAGCTATATGGTAGAATGGGCAAGCATGAAAAATAAAATAGCCATTGTATTTTCCTTCCATTGCTCTGGATTTACTAGTCAGGGTTTGTTTTTAAGATAAGGACCTATCCAAGGGCAAAGGAGGAGGGTTTAAATGGCTAGATAAAATTATAATTGGAGAAGCCAGAACACAAACCAGATAAAACAAATGGGATAATATATTGATCTAAATATGTGTTTTTGTGCTGAGGTCACTGGAAATAGGGAGAGAGCAGCATTCTCTTAGGACCCTAGAAATGAATTTGATAGCTTTGTTGAAGGACCAGAGAAGATACACACAGGCTGTAGCTGTAGCTTAGTTTTATAAAGTCCCATTGTTTCAATGTGTGTCCAATTTGATCTCCAGAGACCTGTAGAACAGATAAGGTTTGGCTTTTGACCTGGTTGCTATAGAGATGGACTTTTCTTCTTACTACAGAGATTACATTCCAGGGGAGGGGGTTTCCCTTTCCTTTTTTGCAGGGTAAAGTTAGAAATTCTAATTGGATATGCAAAATGATGAATTAAATTTTAGTAAACTAATAACATAGGGACTTTCATATTTAAGGGTTCAGATTGAAATATAATTACCTCTAACAATTGTACTGGAGGAGTCATATAGGAAAATGTAGGGTCTGTGGGAGTGGATTGGCCACTCCCCTTTTCTTTCACTGAGATATGGGATTTTCAGTGCATGCTCTTAAATGACTCAGTAATATGGGAGTAGTTTAACTATTAAAGAGAAATAATTTAAAGCTGTGTGAATGGATAATTTTTTCCTCTGTAAGTATATTATATTGTAATACTTTTTCCTGGTTTCTTCTGTACTTTTTCTTTATTAGATAAGCTAGTATTAAAATGTAACTTTTAAGAATCTTTGTGTGAGGGGGACGGACACTCCCCCAATATGCATACAAGCGCCTTATATGGTATCAAGTATTCATGACCAATTAGATGCAGGCAGTAAAATGTTGTCATGTATTAGGTATATTTAAATGAACCTAGCAGAACAGATTTTTGAGGGCGTTATGTCAGGGAAGTTGCATTTACACTCTCTGACTTGTAATGTTCCTCCATTGTACAAATGAATGCCTTGAAACAGGACTGTCTGTTGAATTTTAATAAAACAAGATTTTATCTGGAATATTTGTACAATTATCATCATTTCAGTGCACCTCTGGGCAGGGTAGAACCAAAATTCTGCTCAATTTGTCAAAGTATACAACCATGTTTTTCAATAAAGCATCTTTCATAACAGACATAATGCCACCATAAATTATAAGATACGTTTTCGGCATTTTTCTAATTAACCAGTATTAATTTAATAGCAATCTGCATCAGACATTTCAATAATTTAGCAGATTTATCATTAATGACCATTTTTAACCCATATTGCCCATAAATAACAATAGCTAGTGTTAAATCCTCCTTAATGCCAATGATCTCAGATATGGTTTCCCATATTTTCAGCCAAAAAGTTTTAATTGAGGGACAATTAAAGATCATATGGTCCTATGTGCCGATATCCAAGTTGCAGGAACAGCAACAGTTGTGGCCAGCATTAGGATGTTTAGCAAGTTTATAAGGTGTCCAGCAAGCACAATGTAACAGAAAAAAGGATGACTGAGTGATTGCTGTTGAATGTAACGTAGATAGAGACTCTAACCAGACCTTTTCCCAGGATTTTGGTTCTAATTGAACACCCGTATCATGAGCCCAAACATCATAAATCCCTAACTGGGAGTCAAATTTACGTGACATCAACATTTTGTACCAGACAACAGAATGACCTTTACGCTTTAAGGACATAAGGTCACATAATTTCATTATAGAGGTTTATCAGTTTTAAGCGAGGCAACATCTAGGCTTGCTTTAATACCGTGGCTTATCTGTAATCATCTGAAATGATGAGAAGCAGGTATATTGTATTTGGAGTGCAGTGTCTCAAAAGGAATCCAGGAGCTGTGCTGATAAAGCTCATTAATAAACCATATACAGTGGTACCTTGGTTTGCGAGCATAATTCATTCCAGGAGCATGCTCGTAATCCAAGGTACTTGTATATCAAAGCACATTTCCCCATAGCAAACAATGGAAGCTCGGACGATTCGTTCCACATCCCCAAAACTTGTACCGGTAGTAAGTAGACGCAGAAGAGGGAGGGTTAAGTGACTTTGCCCAGAGTCACAAGGAGCTGCAGAGGACATTAAACCCAATTCCTTAGCCAAGCCAAAAGAAGCCGGAACAAACGAGAAGACCGACTATTCTACCTCCCTCATTGCCTGGCTCACCTCCTTCACTTCCAGCTCCTCCAGCGTCGGGAGCACCACTGTCACCTGCGAAGTCCTACATCAAGCGTCACCCACTAGCCGGCTGCCATCGTTTCCACCTCTAACAGCCACAGGTCCTCCAGCGGGGTCCTTTCTAGTCAGCAGTCACCTTTTTATCAACTCAACGCCCACCTGAGTTCGGGAAAGTGAGTTGAGCGGAGGATTGCCCATATGGTGAAACAGTAGCGGCCCCGAGCTCAGTTTCAGTTACTGGTGCCCTGCAGTTGGGCGGGAAACGTCTGAATAGAGGCATGCATGGGAGGACGGGCATCCGCGCAACTGCCCTGGCATTCTCAGACTCTGGCGATGTTTGAGTCGGCGGCGGATATGGTGCCGGTGTCTCCGCGTATGCAGCCTTTGCCTTCTGTGCCCTGGTAGCATGGCCTCGGGCTGGAGTTGCTGCAGACAGAAAGGAAGAGTAGACACCAACCGTCAGAGGCTCACGGACGGTGCGTAAGTGCTCATTTATCGAGGCAACACTCAGTTTGTGAGTCACAGTTTGCTGGAGTGTTTTGCTCGTCTTGCAAAACACTCGCAAACCGCAAAACCAAGGTTTGACTGTACCTGCTTTTCCCCATATGGTCCAATTAATAGGTTTCCCCTGTATTACAATTTTAGAGTTGTTCCAGATATAGATATGAAACGTATCATTCCAGCTAGTCTTCAATAGCTTGTCTCACATAAAGCCAGTTTGGTAGAACTGATCGGTTCATAGTTTCCAGGTACTTCTGACGATTCAGTGAATACATGACATTGAAGTCCAGTGGTGCCCACAACATGTTCTTCCATCAGAACCAGGGTGGGGGGGGAGGGGGTAGTCTTGGAAAGCCGACGAGATCCTTGTTGTAGTAAAAATGCAGTGTGATATTTGAAGAAGCTCGGAAATCTTACACCTCCTTCAATTTTATCCTTTTTCAATTTCTGTAAACTAATGCAGAGGATAGAATTATTCCATAAGAATTTAGACAGCAGGGTCTCAATAGTTTTGTAAGAGGATCTCTTTAGATAGACTGGCAACATGCTCAGGATATAGTTGATGAAAGGTGTTATCATCATCTTGATCGTCTCAAGACTACCCCACCACGAGAGTCTAAGTGAAGACCATTTAGAGAATAAAGTATTGATAGTAGAGATGATGTGATCCATGTTGTAAGTAATAGTTTCTTCGATGGTCGGGCCGAAGTAGACCCCTAGATATTCCAATACTCCACTCTATCCTGGGGTAGTTAAAATCCCCCATTACCATCACGTTCCTGTTTTTGCCTTCCCGCCTCAATTTTGCTGCCAGTTCTTTGTCAGTTGCTTCCATTTGTCCAGGTGGACGATAGTATAGTCCTAATTTTATGTCAAAGCAATTTCTACCTGGTAATTTAACCCATTATGACTCCAATCCTTCCACCTTTGTTTCCATATCCACTCCGGAAGAGGGAATGGTGTCTTTTATGTATAGTGCTATTCCTCCACCCTTTTGGTGAGTCCTGTCTCTTCTATAGAGTTTGTACCCTGGCAGTACTATGTCCCTTTTGTTATTCTCATTCCACCATGTTTCCGTGATTCCAATAATGTCTAGGTCCTCTTTTTTGGCTTGGAGACAAAAAAAAAAAGAAAATTGCCATGAAGGTGAGGGGAAGAGAGAGAGGGAGATGCCCAGATGGTGGCGATCAGAAGGAAGGAGGGAGAGGGCTGTGGGACTGCGCGATCGGTGACCACGCGCATTCCCTCAATTAACTGCAGAGACAGGCCATTCACCGCTCCACAGGGCATTGAATGGCAGTGACCACTTTTTTCCTCTCACCATTTCTGTGGGTTACCCGCAACTACCCACAGCTAGTCACGGGTAACAGCCACTGTGTCATTCTCTAGCGCAGAGTTTTTCTGCGTTATTTGGGGATTACCAACGAGTTTTGTCTCTCTGACTATTTGTTTGTGCTGACTTATTCAGTTAAACAGGGCACTCCCGCTTCCAAGGCCACGATTTCCATATGGATCTGTAGGGCCATTTCATCAGCCTACATTCTTTCTAGGACACAGTCCCATGTTTCCATCAAGGCACATTCTGCCAGGAGTATGGGCTTCATCATGAGCCAAAGCTAGATCTGTCTCTCGTGAGATGATTGGCAGGGAGGCAACTTGGTTTTCTATTCACATGCTTGCCAAATTCTACAGCGTGGATGTTGCTGCAAGACAGGATTCGGCTTTTGGGTCCTCTGTCCTAAGGGCCAGCGCAGCAAGCCCACCCTAGCTATTTGGGGGGGATTGCTTTTGTACGTCTAGAATGTCTCACCTTTTACACTGGAGTAAAGAGATTATGTACTCACCCTGATAAGCTCTTTTCCAGCACATAAGTGAGACATTCTAGACTCCCCGCTCTGTCCTTCCTGAGCCTGCTTACAGTTTTCAGTCTGTTTATGCTTCTCCAAGCTGATTCTTGGATGCCTGTCAGCCCTTGAGGACTTGGAAGACTTTGTATATATGTTACATTTATTGGGGAGTAGTTTATGAGCTCCTTTGAAGCCTCTGTTGGTAGTTAATGGAACTATTTAGTTCCTTATGAGCAGAACAATTTGTTTAGCCAGTTGCTACAGGTACCTCAACTTTACGTATATTGGGTGCTCCTCAGTGCTTGGGTACTAACTGTAGAAGATGCTAAACTGCACAGTGAAGTGCACCAGAGGCAGAGTGAAAAATCCGTAGTGGATTCCTTCTGCAGCATGCTGGTATGGGAAATAACCCAGCTATCTAGAACAGTGGTTTCCAACCCTGTCCTGGAGGACCACCAGGTCAATCGGGGTTTCAAGCTAGCCCTAATGAATATGCATGGAGCAGATTTTCATGCCTGCCACTTCCATTATATGCAAATATCTCTCATGCATATTCATTAGGGCTAGCCTGAAAACTCGATTGGCCTTGTGGTCCTCCAGGACAGGGTTGTGAACCACTGGTCTAGAATGTCTTATCTATCTACTGGAAAAGAGCTTACTAGGGTAAGTACATAATCTCTTTTTAAATTGTTTTATAATGGTGCTTTCAATTAATGGTGCTGGTTAAGCCAATTAAGAAAATTAATTTAGGCATCATTTATAGAATCCGGGCCTAAGTGACCAGAGGGAGAAAAGCAAACCATAATGGAATGCCATATTAAAAAATGTCACTTGGATATGTCATAGAGCTTCCAGTAGATGTGAGTTAGGGTAACCTCAGGTTATCTTTATATAAATGGTTCCTGATATTCAAGAATAAAATTAGCATATATTATTTTCTAAATCTTGCCTGAAATTAGAAACATGTGATTGAATTTACATTATCTTTAATTAACAGAAGGTTTTATTTCAACAACAAAATGTCAATATTATCTCAAAGTCCTCCCTTGGAGATACCTAGTTAAAGTACCTTTTATTCTGTCTACACATTAATGCTCCCATATTCACGATTTGAATCGATTCACCGATTCACTTCGAGTGAATCGATTCGAATCGATTTACTCCACCAAAAAATCGGCCTCCCAATTCATTGACTGACCCTCCCCCTCGCCCCTAAAGTAGGAGCGGCAGAGAAGGGATGGGACCGCAGCAGAGAGAAGACAACTCGGACAATCTATGGCATCTTACAAAGATCACTAGAGCCAGCGATCTTCTTCTGAGGGCAGGCTGCTGAATTTAGATAAATTAAACACGCAGGCCTTCCGGGGGAAGGGGGTTGTAGTTCTTCATGGGGGAGTGCAGGCCTTCCGGGGGGAGGGGGTATAGTACTTCGTGGGGGGGTGCAGGCCTTCTGGGGGGGTGGTACATGCCTTCAGGGAGTGCAGCCTTCCAGGGGGGTACAGGCCTTCAGAAGGGACAGGCAGGCCTTCAGGGGGGGTGCAGGCCTTCCGGGTGGGTGGTACATGCCTTCTGGGGGATATAGCCTTCCAGGAGGGTACAGGCTGGTCTTCAGGGGTGGGGTGTAGGCCTTCAGGGGGGGTGGTACATGGCTTCCAGTGGGGTGCAGGCCTTCAGGGGGGACAGGCTAGTCTTCAAGGGTGGGGTGTAGGCCTTCAGGGGGACATTCAGGCCTTCAGGGGTGGGGTGTAGGCCTTCAGGGGGGTGCAGACATTCAGGGGAGGGGGCCCTGGTGTAGAAGTACACGGAGGGAGGGAGGGAGGGAAGGGGGGTTCAAAAAGATGTGCATATGCTGGACTTTGGGGGGAAGAAATAATGGGTCTAAAACAGAGGAGAGGGAGAGAGATGGTGAACAATGGGATTTAGGGATGAAAGGAACAGAAAGGGAGAGATGGTGGACCCTGCGGTGGTGGGGAAGGAGGGAGCGATGCTGGATGAAAGGGTAGCTGAGAGAAGGTGGATCTGTGGATAGAGATGAAAAAAAGGAAAGATGCCAGACCTCTGGGAGAGGGAAGGGAAATGGAAGGGGAGGACAGAGATGAAAGATTGATGTTAGCACAGAGAAAGAAGAAAGAAGGAGATCCTGGCAAGCAAGTTATCAGAAGACAAGCAGAGCCTGAGACCAGCAAGATTTGAATAATGACCAGACAACAAAAGGTAGAAAAACTAATTTTATTTTCTGTTTTGTAATTACAATATGTCAGATTTGAAACGTGTATCCTGCCAGAGCTGGTGTTAGACCACGAACGTGAGTTAGGATTTAACAGAGAGGAAAAGTCTTTTTGGTTTGTTTATTTTGTTTATACCACAGCGCCAGTGTGGTTAGGAGAGAGCAAAGGGGGTGGAGAGGCTATAAAAGGAGTGAAGAGGCTATAAAATAAACCCACCAGGATGTTTAAAAAAAACACCCAATTGGGCAGGAAAATCGAATCGAATCGAAAAATTGATTCAATAGGCTGAATCGAATCGAATCAATTTTTTTTTTCCTGAATCAGGCAGCACTACTGCACATAGCTTATTTTATACAGATAAGTTGATGCTTAATTGTCCTTATAAAAATTGTACAGTAAATGGCAGATGCAGACAATTATATCAGCCCAGAAATAATAGTATTTTAAAACTTCCTGAAACCCCTTGTACATGTAATAACCAGAATCCATGTACATTTACAGTAGATGTACATGGGTCTCAAGAGGTTTGTACATGCATTCTGCCCCAACTCCACCCCTGTGCAAGCCCACCACCAATATACACACACCACCATGTCATGGCACATACTATTCCACTAGTCAGTATTTTATAAGAGGTCATTTGCATGGGCTGGGACAGGCTTCAATTGCTGGGAGGGTATAGATGGGCTGGAATGAGCTTTGATGGAGACTTCAGCAGTTGGAACTCAAGCACAGTACCGGGTAGAGCTTTGGATTCTTGCCCATAAATAGCTAAGAAGAAGAAAAATAATTTAGTTGAATCAGGTTGGGCAGACTGGATGGACCATTAGCATCTTTATCTGCCGTCATCTACTGTGTTACTATGTTACATATGTGGCCATATCCATATGAAAATGATTGAAATATTTCAAAAGTACATGCCTTCTTACAGAATTACCCCCAGAAAGCATATTTTACTTTCAGACAATTGGTGAGGGAATTGCATGTGTACAGTACTGTAGGTGCATAGAAAAATACTGCCAACTTTTATAACCATTCTGGGGGTTTAGGGTAGGCAAAACAGGGGCTGAGCTGTAAAGAAAGGAAATACACACACAGCTGTCTGGGTGCAGGTGTGCATTTCTGGATAACTCTAGGAGTTTATTTTATAAAAGCATATAGGCACCTTTCTTGCCTTTATGGAATAGGCACTTTGAACCATTCTGATATGATTTTACCCCTTTTACTGTATGTTTAATATTACTGTTACTGCAATGAGATTTCATAGTTACTGAAACAATATAATTTCAACAAACCATTCCTAGAAAGAAAAATGACATCAAAATTTCCTACCAGTAAGCAAAATCAGAATTTTCAATTTCTGCTAAAGTGCTTTTTCAGTACCAGCTATGAAAAATAATTGAAATTTTATGCATTGATGTTGATGTAATAAATTATTACGTTTGTCATATAATAAAACTGTTTACCATGCTATATTCAACTTTCATTATGTGCTAATCGCAGAGCATATCTTCAAGACATAATAAATGGCCTCAATCCATGGAAACATTCTGGTCAGTATTTAAGCTCCTGATTTGGCATTTGTTTTAAATGTCAGCAGTCGTGTTTCCATTATTCACAGATATTCAGCAGTGCTTTCTGGATAGTGAGTGGTGCTGACTATCTATTCCGAGTAGGGAATGCTTCATTGTCTGGACATCAATGATATTCAAATCATTACCTGGTTTTTGCCAGGTTCGTGTGACCTGGATTGGCCATTGTTGGAAACAGGATACTGGGCTAGATGGAATATTGGTCTGACCCAGTATGGCTATTCTTATGTACTTACAATAAAGTTAGGTCAACAATTTTTGCTGTTCTAAATTTATCCAAATAATTAAACATAGGAGCTTGAAAACTCAAAGGAAGGATGAAATGTGAATGGATTGAAAGCCAGAAAAATAAATGGAAATAAGTTGAGCATGAAAAATCAATATCACAGATGAATGTACAGGAAACAGTGAACAAGACAGGAGGATAGAAAAGAAATGAAAAATGGACAGGGAGACCCTGGATAATGAGCATAGTGGCAAGAGAAACTAGAGACTGGGACCAATATGATTAGAAAAATAAGAATCACCAGGCAAAAAGGGTAGAAAATATAATTTTCCATTTATATTTTGCATAGTACAGGAGAAAATGCAGCCTTTTCTATGTATCTGGTGTTGTACTGCAGACGGAGTCTGGCTTCTTGAGGTTCCTGGTTAATTTATAGTCTATATAGTCCTACTTTTAATTTGTGGTGACTTATTTTGTGTTTGGAGAGGGTCTATCTGTGTACCTAAATGACTGAGGCCAGGTATTCAGTTAGCACTGAGGAAGGAATTCATTAAAGGTTGCCCAAAGTTAGGCTCTGGAATGATGTGGGCTAAGCACAATTTCTATAATAACAGTTCTGCACAGATCTGCCTTTATAGAAACATAGAAACATGATGGCAGATAAAGGTCAAATGGCCCATCCAGTCTGCCCACCCACAGTAACCATTATCTCTTCCTCTCTCTACCGAGTTAATTTTAAGCTTGTGCTTACACAAACACACTTAAAGGTACAAAAGCAATACTTTATTGGTTCACAGACCTTAGACTTGTTACTTCATAGGCTCAGGGATTGCAAAGTAGTCTCTTAGCTCAAAATATCAGTCTCATCCAACATCCTACGTCTTTAATTATTTATCTGTCCAAGATACTCTTAAGGTAAGGTGACCATACGTCCCATTTTGAACGGGACTGTCCCTTTTTCAGCTCCCCTGTCCCGTTGTCCCCATGCATAGCTTCGGGATGCCGAAAAGTCCCGTTTTCAGAGACGGCGTCCTGAAGCTGTGTATGGGGCCAACGGGACAGGGGATCGCAGGAGAATGGGCTGTCTCCCTGCCCCAGGACCAGCGTTAGGGGGGAGCAAAAAGGGCAGGGCAGGGCCTGGCCGCCTCTCCCCCCTCCAACTGTCTGGTGAGGTCTTCTTCCCTTCCTTCTATTCCCTCATTGCCCTCTTGCCTGCAAGTGAACTAAACTCAGGCCGCAGGGCTCTAACACGGCACACACTGGCTTCCCTTCGTATCCGAAACAGGAAATGACATCATTCCTGTTTCGGAGGAGAAGGGAAGCCAGTGTGTGCGGTGTTAGAGCCCCGCGGCCTGAGTTCAATTCACTTACGGGCCGTTATTGTGGAGACAACAGGACGCTTTGCCATCTCCCACCCATTACCTACCTCAATGCCTCTTCGCTGGGGTTACCAGGCAACGAAGATGGGCCCAGACTGGAGAGAGAGCTCGTGAAGGTGGCAGACTGCCCACCACACCCCAAGGGCCACAGCAACTGACAGGTAACCGCCCAGCGTACAAAACTCAAGCAGTCGACTTCTAATCAGTCACACTGGATGATAATAGTTTTGGATTTTCTTTTTCTCCTTCCTCTAAGAATTATTTATGTACCTTAAGGAAAGAGAAGAAGAAAAAAATTCAAAACGATTAGCATTCAGTGTGACTGACCATTCTACAAAGCCAGGATTTTATGGGCTCTCATACAAGTGTAGCCAGTATTCAAAGGACCACTTCTAAAGTCCTATTTTTCAAATTTTTTTTTACCAGCACTCTAAGGCCAACTCTGTGAGCATTTGCATTTACCCATCACTTGCACATGGAGGGGGAAGAAGACAGATGCCAGACCAGGGGCAAGGAAGGAGGGAGGGAGAGAAAGGAAGGAGAGAAAATGCCAGATAATGGAGGGGGGAGGAAGAGATAGAAGAGGAGAGCAGAGAGGTGCCAGGGTATAAGGGAAGGGAAACTAAGGAGACAGATGCCAGACCAGAGGGAAAGGAAGGAGAGGAGATGCCAGAGCATGGAGGGGGAGGGAGAGGTAGAAGAGAAGGAAATGTGTGTGATGCCAGGCCATGGGGTTGAGTGGGAAGGAAGGAAGGAAAGGAGAAGAGACAGATGCCAGAGCACAGGGGAAGGGGTGGAGACAGAAAAATGAAGAGGGATGAAGCTGAAATGAGAGGTAGAGTGGACACTGGATGGAAAGGGCAGAGAGGGTGAACAGTAGGTGGAAGGGGTAGAGAGAGGGGGGACCGGTGCTGAATGGAAGTGTGGGGGAGAGGGTGGACAGATGCTGAATAGAAGTGTAGGGAGGGGGTCAGACATTGAATGGAAGAGGGTGAAAAATGAATGGATGAAATTGGGGGCGGGGCTAGGGCAGGATGGGGCGGGGCTGAATATTAATAGATGTCCCGTTTTGATGAAAAAAATAAATGGTCACGTTATCTTAAGGTCAAAGTTGCCACTTTCCAAACACTGGCTATAACAGTTCATTCAGCATGAAAGGTTGGCATACCTTAGCCCAGGAGTGCCCAAAAGGTTGATCGCAATTGACCAGTAGATCGCATAGGCAATGCAAGTCGATCGCGGAGCCCATTCCCTGACACTGTAACAGGCCAGACTGCAGAAGCACCGGGCACACCAACTTCAATTCTGACGTCGGAGAGGAAGTTCTAGGCCAGCCAATCACTGCCTGGCTGGCCCTGAACTTCCTCTCCGACATCAGAATTAACGTCGGGGGGAAGGCTGCTGGCCTGCTACAGCATCAGGGAACAGGGAGAGCTCGGTGGCAACAGCGGGTTGGGGGCCTGTTCCCAGACGACTGTGGCGGTGGTGGCTTGGGGAGAAAGACAGGGAGACAGAAAGAAAGAAGGGAGGGGGCAGGGAGAGAGAAAGAAAGGGGGGAAGGGAGAGAGGAAGAAAAAGTTGGACAGTCAGAAGAAGAAAGTGCAACCAGAGACTCATGAAATCACCAGACAACAAAGGTAGAAAAAATGATTTTATTTTCAATTTAGTGATCAAAATGTGTCCGTTTTGAGAATTTATATCTGCTGTCTATATTTTGCACTATGGCCCCCTTTTACTAAACTGCAGGAGCAGATTTTAGCGCAGGGAGCCTATGAGCGTCAAGAGCTGCGCAGGGCATTCAGAATAGCTCCCTGTGCTAAAAACCGCTATCACGGTTTAGTAAAAAGGGAGGAGGTATATTTGTCTATTTTTGTATAGTTATTATTCAGGTGATGTTATATGCCATCTATTTCAGACCTTCAACTACAGTGTTCATGTTTTGCTTTTTTATAAAACAATTGGATGTTTTTGACCTTTTCTTCTTTTCTGTTGTATTTTAGCTGTTATCACACAGCTGTTATCAAAGCTCCGCCCCTCCCCCAATCCAGCAGGGGATAACTGTGAGCACGAGGGAGACGCCAGGGCCGCACCGAAACCAGTAGCAGGCAATATTAGAATTGACTAAGGTATTATAACTGTCCAACCCTCAATCCTATACCATACTAGATATGTCAGGTACAGTGAGCTTCGCATCTTGTACCACCAAGAGAACCACACTTTTAAGTTATACACAAGCAATCCTTCTGATACTTCTGCTCCTCACAGACTGGAAAACAACTGCACACAACATATATCCAATACCTATCATAGCAAGCTCCAGAGGAATTACCCAGCCAAACTGGCATCTCATATTAAACAGAAACACAAACTATCAGCCCTTCACCTATCAACCCTCCCCAAAATCAACAACTAGAAAACCAACAAATCCATACAATACCACAATACTACCCCACCAAAGATCACTCATATACCTGAAAACAACGAGCAACTCACCAATAGAATACATCCCTCTCAAATGCACCTATATGAACATCAGAGCCATTGGCCCTAACACAGAATGCATAAAAAACTGGATAGAAGAAGATAACCTTGACTGCCTTTTCCTCACAGAGACCTGGCTCACCTCTGATACAGACCCCAGAATAACTGAAGTCTGCCCCAAAAGCCACAAAATGACACTGATATGCAGAGAAAATAAAAGAGGAGGAGGAATTCCCATCATAGCCAGAGACACATTAAACATACACCTACAAGACAAAATAACAGACCAATACATGGATTTACTTGCCTGTCAACTCTCAAGCACATCACTTAAAAGAACACTCACATGCATACTCTGCTACATAGCCCCAAGTAACTGGAGCACAGCCAAACCAATATTTGAAGAATTTATCTATCGAAACTCCCTAGCAACTACCTACAACCTCCTTCTAGGAGACCTCAAACTTCACCTTGAAAACCAATCCTGCAAAAATGCTGAAACTGTACTAGCATACCTAGAAGCCCTAACATATAAAATCTTAGATCCTCAAGCTACACATGAAAAAAGACACCAGCTGGACATCGTAGCATACATGTCACAAAAGACCTCACACCCAGAAATTCAAACCTTAAACGGAAAATGGAACTGTTCCCTTTGGTCTGATCACTACACCTACTCCTTCGAAATCAATTGGGTCAGTAACAAATACACTCTGACTACTCAACAGACTACCTTCCTCTCACGCAAACATATAGATCCCACAGTATTCTGGACAAAAACAGACACCATAATCCAACACTACACACCTAAAGACTTCATCTCAAAATGGAACCTGCTAAGGCCACCCTAAACAAACTAGCCCCAGAAAAACCTAAAACTAAAATCCACAGAAAATCAGACAAGTGGTTTGACAACGAACTACTCCAACTCAAAAGACAATGTAGACAACTGGAAAGAAAATGGAAAAAAAGCAACCAAGAATCCACAAAAACATGGATAGCAACAAACCGAAAGTACAAACAAAAACTGAAAGAAAAAAGAAGGACATACTACTCAAAACAAATCGTAGATGGACCCCAAGACTCAAAAAAGCTATTCCAGCTACTAAAAGTCCTCACAAACACAACACCATACATAGAGAACAACAATAAGCCCCCACATACAGCCACCCTTTTAGCTACCTACTTCAAAAACAAAATCGCAAATATCAGAGCCTCTTTCAACGGAACACCCTCACACATAGAGACATCATTTCCACCAACAGAAAAAAAATCAGTCGCAGCAGATAGAACCTGGTCCCATTTCTCACCTATAGAATGGGCAGAGTTCAACAATCTTTATAATAAATATAGCCATGCAGCCTGTGACCTCAACCATTGCCCCCCATATCTATTGAAAACATCAAGCACATTATTCCGCTCCCTGCTTCTTCAATGGATATACTCATCACTATTAGAGGGTTATTTCCCACAAGAACTCAGCGAAATCATAATAACTCCAATATTAAAGGACCCTAAAGGAGCAACAGACCAACCATCCAATTACAGACCCATTGCCTCAATCCCATTGTACATCAAACTGAAGGAAGGTCTTGTAGCCAAAACTTTAGCCTCTTACCTAGAGAATCACAACCTAATCTAATCTAATCTAAACCTTAGGTTTGTATACCGCATCATCTCTACATTCGTAAAGCTCAACACGGTTAACAAGAGTTAGGGTAGAAAGGAACTTCAGTGGAGGGAAGAGGCAAAATGAAGAGAAAATTTAGAGGACTAGAATAACCAGAGAGGGAGGAGGAGTTATATTTTTGAGAATAACCAGGTTTTCAGATGTTTACAGAAGAGTTGGAGGGAGCTCAGATTCCTAAGAGGGGAGGTAAGGTTGTTCCAGAGCTGAGTGATTCTGAAAGGGAGGGAAGAACCTAGTTTTCCTACAAGTGAAACGCCTTTTAGAGAGGGAAAGGAAAGTTTCAGTTTTTGGGTGGATCTGGCAGAATTGGGGTTAGAGGAGTTCCAAGAAAGAGGAATGAAGGGAGGGAGAATACCGTGTAGGATCTTGAAAGTGAGGCAGGCACATTTGAAGTGGACTCTGGAGATAATCGGAAGCCAGTGGAGCTTGGATAAAAGCGGTGAGACATGGTCGAATTTGCTTTTTGCGAAGATAAGCTTAGCAGCGGTATTCTGAATCCGCTGGAGTCTTTGAAGGTTTTTCTTTGTTAGGCTAAGGTAGATAGAATTGCAGTAGTCCAGTCTGGAAAGGATGGTGGATTGGACAAGGACGGCAAAGTGTTTTTGATGGAAACAGGATCTCACTTTTCTCAGCATGTGAAGGCTGAAGAAACATTTTTTTACTAGGGAGTTGAGGTGGTCGTTGAAGGAAAGTGTAGAGTCAATGATGACTCCCAGAACTTTACTAGAATACTCCACCCCACACAATCAGGATTCAGAGCCAAATACAGCACGGAGACACTTCTAGGAACACTAATGGACACTGCAAGACAACACCTCAGGACAGGCAAAAAAATCCTGCTGATACAACTAGAACTTTCTGCAGCCTTTGACTTGGTAGACCACGACATGCTTCTACAAACTCTCGACTCAATAGGAATCTCAGGCAAAATACATACATGGTTCAAAGAATTATTACAATCAAGAACTTACAGAGTCAAAACAATGTAAGAAAAATCAGAACCATGGTCCAACCCCTGCGGAGTTCCCCAAGGATCACCCCTATCACCTACACTATTCAATATATATATAGCTTCCCTTAGCTACTACCTGGATAATCTTGGCATAATTTCATACAGCTATGCAGATGACATCACTATTCTTCTACCCTTCGACCAACCAGAATCCATCATGACAAGCACAATACACAAAACCCTCGAATCAGTTGCAATTTGGATGACAGAGCACAAATTAAAAATTTAACCCTGACAAAACAAATTTCATCCTACTAGAAAACAACAAAACTCCAACATTAATTAATCTTGTAATAAATTTGTTCTCATACCCAATACAACCTACACTAAAATTGCTAGGAATCACAATTGACAGAGGCTGCACCATGCAACCCCAAATTAACAAAATAATAAAGGTATCGTTCATGACCATGAGAAATCTAAGAAAAATCCGAACATTCTTCGAAAAGAAGCAATTCCTACTATTGGTACAATCTCTTATCCTTGGGATGATAGACTACTGCAACATACTATACCTACCATGTCCCGCGACCATGATGAAGCAATTGCAGACAATACAGAATACAGCCCTAAGACTTGTCTATTCACTAAAAAAATATGACTATATTACAGAGGCATACCATGACTCGCACTGGCTTCCAATAGAAGCGAGAGTGCACTTCAAATTCTACTGCTTACTTTACAAGGCTATCAACGGAGAAAGCCCAACCTATTGGAATAACCGACTAAATCAATCCTCCTCAACCAGACACAGAAGAACCTACTCACTATTCTCTCACCCATCATTCAAAAATGTCAAACGAAAAAAACTTTATGACAACCTAATAGCCTCCAAAGCAACTAAACTGGACAGACAAATCACCACTCTGTTATCTTCAACTACAAACTACAAAACCTTCAAGAGAGATATTAAAACCATACACTTCAAAAAACACATAAAACCTAACCAGCACGACCAATCCCAACCCAACATCCAACACTCTCTATACCCTTAGTACTCTCTAATATTTTTCTATTTGCCAAACATTATCTAAAACCCCATAATTCACCCTATTCTTATCTCCTAAAAACTTCTACTTCCCGTTGGTAACTCTTTACCCAACGTTTTTATTACCTTAAAAATTTTATGTCATCGCTTATTCTATTCCTTCAAATTTTGAATGTAATTCTTGTTTTAGTTTGGATGTAATCCACCTTGAGCCGCAAGGTAATGGTGGAATAGAAATCACTAATGTAATGTAATGTTATCCTGACAGTTTCTCAATTGTTTAGCTGCCAACTCTGCCCCCTGCTGTACTCACTTTCTCAGAGATGTAAAAGTAATGTCACACACCACCTATTTCAGATCCCCTACTGTGGCATATGTACCACAGAGATGTGCACCAAAAGATTGAGCCCTGAGCCCAAGGAGCAGGAAGTGCTCTTTGGTCTTGCTCCTCTGGGAGATTCCTGGCTGACTCCTTATATTATGTTTGCATTGACTTTCTTCCTCGTATGGCTCCCTCATTGGCTTAGGTACATTTCTTTACTACTGCTCTTTTCTCTTTCCATTATGTAATCTCCCTGGCCTATTCCTACCTTCCCATTCTTTGAGTCATATCATGCCCTGATTTCTTATTCTTTGTCTCCTCTCTCACTCTGCATTTTCATCTTTTCTTTCTTGCCCTTCATGGAATTTGTTTCACTGCACATCTATGAAATCTAAAATGTCTGCTATTTTTGATCTCTGAAAGAGGTTCTTCTCACCCCATCTATTTTTGCTAATGGGGAGGACACCATTCTCACACTTTGGTTTTTTTTATCCCATTCTTCCCAGTAGGGAGAAGCTGGTCTCATTTGCAGTTGGTGCATGGAGCTGGATAGCCTGAAACGGCAAGTCAGTGAACAGGAGAAGCTACTATTAGAGTCCAGCACCGACGAAGAGATCAAGGAGCTCTAGAGATTCATTGAGGAAGCCCACCAGCAACATGTGGAGACCCCAGGGCTGGAGAGCTGTACCCAAGCAACTCAGGAAGAAGGCCTAGACGAGACGAGAAGAGACACCACTACAAGCACTGATGGGTCAGAACCAGAGAAGGAGGGAAACCATTCACTTAGAGAAAGGAGACTACATGGGGATGTATCGCAGGAGAGAGAAGATCGGCCCTGCACCATGGATGTGGACTTCCGACCCCCAAGGAACCCATGAATAAAGAAGATGGGGATCATCGTAGGAGACTCCATTATACAACATGTGGACAGCCACACCGCAGGAGAAAGAGAGGATAGACTCGTCACTTGCCTGCCTGGAGCAAGAGTACAAGATGTGGCCAACAGGATCACCTGAATCATAGACAACGCAGGAGAGGACACTGCTGTGATAATCCACGTGGGAACCAACGATGTGAGTGGATGGAAGTATAACAGGGAAGAAATGAAGGACCAGCTCCGCTCACTCGGAAGAAGACTGAAAGTCAGGGAGGTGATGGTGGCCTTCTCCAAGATCCTCCAGTACCAAGAGCGGACGAGAAGGGGCAAGAAGAACTGCGAGCAATCAACGCCTGGATGAGAAGATGGTGCGAAGAAGAAGGTTTTGACATCGTGCCAAACTGGACGGCGTTTTGGGGAAGAAGCAGGTATTACAGAAAAGACGGATTACACCTCACCAAAGAAGGAGCAAGAGTATCAGCAGGTAACATGAAGAGGGCCATTGAGAAAACTATAAACTAAAGGTCAGGGGAAAGCCGACAGTTGACCACCAGTCGATGGCCCGGACGACGAAATGCCCCGAAGAAGGAACTACAAACAACTACCCAGGCATAGGGAGAGAAAAGCATGAAGACAATGAGGGAGACAACTTAGGAGCACAAACAGATACCACTAAATACACTGTAGGGAATGCAAAGCTCGGAAAGCCCATGAACTTAAATGTATGTACACGAATGCTAGGAGCTTGAGAAACAAAATGGGAGAGTTGGAGACAATAGCAAGACGCAACGAACTAGAAATCATTGGCATAACAGAAACATGGTGGAATGATGAAAATGAATGGGATACAGTACTTCAGAGATACAAGCTATACAGAAGAGACAGAACAGGGCAAAAAGGAGGAGGTATTGCCCTATATGTTCAAGAAGGAATAGAATCTGTTAGAGAGATGAAGACAGAGGGTAACGAGAAGCTGGAGTCCCTCTGGATTAAGCTTCCTAGACACAATGGTACAGACACAAAAATTGGCCTTTATTATCGACCGCCAGGACAGTCGGAGGAGACAGACTCAGAAATGATAGAGGAAATCAAACAAAGATGTAAGACAAGCAATGTAATGATCATGGGAGACTTTAACTTTCCAGGGATAGATTGGAACCTGGGAACCTCAAACTGCAGTAAAAAAATAAAGTTCCTGGAAATGGTAGGGGACTGCTTCCCAGATCAAATGGTGGCAGAGCCGACGAGAGGGAATGCCACCCTGGGCTTGGTATTAAATGGCATTACTGGTCAGACTAAAGAAGTAGAAGTCACGGTCCCACTAGGAACAAGCAATCACAACATGATCAACTTTAAACTCAACATCGGGAAGGGGAAACGTATCAAAATCTTAACCACAACCCTCAACTTTAAAAAAGGAAGATACGATAGCATGAGAGCCATGGTAAAAAATCGGCTCAAGAAAAGGATGAACGCAATTAAATCGGTGGTTCAGGCATGGTCCCTACTGAAAAATACTATCACAGAAGCACAAAATCTTTATATTCCACAGATATCCAAAGGACGGAAAAATAAAAGCAAGGGAGAACCAGCATGGCTTACTAAAGAGGTGAAGGATGCCGTAAGAGAAAAGAAGGACTCCTTTAAAAAATGGAAATGCGAACAAACTACCGAAGCTTGGAACAGCCACAAAAAAGACCAGAAGAAATGTCACAAGGATGCCAAAAAGGTCTATGAGGATAAATTAGCGCAAGAGGCCAAAAACTTCAAGCCCTCTTTTAGATACGTAAAAGGGAAAAGCCTGCAAAGGAGGCAGTGGGTCCGCTGGATGACCAGGGAAGAAAAGGGTGCATCAAAGAAGACAAACAAATTGCAGACAGACTGAACTCCTTCTTTGCGTCTGTCTTTACGAAGGAGGACATTACATCATAAGCACATAAGCACATAAGCAATGCCTCTGCCGGGTCAGACCTGAGGTCCATCGTGCCCAGCAGTCCGCTCACGCGGCGGCCCAACAGGTCCAGAACCTGCGTAATAATCCTCTATCTATACCCCTCTATCCCCTTTTCCAACAGGAAATTGTCCAATCCTTTCTTAAACCCCAGTACCGTACTCTGCCCTATTACATCCTCTGGAAGCGCATTCCAGGTGTCCACCACCCGCTGAGTAAAGAAAAACTTCCTAGCATTTGTTTTGAATCTATCCCCTTCTAATTTTTCCGAATGCCCTCTTGTTCTTTTATGTTTTGAAAGTTTGAAGAATCTGTCTCTCTCCACTTTCTCTATGCCCTTCATGATCTTGTAGGTCTCTATCATGTCTCCTCTGAGTCTCCGCTTTTCCAGAGAGAAGAGCTCCAGCTTTTCCAATCTTTCAGTGTATGAAAGGTTTTCCATGCCCTTAATCATTCGTGTCGCTCTCCTCTGGACCCTCTCAAGTATTGCCATATCCTTCTTAAGATGCGGTGACCAATACTGAACACAGTACTCCAGGTGCGGGCGCACCATTGCCCGATACAACGGCAGGATGACTTCTTTCGTTCTGGTCGTAATACCATTTTTAATAATACCCAACATTCTGTTCGCCTTCTTTGCGGCTGCTGCGCATTGCGCCTTTGACTTCATTGTTGTATCCACCAGTACACCCAAATCTCTTTCAAGGTTACTTCCCTCTAATACTAATCCCCCCATTTGGTAGCTGAACATCGGGTTCTTTCTCCCTATATGCATGACCTTGCATTTCCCTACATTGAATTTCATCTGCCATTTATTTGCCCACTCCTCCAGTTTGCTTAGGTCTCTTTGTAGGGCCTCACACTCTTCCGTAGTTCTGACCCTTCTACAGAGTTTAGTGTCATCCGCAAATTTTATAACTTCACATTTCGTCCCCGTTTCCAGGTCATTAATAAATACATTGAACAGCAGCGGTCCAATACCTGAAACAGTGAAAGTGTTCAAGGGAGAAATAGAGGACAGCCTCACCACATTAGAAGTGGATTTGGACCAGATATACTACCAGATCGACAAACTTAAAAGCGACAAGTCCCCTGGACCGGATGAAATTCACCCGAGAGTATTAAAGGAGCTGAAGGTAATCGGTGAACTACTGCAAAACCTTGCCAACCTGTCAATCAAAACTGGACAGATACCAGACGACTGGAAGATGGCGAACGTTACCCCAATTTTCAAAAAAAGGTCAAGAGGAGAACCGGGCAAATACAGACTGGTGAGTCTTACGTCTGTCCCTGGAAAGATGGTTGATGCACTGATTACAGATAGCATAGTCCGGCACTTGGATACACACGACCTGATGAGAGCCAGTCAACACGGCTTCAGGAAAGGGAAGTCATGTTTGACAAATTACTACAATTCTTTGAAACTGTAAACAAATCTATCGATAACGGGGAACCAGTGGACATAATATACTTAGACTTCCAGAAAGCATTCGACAAAGTTCCACACGAAAGACTTCTCAGGAAATTACAAAGCCACAGAATAGAGGGAGACATACTAAGGTGGATAGGCAAATGGCTGGAAAACAGAATGCAGAGGGTAGGCATAAATGGGAAGCTCTCAGACTGGGAGAAAGTGACAAGCGGTGTGCCCCAGGGTTCGGTTCTTGGGTCCATCTTATTTAATATTTTCATCAACGACCTAGAAGAAGGAACATCTAGTGATATCATCAAATTTGCAGACGATACAAAGCTATGTCGGACAATCAGATCACAAAAGGACAGCAAGGAACTACAGAGAGACTTGAGCCATTTGGAGAGATGGGCAGAGAAATGGCAGATGAAATTTAATGTGGAAAAGTGCAAAGTGATGCATTTGGGCAGAAAGAACAAGGAGCATGAGTACACCATGTCAGGTGCAACTCTGAGTAAGAATGAGCGAGTAAAGGACCTGGGGGTACTGATAGATGGGACCCTGAAACCATCAGCACAATGTGCAACGGTGGGAAAGAAGGCAAATAGAAATTTGGGCATGATAAAGAAGGGAATCATGAGTAGATCGGAGGGTATTATAATTCTGCTTTATAGAGCATTGGTCAGACCACACTTGGAATACTGTGTCCAACACTGGTCTCCCTATCTAAAGAAGGATATAAAACTGCTCGAGAGGGTGCAGAGACGAGCAACAAAGCTGGTATAAGGTATGGAGAACTTGAGCTATGAAGAACGGCTTGGAAAACTGGGACTGTTCTCCCTTCAGAAGAGGAAACTGCGAGGGGATATGATTGAGACTTTTAAAATAATAAAAGGAATCGACAAGATAGAGCAGGACGAAAAGTTATTTAAGATGTCAAATGTGACTAGGACAAGAGGTCATGGACTGAAACTGAGGGGGGATAAGCCCAGGACAAATGCCAGAAAGTTCTGCTTCACACAGCGGGTGGTGGACACCTGGAACGCTCTCCCAGTGGAGATTGCTGTGGAGCCCACCATCTAAGATTTAAGGGCAAGTTAGATGCACATCTCCTCGGAAAGCAAATAGAGGGATACCGGTGACTAAGTTTTCACCAGGTCGCACCTGGCTGGGCCTCCACGTAAGCAGATCACCGAACTTGATGGACCCAGGGTCTGATCCGGTGATGGCAGTTCTTATGTTCATTGCTCACAACTCGTTCTCAGTTTTAGTACTTTAGAACTATTCAGATTTGGTATTTTATCCTGAAGCACCTGATCTCCCCTCCCCTGTTCACATCCTTCTATCTATTCTAATAGCCCCCTATCCACACCAGCCTCAGACTTCCTGTTTTTGAGGGGCGTGATCGAGAGCGGCAGAACTTTGAGCGATGCAGGCAAGTGGAACAGTCCTGCGGCGTCTCTCTTTGCTTTTACCATCCAGTTTAGCTTTACCAGCACAGCCGAAGGTAGGTCTTATGGCAGCTAAGAGAGCTGCCTGGATCGCGGGGCCCCCTTGCCATCCCCTAATGCCAGCCCTGAGAATAGGAAGGGTGATTCCGGACCTGGCGGCCCCCCCTCCTGACCATTTCGATGCTGTAGGGAGGGAAGGAGGGAAGCAGGCTTTAGCGGGAGGGGAAGCGATCGCCGTCCCTTGTCCCCTCGCACAGCTTCGGGACGCTGTCCCTGAAAACGGGACATTTCGGCGTCCCGAAGCAGTGGGTCGGGACAGCGGGACGGTCGGTCACCTTAAGTAAGAAGGGCGGCAGTAAAGAGGGAGGGAGCGCGATAGGGACCAGGCCGGCTGTGCACCCCCCCTAAGGCTGCACCTGGGGCAGACTGTCCCCCCGCCCCCCCTTCCTTGGTACACCACTGGCTGTTTGTGTTTTGGTGTAAGCTTAAAATCCTGACCCTTAGGTTCTCTGACCTACTAATTCTCCCTGTGCTGGCTTAGGCATATTAGCCACTTCCCTAGGAAAATATAAATGGGCATCTGGCTGTTTAGATTTCCTTAGTAGGTGTCTGGCTTGGGTACAGGTCTAATATTACTAGGGACATGTGCTTGCACAGCACCAGTTTCCTCAGCAGCCAGTTCTACAGCCTGTGAGTCATAGCATCTTCCCTGTGACAACATATGTTTTATAATTTACACACATAATGCACATATGTTTTATAATTTACACACATAATGCACATACAAAGGTAAGCACCTGGCTTACAGAGTCGCCTTTCACATGTTGTGCAGCTGAATTACCAATGATTAAAGGCCCTTGCCCAGATTCAGCTCAGCTAGGAACTAGGATTCTAAAAAGCTTCCCAGCTAACTCTCTACTAAGTTTTCAGAGCTGTTGACCATCTGAAAGTTGTTCTGGCAAAACTGAGATCATTTAATTTCACATCAGAAATTGCCAGCATTTTCTTTATGTCTGACACATCCACTGCCAATGGATCCAGTGGATGTCATCTATTACTGAAATTCTGTCCTCTGTGTCCAAAATTTGCTGCCCAAAATTTCCCAATGTGGATATCACATCTAGCTTACTTTTCAAATTTCACTTCTAATGCTCAGACTACCACCAGTTACTTCCATCAATATCAGCCTGAGGTCTACCTCTGAAACTCATTGACAAAAAGACATATTTTTTTTTGAATACTAGCTGCAGCATTTAGAAAAATACTATACATACAATATATTCAGCTCTACTGCATGGATAAGTGGTGGTACTTTGTATAATATTGTAACTTCTGGTAGGGCACATTTTGAGTACTAGTGTATACTATTTAAACATAGAAAATAAATAATAGAAGCATAAAAACATACTTCCCGACAAGGTAGTTTCTGTTCTGTAGGAAGTCTCTGAACCAGCTGTAAACTGTACCTGTGATACCTATCTTGCTGAGTGTGTTTAGGAATAGATGATGATTGACAGTGTCAAATGCTGCTGAAATATGGAATTGAAGAAGGATGGCTTGATGACCTTTGCTTAGAAATTGTTTGACTTTGGTGGTTAAGGTTAGCAGTAAGAGCTCCATGCTGTGTTGTGGTTGGAATCCGAACTGTTTTTCAATATAGTTTGAGAGTTGTTTGCTTACATGTGTTTCTAGGAGTTTGGTAAGTGTAGAAATGCCAGCTATAGGCCTATAGGTTGCTGGATTTGTTAGGTCAGTGTTTGAAGCCATGGGGATTTGGGAGAGCGCCATTTGACCCATTTGAGGTGGGAACTGGCTGTGGTGATGTAAACTGTTCAGGAGATGAGTGAGCCAGGCTATGATGAGGTCAGGAGCGCTAGCTAATATCCAGCCAGGACATTTATCAAGGATGCTGTTTCGAGAGGAGAGATTTTTTTTTAGGAGCTTTTGAATATTGACCCAATCTTTTTAATCACTCTCAAGTTATTACAGGGCTAGACCAAATTTCATCCAATAGCAACCCCTCCTCCAGTCCTGACATGCCTTCCATCTGTTTTTTGCTGGTTGCTTTTGGTTCAGCAGCATAATCAGCCCACATGACAATGATGAAACATTTCCAAGAGTCTTTGGACAGAACCTAAATGGGTGAAGATTTTTTTTTAAGAAAGTATAAAATTGCTATAATGAAGAAGAGATAGTGTGAACACAGTTTATTTTTTAAAAGAATCTTGTGACCCCCTACTCAAAGAATGTGTAGAGGAACTCACACCATGCATATCCTAACATTATGTGTTTTCAAGTCCCTATCAAATCATACAAATGAGCACAGAACTCCCACTGTGGATATCATCATTGCTGCTTCGATTGGAAGACAGATTATTTCTAAACTTAACTTTTCCAAGAGCCTTCATTATTACAATTGCCTGATTTCTGTCATTTCCTCAGCGGCGGAAATCTCTTAGTATACTATCTGGGATATATTAGCTAGAGCTCCACGGGGCTGTTAATGTGAGTGATGACATATCCACATTTTGAGCTATATCTGATGAGCACATCATTCAGCTTGCAGCAGTCTTGTAATGAATTCATCATCAACCTTTTAATATGTGAGTACAACAAACCCACCTAGGAGTTTTCATTATATATATATAGTATATGTATGTGTGTGTATATGTGTGTATACACACATATACTGTATATACATATATACACATATACATATACACACATATACACACACACACATATACTGTATACCTCCCCTTTAAGATGTAATGTGGGATGTGCAGCCAGGCAATTTTAATTTCATGTTATTTCCTGTGTAGCACCCAGGAATGTTCATTTATTTGTGCTTTTATTTTTTTATTTAAGTTGTCAAGGGAGTTATGTCGTTAGGATTGCACTTTAAGTAAGAGCAATAATTCTTTCAAAAAATATACACTTTTCACAAACACTGCACAATATTTCCCATTAATGTACACGTACATGTACTATGTGTGCACAATCAGAAAAGTGTGTGCACTCTTTTAATCAATATTCAGCCCACAACGGCCAGTGCTTTTTTTTAGATGCAGACTGCTGCAAGTAGAATTAGCCCCAGATATTCAATTCTGAGCCATGACCCAGGCACTGGCAATGAATATCTGAGGCTAATTCCTACTGATCTGGCTGCCAAGACCTATATGGATCCTACCAGTATTCAGTTGGGATCTGATTAAGAGTTATGTGGGTTTATTTCCAGTAGTAGATATTTAATGTAATCTGCCATGAACTTATTAGGGTTTTGGCTAGGGTTACCCTATGACTCCAGAAAAAGGAGGATGGATTGAGACATCCGGGATTTACTTCCATTACTTTTAATGGAAATAAAACCCAGATATTTCAATCCGTCCTCATTTTTCTAGAGCTATATGATAACCCTAGTTTTGGCGTAATATATATTGTAATGTAAAACTAAATATCAGCCAGGATCTTTATAACTTTTGGTATCAGTCAACACATTTTCAACATCTTCCTCTCACCCTCCGCAAGGGTGAGACTCCCTCTTCAACCTCCCCCCCCCCCCCCCCCTCCACCGATAAGGTTCATACTTCCCATTTCACCTCTCTGGTCAGAAAAAGCTCTCCTAGACCTACCTCAGCTTCATTGGTGGCTCAGCTAGGCAATGGCAACAGGAGAAAAGCCTTCATGCTCCTAGTGACTGCAACTTGAAAATGGCCAACCATATCTTCTAGCAATAGTCTTGCTTACTGCTGCTGGAGGTCACTGCAGCCATTTCCAAGATGCAACTACTAAGGGCAGAAGATAGTGGGCTTCTCTTCTGACCCTGCCACTCTACTGGACCACCAGTGAGGTAGGCCTGGGAGTCTGTTCTGATGGGTGGTGGGTGGGAAGGGAGTTTTAGCTTTGTTGGGAGACTGGGGAGGAGGACTGAGCCTTGTCATAGGGTTGGGAGGGGTCTAAACTGTGTCTGGGAGGGGAGTTTGAGCCTTGTTAGGAGAGTAAGAGAGGGATCTGAACTTTGTTGAGGTGTGGGGGTGGGGGTCTGAGACTTGTTAGGCTGTTGAGTGAGGAGGCTGAGTTTTGATGAGGGGTGGGTAGGGGTCTGTGCCTTGCTAGGGGGTAGGATGGAGGGAAGAATGTTGGAAATGTGCTGGATGATACCGGAAGTAATACAGCTGCTTGTTGTTATTCAATGTCAGCACTTGCATAGTTAACCATGCAAATTTAAGATTGCTTGATTAGCTATACAAGTGCTGGCAGTAAATTCCACTGGCACTTGTATAACTCCTGGCTCCTCCCCAACTTTGTCACCATAATATCACTGTATAGCCCAGCTCCAAAACTGCTGTTTAGCACCAATACGAGAGGGTGCTGTAAAGTTCTCAGCCCAACTAACCAACTTCCTAAACACTGAGAGGGGCATAATTAAAAAAACATCTAAGTCCCCTTTTGGCCTAAGGCCCTAAATGCTGAAAGTAGAAGCAGGGAAAATGTCCATTCTCAAAAAAAACTTCCAAAATGAGGGGTTTTTTTTGAGAATGGCCTACCTGTACGCTCAGCTGTTTAAATGCCCAGACCACCACTACGTTTACACTTACAACACATTATCAACCAAAAAACTGCCTAAGTCCCAAACGCCCAAAACAAGACCTTTTAGGTGAAGGAGGGGCCAGTCCTTCACCTAAAAGCTGGATTCTGTAACAACACTGGTTACAGAATCCACCACCCCTTCCCCCCCCCCCCCGCAACGATAGCGGCAGGAGAGATGGCTCATCTCCTCTGCCGTGATTGTGATTGCCCCACCTCCGAACTGCCGCGAACCTTGGCAGGAGAGATGCCCAATCTCTCCTGCCGTGGTTCATGCCAGTTCAGGGGGAGGGGTGATCGCCATCGCGATTATGGCAGGAGAGATACCCAATCTCTCCTGCTGAGACGTGACCCCCCCACCCACGAACCAATATGGGTAGGAGGGAGGCCAACCCCTCCTGCCCCGATCATCCCCATCTGCATTTTCAACTTTCGAGAATCCATCGGACCTGCCCAGATCGGGTACGGGTCGGTCCCAATTGGGCAGGTTCGCAAATCTAGCCCTTAGATCCATCGATCAACAATTATTAAGCATTCCCTCTTTAAAAATAATCAGTACCAGACGCTTATAAATCTTCTCAGTCACAGCTCCTCAACTATGGAATGCCTTACCCCTAGAATTAAGGGCAGAGAGATTCCGGAACCTGGAGGCTGAGTGAATGGCTGGCTAAAGACTGAGCTCACTCCTCTGAGCATCTAATACAAGAATTCAATGTTCAATAACTGTAGTTTTTGGCTTGTTTGTGGGAAAATCTTCAAAAATGACATCTACTAAACAGAAGATACAGGAAATTTCAACAAAGTCTGTAGGAAAAAACAAAAGATCCACAGACATCAAGTGGAAGTTCATCATCTATAGATGCATTGAATGTTATAGATGTTATGGACAAATTGGAAAACATAAATTTGAATCTGATGGAGATGAGAAAGGAAATGAATTATATGAACAGCAAACTGGATATAATTACGAACAGAAATGATAACATGGAAAACAGAGTAGGAAAAATAGAACAAATACAACAAGAAAATAAAGAAGATCATGAAATGTTAAAAGTAATGCAGAAGATGATGATAGATCTTGAACATCGTTCCAGAAAACAGAATTTGAGGATTATAGGATTAAAAGAGGGAAGTAAAGGGAAAAATATGATTTCTTTTTTAGAGGAAATGATTCCAAAGGTTTTTCACTTAGGTTTAAAACACCAATAGAAATAGGAAGCTGTGGAACCACGGGGTGGAAGGGGACGTACACAGATGGGTTAAACACTGGTTGGCAGGCAGGAAGCAAAGGGTTGGAGTGAAGGGTCAGGAGCGGAGTTCCACAGGGGTCGGTACTCGGACCGCTGCTGTTCAATATATTTATTAATGACCTAGAAACGGGGACGAAATGTGAAGTTATAAAATTTGTGGATGACACTAAACTCTGTAGCAGGGTTAGAACTGTGGAAGAATGTGAGGACCTACAAAGGGACCTGAACAAACTGGAGGAGTGGGCGAATAAATTTATTTATTTATTTATTCGATTTTTAGCCCGTCCTCCCAAAGGAGCCCAGAACGGGTTACAAAGTACATCCATAATAATCCAGACAGAGCAGAGATGACAGTTTACATAAATTACAATATACACATGACAATAAAACATATGTACTGAGTAGCATCTGGTGAGATTAAGTGACATAGTGCGCTGACTGGGTGGCATTTCAGGGTGAATGACTTTAAGGCGCTGGGTTAGTAAAGAGGAAGGTTTTCACGGCCTTCCTGAAGTTCCAGAGTCCATCTAGTGATCTGACAGATGGAGGGATTGTGTGCCAAAGTTTGGATATGAAATGTGAGTAGGAGTGTTTGCGGGTGGTTTCAGTTTTGAGGGAGCGGCCAGAAGGTATGGTCAGTCGCTTTTCTCCTTGGGACCTCAGTGGCAGAAGAGCTTCAATGTAGGGAAATGCAAGGTCATGCATATAGGGAAAAAGAACCCTATGTACAGCTACCAAATGGGGGGATTAGTACTAGAGGGAAGTAACCTTGAAAAAGACTTGGGTGTGTTGGTGGACACAACAATGAAGTCAACGGCACAATGCGCAGCAGCCTCAAAGAATGCAAACAGAATGTTGGGTATTATTAAGAAGGGTATTACAATCAGAATGAAGGAAGTCATCGTGCCGCTGTATCGCGTGATGGTGCGACCGCATCTGGAATACTGTGTCCAATATTGGTCGCCGTACCTAAAAAAGGACATGGAGATACTTGAGAGGGTTCAGAGAAGAGCGACAAGAATGATAAAAGTATAGAAAACCTTTCATACGCTGAGAGGCTAGAAAGGCTGGGGCTCTTCACCATGGAAAAGCGGAGACTCAGAGGAGACATGATAGAGACTTACAAGATCATGAAGGGCATAGAGAAGGTGGAAAGGGACAGATTCTTTAGCCTATTGGGAACTACAAGAACAAGGGGGCACTCAAAGAAATTGAAAGGGGACAGGTTTAGAACCAATGCTAGGAAATTTTTCTTCACTCAGAGAGTGGTGGACACCTGGAATGCGCTTCCGGAGGCTGTGATAGGACAGAGTACATTAAGGGGATTCAAAGAGGGATTGGACAAGTTCCTGAAGGATATGGGGATTGAGGGATATAGATAAAGGTAGAGATAGGTTCATAAAAGGGTATAGATAGAAGAATAATGAGGATTGAAAGGTTTTAGTCAAAGGATCACTTACAGGTCATGGACCTGATGGGCCACCGCGGGAGCGGACTGCTGGGCGCGATGGACCCCTGGTCTGACCCAGCGGAGGTAACTTCTTATGTTCTTATGTTCTCATAGAATTGGAGGAAAAAATCCCCAAATCCAGGTAAGCCAAGAACAGTAATATTCAAATTATTGCGATTCCAACATGTTTTGGATATTTTAAAAGTGGCTAGAGAAAAACAAAATATAGTATATAAAGACTCTAAATTGATTTTTACTCCAGATTTGGCAAAGGAAACTGTTCAAATAAGGCAAAATTTTTACAGCTGAGGCAACCATTAAAAGAAATAGGAGCAAAATACAGTGGTACCTTGGATTACGAGCATAATCCGTTCCAGGAGCATGCTCGTAATCAAAAATGCTCGTTTATCAAAGCGAGTTTCCCCATAGGGAATAATGGAAACTCGCTTTGATGCGTTCCCCCCCTCCTGAGAACCGGCATTGCTCCCCTCGAAGGCCCCCCCCCGCGATCAGGGGGGGTCGGATTGTGGTGGGGGGGGTGCCGGTTTGAGGCAGGGGGGGTGCCGGATCGCAAGGGGGGTGCCTGATCGCGGGGGGGGGGGCCTTCGAGGGGAGCAATGCCGGTTCTCAGGAGGGGGGGAACGCATCAAAGCGAGTTTCCATTATTCCCTATGGGGAAACTCGCTTTGATGCGTTCCCCCCCTCCTGAGAACCGGCATTGCTCCCCTCGAAGGCCCCCCCCCGCGATCAGGCACCCCCCTTGCGATCCGGCACCCCCCTGCCTCGAACCGGCACCCCCCCACCACAATCCGACCCCCCCCTCGACACGATTGGTCACCCCCCCGCCACGATCTGACATCCCCCCGACACAATTGGGCACCCCCCCGCCGCTTCTTACCCTCATCTGGGCACTCTTGAAAATCGGCCTTCTCCTCTGCTGGGCCTTGAGCATCTGAGCATGCTCAAGGCCTGTGAGTTCACGTTCACGTTCAGAACGTGAACTCGCAGGCCTTGAGCATGCTCAGATGCTCAAGGCCCAGCAGAGGAGAAGGACGATTTTCAAGAGTGCCCAGATGAGGGTAAAAAGCGGCGGGGGGTGCCCAATTGTGTCAGGGGGGGTCGGATCGTGTCGGGGGGGTCGGATCATGGTGGGGGGGTGCCCAATCGTGGCGGGGGGGGTCGGATCGTGGCGAGGGGTGCCGGTTCGAAGCAGGGGGGGTGCCGGATCGCAGGGGGGGTGCCGGATCGCGGAGGGGGTGCTCGTAAATCGAGCCATGCTCGGTTTCCGAGGCACCGATTTTGCAAATGTTTTGCTAGTCTTGCAAAACACTCGCAAAACGGTGCACTCGTAAACCGAGGTACCACTGTATAGAATATTCTACCCAGCACAAATGAAAATCACCTATAAAGATAAGTTTTATTCCTTTGAAGACCCAGAAAAACTTCTCAAGAGACACCCATGAACTAAGAATTAAAATAATATTAAGAGCAAAAATTTAGCTTGAAAAATATTAAAAATTCAGAACTATAGAAATAAATGAATATATATTTTAAGTTTTATTTTTAACATTAAAGATGGACGCGACAACAGACTTTTAACTGAATTAGAACAGGAGAAAATTCTAAGTTTTAACAAAAATACCTGCTGATGTAATTTAATGTATGCAGAACTAATCTGACGTTTAGGAGTTCTAAATGTGGATTTGTGAGGTCATCGAAGTCTGATCCCTCCTCTCTGTCCTGGATGGTGTTTAAAGACAGGAAAATATATAAAACATGAAGAGGTTATTAAGAGAAGCCAAATAAAGGATATAATGCAGATCTTGTGCAGTGTTGAAGCAACTGCCGTTGATACATGAAGCAGGGCAGCGGCTTGTGGTCCTCCTGCCTGTGGACGTCAAACTCCAGTTATGGCACATTGTTACTGTTGACGCCGGAGGGGGACGCCGCCGTACCCGCCTGTGTCTGTTGGCAAGGTCGGGCCTGGTTCTGAGGCAGGTTGTTCAGGTCTGGAGATGGATGGATTGCGCTGCCTCTGTTGATGCCGGAAGAGGACGTTGCTGCACCCGCTGGAGAGGTTGCAACCTGCTGGAGAGGTTGGGCCTGGTTACGCGGCTGGTCGTGCGGGCCTGGCGGGGTGTTGATTAAATTGTTACTATGGACGCCGGAAGAGGATGTTGCAGCGCCCACTTATGTATGATGGTGGGATCGGGCCTAGTCTGCATTCCAATTTGACTAAATTCTCCCTCTTCCAATGTAGAAGCAACTTATCTGGCCCGGATCCACTGCGGTTTCATGTGAGAGGAGAGTGGTAGGCTTTGCTCCGGGAGCACGTCGGATGTGCATGTGCCCGGTCCTGTTCCCACGGCTGTTAGTGGTAGTGGACCCCTCCGTGATGTTCGGCTCCCTCTTGAGTGTGTTGGAGGTTGGCACGCTTCATCAGATGGAGTTTCCAGTGTGCCATGATGTCACTTCCTCCCCTGGTGCTGCCTGGGGCTCCGGCTCTTACAGTCCTCTTTTATAGTGACATCAGAGATATGAACATTTCTTTCTACTATTTTAGACGGCAGGAGGTTTCAGATTTTAAATGACAAGTACCCGCTCCACAGCTGTTTTCGGATGATATGTCCTGAGGGGAAGAACAGCTCCTGAGTGATACAGCCTATGGATGGGGATTTTAGCTTAACCCTTGGTACTGGGGCACCACCACAACGGACAGTAAGAAAAATTGAATGGCTTCCAATATTATTGGCCCCTGAAGATGCTCCTTAAGTAGACTTGTATACTAATATATAAGACCACTAGTGTACATGTTGAGAAGATTTGCTGTGTTGTGCAGTGGTTGGATCTACAGCCTCAGCACCCTGGGGTTGTGGGTTCAAACCCCGCGCTGCTCCTTGTGACCCTGGGCAAGTCACTTAATCCTCCATAGCCCCAGGTACATTACATAAATTGTGAGCCCACCGGGACAGAGAGGGAAAATGCTTGAGTACCTGATTGTAAAAACTGCTTAGATAACCTTGATAGGCGGTATATAAAATCCTAATAAACTTGAAACTAATAATAAACTTGAAAATTTGATATTGTGACATACATTCTCTTTTCAAAGGTAGAACTGAAATGATAGATTTTTTTAATAGCATACTCCTGATTTTAATAACAAGAAATATATTAACAAAATTAATTAATTGTTTTGGATGGTTTCTAATAATAATTTATTACATCTATAAATATATTTATATTTATGATTTGTTTCCTTAAATGAATAGACAAATGAAATGTATGAATGGTTGAATTATATGAAATGTATAATAAATGGAGTGAAGATAGAATGAAATTTTATAATGCATTTAAGTTTTATTTTATAAGATACTTTATTATATAATTGTTTCCTAAAATGAATACATAAAATGAATTGGAGGAATGGTTAAAATTAAATTTATATAAATTATTTAATATATTGAATGAAGGATTGAAAGAATGTTATAAATATATAATTCAAAGGAATTTTATAATTTATAATTCAATGGAATTCCAAAATAATAGAAGGTTTTGCATGCAATATATCTGTTTTGATGTGCCCTGTTTATGTGGTGCCATGTTATATGTATTTTGAGCTTAATGGGGCAGGGATGGAAACCCAGGGACCTCTTTGGCGGATTGCATTGGGGTTGTCCGAGCTGTGCCTAGGTTTCATCCATTGAATTCAGGTCTATATGAAGCCCAAACAATGCTGAAAAGTAGACCTCCTTTATAATGCCTATAGGACTTAGTTTTACAATTGCTATGTAACTTGCTAGCTCATTGTATAGCACACTGGTTAAACCTACAGCCTTCTACCCTAATGTTGCTGGTTCGAATCCCAATCACTCTCTCTGATAGAAGAGAAATAAATAAAAGCATTAAACAGATCCAACTCCCAGTATCACAATTATAATGAAAAACACCATAAAATTGCCATTCTAATAACATCATAATAATAAAATATTGTAACATTGAGGACAGTGGATGTTTAACTCTCGCCTAAAACCTGATTCTCTAAAGGACATCTCAAAAATTGGACGTCTAGACAATACTGAGCGCTACTGAGCACGATTCTACAAAGGATCCTAGACATCCAAACTGCGCTTAACTTTAGGCGCACTTTGCAGAATCAGGGCCTTCTTGTATACGTTTGTTTGTTTGTTTGTTTTCATGTCTTATGACAATAGGCAAGGGATTAGGTGAAGAGGTAATATTTTTTATTGCTTTCCTAAAATTTAGGAGTCCTTCAAGGGATCTGATCTAGGGAGGTAGTTGATTTCCAGAAGCTTGGTAAGAAATGGGAGTGGGATCGTCGACTAGCATTTTGTAGTTAAAGGTCATGACCCGAGGATGTTTGTAGGTGTGTTTCATCCTGGTAGCGGAGTGGTCTGTTCGGCACGTATGAAGCAAGCTTAGTTGACATGTAATCATGTTGCGTAGGGATTTGTAAGCTAGCATAAGGCCCTTAAAGACACAGCATTTAGCTACAGGTAACCAGTGAGCTGATGATAGAGTCTGGGAGACAGGGTCATGGGCGTGGAGGTTCTTTAAAAGTCTGATTGCTGCATTTTGTATGAGTTGGAGACACTGTATATTCTTTGCTGTGAGACTGTTGAAGATCACATTGCAGTAATCCATGCAGGAGAGAACAAAGGCATAGAGAAGTTGTGTGAGGTCAGATTCCGAGAAGTAGTTTCTTATTTTCCAGAGTTGTTGCAGGTAGTAGAATAAGAAAGAGACTAGAGTGTCACGGGGACAAATTTGTCCCCGCAGGAACTCAATTTTCCCAGCCTGGCCCCACAAGTTTTGTCGCTATACCTGCTTCATTCCTGTAAGCTCTCTGCCTTAACATATGTCTCTTGCTGTAATCACTGCATTATTATCATTGTAAACCACTTTGAACTTATGGCATAGCGGTATATAAGAAATAAAATTATCATTATTATTAGTTTTAAGAGATTTGATGTATTGTAATATTGTAATGCATTTATGGTTTTGCAATTAATTTACTATTTTTAAAAGGAAGGGTAAAGGAAATTCTAATGTATTTTTATATTTAGATTGATATTGTAAACATAAGGTAATTTATAATATACATTTCTTTACTAAAATAATTTATGTAGATTTTTATGTAATGGGGTTGGGATATAATTAAAGGAATACTTAGGGGGGTTGTAATATATAAATTGATTGATGTGTATAATGAAAAGAAATAGTGAAGTAGGATGCTTGGGGGTGGATGGCTGGTCTGACCTTATGTCTTCAAGTTATTGTAATATAAGGGGGAGGGTTATGGGAGGAAGAAGGGAAGGGATTTTGTAATCTTATAAATATAAAATTTATAGACTTAAGGGAAAAGGAGGATGCTATATATTGTAAATTAAGGGAAAAAGGGTTTTACGCAGGAAAATTATAAGAAGATGATGTATTTGTTGAAGTTTAGGTGTCATAGGAATAATTATCTTAATGGAGCTTAAATTATTTTTGTTAAATGTTAATGGCCTCAACCATCCAATAAAAAGGAAGAAAACTCTTTTGTTTCTAAAACAGCAGAATATAGAAAAATGCTATATCCAGGAGACTCATTTATCAGCTATAGAGTCCAAAAAGCTAGAAGGAGGTTGGGTAAAACATTGCTTTTTTGCCCTAGCTGTTAAGAGAAAGGTAGGTGTAGCAATATTAGTGAGTAACAAATGTAATGCTATGTTTAAGTTGATTGCCGCGGATCCTGCAGGAAGATGGATACATGTAGACATGAGCATGGGGAATACTACCATGGCGCTATTCAATGTATATGCACCTAATTCGAACCAGATTGAATTTTTTAAATCTCTACAACAATTGTTATCACTGGCTGCTTCTAAATTAGTTGTGGCAGGGGATTTTAATGCTGTTATGGATCCTTTAATGGACAAAAATCCTAGCAGAATTATGAAATGATTAGGATTAGATAATTTGGTACAAAATTGTGATTTGAAAGATATATGATGAATATTTCATTTTAATGATTGGGAATTTTCGTTTTGCTCCCATGTTCACAAATTATTTTCAAGAATAGACTATATATTTGCTTCAAATGCATTAGTTCAGCAAGTAAAACAAGCCTCCATTGATCCAATTATTTTATCTGATCATGGAGGGGTGTGGATTAAAATTAAAATTCTTGACCAAGATGATAGTAGACCTGTATGGAGATTTGATAATACATTGCTGGCGGAACCAAGTTTTATAGAGAAAATACAGTTGAAAATAAATGAGTATTTTCAAATTAATAATGTGGAAGATATCTCTATGGAAATGCTGTGGGATGCTTTTAAGGCAACCATGAGAGGTCAAATTATTTCTTTTTCGGCATACATTAAAAAACCAATTTAAAAAACAATTTTATAGTTTGGAACAAGATATAGAGATATTAGAATCAAAATTGATGGACAAATGAGAATATTCTACATTACAAGATCTCTTGAAAGCTAAAGGGAAATATAATGAGATTTCTTCTAAAATGATAAGGAAAGATTTATTTTCTCAACAGGCATTGTATTATGCATATTCAAATAAGACGGGAAGATTACTGGCAAATTATTTAAAAGCAAAAAAACAAAAGTGGTGATAGATGAAAAAGGAAATGCTTTTTCACAAAATGGTCCTATTTTAAAACAATTTTTACATTTTTATAAGGATCTGTATTCTTCTGAGCCTTATTTAGATAAAGAAAAGGATGGAATGGAATTTTTAAAATTAATCAAGGGGCTGAAAATTCCTGAGCATATAAAAGAAAGCTTAGAAAAGCCAATATCAATAAAAGAATTGCAAGCAGCATTGAAGTCTCTTAGAGTTGGATCCGCTCCAGGTGGGGATGGTTTTACAGTAGAGTTCTACAAATCATTCCAAATTACCCTATTTCCATATTTGTAAAATTTATATCAGGCTCAACTATCTAAAGGTTATATTACAGGTCTCTTCAAATTATAACAAATTATTACTTATAATGACTGGGGTTGCCATTCAACAAATTACTTATAACTGGAAGAACTGGAATAGACTAAATTATAATTTTTAGTGGAATTCTCTATGTCATATATATAAAATGGAAAGATTTATTGCAATACGGAGAGGGTGTTTTAGGAAATTTCAAGATGTGTGGGAGCCATTAACAAAATATTGTACTGATTAGATGACATCGTTTCCCTTAAATTTACAGGTTCAATTATGAGGGCGGAGGGGGGATAATTTTATTATCTTATTATTATATATGGTACAATGTATTTGATTATATAATGGGAAGGGTGGGTGATAATAGCATATTATTTGTACTCTTGATGATTATTAAGTGATATATTTATGATTAATTTGTTTTAACTTATGGATATACTTATTGTATGTTTAAAAATGAATAAAGAATTAAAAAAAAAAAAAGAATTAAGGCAGAAAAATTACTTGACAGGGAAACTGAAAAGTCACTTGTTTAAAGATGCCTTCTCACTTAAATTTTTTTTAAACACCTATTTCTTATTTATTTTTATTTATTTTAAAAAATTTTAAACTGTTTAAAACCTAAAAGGTTTACATGATATTACACACATAAATTTATAAAACAAAATAAAAAACACATAACACAATACAACACATAACACAAGTAAACAAATTCTCAAAAATCAACAGCAGGAAAATCGATGCCAGAAAAGGTCTATATAAGCAATTACATACAGTATCTCAGAATATCAGGAGTCAAGAAGAATCAAAAAGAATCAATATCTAGAAAAAGGCATTTACAAACAATTGTGTTTTAAGTAATTTCCAAATTGTGCCTTTTTCACCACACTCTTAATTTTTTTTCCCTCATAATAAGTTCTTACCTTAATTGTTCTGCTATCCTATAACAAATGTAGTTCCTCCCCTTCTTCCCTCCACATTCCAGTATGTCTAGTTAGCTTAGCATTATGTCTATGTGTTTTTAACATTGTAAAATTTTTAATTTTGTATTTCACCTAGAAATTTTTAAATAGGCTACTATATCAAATGTTAATGAAACTTGAAACATAAGAACATAAGAATTGCCGCTGCTGGGTAAGACCAGTGGTCCATTGCGTCCAGCAGTCTGCTTCTGCGGCAGCTCTTAGGTCAAAGACCAGTGACTTAATTGAGTCTAGCCTTACCTGCGTACGTTCTGGTTCAGCAGGAACTTGTCTAACTTTGTCTTGAATCCCTGGAGGGTGTTTTCCCCTATAACAGCCTCCGGAAGAGCATTCTCTAGGTGAAGAAGAACTTCCTTACGTTTGTATGGAATCTATCCCCTTTTAACTTTAGAGAGAGCCCTCTCATTCTCTCTACCTTGGAGAGGATGAACAACATGTCTTTATCTACTAAGGACATAAGGACATAAGCAATGCCTCTGCTGAGTCAGACCAGATGTCCATCCCGCCCAGCAGTTCGCTTGCGCAGCGGCCCATAAGGTCAAGGACATGCATAGTAATTCTCTATCAGTACCCCTCAATCCCCTTTTCCTTCAGGAAATCATCCAATCCTCTATCTATACCCATCAATCCCCTTATCCTTCAGGAATTCATCCAAACCCTTCTTGAAACCCTATAGCATACTCTGTCATATCCCACCCTCTGGAAGCGCATTCCAGGTGTCCACCACCATCTGGTTTAAGAAGAATTTCCTAGTATTGGTTCTGAATTTGTCCCCTCTTAACTTTTCCTAATGCCCCCTTGTTCTTGTATTTTTTGAAATTTTGAAAAATCTGTCCCTATCCACTTTCTCCATGCCCTTCATGATCTTGTAAGCCTCTATCAAGTCCCCTCTAAGCCTCCGCCTTTCCAAGGAAAAGAGGCCCAGTTTCTCCAATCTTTCAGTATATGTTAGGTTTTCCATACCCTTTATCAGTTGTGTCGCTCTCCTCTGAACCCTCTCAAGTATCGCCATATCCTTCTTAAGGTACGGCGACCAGAATTGGATACAGTACTCCAGATGCGGGCGCACCATTGCCCGATATAGCAGCAGGATAACTTCTGCTGTTCTGGTTGTAATACCCTTCTTGATTATACCTAGTATTCTGTTCGCCTTTTTTGAGGCCGCTGTGCACTGCGCCGATGGCTTCATTGATCTGTCTATCATTACCCCTAAGTCTTTCTCAAGGCTACTCTCACCCATTACCAGCCCCCCATCGTATAGCTGTACATCGGGTTTCTGTGTCCTTCATGCAAGACTTTGCATTTCTCTACATTAAACTTCATCTGCCATTTATTTGCCCACTCTCCCAGTTTGTTCAGATCCCTTTGTAAATCTTCACAGTTCTCTTTGCTTCTAACCCCACTAAAAAGTTTTGTGTTGTTCGCAAATTTCATAACTTCGCACTTCAGCCGTGTTTCTATGTCATTTATGAAAACATTGAACTGATCCCTGCGGGACACCACTCGTGACCCCTCTCCAGTCCGAGTAGTGGCCCTTCACTTCTACCCGCCAACCAGTTTTTGATCCATCTATGTACATCCCCTTCCACCCCATGGCTCTTTAGTTTCCTTAGCAGGCGTTCATGTGGTACATAAGTTTCAAGTTTATTAGGTTTAATATACCGCCTATCAAGGTTATCTAAGCGGGTTTTACAATCAGGTACTCAAGCATTTTCCCTCTCTGTCCCGGTGAGCTCACAATCTATCTAACATACTTGGGGCTATGGAGGATTAAGTGACTTGCCCAGGGTCACAAGGAGCAGCACGGGGTTTGAACCCAAAACCCCAGGGTGCTGAGGCTGTAGATCCAACCACTGCGCCACACACTCAGAACAGAACAGAAGCAGTGCCTCCGCTGGGTCAGACCAGAGGTCCATCATGCCCAGCAGTCCACTCATGCAGCGGCCCATCAGGTCCAGGACCTGTGTAGTAATCCTCTATCCATACCTTTCTATCCCCTTTTCCTTCAGAAAATTGTCCAATCCCTTCTTGAACTCCAATATCGTACTCTGTCCTATCACACCCTCTGGAAGCGTATTCAGGTGTCCACCACCCATTGGATGAAGAAGAACTTCCTAGCATTGGTTCTGAATATGTCCCCTTTCAATTTCTCCAAATGCCCTCTCGTTCTTGTAGTTTTCGAAAGTTTGAAGAATCTGTCCCTCTCCACTTTTTCTATGCCCTTCATGATCTTGTAAGTCTCTATCATATCCCCTCTAAGTCTCCGTTTCTCCAGGGAAAAGAGCCCCAGTTTCTCCAATCTTTCAGCGTATGAAAGGTTTTTCATACCTTTTATCAAATGTGTCACTCTCTTCTGAACCCTCTCAAGAATCGCCATATCCTTCTTAAGGTACGGTGACCAATATTGGACGCAGTACTCCAGATGCGGATGCACCATCGCCCGATACAGCGGGAGGATAACTTCTTTTGTTCTGGTTGTAATACCTTGTAGGATCTGGAATAACTTCCCAACGACACAATGGTCAGACCTCGACCGGCTGTACAAAAAATACAGCAAATCCTCTTGTGATCTGAACAACTGTCTACCCTATCTACTTGCTATAGCATCCACTAAATTCATAACATGCCTCACGCTATGGTTGCAAACCACCCTCAGGGAAGGTCAGTTCCCTCTGGATCTTGGTGAAATAATAATCACTCCCATACTAAAAGACCCCAAAGGCCCAATAGACAACCCAACAAATTATAGACCAATTGCTTCTATCCCACTATACGTCAAACTTATAGAGGGCATAGTAGCACAATATCTCACCAACTACCTAGAAGACCACCACATTCTGCATCCAACTCAATCTGGTTTCAGAGCTAATCACAGCACAGAAACACTACTGGTATCTTTACTAGACATAGCCCGACAGCACCTCAGCAAAGGAAACAAGTTACTAATCATCCAACTCAATCTCTCAGCAGCATTCGACTTAGTTGACCACCCAATACTACTCCAGATACTAGATGCCATAGGAATATCAGGTAAAGTTCACAACTGGTTCCAAGGCTTCCTTAAAACAAGATCATATAGAGTTAAGTCAAAAGATCATCTATCTGATCCCTGGACAAACCCATGCGGAGTACCACAAGGATCCCCTCTATCGCCCATACTTTTCAACCTCTTCATAGCTTCCTTAGGCACTGCCCTAGATGCCCTAAACATAACATCTTTCAGCTACGCGGATGACATAACCATCCTCCTCCCCTACGACATCCAAGACCCCATCTCCAACGGACGCTTAAAAACAACACTGGAAACTGTAGATAAATGGATGAAGAACCATAAGCTGAAACAGAATGCAGAGAAAACCAAATTCCTACTACTAGAGAAGGAACAAAAACCATCCCTAACAGAACTCGAAGTAAATGCAACCAAATATCCAATTCAGAGCACTCTCAAAATTCTGGGAATACAACTAGACAGATGCTGCACAATGCAAACACAAATCCACAAAATCATACAAAAAGCATTCTTCACCATGCGAAACCTAAGAAAAATAAGAAAATTCCTTACCAAAGAACACTACAAACTCATTGTACAATCCCTCATACTTAGTACCTTAGATTACTGCAACAGACTCTACCTACCTTGCCCAAACAACATGATAAAACAACTGCAGACCGTTCAAAACACAGCCATCAGACTTATCTACGCTCTTAGAAAATTTGACACATCACTCCCGCCTATGTAGACTCTCACTGGCTTCCAATAAAAGCAAGAACTCAATTCAAATTCTATTGTCTACTATTTAAAGTAACCCATGGCACTGCCCCCAGCTACTTAAGCAACCGCCTACACCGCTACCACTCACCCAGATCAAGGAGAACTCAGAACCTATTCACCTTCCCCCCTCATAATGGTACCCGACGTAAGAAACTTTACGACAGCCTTCTGGCGACACAGGCAGCGAAAATTGACCCCACCATCACCAAACTGATGATCAAAACAATAGACATCAAAGTGTTTCGAAAAGAAATCAAAACAGTCCTTTTCAAAAAACACGTCCTCACTCACTAATCTCCTCCCACTCGTACATGCTTTCTCCCCTGCGAATAGCACATCAATCATTCCCTCGAACCTCACCTACAAAAAAACAAACAAACATTCAGATTCCTTAAAAAGCATCTACCACAAGCATCCAATAAACTTTTTCCTTCAATGTTAGGTAATCTTCTTCTATTACCCGAACATATTGTTTTTCTCCACTGTATCCTATAACTACTTGTATCTTTATATGTAATTTCTCAACTATATTATGTAATATACAAGAATCACTGTTATATAATTCTCTCGGTAATGTCCAGATATCTTCTAATTTGTAATCCGCTTAGAACCGCAAGGTACAAGCGGAATAGAAATCACTAATGTAATGTAATTCTATTCACTTTCTTAGCGGCCGCTGTGCACTGTGCCAACAGCTTCATTGTCTCGTCCACCATTAACCCCAAGTCCCTTTCTTGGGTACTCTCACTTAGTAACAGCCCTCCCATCGTATAGCTGTACCTTGTGTTTCTGTTTCCTACATGCAAGATTTTACATTTCTCTACATTGAACTTCATCTGCCATCTCATCGCCCACTCCCCTAGTCTGTTAAGGTCCCTTTGTAAGTCCTCGCAGTCCTCTTTAGACCCAGCCCCACTAAATAGTTTTGTGTCGTCTGCAAATTTTATTACTTCACACTTCGTCCCTGTTTCTAGGTCATTTATAAATATATTGAATAGCAGCGGTCCGAGAACCAACCCCTGCGGGACACCACTCGTGATCTTCCTCCAGTTTGAGTAGTGGCCCTTCACTCCTACCCTCTGCTTCCTACCCGCCAACCAATTTCTGATCCATCTGTATACGTCTCCTTCCACCCCATGGTTCTTCAGTTTCCTAAGTAGGCATTCATGGGGTACCTTGTCAAAGGCTTTTTGGAAATCTAAGTATACGATGTCTATGGGGTCCCCTTTGTCCATCCGTTTATTAATTCCTTCAAAGAAGTGCAATAAGTACGGTAGAAACATAGAAACATAGAAGATGACGGCAGATAAGGGCCATAGCCCATCAGGTCTACCCACTCTACTGACCCACCCCCAAATCTACTATCCTAGGGATCCCACTCCTGGTGACAGGTTCCCTTGGCTTAACCCTCTAAGGGATCCCCATTTGCTTTTAAATTCTTGCACGCTGTTTGCCTCGATCACCTGCACCGGGAGCTCATTCCAAGGATCAATCACTCTCTCGGTGAAGAAATATTTCCTGGTTTCGCCATGAAATTTCCCGCCCCTGAGTTTGAGCGGAAGCCCTCTTGTGGCTGAGGGTCCTTTGAGAAAGAGAATCTCTTCTTCCATCTCGATACGGCCGGTAATATACTTAAACGTCTCGATCATGTCTCCTCTCTCCCTATGTTCCTCGAGTGAGTATAGCCGCAAATTTTTCAGCCTTTCCTCGTACGATAGATCCTTAAGCCCCGAGACCATCCTGGTGGCCATCCGTTGCACCGACTCTACTCTCAGCACATCTTTTCGGTAGTGTGGCCTCCAGAATTGCACACAGTATTCCAAATGAGGCCTCACCATGGTTCTGTATAATGGCATTATGACTTCAGGCTTCCGGCTGACGAAACTCCTACGGATGCAACCTAACAACTGTCTTGCCTTAGATCAGGGGTGTCGAACTCAATCAGAGAAGGGGCCAAAATCTAAAATCCAGCCTAAATCGCGGGCCGAATGGTTTACTGAACAGTCATAAACTGACAATGTTAACCAGAAATGTGAATTTAAAATGAGTGGAACAATCTTTTCCTTAACAGTGCTGTTAACCAACTCACATGCTATCAAGCAAAACAGTAATATTGGTATCAAGCAAAACAGTAATATTGGAATGTACCTAAAATGCTCATTGTTTTGTTTTCTGGCTAGATGTCTGACACCGTTATCCCCTTATCAATGAGTCAATGTTCGGTTTTATTTCTTGGGCTGTAGCAACCCGCAAAACAGCATGGAGGTTGTCATCGGTAATGCGTGATCTGTGCTTGTTTTTGTTCAGATTCATTATTGAAAACATCTGTTCACAAAGATAGGTGCTCCCGATCATGGATAGAATACGGGCAGCATGAAGTCGGAGCTCTGGCATTGAGTCAGGGGGCAGTAGAGGGTAGAAGTCCTCAATTTCAACATCCTGAAACCTTGATTTCAGGCCACTGTCAGACTGAAGCTCGATTATCTCCATCTGAAGGTGATGGGGCACATTGTTGACATCAACTGTAAAAGGATTGGCAAAGATGTCAAAGCCTGAGTGCTGTGTTCTAAAGTCAGAGAAGCGCCGCTCAAATTCACTTAGTAAACGGCTAACTTTGGTAGCCAGCCGACTGCAAGGAAAAGTACCAGAAATAGTGGTTGAGATACTCAAACAATCGGGAAAGTGGGCAAGATTGTCCTGTTCCAGTTGGGACTTCCATAGTTGAAGTTTACGCTGGAATGCTGTGATCATGTCAGACATCTTCGTGATGACTTGTTTGCGTCTCTGCAGCTTCAGATTCAGTTGGGCGAGATGCTCGCATATGTCACACATCATAGCAAAATCACATAGCCAGGCGGGATCCGACAGTTCAGGCAAGGGCTTTCCTTTACTTTCCATGAAAAGAGCAATTTGTTCTCTGAGCTCAAAAAATCTTTTGAGGACTGCGCTCTTGCTCAGCCATCTTACTTCTGTGTGGTATGGCACGTCTCCATGCTCTGCACCCACCTCCTGTAAAAACTGCTGGAACTGGCGATGATTCAGGCCACGTGCCCTTATAAAGTTAATAGTTTTAATGACTGTGGTCATTATGTCATTCATGTCCAGAACTTTTCCACACATAGCCTCTTGGTGGATAATGCAATGATAAGTAATCAAGGGTGTGTGGCAGTGACTTTTTTGCATTCTTTCCTTCATTAGTCCAACCAAGCCTTTCTTTTCTCCGCACATTGAAGGTGCGCCATCGGTAGTTAGCCCCACCAACTTTTCCCAGGGTAATTTAAAATTATTTATAGATTTCTCCACAGCCTCAAATATATCTCTACCAGTCGTCGTCCCATGCATGGCAGCTACATCCAAAAGTTCCTCAGTGACAGAGAGGTCAGTCTTCGTAGCACGTATAAAAATAGACAGCTGCGCTGTATCAGTGTTGTCTGTGCTTTCATCGATAGCAAGTGAAAAAGCGAGATAACTGCATGCCTGTTCGGCCAGCTGTGATGATAGATTTCCTGAGAGTTCTTGAACTCTGTCTGCAATGGTGTTTCTTGACAAACTGACAGTTTGAAAACTCTGTATCTGGTCTGGGCATACTTTCTCACACACTTTTAGCATGCATTGCTTCAAAAAGGCACCCTCTGAAAAACACCTTGAAGTACGGGCAATTTCTTCAGCCACTATAAAGCTTGCTTTCACTGCAGCATCATTTTTCGCTGTAGCCTTTGTAAACATTTGCTGTTGTGATTGTAGTTTGCCTTTTAGTTCTTTAACAATTTTATGCTTTTCTTCCAAAGTATATTTGCCATACTTAACATTATGTTTGGTGTCAAAATGACGACGTATATTGTACTCTTTCATCACCGACACTGTCTCATAACACAATAAACACACTGGTTTGCCCTCACTAAGCACAAACATGTATTCATTTTCCCATTTGTCTTTAAATTGTCTGCCTTCACCGTCAACTTTTCTTTTCCTGGACATTTTGGGATCAATATTGGCAGTAAAAGATGTAGTTTATTGGAAATCTGCGTTAGAATGAAAAAGTCAGTCAATAAATGCCTGGCTGGGTACAGATAGCAGATTCTGTTGCGATTTTTATGCCTACACTTTATGCCAGTAACTGGCAGCTTCTGCTGTGTATTTTTTTTACATAGTTCCCCCCCCCCCGACGTCCGATTCACCCCAAGCAGGACCGCTCGCATGCACCTGCACCCCCACCCCGAAGGACCGCCGACTCCCCGACTCCCAACACGATCGGGGCAAGAGGGAGCTCAAGCCCTCTTGCCCCCCTGACTCCCCGACATGATCGGGGCAAAAAGGAGCCCAAGCCCTCTTGCCCCGCTGATTCCCCAACTCCCCGACAATATCGGGCCAGGAGGGAGCCCAAGTCCTCCTGGCCCTGGCGACCCCCCCCCCCCGCTAGTTGTTCGGGCCAGGAGGGAGCCCAAACCCTCCTGACCACGGCGACCCCCTACCCCCACCCCGCACTACATTACGGGCAGGAGGGATCCCAGGCCCTCCTGCCCTCAACGCAAACCCCCCTCCCCCATCGACCGCCCCCCCCAAGAACCTCCGACCCCCCTGGCCGACCCCCACGACACCCCCACCCCCCTTCCCCGTACCTTTCTGTAGTTGGCCGGACAGACCGGAGCCAAACCCGCCTATCCGGCAGGCAGCCAACGACGGAATGAGGCCGGATTGGCCCATCCGTCTCAAAGCTCCGCCTACTGGTGGGACCTAAGGCTCCCAGGTCTATTCTGATTGGCCCAGGCGCCTTAGGCCCCACCAGTAGGCGGAGCTTTGAGATGGATGGGCCAATCCAGCCTCATTCCGTCGTTGGCTGCCTGCCGGACAGGCGGGTTTGGCTCCCGTCTGTCCGGCCAACTACAGAAAGGTACGGGGAAGGGGGGTGGGGGTGTCGTGGGGGTCGGCCAGGGGGGTCGCGGGTCGGCTGGGGGGGCGGTCGGAGGTTCTTGGGGGGGGCGGTCGATGGGGGGAGATAGATAGCAAGTACGGCCGGCGAGATCACAAGCCTCCTATGTCACCGCATGTCATTGTGATGGAACGCAGCGGCGTGCAGTCATGACAGCGCGGTGCGGGCCACATTGCAAGGCCTGGCGGGCCGGATTTGGCCCGCGGGCCTTGTGTTTGACACATGTGCCTTAGATGAAGCCTTCTCCACATGATCAGCAGTTTTCATGTCTGCGCTGATGATCACTCCCAAGTCTCGTTCTGTTGAAATTCTAGCTAAGGTCTCACCATTCAAGGTGTAAGTTCTGCACGGATTTCTGCTGCCGAGGTGCATGATCTTGCATTTCTTAGCATTGAAGCCCAGCTGCCAGGTCGAGGACCAATGCTCCAACAAATGTAGGTCCTGTGTCATACTATCGGGTGAATTGCCGTCTCTCACTATATTGCATAGTTTGGCGTCGTCAGCGAATAACGTTACCTTACCTTGAAGCTCCTGAGTTAGGCCCCCTATGAATATTTTGAAAAGGGGCGGGCCCAAGACTGAGCCCTGTGGTACTCCACTGGTCACCTCCGATGTTTTAGAGAGGGTACCGTTAACTACCATCCTCTGAAGTCTGCCACTCAGCCAGTCATTGACCCATGTAGTTAGTATTTCTCCCAGCCCCATTGATTTCATCTTGCTCAACAGCCTGCGATGCGGGACACTATCGAAAGCTTTGCTGAAGTCTAGGTATACGACGTCCACGGATTCTCCCAAGTCTAGCTGTTTTGTTATCCAGTCAAAGAAGCTGATGAGATTGGATTGGCAGGACCTACCCTTGGTGAATCCGTGTTGACTGGGATCCCGTAGATTCTCCTCATCCAAGATTGCATCTAATTTACGTTTGATTAGTGTTTCCATGAGTTTGCATACTATTATTGTGAGCCTCTGTCCTGCAACCCTTTTTGTGCAGTGGAACGACGTTAGCTGTTTTCCAGTCTATGGGGACTCTCCCCAAACTTAGGGAGAGATTGAAGAGTCCTGATAGCGGTTCTGCCAGGACATCACGCAGCTCACTGAGCACCCTGGGGTGTAGATTGTCCAGTCCCATGGCTTTGTTCACCTTGAGTCTTGCCAGTTCATAGTAGACGTCGCCAGGTGTGAACTCAAAATTCTGAAACGGGTCTTCCACGCTGGGCCTTGCCTGCAACTGCGGACCGTGCCCCGGTGCCTCGCAGGTGAAGACCGAGCAGAAGTATTCATTCAGTAGTTCTGCTTTATCGGAATCTGATTCTGCGCAGTTCCCATCTGGTTTTCTAAGGCGTACTATCCCGTCTGTGTTCTTTTTCCTATCACTAATATACCTGAAGAAGGATTTGTCCCCTTTCTTCATGTTCTTTGCCAGAGTCTCTTCTACTCGAAGTTTGGCCTCTCTGACTGCCGTTTTGACTGCTGCAGACCTCGCCCTATGTTCTAGTTTAGCTTCCCTAGTCTCCGTTTGTTTGTAGGAAATAAATGCTTTTTTCTTCTCCTTGACGAGGTGCGAGATTTCTGCGGAGTACCATTGGGGTTTGTTGTTTCTCCGCCTTTTGTGTACTGATTTAATGTAGAGGCTTGTCGCTTCATGAATGGTAGATTTCAGGGATGACCACATAGCTTCCACATCATCGGTCGTAGCTTGGTTCTGCAGTGTCCGGTGGACGAAATCTCCCATGCGTTCGAAGTCAGTGCCTCGGAAGTTGAGTACTTTTGTTTTCGTGTTTGATCTAGGGAAACCTTTCCTGAGGTAGAACCACACCATGTTGTAGTCGCTGGAGGCTAGTGTATCTCCTACCGAGACCTTCGAGACACTATCCCCGTTGGTGAGTACCAGGTCCAGGATCGCCTGGGCCCTAGTGGGTTCCAATACCATTTGTTTGAGTCGTGCTCCCTTTATGGATGTTAACAGTCTCCTGCTGCCACTGGTTGTTGCTGAGTATGAGTTACAATCTGCGTCAGGCATGTTGAAGTCCCCTAGCAGAACAGCGTCTCCCTGTAGAGTGATATTCTCTATGTCTTCAATTAATTCAGAGTCTTTGTCTTCCAGTTGTTTTGGAGGTCTATATACTACACCAAGATACAGGCATTTTTCCCTGCCTCTGGCCAGGTTCACCCAGAGGGATTCCCCGGTGTACTTGACTTCTGTGATTCTGGTAGTTTGATGTCTACTTTAATGTATAGTGCCACCCCTCCCCCTGACTTTCCCTCTCTGTCCTGACGAAATAAGTTGTATCCCGGTATAGCCATATCCCACCCATGAAAGTCTGTGAACCAAGTTTCGGATATTGCCACCACGTCAAGGTCGGTATTCATTATTTCGGTCTCTAATTCTAGAATCTTATTGCCTAAACTGTGAGCATTAATATACATAGCCCTCCATACCCCGTGATTGCTAAGTCCCTGTGGGGAGTTTCCCACCTGGGGTAGTTTGACTCCTAGAGAATTGTTTGCAATGGGGGCACTTACTTTGGACTTAGAATCGGAATTTCGACTCACCTCGTCAGGATCGTTCCTTACTGCACTTGTATCTGAGTGGGTACCCTCCCCCGACTTACCTAGTTTAAAGCCCTACGAAGCAGGCGGGCTAGTCGGTGTCCAAAGACGTGCTTACCCCTGCTGGTCAGATGGAGTCCGTCTGGTCCCTGAAGTCCTTGCAACGCCTCTCCATGGTTCAGGAATCCGAAGTTCTTCCCTTGCAGAAGCCATGTTGGCTTGTTGTAATAAGTTTATTCCTTTCTAGATTCTGTTCGATGCTATCTTTTATCAGTGCTTTCACCATTTTCCCCGGGATCGAGGTCAGACTTACTGGTCTGTAGTTCCCCGGGTCACCTCTTGATCCCTTTTTAAAGATGGGCGTAACATTGGTTGTTTCCAATCCTCTGGGATCATTTTCTGTTTTCAGGGATAGATTACAAACTTGTTGTAGTAGTTCTGCTATTTCCTCTTTTAGTTCCTTCAGAACCCTAGGGTGGATTCTGTCTGGGCCTGGTGATTTGTCGGTTTTTAATTTTTCTATCTGTCTGTGTATGTCTTCAAGGCTTACTTCCAATGATGTTAATTTTTCTGCTTGGTCTCCTTTGAAAATTTGTTCAGGTTCCGGTATGTTGGTTGTGTCCTCTTTTGTAAATACTGACGAAAAGAACATGTTTAGTCTTTCCATCACTTCTCTCTCCTCCTTCACCACTCTCTTTCTGTCTCCGTCATCCAGCGGTCCCACCTCCTCCCTAGCTGGCTGCTTCCCTTTAACATATCTGAAGAATGGTTTGAAGTTCCGTGCTTCCCTGGCTAGCCTCTCTTTTTGATACTTCCTGTGCTCTTTCCAGTTCTCCTCAGTTTTGCCCTTTTTCCATTTCCTGAATGAATTCTTCTTATCACCTATCGCTTTCTTCACTTCCTTAGTTATCCATGCCGGGTCTTTTGATCGAACCTTTTTGCACCCTTTTCTGAATCTGAGGACAAACAGATTTTGCGCCTTGCTCACAGTGTCCTTGAATAAAGACCAGGCTTGCTCTACAGTCTGCCATTTCTTTGAGCTGTTCCTAAGTTTCTTCCTTACCGTTGCCCTCATCGCTTCGTAGTTTCCTTTCTTGAAGTTAAAAGTTGTCGCTGTGGTTCTCTTTCCCTTCGGTATTCCTAATTCAACTTTGAACTTGATCATATTGTGATCGCTGTTTCACAAAGGTCCCACCACTTCCACTTCCTTCGCAGGTCTTCTTAGCCCATTTAGGATTAGATCCAGTGTAGCAGTCCCTCTCGTTGGTTCTCTGACAAGCTGCTCCATGAAGCAGTTCTGTATAGCCTCTAGGAATCCGGTCTCTCTAGCGCATTTTGAGTTCCCCAGGCTCCAGTCTATCCCGGGGTAGTTGAAGTCTCCCATAATAATCATGTTACTGCTTTTGCATTCTCACTTCATCTCGACTTCCATTTCTTCATCGCTAGCTTCGGTTTGCACAGGTGGACGATAAAACAGGCCCATCTTTATTTCGGTCCCTATCCTTCCCGGTATTTTAACCCATAGTGATTCCAATTTGTTGGTTGTCACTGCTGTGTCCACTCTGGTCGAGTGTATGCTTTCTTTTATGTATAGGGCTATTCCTCCTCCTTTCTGACCTGGCCTGTCTTCGTGATAGAGTTTGTACCCCGGCAGTGCTGTATCCCATTTGTTTTCTTAATTCCACCATGTTTCAGAGACTCCAATGATGTCTAGGTTCTCAGTTTTGGCCATGACTTCTAATTCCCCCATTTTGTTCCTTAGGCTCCTTGCATTAGTATATATGCAATTTAAGACCTGGTATTTTTTTGTCCTCATTTCCTTTCCATGTGTTTTGATCTTTATTTCCTTCTCTTGTGCAACAATCCTCTTATCCTCCTCTTCTGGATCAGTCAACTCCTGTGTTTTGCCCATTGTTTCTTCCCAGCATTTTTCCCACTTAGTATCTTCACTGGATACCTTCTTCCGAATCATTGACATTTAATCTACTGTCGGCTTTCCCCTTTTTCCTAGTTTGTCGAAGGCTTTTTGGAAATCCAAGTATACAATATCTATGGGGGCTCCTTTGTCCATTTGCTTGTTTACTCCTTCGAAGAAGTTAAATAAGTTCGTTAGGCATGATCTTCCTTTGCTGAAGCCATGTTGAGTTGTGTTCATCAGTTTATTCCTTTCTAAATTTATTAATTTTCACTTTTAGCACACTGGTTTGTGCAATAGTTATTTCACAAAAATTATACATGGGGAAGTCCTAGGATGTTTCATATGTAATACTCTTTTGGGTATATGATTGTGACAGCTGTGCATTAGGGGCTGTGTTTCTCCATTGCGGGCTATGGGACTGAGGACTCCCCATTCACTCTCAATAATTTATTAGGTGCGCTCGTCAGGGCTGTCTCTCCCCCTTACTCGATTTGGGTCAGGGGAGACTTCTTCTTCTACATTTCAGTACTCCTCTTTCTGGGTTTTTTGTTGCTTACATATAGAAAAGACATTTCATAACACTGTATGAACTTATATGAATGTAAACAGTAGGCATTCGGAGAGAGTGCCTGCTTTTGTGTGACCTGAAAGTAGACATTCTTGGAGGCATAGTTTAAGCAAACAAGTATTCTAAATTATCCCTCAAATTCTGTATATGGTGCCTTAAGTTGCGTGCAGATTGGTATGCATAACTGATTTGTGCATGCAACTGAATACAAGTCAATCAGCGCTGATAATTAGCAATTAACACCTAATAATTAGCGTTTCTTGCCACTAATTAGAAGTCACATGCACAACTTTCTAATTGCATAATATAAAGTGGTGCATGCAGTAGTGTAGTGAGGGAGCTTAGCATCCGGGGTGGTGGCGCCTTTCATTGCCGCACCATGCACCTCCCACACTCTTCATGCCACTTGAGAACCCCTGCCTCCCACATACCTCTTGAAATGTTCACTGGTGAGAGTAGCAAATTCTACCAGCTGCTCGTGCTGGCATCGGCTCTCTTCCAATGTTATATCCTGGTCCCACAACCAGGACATGATGTCAGAAGAGAGCCAAGGCTGGCATGAGCAGCAAGTGAAAGATACTACTCATGCCGTTGGCTCCCTTCTAATTAAAGGGGGATCCCGGGCCCGATGCAACCTATGACGCAGGTGGGGGTGGGCGGAGCTAACTCTCGCCGCGACCCCGGTCCTAACAGCCTGCTCCGGCTGCTTCCTCCTGCCTTCCCTCGCTCCTGCCTGAAAGAAGAAAAGAGTAAAATCAACAAGAAACGCTGCCAAGGCTTGCCTCGTGCCCTGGCTCCCTTCTAATTAAAGGGGGAGCCCGGGCCCGATGCAACCTGTGACGCGGGTGGGGGTGGGCGGAGCTAACTCTCGCCGCGACCCCGGTCCTAACAGCCTGCTCCGGCTGCTTCCTCCTGCCTTCCCTCGCTCCTGCCTGAAAGAAGAAAAGAGTAAAATCAACAAGAAACGCTGCCAAGGCTTGCCTCGTGCCCTGGCTCCCTTCTAATTAAAGGGGGAGCCCGGGCCCGATGCAACCTGTGACGCGGGTGGGGGTGGGCGGAGCTAACTCTCGCTGCGACCCCGGTCCTAACAGCCTGCTCCGGCTGCTTCCTCCTGCCTTCCCTCGCTCCTGCCTGAAAGAAGAAAAGAGTAAAATCAACAAGAAACGCTGCCAAGGCTTGCCTCGTGCCCTGGCTCCCTTCTAATTAAAGGGGGAGCCCGGGCCCGATGCAACCTGTGACGCGGGTGGGGGTGGGCGGAGCTAACTCTCGCCGCGACCCCGGTCCTAACAGCCTGCTCCGGCTGCTTCCTCCTGCCTTCCCTCGCTCCTGCCTGAAAGAAGAAAAGAGTAAAAAATTGCCTTAGCGAGATCGCCTTTGCGTAGGAGCCTTGCGAGGGAGCCAGGAACGCCAAGTAATTCACTTTCCTTACTCTCTTCTCTCTCTCTTACCCACAGCAGGAGTGCACCAGCACTTCAAGAGAGCGATGGAGGACCCAGGATCCCAGAGGTACTTTCCGGTATACTGCACAGAGTGTAATATGTACGACTACCTCCCCTTGGGAAGGCGGGAGTACATATGCAGTCGGTGTCAGGAACTGGAAAGCCTGAGGATGGAGGTCGGCAGATTGAGGGTCAGGGTCCAGGAACTGGAGGGACTAGAGGGACTGCGCAACACAGAGGAGACGAGCTGGTCAGCCGAGGACACAGACGGAGCAGGCCCCATTGTGGATCAGGTGAGGGACCTCGAGAGATTCATTGAGGAGGCCTATAGAAGGAAGGTGGAGGAACAGGAACAGCAGCTGCACGGACGGATGTCGGCAGATGAGACCCAGGACCCACAAGGTGACACCGGGGAAGGACCTAGCGGAGGAACCACACAAGAGGAGGAGACCGTGACTCACCGGGACCCCGAGGGAGAGACACCGCACTACACCGAGGACACGGACCTGAGACAGAAGAGGTTGCTGAGGAAAGGGAAGTCTGCTATTGTGGTGGGAGACTTGATCTTGAGAGAGGTAGATAGTCACGTAGCTGGAGGAAGGGAGGACCGGCTAGTGACTTGTCTCCCGGGGCCCAAGACACGAGACATCACTGATAGGATTGAGAGGATCCTGGACGGAGCAGAGACAGAGGAGACTGCGGTGATAATCCACATCAGAACGAACGATGTGAGCCGGAGGAACTTCAGCATGGACACACTGACTGACCAGTTCAGGGTCTTGGGACGAAAGCTGAAGTGGAGTACCCGGAGGATAGCATTCTCAGAGATCCTGCCTGTACCGAGAGCAGATGCAAAGAGGCAGGCAGACCTCCAGGCTGTGAATGCATGGTTGAGGAGATGGTGCCAGGAGGAGGGCTTCCACTTTGTGAGGAACTGGACGTCCTTCTGGGGAAAGAGTAAGCTCTACCGGCGGGACGGCCTGCACCTGAGCACAGCGGGAACTAGACTACTGGCAGCCAATGTGAGGAAGGAGATCGACAGGGCTTTAAACTGAGGAGAGGGGGAAAGCCGACAGCCGATCTGATGTTGACGCTTCGGACAACAGTATCCAGAACAGATGCTGAACGGGCTGACTGCAAGGAGGAAGTAGAGAGACCGGTGGATCTTACGATCAGACAGCGAGGGAAACATCAGGTAAGGGGAGCTTGCTGGGAAGAGACTAAGGGGCATGGAGACACAAGGGGACTGGGTGGCACGAGGGCAAAAGCTGAGGGCAACATAGAGGTGCCACAAGGCGAGGGGGATCAAACAGAGGCTCAAGGGATGATAGCCCAGGAGGGGGCCGGTAGGGCTAGAAAACCCAGAGGAAAAGCCGGGAAGTGGGGTGGCGGGGATGTGGAGAAGCTGAAAGCTAAGAGGGTAAAGGCTGAGGGCAAGGCAGAAGCACAGGGAACGGAAAAAATGCCCGACATCCAAGAGCAAGTGGCCCAGGTAAATGCAAAGGTGGAAGAAAAACGACGGAACCTGAGGTGCTTATACGCAAACGCAAGAAGCCTCATGGCCAAGATGGGTGAACTAGAAGTCGTGGCCAAGGGGGAGGACCTGGATATAATTGGAATTGTAGAAACCTGGTGGACAGAGGAAAATCAATGGGATGTGGTGCTGCCGGGGTACAAGCTTTACAGGAGGGACAGGACCCACAAGAAGGGAGGAGGCATAGCACTATATATAAAGGACTCTATCCACTCGGTCGGGATGGATATGGCAACAAAGGCAGAGGGGCTGGAATCACTATGGATCAAATTACCCGGAAACAAGGGTGCGGGCATAAAACTGGGGCTGTACTATCGACCACCTGGTGCGCCAGAAGGAGTCGGACACGACTTGGAAGCAGAATTGAGACAGGAATGCAGGACTGGAAGTGTAACAGTGATGGGGGATTTCAACTACCCGGGAATAGACTGGAGTACGGGTCACTCCAACTGCACTAGGGAGACAGGATTTGTAGAAACTGTAAAGGACTGCTTCATGGAGCAACTAGTCAAAGAACCGACGCGAGGGGGTACTACTCTTGACCTCATCCTAAACGAATTAGGGGGGCCTGCTAGAGGGATAGAAGTGGGAGGACCACTAGGCAACAGTGATCACAACACGATCAGATTCACATTAGAAAGAGAGACACCCATAGTAAGGAGGACCGCAACAACTGCGCTAAATTTCAAGAAAGGGAACTATGTTGCTATGAGGGAAATGGTGGGGAGGAAGCTCAGAAACATCTTTAGGATGGAGACTGTGGGAAGCGCCTGGACCCTATTCAGGGACACCCTGGAGGAAGCACAGAGAATGTACGTCCCCAGTTTCAGGAAAGGCTGCAAGAACAAGCGATCAAAGGACCCGGTTTGGATGTCAACAGAAGTAAAGAGGGCGATAAAGGACAAAAAGGTATCCTTCCGGAGATGGAAAAAGGACCCAACGGAGGAAAATCACCAGACGCACAGGAAATGCCAAAAGGAATGCCACCGGGAGGTTAGAAAAGCAAAGGGGGAATACGAAGAGGGGCTGGCCAGAGAGGCGAAAAACTTCAAGGCATTCTTCAGTTACGTTAAGGGAAAGCGACCAGCGAGAGAGGAGGTGGGGCCGTTGGACGATGGGGATAGGAAGGGAGTGATTAAGGAGGATAAAGAGGTAGCTGAGAGGTTGAACACGTTCTTCTCGTCGGTTTTCACGAGCGAAGACACATCTAATATACCGGACTTAGAGGAGCTCATGAGTGGGGAACAGGCTGAAAAATTGGATCACATAGAGGTAAGTAAGGAGGATGTCCTCAAACAGATAGACAGGCTAAAATGCGGCAAATCACCGGGCCCGGACAGGACCCACCCAAGGGTTCTGAAGGAACTAAGACAAGAAATAGCGGGCACAATCCAGCATGTGTGCAACCTATCCTTGAAAACTGGTGAGGTACCAGAGGACTGGAAATTGGCGAATGCCACACCTATCTTCAAGAAGGGATCGAGGGGTGACCCCGGGAACTACAGGCCGGTGAGCCTGACTTCAATTATAGGGAAGATGGTGGAAGCTATGATCAAAGACGGCATTTGCGAGCACATCGAGAAAAATGACCTATTGAGAACAAGCCAACACGGATTCTGTAAGGGAAGGTCGTGCCTAACGAACCTTCTGTACTTCTTTGAGGGAATAAGCAGTCGGGTGGACAATGGGGAACCCATAGACATCATTTACCTCGATTTTCAAAAGGCTTTCGACAAGGTGCCTCATGAAAGGCTGCTTAAGAAGGGGTGGGAGGGGATGTGCACAGATGGATCAAGCACTGGTTGTCGGGCAGACTGCAGAGGGTCGGAGTAAAGGGTCAATATTCTGACTGGCGGGGAGTCACGAGCGGTGTACCATAGGGGTCGGTGCTGGGGCCGTTACTCTTTAACATATTTATCAATGACCTGGAAAAGGAGGCAAAGTGCGAGGTTATAAAATTTGCAGACGATACCAAACTGTGCGGCAGAGTTAGGACCAGGGAGGAGTGTGAGGACCTACAAAGAGACCTGGACAAGCTAGAAGACTGGGCAAACAAATGGCAAATGCGCTTTAACGTGGACAAATGCAAGGTCATGCATATAGGGAAAAAGAACCCGTTGTTCAACTACAAATTGGGGGGGGTATTGTTGGGAGACAGCAGACTTGAGAGAGACTTGGGTGTGCTGGTGGATGCATCACTGAAGCCATCTGCACAGTGCGCAGCAGCCTCGAAAAAAGCCAACAGGATGCTTGGCATCATAAAGAAGGGCATAACAACCAGAACACGGGAAGTCATCATGCCATTGTATCGAGCGATGGTGCGTCCACATCTGGAGTACTGCGTTCAGTATTGGTCGCCGCACTTCAAGAAGGACATGGCGGTACTTGAGAGAGTCCAAAGGAGAGCAACGAAAATGGTAAAAGGGCTGGAACACTGCCCATACGCCGAGAGGTTGGATAGGCTGGGGCTCTTCTCTCTGGAAAAAAGGAGGCTCAAGGGAGATATGATAGAGACCTTCAAGATCATGAGGGGCATAGAGAGGGTGGATAGGGACAGATTCTTCAGACTGAAGGGGACAGCAAATACGAGGGGGCATTCGGAGAAACTGAAGGGAGATAGGTTCAAAACAAATGCAAGGAAGTTTTTTTTCACCCAAAGGGTCGTGGACACTTGGAATGCGCTACCGGAGGAAGTGTCAGGCAGAGTACGGTACAGGGATTCAAACAGGGATTGGACGGATTCCTGAAGGATAAAGGGATCATGGGATACTGAGGGAGGAGCTGGGATGTAACACAAGTATAGAAAGCTAACCAGGTAATGAGTATAGAAACCAAACCAGGTCGTGCATGTGCAAGACCAGAGGGTTAGGACTTCGATAGGAAGACAGGACTTAAATGAGAAACCAAGGTGGCAAGGGAGCCCCTTCTGGTGATACAGACAGGTCGTGACCTGTTTGGGCCACCGCGGGAGCGGACTGCTGGGCAGGATGGACCTGTGGTCTGACCCGGCGGAGGCACTGCTTATGTTCTTATGTTCTTATGTTCTTATGCCAGCAAACGTATAAGGAAGTATGCTGGGGGGGGGGGGAGGGCAAAGAGACGTTGGTGACCCTCGTGAAGACAGCACCCAAGGAGGTCCACTCATCTGTCCCTCCTTACTACACCACTGAGTGCATTTCACCTTTAGTTAGGGTAACCAACATGAATTTAAGGGAGATTTAATTGCGTCACGCCAGCAAATGTTCATGGAATGGATAATATTAAACAAAATAATTAATATTGTATATAATATACAGGTTACAATGTAGAATAAAAATGTACAAATTTGTTTGTTAGTCCTAACCTATTTGTATTTGTTCACTGATGCTGCAGAACTAAGCCCTCTAATAACGGAGTTTCCGGGAAATAAGGAAGAGTTGGTCACTCTACTTTTAGCGCATGAATCTCAAAAGGGAGCAAGGCCAGGGAGGGAGCATGAGCGGATCGTGAGCATTCCTAAAAGTTAGGTACACTTTTAAAGAATATGCCCAATTCACACACAACTTAGGCACAGGTATTTAGGCCTGGTTTTGGCCTAAATGGGTACACCTAAATGTTAGCGATGTGTACGGCCACTAAGCTCATTTCTACACACTGCACATAACTTTTCTAGAATTGTGCCAAGCACTATCCATATTGCTACTGATTTTTTTGGTGCCATATATAAAGTACCATATGGTCCTATATGTATACAGTACATACTTTAGAGGATAATTCTATCATATAGTGACCGGTGTGAGGCCACCACAAAGGGCCTATTTAAGCCTATCTTTTCATTTTAAAGTATTAGAAGAGAAATGGCTGAAAATGCATCTTAATGAAAGGCATAGTTATACTAACTCTAGAGCTAATTTACCGGTAAAGGAGAATGCCTGAAGAGGTTAATAGCCCAAAAGCAATATATATGAGTGCCTAAAGATGGTTAAAAATTGAGAACCTTCCCTGAAGCAGCTGAAAGCGAAACATAGTGCTATGTCGGAAGACCAACTTTTGTTTCAGTAAGAAAACTGAAACTTCAAAGGTAAGTGCATTTAAATTTTAAGAAATGATATAGCAATATATATATCAAATATTATAGAAATGTTTGATGGCTTGACTTATATCCAGATTTATTCACCCACTGGTGGTCCATGAAAAAATTATTCTTCAAGTGAGAGCTAGGGTGTTGGTGTTATGCAGTTCTCTCACAAAAAAATAAATTACAATTTCTTTACCACATTTTGTATCTGTCTTTATAAAATAAGCTTAAAATAAATACTTTTTTAAAAAGCACTCTATTATAAAATTATCCCCACATGTCACTCAGTGGAGTAGTAAGGGGGGGTTTGCCCCGGGTGAAATCTTCCTAAGGGCTTGGCATCCCTCCTCCTCTGCCCCCCTCCCCATTCCTCTCCTTTGCCTTTCCCCATACCTTTTTTACTTCCCCAATGCGAAGTTACTGTCCATGTTGGCATCAGCACTCTCTCTGATGTCACTTCTGGGACCCGCAATAAGGAAGTGATGTCAAAGGGTGAGCGGACAGTAACATGGGCATGCTGTGGGGAAAGGGAAGGGGGTGCAGGGGGGTGGGGAAGAAGGCAGGGGAGGGGTGCCATTGCCCCGGATGCCACTCACCCTTAATACACCACTGATGTCACTATGGGCCTGATTCTATAAACAGCGCCTGGCCGCGCCTATCTCCTAGGTGCAATTTGGTACAGTTGTCAATCAACTGTTAGGCATCTTTTACAGAATCACACCTACCAGCATCTAACTTGATTTAGGTGTACTAGGCATCCTATGTTAGGTGCCAGTATATCAGGCCTTATTTACTACCGTCTTACACAGATGCCTAGCTACACCTAAATCATAACATGCCTATTCTCTGCCCCCTAAACACACCTACTTTGCAGGTAGGTGTTGTTAGGCACTGGTAGGCGCCACTCTGAGTTCCACACAGAACTCCTAATTGTTTTTTGTTTTTGTTTTTTAATGAGCTTTTAATGGCTTGGTTATTTACCATGCTAATTAAGCTTGTTATTTAATTTTGAGTCCATACAGAATTTGGCTAGGTATCCCCAATCAGGGTGCCTAATGTTGTCTAATCTAGGTACTGCTTATAGAATCTGGCCCTATATATTCACTTGTATTCTTAAAAAATGAAGCACAGCATAGCATATAATCTTTTGCCTATGTTGTGGTATTAATAGAAATATAATATCCACTAGGTGTCACTCTTGTTTACCCAACTTTTGCCATACAGTACTAGCTAATTGGAACTGCAAGTACTGTAGTTTGATTTCTTCTCATACCTTGTTGCCTTCTTTGTTGTTTAATATTTACACTCTGATTAAATTATAGCACAGTACCTTGGACAAACACTAATTTTTGGAATACTCGTATTAAAAAATGAAACCATATGTACAATAACCAATTGTGCATTTTATCCAGGAAGTGTCATATCCATTATGTGAAAATCATTACACTACAGATTTTCTGAAGGTTGACTACAGCAGTGTTCTTCAACCACCGGTCCGTGGAACAGTGCCGGTCCGCAGAAATTTGCTGCCGGTCCACATGGCCGGCACGTGCATCTGCTGTCTAAATTATGCATTGTTCAGGAAGAAATGCATTTGTTTCTTTTTCTCTAGGGTTGTACTTCATGCAGAGTTTTGCATCTTAGGGTTTTGTTTGTATATTACTACTTTTAGTTTTTGCTCCGTATTTGCAAAGAGGTTATCTGTTTTCTGGTAGGAATGAATGTTGAACAGCATACAGTGTGCTTTGTGTAGTTTACGATCAAACAATTTTTTTATTCATGCAAAAAACAAATATAATCACCAATGGCAAATTTAGGAACATAGCTTTGTGTAGTTTAATTTTGTGGTTAACCATTATGTGTTAATAAGATTATATTGTGTATGTATATATGAAAAATGAATGGAAAAAATTGTGTTATAATTAGTATTATTTGGGGGGTGGGGTCTGGGGCAGAGATGGGCGGGGTCTGGCCCATGACATGGCCTGGTGTTATTCTACCACCAGTCCGCAGATTGGTGCCGGTCCACAAAATAATTATTTTATTTCCAACGATCCATAGGTGTAAAAAGGTTGAAGAACACTGGACTACAGCATTAATAATATAAATTATTTCATATGGGAAGAGTGACTAATCTTGGAATGCAAAATATGCATATTTTTCTTCCTTAAATTAAATCTTAATGATGATTGAATAGCCTAATTTGTGGTGTTCTTAAGAAAATATATGCCAAGGATATTGAAAATACAGTGTAAGCCTCTTTTTATAATGATTCATTGTTATAGTGCCAAAATCAATTCTGCCTTTTAAGTCTTTGCCCATACATTGTATGGACTGCCATCTGGTTTACACATGTTACTATTAAACTTGATTTCTCCAACTGCTCTTCAAAAGAAAATAACCAAGGTTACAATCTTCTGCCGGCACAGCATCAAAATAGAAACTGCTTTGTATTAACACACTTACTTTAACAGCTTGCCTTGTTTTTACAGCTTAATTCAGGAATTACAGCAATATCCCCACAGCAGTGTTATATGGCCGTGTCAATATTTCCATGTTATGAACCCTTTTTTGGCATAGTTTATGACAACCATAAAAGTTCAGTTTATGCTTAATCTTATAGCAATTTATTTTGGCTATACAAGACCTGAGAAAAGATAAGAGAGGGAAAATACATAGTCATGTTTTTTTGGTATAGGACAATCATGGTTGTATTGCTTAGGACATCTACAGTAGCTAGGAATTAGATTGTCCAGGTAGGAATGTTAACAGTTTCCCAAGTATTTTATGTATTGTTTGATTAGCTTTTGAAGATAACCATTTTTGTTCAGATTAGAAATAAACAAATATTGACAAATACCAGTATATATAAGTAAAACATAAAAGCAATCCAATGATAGTCTCACAGATTGAGGGGGGGGGGGGTAGGCAGGGTGAGAGACAAAGGGCTAGATTCACTAAAGATAGCAACTCAATCGCAGTTGGCCGATTCTCCAACAGCAATTGATTCACTATCAAGATTGCATGCAAATGATTTGCATGAAGGTATCTAAGCCAATCAGGGACTTCCTTAGGAAGGAGCCTAAGGAAGTTTCTGATTGGGGCCTGATTAAGCAATCAGGAACTTCCTTAGACTCCTTCCTAAGGAAGTCCCTGATTAGTTCAGACACCTCAGGCCTCTCCCAAGGGAGAAGCCCAAGGTGTCTGAGTCAATCAAGGCCTTAGGCCCCTCCCCGGTGCATCATGTGAGGGGATGGGATCTAAGGCCCAATGTAATTGGCAAGAGAGGAGGAGCAAGAGGTGTTTTTAGTACCTCTTGCTCCCAACTTTTAAGGTATGGGGCACGGGAGCCTGGAGGGCATGGGGGCCTCCGGTGGCAGGAGGGAGTGAGTATCCCTCCTGCTTTTTGGGGGGAGTCCTTCATGGCAGGAGGGCATGGGCATCCCTCCTGCTATTTGTTTTATGTTTGGGTGGGTTGCTGTGTTTGTTGGGGGGTTGCGATTGTTGGGGGTCATTGGTGGAGGGCCGGCAGCGGCGGTGTGGTTTTTTTTTTTTTTTATGGGACAGATATTTTGTATGTGTAATACATGCAAAATATCTGTGCCATTGAAGAAAAAAAAAGAAAAAATCCCCCAGACAGACCTGTTGGTAACATAGTTACTGACAGGTCTACAGCATTAAGTTTTTAAAATCGGTCAATGTAAGTGAATCAATTGCTTGGCTATTTTGCATGGGGCTTTACTAATTTACATGAGTAGGATTGGATCGGATTGAAAAATGGCAACTGAGGGGAAAAACACGCGGTGGGCCGTTTAGTGAATTGGGTCGGTTAGCAGCGATCATCACTAAACCTGTGAAAACAGGTTTAGCGACGATCACTGGCTTTAGTGAATCTAGCCCAAAGAGGGCTGGGTGGGTGAGAGGCAGAGAGAACATAAGAACATAAGAATTGCCACTGCTCCAAATGAGTCCAGTCTCACCAGTTTAGCATGAACTTGTCCAACTTTGCATTGAAACTCTGGAGGGTGTTTTCCCCTATAACAGACTCCAGAAGAGCGTCCCAGTTTTCTACCACTCTCTGTGTGAAGAATTTCCTTACATTTGTACGGAATCTATCCCCTTTCAACTTTAGAGAGTGTCCTCTCGTTCTCTCTACCTTGGAGAGGGTGAACAGTCTGTCTTTCTCTACTAAGTCTATTCCCTTCACTATTTTGAATGTTTCGATCATGTCCCCTCACAGTCTCCTCTTTTCAAGGGAGACGAGGCCCAGCTTCTCCAATCTCTCACTGTATGGCAACTCCTCCATCCCCTTAACCATTATAGTCACTCTTCTCTGGAGCCTTTCGCGTAGTACCGTGTCCTTCTTCATGTACGGTGACCAGTGCTGGATGCAGTACTCCAGGTGAGGGCGCACCAGGACCCGGTACAGCAGCATGATAACCTTCTCCGATCTGTTCGTGATCCCCTTCTTTATCATTCCTAGCATTCTGTTCGCCCTTTTTGCAGCCGCCGCAGATTGTGCGGACGGCTTCAATGGCTTGTCGATCAGAACTCCCAAGTCTCTTTCCCGGGAGGTCTCTCCAAGTACTGCCCCGGACATCCTGTATTTGTGCATGAAATTTTTGTTCCCGATATGCATTGCTTTACACTTATCCACATTGAACCTCATTTGCCATGTTGTTGCCCATTTCTCGAGCTTGATTATGTCATGTTGCAGATTTTTACAATCCCCCTGTGTCTTCACTACTCTGTATAACTTCGTATCATCCGCAAATTTAATCACCTCACTCATCGTACCAATGTCCAGATCATTTATAAAGGTGTTGAAGAGCACAGGTCCAAGCACCGAGCCCTGCGCTGGTGACACTCTTCCAGATGAAACAGAGAGAGATGGATAGGTGATAAGAAGGCGACAAAGTAGTAAAATGTTATGGTCTGTAATGTGATAGAAAAGCAAGGTCTTTGGGCTAGATGCAACCAATCAATCACTCAGTGAGCGATTGACACATGCGCAGAGCCCTAACAGCAGTGACAGAGGAAGCAGCCTCCTATCTTTTTTTTTTAATGGCACAGATGCTTAATTATGCACAACATGAAAAAAATATTTTGTTTTGTTTTCAGTGTTCTGAACATTAATTTCATAGAGCCTCCTCCTGTTTTTGTGTTATCTGATAGATAAATGATCCAGTTCGACCATGTGATTCATTTATTAATTTCACACACTGTCTCTCAGTAGCTAGCACAATTCAGTTCAACATTCTATGTCTTGTACATTCTCCATTGTACCTATTTAAACTGCTTATTCCGTATCAACTTTTAAAAGAAATTTGCAATCGTCAGATAACAATCTTCTCGTTCCTTCTCTTAGAAAATTAGTATTTGACTCATCCTGTACAATGACGTTTAAATGTTTGTGTTTATACTTATGGAATCAGTTACCCCTTTTTATATTAGGGGATGAGAAGGAAATCCAGGCCAGGGGTATGTCTGAGACGCAGCCAAGATGGATTCCTTAGTGTAGCACTGTCCCTCCATTGCAAAGAATATCAATTGTCAGGCTTGTGCTTTTTGTCAAAACAGAACTTTTTACACACAATCCTCAAGGGGACAATGTCAGCTTCTAAACCATCTAAAATAGACATCTCTACTGGTTCAGCAACGGGTTTAAAAAGAACCAAACCAGACTCTCCGACGCTGGAGAAAATGGTGCCTGAGAAAAAGGCTTTTTTTTAAAAAACAAATAACAACACTTAAATTCGTGCAAACATCTGAAACAAATTACCCCATTCCCCTCCCCCTTCCTTTCCCTCCTTTCCTACCTGGATGTGTGTAAAAATCTAATAAATCCAGGATCAAAGGATTTAGAGCTCCTTTTACAAAAGTGTGCTAGCGTTTTTAGCACATGCACCAGATTAGCACACACTATAGTGTGCACTAGCCAAAAAACTACCGCCTGCTCAAGAGGAGGCAGTAGCGGCTAGTGTGCGTGGCATTTTAGCGCATGCTATTCCACGCGTTAAGGCCCTAAAGCACCTTTATAAAAGGAGCTCTTAACCTTTCTATTGCTTGACAAATACCTCCAATGGACTCCAAATCTCTCTGAACCTTTTACTATTTCCAGATTGTTCCGCTATCATCCTTTCATATCTATAGTATAGGCACAATGTTTCCCACCAAAAAGAAAAATTCAACCTATCACAATTTTTCCAATTTCTAGTTATTAATTGCATGGCCACCCCAGCCATAATAATAAGAAGTCTGTTTTGATGTTTGTCAGTTGGACTATTAAGTTTCACCGATGTCCCAAATCAAACCACGTCATAAGACAATGGAATAGAGAAACCTAATACCATATTAATTTTGGCCCAAATTGACTTCCAAAAATTAAGTATCAATGGACAATAAAATAGTAGATGGTCCAATGTCCCTACTTCAAGTTGACAGTGCCAGCATCTATTAGACTTTAAATTATCCAACTTTTGTAAACGAACTGGGGTCCAAAATATTCTATATAACAAAAAGAACCAAGTTTGTCTCATAGATGCTGATGCTGTACATCTTATTCTCCAAGTCCAAATCTATGGCCATTGCGTAGCTGAAATATGTTGCTTTGTTTCTATACTCTAAATATCTCTTAAGCTTGTTTTAGGTTTTTTCGCCAAATATTCATAATGTTAATTTATACCATTTGGCAGCTTGATGCCCTTGAAAATCTGTCTGGAAACATAGACCAGGCAAACTATACTGACTTTTTAAATTATGCCAATCATGGAACCCCTTCTGAATGGCCTGTTTCAACTGCAACCATTTATAACTTTGAGATTTTGAAATATCGAATGAGGGTTGTAACTGTAATAAAGATATCATTTTCCCATTGAAAATTACATCATCTTTATTTATTTTTTTTTTTTTATAATTCTTTATTCATTTTCACAAATTACATTAAGTGTTAATATTTTCATTCACAGTAACAATAAATACATCACTTATAAACAACCATTGGTATATTACATAGATTCTTATCCCTATCCCTCGCCCATCCCTCCCAACCATATACTCTGTTATTGTATGATATATGTAATAATAAAATACCCCCCTCCCTACCTCATAAACTGATAAATATAAGGGAAATAATTTTATCCTGACAATATTTTGTTAATGGTTTCCACACATCCTGAAATTTCTTAAAATATCCCTTTTGTAACGCAGTAAATCTTTCCATTTTATAGATATGGCATAAAGAATTCTACCAAAAGTTATAATTTAATCTCCTCCAGTCTTTCCAATTATATGTGATTTGTTGAATGGCAACCCCTGTCATTATTAGTAATAATTTATTGTTATTTGCAGAAATCTGACTTTTTGTTCTCATATCCATACCAAATATCACAGTATCATAGGATAATGCCACATTAGAAGCTTCCAAGAGTAACCCATCATTGAATCTCCAAGGGGCCCTTGGCCACACTTCTCTCATTCCAACTGGAGAGTGATCAGAGTGTGCTACTTCCTATTTGGCAAGACTTCATGCAAGACAGCAATCCCTCATCTCCCAATCAGAGGTCTATTTGAGAGGAGGAACCATGTACCGGAGAAAAGTATGTATAATCCCTTTTCGTGGGATGAGCTTTTCTCCACAGATCACAAAGATCCCAATGAGACAATAAAGACCACAATCCTGCTCTCTCCAATTTTGTGTATTGCATCTTGGGGTTAGTGTTATCTACTGAGGGGTCTAAGGTCAAATTAAAATCACCTCCAATCACCAGGGTCCCCCTCCACACAGCTCTGTATGTGACTCTCCAGCTTTTGATTAAATGGCCCTTGATTCTCATTCGGGGCTTATACGTTAACTAATGTGTACCACACTTACTCCTGATCCAGATTACCAGAATTAAATATCTGCCCTCGATGTCATGAATCACCCATTTGCACGCTGTGTATACCTCCCCCACAATGACAATACCTACTCCTTTGATCATCTTATTCTCTTTGTTAGAGGCTAAATAGATCCCTGAGTAATGGGGATGTCGCAGTAAGTGCTCATGCCGGGGTCTAAGGTCTGCGTGTCTCTTGTATAAAAATATGCACTTTCAAATGGTGAGCTTCCCTGAATAACAACTACTGTATAGGTGCTATATTTAATCCTCTGGCATTAATCGTTAAGAGCTGAACTTTATTCCCTACTCCCATTATAACCTTTCAAATAGTAAGCTGGCGCATATGGCGAGTAGCTCCCTAGTGGTTCACAGGATCAGTCCCATCACACCATACCTTGTACCCATCTGATGATAAACACCCCCACCCCTTTCTCCGCCACTTCCCTACACAAATGCCCTGCACCCCATATCCAATACACTCAAACCAATGTCAACCCCAAATCGTCAGGCTCACCCTGGCTATCAGAGGAAGGAGGATCCTCCACATGCTCAATGCAATAATTCAACCTCTATTCAACCTCTTACACAGAGCCCATCACCACTGATAAAGACTGCTACACAGCAGGCCAGTGTCCCCATGCAGCCCATCCCACATTATATAGCTAAAAAGGCTATATTCTATATATAAATAACTATCTAAAGCCTTTTACAAATGATTCCCCAATTACAGGGACTACAAGATGGTCAAAAATGTCACAATCAAAATTCTTCCCACGACTACTTGTCCTCTCCTTTAGGTAGCCGGTCCAGGGTTAGAAGAGACACCTGGGGAATGCCTTGTCAGTCGCCCCCCAGTACAAGCCATTCGTTGCCACCTAGGTCTGGAGGAGCATGAGCCCGGTGGAGAGGAATGCCCGGGCGTACCTTTTTGGACAGAGGCCTTGTGTAAACTTCTCCAGTGGAAAGAGCTGGGCCTCTTCATCTAATGTTTAAACTGTGCATAATTTCCCTTCTTGATAAAATAATGCAAAAGGGTGCCTCCACCGATATTTCACATTTTTTTCTCTCAAATAAAGTAGCACTAGCTTCAACTCCACTCGCCTCTGAAGGGTCACCGAGGCCAAATCCTCATATAGTTCAGTCTCAAATGTGTCCCATTTTAGATTAGGTTGAGCTCTGGCTTCCTGAATCACTGCTTCTTTGGTCTTAAAGTTGGAGAAGCAGGCGATTATATCTTGTTTACCAGCGGGGCTACCAATGCCCAATATGTTCGCTCTATACCGATAAAGTCTGGTGGGACAGAAGATGTATCTATAGATAGTAGCATGCTTGCCATTTGCTGCACCACCCTCTCACAATTAGAGTACTCTGCCAGCTCCGGGGCACCGTGCACTTGAAGATTTGAGCGGCGCCCCCAATTTTCCATATCTTGCAACTTGTCTAGAACATATGCATATTGTAACATCGCCCATCTGGCAATCTCCCAGAAGAACATGCAGACACTGCAACTGGTGCAGAATGCGGTGGTCAGGTTGATCTTTGGTTGCCAATGGAGGCACGTGCGTAGTTCAAGTTGGGATGTTTCTGCTTTAAGGTACTATCTGGTCTAGCCCCTAAATATATAACTGACCTCTTCTCCTTCTCAACCAACAGACATAAGTACTCACCTGAAGTTCGTCTCCCCATCGGCTAGAGAATGTAAATTTAAAAGACACCATCAACATCTCTCTTATCAAGCAGCCTTATGGGGCAAAGACCTGGAAAAACTAATTATACACGCAAATAACTATGGTGAATTTAGGAAACACCTAAAAACATACCTGTTCTTGAAGTACCTAGGTAACGAATCTGTACAATCTCTCCCATAAAAACTGATCCCTTAAACTGTTAGCCACTAATCGTGTCTGTTAGCCACTAATCTCCAACTATATAAGTTCCACTCAATTTGTAGCATTTTTCTAATCATTGTAAACCGCATAGAACTTCACGGCCCTGCGGTATATAAACTGTTATTATTATTACGTATGCCTGCCTGTAACCACTGTTTCCAGAGGATTTTAGACTCGCCGATTTGTATCTTGGAGTTCAACCATAGGGACTACCATTTAGCTTGCTGTATTGGAATAGGAGTTAAACAGTCAATAAATTTTAACGTGATCCATGTTGAATGAAAATTAATATTGTCCTTGTATATTCAAGGAAGCTTGATACTCAAAATATGGTTAAAATGAAGTGGAGCCATAAGATGACTTTCCAGAATCAACCAATCCGGCAGATTCTCCATGAGTTCAGGAAGGATCCAATACATACCCTGATGCAAAATAAAAGCTTGATGATATCTATAAAAATTTGGAAAATTTACCTCTCCCATCGATTGAGATTTTTGCAAGGCTATTCTAGGAGTTTTATCAAGCCAAAGGAATTTTGAAAGAATCCCATTAAGTTTTTTGTAAAAAGATGATTGAAAATAAATTGGTAACATACTCATTTGGTAACAAACTACAGGCAAGATCATCATTTTGATGGTTTGGACTCTCCCCCACCAAGAAAGATGTAATGGAGTCCAATGCTCACACATTTTTTTAACCTTCAACAATAAGGATTTTTCATTTACTGTAATTGTATCTTCCAAAAAAAAGGCTGCTAACTCCAGTGATATTATGCTGGAAGGGCTTTGTGCTCTCCGTGATCTAACCACCAAACACTTTAAGACCACAAAAAAACTCAAGGAAGACCTGGCCATGATTAATACATCATTATCAGCCTTTCAATTAAGAATCAAGACACTGGAATCTCGTTTGGACACTACTGCTCTGGATAAAGCACAGTATCAAGACCTTAATGATAAACGCATCAAGAAACTAGAGCAAGATATGGAGGATTTGGCCAATCGGAGCAGAAGAAATAGCATCTGGATTAAATGGCTGACTAAAGTACTCGATCCTACGTGCGACATAGATATAGAGCGATCTCACCGAGTGCCTTCACAACTGCAGCAGAATCAGCCTTTCCCGCGTCCAATTGTTGCCAAACTCCTCCGTTTCCCGCAGGCTTTACAACTCCTCACTGTGACCAGAAATCATCCAGGACTTCTAACTGATGGCAGGAAAATCCTTTTTTTGTTTTTTAGGGTAAAGAGTACTCCTGTTTGATATTTAATAATGCATTACTTAAGCAAAGCACATGAAAAAAATATATTGCATAATAAACCTCATTCCTAAAAGGTTAAGTAAATATGAAGAAAAACCCTATTCACAGTGGCAGTGGCTCAGAGCAAGTGGACATGTCTGATGCACAATCTTAACAAAACAAAACACACTCCACAAAAAACTGCCACAACCTAAACGAGATACTACAAAAAGGCAGAATAGTCAAAGGTTCAAGAGAGGGGTCGCTCAGAGGGATTATAATACCCAACCAATCTAAACAGCAAAATATTTTGTAAATATAGGAAGCCCTCAGTGTGAACGAGCAGCCACGGGAGACAAGCTCCAACGCTTCACAGAACAGGCAGAGGTCATAAACCCCCACCCACACACCATCACTGGGCCCCCGATGTGTGCAATAAATAAATAAAGTGGAAACACTCACAACTCAAGTCAAACTATAATCACACATAAATTAGGGTGAAAACCAAATGAAAACCTCTGAGCGGCCCCTAACAGAACCAATCCAGCCAGCTCCCCAGCAAAACTTAGAACCAATAATGAAAACCAAACTTAACTGAATGTGATAAACATCTGAAGCACAAAAATCAAACGCAACAGAACACCAGGTTCAACCAGCCTGGTTTCGGAGACAAGCCCTTCTTCAGGAACCTATACTGGAAGCTGTGAAGATCCGAGTCAGCTGGAAAGGGCAACTGGAGGAGAGCACACGCCAGTTAAAAAGCAGACCCAAGATAACGTCACTCACGCATACACCAATCACACAAAGACACATCATACATAAATAAACCACCCCCACTAAAGCAGAAACAAGAAGAAACCGTGGAAGTTTAAGATTCAAACAACCACCGGGCTAAATAATAGTGTGCCACTCCACACCCTCATTTAGTCCCAAAGGGTGCACTGCCTCCAAATGGAAGATCCAGAATTGCTCTCTTAAATTCAAATGAGCCTGCTTGTCGCCCCTTTGGAGCACCCTTTGGGACTAAATGAGGGTGTGGAGTGGCACACTATTATTTAGCCTGGTGGTTGTTTGAATCTTAAACTTCCACGGTTTCTTCTTGTTTCTGCTATAGTGGGGGTGGTTTATGTATGTATGATGTGTGATTGGTGTATGCGTGAGTGACGCTATCTTGGGTCTGCTTTTTAGCTGGCGTGCGCTCTCCTCCGGTTGCCCTTTCCAGCTGTTTCGGATCTTCACAGCTTCCAGTATAGGTTCCTGAAGAAGGGCTTGTCTCCGAAACCAGGCTGGTTGAACCTGGTGTTCTGTTGCGTTTGATTTTTGTGCTTCAGATGTTTATCACATTCAGTTGTTTGGCTTTCATTATTGGTTCTAAGTTTTGCTGGGGAGCTGGCTGGATTGGTTCTGTTAGGGGCCGCTCAGAGGTTTTCATTTGGTTTTCACCCTAATTTATGTGTGATTATAGTTTGACTTGAGTTGTGAGTGTTTCCACTTTATTTATTTATTGCACACATCGGGGGCCCAGTGATGGTGTGCGGGTGGGGGTTTATGACCTCTGCCTATTCTGTGAAGCGTTGGAGCTTGTCTCCCGTGGCTGCTCGTTCACACTGAGGGCTCCCTATATTTACAAAATATTTTGCTGTTTAGATTGGTAGGGTATTACAATCCCTCTGAGCGACCCCTCTCTTGAACCTTTGACTATTCTGCCTTTTTGTAGTATCTCGTTTAGGTTGATGCACAATCTTGACATCATCATTTGTGACATCATCAATATGCACCTAGATGGCAGATTGTCACTAAAAAAGGTAGGAATATCTTGGGGATTGGAACTCACAACCTTGAGAAGATGGAAGAAGTGCCTTTAACCACTGAGCCACATCCTCTGCCTTTCTAGTCAGGCCTTCCTGCCCTGTGAATCTTCTGATGCTAAATGTTCAGCAAGAGCCTTGATGGTTTAAAATCCATTGGTGGTTTAAAATCTGTTGCAAACCCTCCTGGTACTTTCACACCCTCTTTTTGGTCACCCTTGCCTAAAAGGAAGCTGATGTGGCTTAGGGGCTAAAGGCACTTTTTCCATCTTCCCAAGATCATGGGTTCAAATCCCCAGGATGGTCACAGGAAACTGATATAGAGTCAGGTGCCCCAGCATATATTCCTATTTTTTTTAGTGACAATCTGTCATCTAGGTGCATAGTGATGATATCACTTTTGTGCATCATACATGTTCACTTGCTCTGTTTTTTGGAGCCACATGGCAGCAAGGTTGTGATGCTGCACATGCTGGGAAAATTAAAGAGTTACAGGGGCACGGAAAGAGGGCACGTGTGTGGCATGGGGGGGTCAGAAAAAGGGGAGGCAGAGAAGAGGGCAGGTAAGGGACACCACCCAATATCGCTATGCAACTTCATGTCTTATCTATATTTTGCACACTGTAGTGTATGGTGAGCTGAATGGGGAAATGTCCTGGCTGTACTCTGTACAACTGTATTGGGGGCTCTAGAGTGTGCTCTCATGGTACTGCAATTTGCACTGCAACCATCATTGAAGTTGTTGCCATAGTTTAAAGCCACACAGGGTGTTAACCAAGCTCAGTAGATATGCACTCTCACACAAAGAAAAGAAAGGATTTGTGAGGAATGCCAAATCTTCAATGCCATTACTGTTTCCTGTAACATTTGGCTTTCTCAAACAGCCTTTCTGTGACACTTGTCTTACCAATTTCTTTTTATCTATTGATTTTTACTTTGTTGGAAGAGATATGTTTGCTTCTTGGTGTTGCTTTGTTTGTGGAAAATGCAACAACCTATGCCTGACTGCCTGCCTGTGTATCTGGGATCCATCTCATCCATCTGGAGTTGCACAATGTTGTTACTCTTGCATCCTGCTTTCCTGGACTGTGGAGTTATTCTATATTTCTGAGTGACTAGGAGGCAATGGAATTAGGTAAACCAAAATAGAGCTTAAACATTTCTCTGTGACCTTGTGGTCATTTGCAAAAGGAAGGCCAAAGCCCAATGAGATGCAGCAGTGTACTTTATGTTGGAGCCTGGTTTATACCATTGATGGTTACACATTCTTCAGCAGCACATCCTCACCCTAATCTCCCTTCCACTCTGTCAACTAAACTGAAGTTGTCACACATGGTCAGTCAGAGAAAACCACACAGGATACCTATAAACCAATTAAAATCTTTTTACTTTTAAAATATTTAACTTTTTTAAAATAAAAGATTTTTTTAAATAAAATAACTTTTGGAAACAAAATATATTTTTCGTTGATAAATACATTTTTAAAATAAGTATAAAATTAAAACAAAATGGATTTATTTTTAACAAAAATAAAAATTGGGAGGGGGAAGGGTGCCCCCAAGAGCAGCTGGAGCTGCCTCAGGAGGTGGTCAGACTACAGGCATTGGGAAGGGTCAGGTTCTTGGCATGGAGCATGTCCTTGGTCATCAGAACCTTTCCAATGACTGTAGTCGGCCTAAAATAAGCCTAGGGTTACCAGATGTCCGGATTTAGCTGGACGTGTTCTTTTTTTAGAGGGCATGTCTGGGCATCCAGATGGCTTTTCAAAACCCAGCACTTTGTCTGGGTTTTGAAAAGCTTCTTCTTTGGGACTGCGTCAGGAGGGCATGCGCGGATGCCCTCCTGACCGACGAGAACAGGTTGAGGGGTCAGGGCTGGGGGTGAGGCTGGGCTGGGCATGATATAGGCAGAATGGGGTGGAACTGGGTAGGTCTGGAGGTGGGGCTATGGGTCTGGATTTTAACTAAAATCTGGTAACCCTACCATAGCCCCCATCCTCACTAATACATCAAGGGTTCCAGGGACACCTCTCGCTGGATCCATCAAGGCCTCATCTCTGTGTGTTGGAGAGGATGGGGGAGGATGCAGGAGGCCAACCTGTAGTGGCTTAAGGCTGGTCATACTGAGGAGGGAGGGTCAGAGGGGTAAGGGGATTGGATGGGGGCAAGGGCAATGATGAGAAGGGCAGAAGGTGAAATGGGTCAGACAGGGGCAGTGACTACAGGGGTAACAGAGTGGGCTAGGATTCTTCTGGAACTAGTAAGGTGACTAACTACACTATGTATTAGAGAATGACATAGGGGAAAAATTTATCACTGTTTCTGCCCCGTCCCCATGAGCTCATCCCCGTCCCTGCCCCATCCCCACAAGCTCAGGCCCTGTCCCACAAGCTCAGTCCCTGTCTCACCCTGCAAACTGTTAAATCCCATCCACACAAGCCTCAAATAGTTATGATTTTATACTGACCTTATTTTATTAAAGTATAAAAAGAGACACTATTCTGTACAATTGTCATTTTATAAACACAAATAATACAGAGCAAGGATCCTCTCTTGTCTCCTCTCCCTTTCACAAATATCCCCTCCACTATTGTGAAAACTGAACAAACCAAATTACTACAGAATGCTACATATAAAAATCAAGCTAACAGAATACTTCAGTCACAAATGGCAGGAATAGTGTTAGGGGAGTGCAACTAGGGCAACTGCCCCCTGTTCAGAGAGAATGAGCCCTAAGCCAGCTGGAAGCTAAAGAATCACAGCCTGGGCTTTGCGATCCCTAATTATGTCTAATACCAGCTCTAGCAGGATACATAACATAACGTTATTCTTCTATACCGCCATAACCGACTGATTTCTAGGCGGTTTACACCAAAAAAGACTGGACAATCAGTAAAATACAAGATGATAGGAAGATACAAAATATTTCTTATAAGTACAAATAGAAAGGCATAATCAAAAAAACGTCTAAGTCCCTTTTTGGCCTAAGTCCTTAAACGTTCAAAGCAGAAGCAGGGAAAGTGTCCATAACCAAAACAAACGTCCTTGTTTTGATTATGGCCTGCCTCTACTAAATGCCCAGATCACCACTACATCTAAAAGTACACCCCCACAACGTCTACACTTTTTGGCCATAATGAACCAAAAAAACGCCTAAGCCCCAAACATCCAACAAAAGGGCTTTTAGGCGAAGGAGGAGCCAGTCCTTCGCCTAAAAGCTGGATTCTGTAACCGGTGTCTGTCAAAAACAATACCGGTTACAGAATCCCCCCCACAACGATCCAGGCAGGAGGGTGCCCAAGCCCTCCTGCCATGTTGAACCGCAACCCCCCCCCCCCCGACAACATTGGGGCAAGAGGGAGCCCAAGCACTCTTGTCCCGTTGAACCATGACCCCCCCCCCGACAACATCGGGGCAAGAGGGAGCCCAAGCACTCTTGTCCTGTTGAACTGCGACCCCCACGACAACATCGGGGCAAGAGGGAGCCCAAGCCCTCTTGCCCCATTGAACCATGACCCCCCCGACAACATCGGGGCAAGAGGGAGCCCAAGCCCTCTTGCCTGTTGAATCGCGACCCCCCCGACAACATCGGGGCAAGAGGGAGCCTCCCTCCCCGACTCGATATGGCCAGAAGGAAGCCCAAGCCCTCCTGGCCCCGGCGACCCCCCCCCCCGACTAACACAACGGGCCAGGAGAGAGCCCAAGTTCTCCTGGCCCCGGAGACCCCCCTCCGATACAGCATGCCAGGAGAGAGCCCAACCTCTCCTGGCCCTTGCAACCCCCCCCCCACCTACACGAACGGGCCAGGAGGGAGCCCAAGCCCTCCTGGCCCCGGCAACCCCCTACCCCCCACCCCCCAATCCGGCCCATGTGCCTAAGGCCCCGTCCGCAGGAGGGGCCTAAGGCTCCCGGGCCTATTCTGATTGGCCCAGGTGCCTCAGGCCCCACCTGTGGGCGGGTTTTCTACCACCTGGGCCAATCCGGCCCCATTCTGGACCCGGCTGGCCGCCAGATGGGCGGACTTGGCACCCGTCTGTCTGGCCAACATTAAAGGTATGGGGAAGGGGGTGGGGGTGGAGGGGTTGTGGGGTCGGCCGGGGGGGTCGTGGGTCAGCTGGGAGGGCCGATCGGGGGTTCTGGGGGGGCGGTCATTGGGGGGAGGAGGGTTGTGTCGAGGGCAGGAAGGCCTGGGATCCCTCCTGCCTGTATTTTAGTGGGGGATGGGCTCCCTCCTGGCCCGTTCATGTAGGTGGGGGGGTCACCGGGGCCAGGAGAGGTTGGGCTCTCTCCTGGCCTGTTGTATCGGAGGTAGGTTTGCCGGGGCCAGGAGAGCTTGGGCTCTCTCCTGGCCCGTTGTGTTAGTCGGGGGGGGCGGTCGCCGGGACCAGGAGGGCTTGGGCTCCCTCCTGGCCATATCGAGTCGGGGGGGCATGATCGCCGGGGCAAGAGGGCTTGGGCTCCCTCTTGCCCCGACATTGTCGGGGGGGGGGGGTGATGGATCGCGGCAGGAGAGATTAGGCATCTCTCCTGCTGCGATGGTTGTGGTGGGTAGGTTGCCGGGCTGCTGAACTGATCACACCAGCGGCCATCAGCTTAGCGGCCCCTTTTTCGGCACTTAGACCTGGTTTGACTTCGTCTAAGTCAAAAAGGTCTAAGTGCCGACTAGGCAACCTGTCAACTGTTTTGGTTATATGTGTTGTACGCCTAGGTGTAGGTCGTCCCATCTCCCGCCTACTGCCCACCCTTTCCCCTCCTCTAAACCAGTGTTTTTCAACCTTTTTTGGGCAAAGGCACACTTGTTTCATGAAAAAAATCACGAGGCACACCACCATTAGAAAATGTTAAAAAATTTAACTCTGTGCCTATATTGACTATATATAAAGTAATTCTCTTGAATAGGAATCAAATAAACATAAAGAAAGTATTTTATAATGCTGCCACCGCCAACAACACCGTTGGCGGCGGTGGCACTCAAGTGGCTAAAGAGCCGCAGTTTGCCGGCCTAGGGACAACACTGGAGGGTGGCCAGCTGTGCACCCCCTTGGGACGTAAACCCGGGGTGGGGCAGACCGCCCCCCCCACCCTGGTATGCCACTATCTATACCTCACTCCCTCCCTATGACCAAAAATTCTCCTTTCTTCTATTCCCCGTGTACACAACCATCTCTTTCCCTCCCTTCCTCTCTCCAAAGTCCATGCCTTCTGTGTCCAAACACTCATTCCCTCCCTTCCTCTCTCCCAAGTCCATTTCTTCTGTGTCCAAAAACGCATTCCCTCCCCCACCTCAGCATCTCTTTCCCTCCCTTCCTCTCTCCCAAGTCCATGTCTTCTGTGTCCAAAAACCCATTCCCTCCCCCACCTCAGCATCTCTTTCCCTCCCTTCCTCTCTCCCAAGTTCATGCCTTCTGTGTCCAAAATCCCATTCCCTCCCCCACCTCAGCATCTCTTTCCCTCCCTTCCTCTCTCCCAAGTCCATTTCTTCTGTGTCCAAAAACGCATTCCCTCCCCCACCTCAGCATCTCTTTCCCTCCCTTCCTCTCTCCCAAGTTCATGCCTTGTGTCCAAAACGCACTCCCTCCCCCCTTTTGTGTTCCGTGTTTGCCTCCCAGCCCATCTTTGCAACTTTCTCAGCAAAACGAAGCTCAAGCCGCGAGGCTTGTCTTCTGCTTCCTGCCTGCCCTGCCGCGCACAAATAGCCGAACGGAAGTATTCTCCGACGTCAGCGCTGACGTCGGAGGGCAGGCTTTGCTTAAGCCCTCCCTCCGACGTCAGCGCTGACATCGGGGAACGCTTGCGATCGGCTATATGTTAGCTGCAGGGCAGGCAGGAACAGAAGACGAGCCTCGCGGCTCGAGATGTATTGAACTCCGCGGGTCCCCCGTCCAGCTCTCTCCTGTCCACGTGGGGCGGACCGCCCCTCTCCCTAGACTGGTGGTACTGCCCTGATGGCGGCCCTGACCGTACGGCACACCAGGCAACATCTCGCGGCACACTAGTGTGCCGCGGAACAGCGGTTGAAAAACACTGCTTTAAACACATCTCTTTTCTCTCTGTGCATTTAGAGGCAGGGGAAAGGCCTAAGCTATTTTTAGATACGTCTAAAAACCAGCTTTGGTTATGGGTACTTGGACGATCAGGCTTTTTGACCGTCCAAGTAGCCACTTAGGACACTTTTTAGCCGTGTTTTTTTTTTATTTTTTATTATGAACCCCATATTATTTAAGAAAATACTATGTAAACTTTAGTTAGAATTCATAATAACGCAATCACTCTAAGAAATAAATTTTTCAAACAATGTCGTCTTGATTAATTTCCGAAAAGTACTCTAGGACGGCATGGCTTGACAAATACACTTACCCAACCATGACTGCTGTTTACCTGCTTAGATCACAAAGGTCCTATCCAGGAAAGTCTTGTATTTACAACCATTAATTTTCGGGTAAGCAAATAACTGTTGACTTCTAGTTTTCCTCATCGGACTATACCATATAAAATGTGATAAAAGATAAGTTGGTGACAGTCCCCGAATCAGCTTGAAACAAATACAAGAAAACTTAAACAAGACTCGTGCCTCCACCATCAGCCAGTGCAACAACTGGTAATAAGGACTAATATGATCATTATTTTTTAAACCAAAAATCAATCTGACAGCTGTATTCTGAATTATCCTCAATTTTCTTAATAGTTTCTTAGAGGCACCTAAATAAATAATATTGCATTAATCTAATATGGATAAAACTAATGCCTGCACCAATAATCTAAAATATAATGGATCAAAATTTTTTATAGTCTTTAACTTCCATAGTGCAAAACAGCATTTTAGTATCACTAAGGGCTCCTTTTATCAAGCCGTGCTAGAGGTTTAACGCACGTAATAGCGCGCACTAAACCGCCGGCCACGGTAGCCGCTACTGCCTCCTCTTGAACAGGTGGTAGTTTTTGGCCAGCACAGGGGTTAACGCGTGATGAAAAGTCACACGAGTTAACCCCGCTAGCGCGGCTTGATAAAAGGAGCCCTAAGTCAGTATGTTCTATCATGGTTAAATGGCAATCTACAGTGACTCCCAATATTTTAATCTGAAATATTCTAATCACAAAATATAAAATAAATTAATATTTTTCTACCTTTTGCTGTCTGGTAATTTTATACTTCAAATCACATTGGTTTCAGGCTTTGTTTTTCAAGTTTCAAGTTTATTTTATTAAAAGTTTGTTGTACACGCAATGTCAAGTACTTCAATGTGTATAACAGTTTAAAAATAGGGGACAAAAATAAAACAATTTTATTACAAATAAACATAAGGTATATACATACAAATTTAATTACCGATATAAAAGGAGAGGGGGATGAACTACAATCTTTAAAGAAAATAAAGAAACATTTAAGGAGAACACATCTGGAGGGTAACAAAGAATAAATATAAGAAAATGGATAAGCATAGAAGAGAAGGTGGAAAAGTTTGTGACCTATACACAAGGTCTGATTAAGATTATGTATTAGAGCACATGATTTAATGTTAGACGGGTTATCCTATCTATGTCTCAAATGTGTCTTTATACAAGAAGCTTTTTAAAGAACTTTTGAATTTTTCTAATGAGGGTTCATCACGTAAGTAATTTGGTAGGTTGTTCCAGAGCTGGGGTGCTATAACTGAAAAAATAGTAGATCTCCAGTACCTATTACTTTTACACATTGAGTTACAGCACCTTCCACCTATTACTTTTAAAGAAGGGATAGTCAGTAAATGCTGTTCTGTTGATATGAGTGTCCTAAATGGAGAATATGATATCAAAAGACTATCCAGAAATATTGGTGCGTTAGATTGTCAGATTTTAAAGTTTAACAACGCAATTTTATAAGTAATTCTATGCGAGATTGGTAACTAATGTGCTTTTTGCAGAAGTGGTGTGACACGGTTGTATTTTTTTGAATTAGCAATAATTTTTATTGCTGTATTTTGTATAATTTGTAGTCTTCTTATTTCTTTCTGGGTTACACCATGATATAATGTGTTGCAATAATCGAGTCTAGAAATGATTAAAGAATGAATGAGGATGTTAAGAGCTTCTGGTTTTAAAACTTTTTGATAAAGATCTAATGAGATGTAACTTATAGAAACAGTTTTTAACCATTGAACTAATCTGATCATGATAAGAAAGTTCCTGATCTAATATCACTCCCAATATTTTCGTAGTTGTAACTATTTGGAGTGGAGTATTATCTAAGAGTATTTGCAACGAAAATTTAAGATAATTTTTCCATGGAAAGAACATTTCTGAGGATTTTGTTACGTTCAGGGCCAACATATTATCTTTAAGCCATTGACTTATTTGGTTTTTGTTTTTTTAACTGTATTTAGTTTTTAATGCCAACAAAAAGTGCAATACAATTTATATACAAATAATGATAATCAACCAAGCACTTATAATCAATCAGTATCTTTACGATCAGTATCTTTACAAAAGATAAAAATTCCTTCCCCATCCATCATTACCATCAGGAATAATACCAAAACAGAAGATATACCCCCCTCCCCCTTCTTCCGGAATCTGTTATATGGGAAAACACACTTCAGGGTTTCAAAACAAAGTTGGACGCAGGTGAGGCTGGACTCATTTAGAGTACTGGTCTTTGACCTGAGGGCCACCGCGTGAGCGGACTACTGGGCAGTATGTTCTTATGTTCTCCCATTCCCACCCCCCAGATGTGTGGGTGAAAAACAATGGAAAATAAAGATAAAGGACAACTATAGCAAATCTACAAAAGACGTCATTGGACCCCCAAACTAATTTGAATATCTTATTATGCCCTAGCATGTCAGCATTCATTTTCTCATATTTATAAGTTAAACATAAACTCTCCCACCAAAAAGTAAAACTAAGGTGATCCCAATTCTTCAATTGCGAGTTATCATTTGCATGGCTATCCCGGTCATAATAAGGAAAAGCCAGCATTTATAGCGGTCCATGGGTGGATTAATATGCAATAACGTTCTGCATATAACTACCTTATACGTCAATGGACTTATTTGTTTTAACTTACTGTTTATATTAGTTATCTCATTGGAAACTACTGTATTTAATGGGTGCAGAAGTTGAATGTCATCTGCATAGGCAAAAGAGGAAAATCCAATAGACTGAGGATAAGTAAACGTGACAAAAACATGTTAAATAAAAGTGGGGACAGAACTGAGCCTTGAGGTATACCATAGGAGTTTGTGTAGTTATTTGATAATGAATTGTTAAGGATAACTTTAGCTGATCGATCTTGAAAATATGATTTAATAATCATATAAATACATATTAATAAAATAAGGAGGGGTGGGAAGGGGGAGGGATAAGAATTTATGTAATGTAAAATGATAGAATGTTAATGATATATTTATTGTTCATGTGATTGAATATATATACACATTTAATGTAAGTTTGAAAATGAATAAAGAATTAAAAAAAAAAGAAAATATGATTTAAACCAATTTAATACTTGTTCAGAAATGCCAATGGAAGATAGTCTCTTGATGAGTAAATGATGGTCAACAGTGTCAAATGCTGCAGATAAATCGAGTGAAACCAGAAGGACAGATTTATGGTGATCCAGGTGATATTGGTTGTAAGACACATCATGGAATGTTCAGTTGAATGGTTTGACCTAAAGCCTGTCTGATTGGGATGTAATATATGAGGTGTTTTTTTTTTTTTTTTTAACAAAGTTGATTATTTGATTAAAGACAACCTTTTCTATTAATTTGGCAAGAAAGGGAAGATTGGCTATAGGTCGGTAATTTGATTCAATTGCAGTTGATTCTTTGGGGTTTTTTTATAGTTGGACAGGAAATATCCTGTAGTTAAGCTAGTTTCCTTCTGTCTTCATCATGGCATGGTTGGCTCCTGAAGGTAAAATAGGCGCAAGAGGAACTGGGGAGGAGATGCGAGTCTGACACGGCCGCAATTTTTTACCACAAGAGCAAGACTTTCACCGCTCCCACGGGATGATAAAAGGTCTTGTCCCCATTCCTGCGGTAAACCAGTTGCAAATGTCTCCATTCCTACGGATTTACTGCGGTGATCACAGTTTACCACGGTAAACGGTCCTCATGTCATTCTCTACTATGTATGACTCCTTTGCTGAATATGCATTACCTTATTGGCCTTTTGTGTGTTTATTTCTCACCCACCCTTATCCAGGGTGAGTTACATATTAACATACAAATTAATACATTTACATTTGTCATACAAAGGAAAACATTGTTAATGCACTTATATCTGAGTAGTAACTAACTTATAGCAAAATAAATTCTAGCCATCCAGATGGTCGGAAGGGGGGGGGGGGGGGGCGTGAAGGAAAATATCATGGAGAGTAAACTAACTTATTAACCTGTAATAATGAGCTTATTTTTTCCCCCTTTTAAAAAACCGTAACGTGGTTTTCAGCGCCAGCCATGGTGGTAACAGGTCTGACGCTCATAGTTCCTATGAGCATTGGAGCTGATACTGCTGTGGCCGGTGCTAAAAACCATGCTACAGTTTTGTAAAAGGATGGGGGGGTATATATTCATGTGATCCCTTCGTGTTTAAGATGCCAAGTTCCATATATAACCAGCTGACTTCTGTCCAGAATTTAGAACATACCTTGCCTGCTTTTATCATTATATGAGGACATCCAAGTCTTAAACAATTGTTAATTTTGAGCACAGTTTGGTGTTTATTTACTGTTCCACAATTAATTTATTTTTTCAGGTGGGTCTATTTGACCGTGTGCCTTAGCCAGCAAGTTGCTGAATATTGGTGGTGACAGGCTATGTTGTGCAACATAGCTGGTCACTGGCCAAACTGCTGAATGGGATATTCAGTGGGATATAGCCAGCTATCACCCGCTGAATATCAGCAGATAGCTTTGTATGTGCTATTTAGCACTGAAAATCAGCTGGTCTGACTGTACTGCTGGCACTATGCTAACACCAACTTTGGGGGTACAGAAATTTTAACAACAAAAAAAAGAATTATTTTCAGAGATTTGGATCAGAATCTCAGATCCTAAGGCCTCCAAATCAAGTCCAGAGAGATTACATTTACACTGTAAGGGACCTCCGAAACAAAAAAAACTACTGGTAGGCAGTGGCGTACTAAGGGGAGGGAAAGGGGGCAGTCTGCCCCAGGTGCACGCTCCAAGGGGGTGCACAGCCGGCCACCCTCTCTATTCTGCCACTGCTGCTTTCCTTAACCAGCAGCAGTGGCAGTAAACTTCAAATCAGGGGTGTCTGCGGCCCGGCATGTGCTCCTTCCGGCCGGTGTTTAGTTTCTGGCCAGTTCCCCTGCAGCAGTTTTTCTGCTCAAAGACACAGCCATCAGCTCCTTGCGTGATCTGCGGCTGCGTCAGAAGTGTTCCGTCTGACATCACGACGTCAGAAAGAAGGCTTCAGATGTAGCTGCGGATTGTGCGAGGTGTCGACGCCCGCGGCTTTGAATGGAAAACCGGCTGCAGCAAGGAACCGGCCAGAGGCGCTGTTGCTGCACAAGACAGGGAAGAGAAATGTTGCTGCTGCACAGGCAAGGGGGGAGAGAAATACTGCTGCTACACAGGGAAGGGGGGGGGGGGAGAGAAATGCTGCTTCTGCACAGGGAAGGGGGGAGAGAAATGCTGCTGCTACACAGGGAAGGGGGAAGAGAAATTCTGCTCCTGACAAGGGAAGTGGTGGGGAGAAATGCTGATGCTGCACAGGGAAGGGAAGGGGTAGAGAGAAATGCTGCTGCTGTAGCACCCAATTGGGGAGACAGAGGGAAGGAGGGAGAAAGAAGACAGGGGAGAGGGATCAGAGATGTCAAGTCCATGGGAAGGAGGGAAAAGAAAGGAGATACCAGACCATGTAGGAGGAGGGGAGATGCCAGGGTTTGGGGGAGAGGGAAGGAGATGGATGTCGGACCAATAAGGGTGAAGAGAGAGATGGAAGGGGGAGGCATAAAGTTTTTGGAAGAGGAATAGAAGGAGAGAAGATGCCCTATAGAAGGGGCAGAGAGAGGGTAGTCAGTGGATGAAAGGAAGAGAGTGACAAGAAGATGAGGAAAGCAGAAACCGGAGAAGACAAGGTAGAAAAAAAATTCTGTGCATTTATTTGTTTTGCTTTAGGGAAGATGCATCGCTGTTTCTGTGGTGTTGCATTGTATGCAGAGTCCAGCTTCTTGGTGGTTCAATTTAACCTTTGTCTATGTATTTCTATTTTATCTCCCCATTTACAAAACTGTAGAGCATTTTTTAGCATTGGCCGTGGTGGTAACAGCCCTGAAGCTCAGAATTCTATGAGCATCTGAGCTACCACCGTGGCTACAGTTTTGTAAAAGGGGGAGGGGTTAGTTTGTGATTACATATTCCATACTAGGCAAAGGTGTTTTCTGTGTTCTGTGTGTTCGAAAGACAAGGTTTTCTGTTAGGATTGACTGTGCAGGATTGATCTGTACTAATCTGGCTTGTTTAGTTTTACAATGGGTGTATTGATGTTGTACTGCTCACTGCAGTATGTAAGATGCTGAGTTTTCCTAGGTACTCATGTGTGACATGTGGATTGTTACAAAAAATTATTTTGTTCATACAGATGGGGGGGGGGGGGGGGGTTTGTCAAAAAATGATGGGCACCGGGTGTCACATATGCTAGGTACGCCACTGCCTGTAGGCATAATTCTGTTTCTGGAACAAGCTATGTTAGTTGTTATGATATTTATATCAAATAAATCTAAAGAACTGCTAATCTGTGAGTTATATAACTGTTCCACATTCATTATGGCTAGAAATTCAATGTGTCCAATTCAATGCTTGTAAGTTTTCTTCTAATTATGCAGCATTTATGTTGCATGGCAGCAGGAAATCAAGCAAAATAATGCATGAACATTAAACACAAGTAGTCACAGATTGAGTTTTCATACAATTTCAGGCAGTAATTATTTCAAATCAATGTACTATATCTCAGATGTTTTACAGTGCATGCTCTTGATATTAAATGAAAATTAGCTACAGACATAGACGATTCAAAGAAGATCAATGTTGTATAACACAACAAATCAATCTCCTTTTTTTCCAACACACAAAAGAAAGTTATACTCTAAAGTATAGACCAATGTCTGTGATTATTACCTTGTATTATGCATGCAAATGCATTTGAAGAGCATCTCTAGGTGCTCATATTTATGCATATGTTATACATGTAAATACTTAGAAAATTAGCATTTTTTAAGCTTTATTATAATAGTAAAATTATAAAATTGGGATATACAGACTAGAATCATTAGAAAACTTTATATTTAAATTAATGTCAAATACTGTACTTGTTTACATTAATAGACAAACTGTTCAAACATAAGGTTAGGGGGAGAAATACAATTTTAAATAGGATAGCAGAACATAGAGGGTAAGAACATGAGGAAAGGGGTAGTTACACCTATGAGGAGGGTTGTATCCGAATGTTATAAATCAAATGCGTCTTTGAACAGATATGACTTTAGGTTAGATTTAGCATAAATGTACATATCTACACAGATGTGCATATATGCTAATACTCCACTTAGGCATATATTTACAGAATAGCACTTATTTTGCATAGTATGTATTTACAAAGGAGGCATATACATAGGTGGAACGTGGATAGGGCATAGGTGGGGGTATCCATATGTGTGTTGCATACAAAATACTGAAGTTACATGCATCACTGCCACATTTAAGTACTTGTACTTACAGTACATCTGCTCTATGGATGGTATTAGTATGGGCACCTAGATGTTAGGCATGTTGATATTACTACTATTAATTATTTCTAAAACGCTACCAAACATACACAGTGCTGTACAGAGTCACAATGAAGAAGACAGTCTCTGTTTGAAAGAGCTTACAATCTAAACAAAGATACAGTCAAACTTCGGTTTGCAAGTGTTTTGCAAGACGAGCAAAACACTCAAGCAAATTGTGCCTCAGAAACCGAGCGTTGACTCGATTTGCGAGCCCCTCCCACCTGCAAGCCACCCCCCCCCCGAAACCAGGCATCACCCATCTTCCCAAACCCAAACCCTTACCCTGATCTGGCACCGGCACGCAGCACCAACCCACAGGATGTGCCGGTGCCTGAAGATCTTGCCTCTTGCCGCTGGTCTGGGCCTTCAGCATCTGGCTCAAGGCCTTCTCGCTCCTGCTCAGGGGGGCGGCGGCTCACGGGCAGGGGGGGTTCATTGCCAGTTCTTGGGGGTAGGGTGGAAAGTGTGCCAGTGGACTAGGGGGTGGGGGGATCTTTTAGAGTGGGGTGGAAGCGAGCAGCGCCATTAGCCTCGTTGGGGCGAGGCCGGAACCAATCAAGCAAATTTCCCTTACTTCCTATGGGGAAACTCGCTTTGATATACGAGCACTTTGGTTTACAAGCATGCTTCTGGAATGAATTATGCTTGCAAACCGAGGTTCCACTGAATTGTGATATGCTTGTATTCTATAAAATAATCTGTTTGCTACTTTTAGCTATGTTTTTGTATTATACATTTTTGATGTCCTCGGATATGCACATAAAATTTTTTTTACGGTTTTATTAATAGTTATATTTTTAATGGATATTGTGATACAGTCTATGCCTGCTAGCTATGTCCCTCCAGAAGCATACACAGAGCAGCCTGACATTCATTCATTTTCTGACTTTAAAACACCTTTTAAGCAGGCTATAGATATACCAGCAGTTACCACTAGAGGGAGCAGGCACACAACACTGACATCATCTCTCAGAGCACATCCTGCCAAAACTTTTCCCTCTACCCATGTGGGGGAAGGGACTAACTTAATTAGAGAGTTCCCTACACCTGATAGGGAGGGGTGTGCCTGTAGATGGCTGAACGGGCAAACCACAGTTTTTGAATGGAAAAAGGCTAGAGAAAGGTAGATGGAGAGGCTGGAGGGGCTGAGAGCTCTGGATGGAGGAGAGTTGCCTCAAGCCATGGAACTAGGACTGCCTGAGCAGATGCCTCCTGAGATGGGAGCTCAGAGTGAGCAACTTATGAACATTGATCCAGATGGAGAATTTGATGAAATGGAGATATGTTGCTCAGCTAGAGCCAACCAACAGCCATGAGAAGTAGAGAGCTTTGCAAGCTGTTTTTGTAGTGGGACTATTTTTGAAAGCACTGCTGAGCTGGTAACTCCTTTTGAAAGACCACAGGATTTACAGAGATAGAAAGTTTTCTCTTTTGGTTTTCCATGCTATTTTGTTTTTCTACACTGTGTATGAGTGGGGGGTGGGCCATTTGCTGCCTGTTTGCAGCAGAAAGAGTAAGGAAACTCTGCTTTGCTTCAGTGGTAGGTTTAAGTGGGATATTTTTGTTACAATTTTCCCCATCCAGCAGAGTCACTTTTCACCAGAAGTTAACTGCTGGCAACTGGAATGGGCTAGGCAAACTGCCATATAAGCCTATCTCATATCAAAGAGGAATTGATTGTACTGTTACATATGAAAATGTTCAACTTATGGACTGTAGGCTCACTGGTGCCTAGAACTGCCATAAAACTTTCCAAGCAAACTATTCCTGAGAGGTTTGGATATTTGAACTGGGAAGTTTTAGAATTTTATTTGTTTTTGTTCCCCGCTAAGCTGAATCTGAAGCTGCCTTTTTCTGTTGAACATTATATTTTTGGTTTGGGAGCCATAAGCCTTGTTTTCCTTGTTTTTCCCTGAGCATAATAAAGGGACAAGAACTGAAATACTGGTGCTGTGTAATTTCATGCTTACATGCCTTTTTCCTGACTATGCCTATGAGGCCCAAATTGACCCCATAGGCTATTAAATTCTGCCAAAGGTTACCCCACAAGCCATCGCCCTAAGGAGGCCTATGACAATATATATGTGTGTATTTATATTTCAATATTTATTTGTTCATGTCATTATTTATCTACCTATGTTTTAGACTCCTGAGGCAGGCCCTTCTGGGCCAAAACATGATTGGAGAAGATGCTGGAAGGGAAGAAGACAGAGATGCCAGACTATGGGGGGAGCGGAGGGAAGAAGATGGGTGCCAGACCAATTTGGGGGGGGGGTGGAGGGAGAGATGGAAAAGAGAGGCACAGTATCAGAGCAAATGGAAGATGCAGAGAGAAGACACACAGTGGATGGAAGGAATTGAATGAGGAGATGAGGAAAGCAGAAACCAGACAACAAACATAGAAAAAAAGTTTTCTATTTCTGTTCTTTTTTCTCTTTTCTTTTGCTTAAGAATAAAGTAGTATATTAGTTGTGTTGCTAAAAATTTCTAAATAAAGCCCTGCCAGCTAAACATCTCTTTCTCTAGTTCAGTAGCCAGAACTTTGATTTATAAGGAAGGACTAAGCTAAATATTGCAGTACTGAGACTTGTATGGATGCTGTGGGGACAGTAGTCGCGGGGATGGGGCGGGGACAGTGGTTGCAGGGATGGGGCAGGTAACAGGGACAGTGATCGCGGGAACAGGGGCTGGGGACGATCATCTAATGGTTTGGCTTTATATAACAGCTAAAGTGGAGAGCGGCCGCACAATACTAAAAGTCCTAGATTTCAAACGTGCGGACTTTAATAAAATGGAAGAGTACCTGAAGAAAGAGCTGTTAGGATGGGAGGACATAAGAGAAGTGGAAAAACGGTAGTCTAAGCTGAAAGGTGAAATAAAAATGGCTACGGAACTGTATGTAAAGAAAATAAATAAAAACAAGAGAAAAAGGAAGCCAATACGGTCCTCCAAACTAGTGGCGGAGAAAATAAAGACAAAAGAGTTGGCATTCTTGAAATATAAAAAAAAACTGAAGAAGAGGAGTGCAGAAAAGACTACCGGGTGAAACTGAAAGCCAAGAGAGAGATACATCTGGCAAAAGCACAGGTGGAAGAGCAAATGGCTAAAAATGTAAAAAAAAGAGAGATAAAAATTTTTTCAGGTATATCAGTGAAAGGAGGAAGATGAAAAATGGAATTGCTAAACTAAAAGATGCTAGGGAGTGATGAGGAAAAAGCAAACATGCTAAACAAATATTTCTGCTCTATGTTCATGGAAGAAAATCCTGGAGAAGGACCGAGGTTGTCTGGCAAAGTTACATGGGAAAATGGAGTAGATTCTGTGCCATTCACAGAGGAAAGTGTTTATGAATAACTTGAAAAACTGAAGGTGGACAAAGTGATGGGACTGGACGGGATCTATCCCAGTAAACTGAGGTTCTGGCGGTTCCTATTAAAGACTTCTTCAACATATCTCTGGAGATGGGCGTGGTTCCTGGAGATTGGAGAAGAGCAGATGTGGTCCCTATTCACAAAAGTGGTCACAGAGATAAAGCAGGAAATTTCAGTTGTTGGAAAAATAATGGAAGTGTTGCTGAAAGAAAGGATAGTGAACTTCCTAGAATCTAATGGGTTACAGGATCCAAGGCAACAAGGCTTTACTAAAGGTAAATCGTGCCAAACGAACCTGATTGAATTTTTTAATTGGATGACCAGAGAACTGGATCAAGGACACATGCTAGAGTTTACTTAGATTTCAGCAAAGCCTTTGACGCGGTTCCTCATAGGAGGCTCTTGAACAAACTTGATGGGCTGAAGTTAGGACCCAAAGTGGTGAACTGGTTGATGGATAGACGCCAGAGGGTGGTGGTTAATGGAAGTCACTCGTAGGAAGGAAAGGTGAGTAGTGGTGTTCCTCAGAGTTCGGTGCTGGGGCTGATCCTGTTCAATATGTTTGTGAGTGACATTGCTGAAGGGTTAGAAGGAAAGGTTTGCCTTTTTGCTGATGATACCAAGATTTGTAACAGAGTAGACACCAAGGAGGGAGTAGAAAAATGAAAAAAGATCTACAAAGTTAGAGGAATGGTCTAATATCTGGCAACTAAAATTCAATGCAAAGAAATGCAGAGTAATGCATTTGGGGATTAATAATCAGAAGGAGCCGTATATGCTGGGAGGTGAGAAGCTGATATGCACGGATGAAGGGAGAGACCATGGTCCTTTTACAGTTCCTTATTTTCTTGTGTTTCAGCCATTTGAATATTTTTGTGCTATTTGCAAATCTAATCAGTTTCTGGATTGTCCCTGAGATGTCCCACTTTTCCCCCTTGTTATTATAGAGACATTGTTGAGGTTGGAAAGGTTTTGCCTTGTTTTGGGTGACCACAGACAAATAATGATCAAAAACTTGTAGAAAACAATTAACTCAGTGGGCTAGATTTTTATCTGAAGCTGTTATCATATGTGCTTTAACTTCATCTTTCATCTCCTGTTACATAATCAAAAATTTCCACAGGACACACTAATTTAAGATGCTTTGCAAAATAAGTGCAGTTAGATATAGACAAAATAACAGGCTCTTATTAAAAAAAAACATGCCGAGGATGATAACTCACTGGATGGGTCTCTGAGCTTATTAAGTGTAATATGTTCTTCTTTCTTATTAGATTTTGTTTATATTTTTTTAAATCAAATAGTGCTATATCTACGTGCAAATCAGGAATGAGACTCATTTTGTTTGTCATGTTATGGCAACGTTCTTTTACATATTCACCCATAATACACTTTGCACAGTTCTGCAGATACTAATGATAATTTCAATAATTCATGACAGCCATTCAGATGCTCATTTATAGACATGAAACCCCTGGCTCCAAGCCATAGGATGTCACATAAAATTATTATTGTTGTCAAGGCTCATTTAGTTTGAGAACTGGTTGGAGAAGATAATATTCTCTCTTTTATTCTCAGAACTTAAAACCACAGGATCTTATGGGACTAACATAGTAGTTTGCCTCCTCTTTATCCTGAGCTGATCAACAGCTTGATTTCTAAGGGATGATGGGGTTTAAAAACAATGAGTAGCAGAAATGGGGGCCAGAGAGTAGTAAATATAACCAGACTGCTTTAATTGAATTAACTGATTTTTAAGAAAAACATTTGCAAAGTCAACATTAACAGATCATGGGCTCTCCTGTTCTTCTTTTAAAAAAAAGAAATCTGAGCCTATTAAAAAATCTAGGAAAAGTTTAAGTCTGGTTGAAAAAACAAAAACAGTCCTTGTACTATAGTCACCCACAACTCCAAGTCTAGCTTTACCAGCCCTGTACTCATACCTCAAATGATGCCCAGCTCACTTGCTCCTGCCACCAGATGTATTGTGCAATAACGATCAAATGATCAAAAATATACAAAAAATTATTTAAAATATGGACTAATAAAGAAGTGAAGTTCAAGCATTATGCTATGCTGAACAGTATACTTTGTATACCTCTGACAGTCTAAGATCTCTAAAAGTTATACATAGACTGTGGTATATGTCACTTTTTAAAAACATTTCTAGCCATTTGTTCTTCTGTTTGTAGTTTCGCCAGACATATCTCTCTCTTGGCTTCTTTCATTTTCATCCGGTATTCTGTTCTGTGCTTCTTTTCTTGAGACTTTTTGTATTTCACAAATGCTAACTTTTATCTTTACTTTCTTTATCAGTTCTTTGGAAAACCATATCAGTGTCCTTTTTTTCTTGCTTTTGTTTATTTTTCTCACATAAAAGTCGATGGCTAATTTTATTGCTCCTTTCAGCTTGGACCACTGTTTTTCTACTTTTCTTATATCCTCTTATCCTATCAGTTCTTTCTTCAGACTCTCCCTCATTTTACTAAAATCTTCACATTTGAAATCCAGGACTTTGAGTTTTGATTGGCTACTCCCTTCCCCCCCCCCCACCACACACATACTTTAGCTGTTAAATCAAACCAAACTGTTTGATATAACACAGGTCGGCACCAACTTGGACACTGAATACCTTTTCCCATTAGTGAGCACTAGATACAGCATAGCTTCTTCCCTCATGGGTTCCATCACCATTTGCTTCAGGAGAGCATTTTGAAAGGCATCCACGATCTCTGCTTATTTCCAATTCCGCAGATGGAACTTTCCAATTCACATCCGGCAGATTGAAATCACGCAGCAGTAGCACCTCCCCTTTCTTTCCCAACTTCTGGATATCTGCAACCAGATCTTTATCAAATTGCTCAGATTGTGTCGGGGGTCTGCAGACAACCACCATGTAGATAGAAGTTCCATCTTCTCTTTTCAAAGCTATCCATATCACTTCCTCCTTTCCCTAGGCCCCTTACATTGCAGTCACTTGGATATTGTTCTTCACATAGAAAGCTAATCCTCTACCTTTTCGGTCATCTCTGTCCTTCCTAAAAAGATTTTAGCCTGGTATGTTAGGATCTCATCTATGGAAATCACTGAACCATGTCTCTGTGATAGCAACATCTAAGTCTGTCTCTAACATCAGTTCCTGAAGATCAAAAAACCTATGTTGCTTAAAAGTGATTCCTGCATTACTTATTAGAACACTGTTGGCCTTAAACTTAGGCTAAGAACCATTTTTGCTGTCCTGAAGCATTCTGGATGTGTTTACAAGATCTGTTTGCATGTACATCCAAGGACATTTAACATCTGTGGAAGTCCGTTGCATGTGAATGTGGAGGAGAGCTAGCTTTCTCATCTATGGTTATGAAACATGCCTTGTGCTGTTATCATCTTGGCACATCTTGCTGTCTCCCAAGGACCTTTCAAAAGAGCATGATTCATTATTCCTCTGTGTGACCAAAAAGCCCCTGCTGGACTGGTTCTTATTGGTCCTCTATGGGTCACCTGTGCACATCCTAAAAATCTGCATGCAATCCTGTGTTAGACAATTTTGGGTTTGGGTAAGCTCGGACCCATAGTTGTGTGGCTCCTTTGCACTGTGTAGAGGACTATAAGAACTGATAAGAGTGAATATCCCTTGTGTGTCTTTGCTCTCAGCTGAGAGCTAGAAAATCAGAAACTGTTCTTTTTGGGTACTGCTGAACTTTCTTTGATTTACAATGTGCACCATGAAGGACTGGCAATCATTTGCATTAGCTATTACTGGAGGGAAGCTACCTTGTGCTGACTGAACAAGGAATCTCTAGCCACAGGACTTTCTTAAGGCTCATTGTACACTTGTAGCCTAAAGAAGATTATTCTGTCACCGGGGGGAGCTGTCATCTGCTGGACCCAAGGATGAGGCAGGAATTTTTTCTGGGTTAGGATAGAATCTTATTCTGGTTGGATAAGGTTCATTTGAGTCTCTTGGTTAGTGTCAAGCTGAACATAAGGAATCATTTTGTAAGGAATCATATATATTGTGTGATAATTAGTCATATTTTCTAATTACTTAGTGATTACATATCTATTAGTTATGTGCTGACATATCTACAGACATATTTGTTAATAATTATTAGTTTGTTATTATTTACAGCTGACTATATATATTTCTGTCTTTATAATAAAATCAGTTTCAGATATTCTAGTCTCTTCATTCTAATAAGATTGCAAAAATCTGAACCTGGCTAGTACAGTGGGTGCACTATTTATTTATTTCATTCGTTTTCTAGCCCGTTGTCCCCAAAGAACTCAGAATGAGTTACAGGTTTAACAAAAAAAATGAAACAATATTTCCAGTTTGAATATACACTGGTGGAAAATGCTCAATACCTTAACCCCTCAAGAGCACTTAACTACAAACTAACTTCAAGCCTTTATAACTAAATAGGGGGAAGTGCCTCAGATGCTGCAAAGCAAACGTTGCTTTGAGACTAAGGGAGCTTAAGTAATTCGTTAGCTCCCTTTCAGCTTTCTATCACTGGCTAAAAACCCCCTAGGTTATGCTTGAAAGAACAATACAAAAGCAACAAGCAGCACTTATCTTGCACTGCCATAACTGCTGCGTTCTTTCTCTTTTGAGTCAATAGAAGCCGACGGTGGCCAGCGTTTCATGATCTGCTGATCATTTCTTCAGGGCTCTATGGAGAAAAGCACAAAAACTTACAAAGCCGAAAACTAAGGGCTCCTTTTACTAAGGTGTGCTAGCGTTTTTAGTGCACGCACAAGATTAGCGCTCGCTAACCAAAAAATTACCACCTGCTTAAAAGGAGGCGGTAGCGGCTAGCGCGCGTGGCATTTTAGCACATGCTATTCTGCGCATTAAGGCCCTGACGCACCTTTGTAAAAGAAGCCCTAAGTTTATAAGTTTGCATATTGTAAAATTCAAAAACTTGCCTGAAGTGTTATCAACACATAGAGTCTGCGGAGTAAGGTAACAAATGTCACCCAGCGTTCTTTAAAATAATGTAGTGAGAGCTGGCCACGTCATTGCTACCATGTGACCAGCTCACTCAGATCAATGTTCATTAAAGTGCCAGCAATAGAGAACTGGTGCCTTAGGGCTCCTTTTACAAAGCTGCGCTAGCAGGTTTAATGCGTGTGACTTTCCATCACGCACTAACCCCCGCGCTGGCGAAAAACTACCACCTACTCAAGAGGAGGTGGTAGAGGCCGGTGGTTTAGCGTGCGCTATTACGCGCGTTAAACCGCTAGCGCAGCTTTGTAAAAGGAGCCCTTAGTGTTTTGAAGCAATACTGAAGACTTAAACAAACAGTTCAAACAGTACATATATATATAGATGTATTTAAGAATGTTCAAATGAACTGATAAGCTAAAAAAAAGTAGACCCAATCAATAGTGGCATTTAGTCCATAAAGATGTACTGAATTAAGATTGAAAATCCAACATTGTTCCCGCCGCAAAAGCCTTAGCTTTTTATTCCCTCCACGTTGATTTGCCTTAATGTGATCTATGACAAAGCATCTTAAATCATCAAATGCATGATTATACTGAACACAGTGTGACACCATAGGGGCATTTGTCAAGCCTCTCATGATGGCACTGCGATGTTCATTCATTATTATACAAAATTGACTGGATGTTTGTCCTATATAAAATTTCTTACAGGGACAAATAAAGCAGTAAACTACAAAATCTGTGTCACAAGTAGTTTTGTGTTTGAGTGTATATTTTATCCCATCCATGGGATTCACAAAGTCCATAATGGATAAAGTGACATGGCATGTTTTACATCTGCCACAAGCAATATGTTCTCCAACCTCTGTCTCATTTGTAGTAGAATCAAGTAAAGCAGGGCATAATATTTATTTAAGATTTTGATTTCGTCTATACGCTACTTGTAATCATTTATTTTTAAAAGCTGGAATTAAAGAGATAATGTGCCAGTATTTCCTTAAAATCCTAGAGACTGTCTGTGTCACCCCCATATTTCAAAGTGCATGTAATGGTTAGGTTCTGATCTTTGTTCTCTGTAGTTTGTGTATATTGTAATAATAGATCTCTGTTAGCATACAAAGGTCTTTTGTATGCTTTGCGTATCACACTTTTAGGGTATCCTCGCTTTATCAATTTGTCAATGAGTTCTTTGGATTTTAACTTGTATTCAGTAACTGAAGAACAGATCCTCCGGTATCATAAGAATTGAGAAACTGGTAAACTTCTCTTCAAATGATCTGGGTGGCAGCTGGAAAAATGCAAAATCGTAAAAATGTATTGCGATCCGTTAGTTTTTAAAAAAATCGTTGTTTCAATTCTGTCATCAATTCTCCTTATAAGGACATAAAAAAAAGAAATCTCCCCTATTTCGTTAATATGGCTTGAAGTTAGTTTGCAGTTAAGTGCTCATGAGGGGTTAAGGTATTGAGCATTTTCCACCAGTGTATATTCAAACTGGAAATATTGTTGTTGTTTTTTTGTGGATTTCTTTTCCAGTTCCTCCATTTTTTGATGTTTTGTTACAGGTTTAACATACATAATTTCTATATAAGTTTGCTATACAATTTTTTATCCTATCTTGATACATGCTAGGGGCTAATGATAATATTCAATTTACTGGTTACAATTTGCTATGGTTGTCCTTATGATGCAAGGTTTCCAGTACAAGTTTTACCTAATTTGACACACAGAAAGCTACATAGTAACATAGTAAATGACGGCAGATAAAGCCCTGAATGGACCATCAGTCTGCCCATTAGTTATACCTATTAAAAATTAATGATTAAATTAACTTGTCTCTTCTTTGATATTTCTGGAAAATAGACTTTAAAGTCCACCTGGTATTATCCTAGGTTCCAAATGGTGAAGTTGCTGTCCAAGCTCTCTCCAACCTATCCAACCATCCTGTTTGCAGGATATCTACCATACGTCTGGCCAGTAACATCCTCATGTTCCAAGTTAGTGGAGTTCCCTTTGATGCCCTCCCCAGCCCATTCTATTCCAAATCACCACATATGGGACACAGGCTGTGCAAGTCTGTTCGGTACTGGCCTTAGTTCTTTAATTTATATCCTTTCTTAATTTACATCCTTCATTTTCTAATTAGAGATCCTTTATGTTTATCCCATGCTTTTTTGAATTCCATCACCATTTTCCTCTCCACCACTTCCCTCGGGAGGGCATTCCAGGCATCTACCACCCTATTCGTGAGAACAAATTTCCTAACATTGCTCCTGAGTCTTCCTCCCTGCAACCTCAAATTATGCCCTCTAGTTTTACCATTTTCTCTTCTCTGGAAAAGATTTGATTCTATATTAATACCTTTCAAGTATTTAAACATCTATATCATATCTCCTCGGACGTTTAGATATTTGAAAGGTATTAATACAGAACCAAATCTTTTCTAGAGAAAAGAAAATGGTAAAACTAGAGGGCATAATTTGAGGTTGCAGGTAAAGTCAGACTCTGAAAAGTAGTTCCTTATTTTTCGGAGTTGTCACAAGTAGTAAAATGAGGAAGATACAACCTGAGAAATATGGTCAGAAAGTCACAAGTTGCAAGCTACATACTTGGTCTTTTGCAGTTATACTAGTCGAGTCCCAGCACATCGAGGAATGGGTACAGTCATAGCGTTCTTTGCGGATCCAAAGGAGTTCTATATTAGAGGTGTTCAGTTGTAGTTTGTTGACAGACATCCAGATTTTGGTTTCTGAGAAGGAATGAATCCTTATTTGATATTTGTGGGCTGTCTCTAGGAAAAGGTTTAACATAGAGATTGAATAGCCCCCATAGCACAGCTCCCTGTGGAACACCATATTTTATAGGTTTCGGTTTTGATAGCACGTCGTTAAGCAGAACGCTTTGGGATCTGTTATTTAGGAAAGAGGAGAACCAACGTAGAGCAGTGTCTCTGATTCCTATTTCAGAGAGCCACTCAATGAGGAGAGGATGGTCAATAGTGTTGCAGGCCATGCTGAGATCCAGCAGCACCAGAACAACATCCAGCAGCCGTCGACGATGTTGAGGAGGATGTTTTCAGTACTGTGCAATTTCCTGAATCCTGATTGAAAGGTGGATAGGGCACTTTGTTCATCGATAAAGGAATGCAATTGGGATTACACTTTTTTTTCCAGAATCTTGGAGACACAGGTAGGTTGGAGACAGGTCTAAAGTTGTCGGCCACGTAAGGGTCGAGTGTGGAATTTTTTTAAGATCAGTCTGATGACTGATGTCTTCTAGTTTGCAGGCACAACGCCTGTCTGTAGGGAGGTGTTGATGAGAGGAAGGATGCAGTCTACATAGGCATCTTTAGTCGCCACTAGGAGGCATGGCAGATAGGATCCAGGATGGAGCCAGAAGGGTGAATTGTGCCTAGTATCTCAATGATGTCATCATGGGAGACTGTATTGAAGTTAGGTTCCCAGTTGTGGTTTTAGTTGTTTTGTCTGAGTCACAAGGAGACAGTGTCTGTAACGTAGCGGAGTCAAGGTGAGACCATATTTTGTGTACTTTGTCAGCAAAGTAGTCTGAGAGCATTTTACTGTCGAGTTCAGTGTTAAGATATTGATTGTTTCCTTGTGATGTGAGTATATTTTTTGTTAGTTTGAAAAGGTTTTTTTGATCCATTTGGGGACTTTAAGAGTTGTTCAGAGTAGTTCTTCTTTTTAGCATCTAGGTTGCTATTTTATATACTTTATACAGATCTTTACATTTGGATCTGTCACTATTTAGTCTGGATTTGTACCATTTCCGTTCTGTTCTCCTTAGTTCTCTTTTCTTAAGTCGTCAGTAAACCAGAGAGAAGAATGTTTGTGAGGATAGTATTTGATCACTTTGACTGGGACCAGTCCTTCATATATGGATTTTACCTCAGTGTGCCAGTCTACTGCAGCTTCCTCAACATACTGATAATTTGGTTTTGGAGTTTCCGCTAAGTTAGAGAGGCCGGCGGAGAGATTTTCTATGTTGATGCACATCCTTACGGTAATGTGGCCTCCAGAATTGCACACAGTATTCCAGATGAGGTCTCACCATGGCTCTGTACAATGGCATCATGACTTCAGGTTTCCTGTTGACGAAGCTTCTCTTGATACAACTTATCATCTGCCGTGCTTTAGATGAAGCCTTCTCCACTTGAGTGGCTGCTTTCATGTCAGCACTGATGATTACTCCTAAGTCTCGTTCTTCCGTAGTCCTGGAATGGAGAAACTTTAACCAGGACTACGGAAGAACGAGACTTAGGAGTAATCATCAGTGCTGACATGAAAGCAGCCACTCAAGTGGAGAAGGCTTCATCTAAAGCACGGCAGATGATAGGTTGTATGAAGAGAAGCTTCGTCAACAGGAAACCTGAAGTCATGATGCCATTGTACAGAGCCATGGTGAGACCTCATCTGGAATACTGTGTGCAATTCTGGAGGCCACATTACCGTAAGGATGTGCTCAGAATTGAATCGGTTCAGCGGATGGCCACCAGGTTGGTCTCGGGGCTAAAGGGTCTCCCGTACGAAGAAAGACTGAGCAAATTGCAGCTCTACACTCTCGAAGAGCGTAGGGAGAGGGGAGACATGATTGAGACATTTAAGTACATCAAGGGACGGGTCGAGGTGGAAGATGATATCTTTCTTCTCAAGGGACCCTCGACCACAAGAGGACATCCGCTCAAACTCAAGGGAGGGAAGTTTCGTGGAGATGCCAGGAAGTACTTCTTCACAGAGAGAGTGATTGAGCATTGGAACAAGCTTCCAGTACAGGTGGTCGAGGCACGCAGCATCCCAGACTTCAAGAACAAATGGGATACCTATGTGGGATCCCTACGAGGTCATGCCAAGGGATAGGATCACTAGGACTTGAATGAGCGGGTCAGTAGAGTGACAGTATAATTACAATTGTACTTTAGGGGGTCAGTAGACTTAAGAGGGTGGGTAAATGGTGTGGGCAGACTTGATGGGCTATAGCCCTTATCTGCCATCAACTTTCTATGTTTCAACTTTCTATGTTTCTCTCTCTCTCTCTATGATTGTGTCATTGTTGACACAATTATTTTATGTTGGGGTTGCTTTCTGGTTGATGGTTGCTTTGTTGTGTAATTATGGTTGAATGTGATTAAATGGTGCTCAGACAGGGTACTGGTTTGCTGGTACAGGCTGGGGTTTGTGTGGTGAGTGAAGTATCTTTTTGAATAAAGACTAGTTCTAGGATGTAGCCTGCAGAATGAGTTGGCGAGGGGACCATTTGTTAGAACATAAGAACATAAGAATTGCTACTGCTGGGTCAGACCAATGGTCCATCATGCCCAGCAGTCCGCTCTATGTGGCAGCCCCAAGGTCAAGACCAGTGCTCCAAATGAGTCCAGTCTCATCAGTTTAGTATGAACTTGTCCAACTTTGTCTTGAAACCCTGGAGGGTGTTTTCCCCTATAACAGACTCTGAAAGAGCGTTCCAGACAGGCAAGAGAGGCAGGAGCCCGATCCTGAAGGCGTGGGAGTCGATCCGCCTCTCCCCCAAATCAGCCAGGGATTCTTTAAAACAAGCACCACCAGCGGAAACTGCCTTTTCCCGCACCGAAACCGGCAGGCAGGCAGGCAGGAGAGGCAGGAGCCCGATCCTGCAGGCATGGGAGTCGATCCGCCCCTCCCCCGAATCAGCCGGGGATTCTTTAAAACAAGCACCGCCAGTGGAAACTGCCTTTTCCCGCACCGAAACCGGCGGGCAGACAGGCAGGAGAGGCAGGAGCCCGATCCTGCAGGCATGGGAGTTGATCCTCCCCTCCCCCGAATCAGCCGTGGATTCTTTAAAACAAGCACCGCCAACGGCGCACAGCTGTTCGGCGTGCCGGCGAAGGCACACGGCAAAGGTGCCTGCGCCTTAGTGAGCGTCTTTGCGAAGCGACAGATTAGTGAAGCGACAAATTTGAAAAATCCAGGCCAGACCTTCCATCTCTCACAGATGGATTAATCCCCACAGTTCTAACCTCGGCAGATCTAACAAGGCAGGTACACGCCGTTGCGAAGAGACTGAGCAGAAGGATGGAAGAATCCAGAAAATTAACAGAAAGACTGATACCAAAACCACATGATAAGTATAACAACCAGTTTTAGCTAAAAAAAAATTAAAGTTTAAAAGTCTTAATAATTTGTTAAATGCTTGTTGAATCTAAAAGTTTAAAGCCAATGCTTGCCGAATTTAAATGTTTGTTAAATCTAAAAGTTTAAAGCTAATTGTTTGCCGAATTTAAAAGTCTAACTAATGCAAACTACTACCACTAGATAACAGACTTATAGCAGATTGGAAACTATTACCACTAGAAGTCAGAATAATTTTAGAATAGACAGAACAATATTAGATTAGATACTCAATATTTTAGAATTGATCAATGTATTAGAATTAATTAACCACTAGATGACAGATTTATAATAGATTGGAAACTTTTACCATTAAAAGACAGAATAGTTTTAGTTTAGAAACTCAATATTAGAATTGATTAAGGTATTAGAACTGATTAACTCCTCAAATCCATACTGAACTAGATAAGGTAGGTACAATGATCACCACACTTAATACCACCATGAGAACCACACCTTCAAATTATACACAAGCAATCCTTCTGATACTCCTACTCCTAAAAGACTGGAAAGCAACTGCAAACAATATATATCCAATACCAATCATAGCTAACTCCAAAGGAATTACCCAACCAAACTGGCATCTCACAATAAACAGAAACTCAAACCATCAGTCTTTCACATACCAACCCTCCCCCAAACCAACAAGTAGAAAACCAACAAACACATACAAAACCAAAAAACAACCCCATCAAAGATCATTCTTATACCCGAAAACAACTCACAACGCACCAATAGAATACACCACTCTCAAATGTGCTTATATGAACATCAGAGCCATAGGCCCTAAAACAGAACACATAAAAAACTGGATAGAAGAAGATAACCTAGACTGCCTTTTCCTCACAGAGACTTGGCTCACCTCTGACACAGACCCCAGAATAACTGAAGTCTGCCCAAAAAGCCACAAAATAACACTAGAATGCAGAGAAAATAAAAGAGAAGGAGGAATTGCCATCATAGCCAGAGACACATTAAACATAAAAATGCAAGACAAAACAACCAACCAATACATGGATTTACTAGCCTGTCAACTCTCAAGCACATCACTTAAAGAAACACTAACATGCATACTATGCTACATAACCCCAAGTAACTGGAGCACAGCTAAACCAATATTTGAAGAATTTATTTTCTCGAAACTCTCTAGCGACAACTTACAACCTTCTTCTAGAAGACCTCAACCTCCACCTCGAAGACCAATCCTGCAAAAATGCAGAAACCTTACTAGCATATCTCGAAGCCTTAACATATAAAATCTTAGATCCTCAAGCCACACACGAAAAAGGACACCAGCTGGACATCGCAGCTTACAAGTCCCAACAGACCACACAACCAGAGATCCAAACTTCAAACGGAAAATGGAACTGTTCCCTTTGGTCTGATCACTACACTTACTCCTTTGAAATTAATTGGACTAGTAACAAAAACATTCCAACTACTCAACAGACAACCTACAACTCACGCAAACATATAGATCCCACCACATTCTGGACAAAATCAGACACCATAATCCAACACTGCACATCCAAAGACTTCATCTCAAAATGGAACCATCTAAGTACTGCTATCCTGGATGAACTAGCCCCAGAAAAACCCAAAACCAAAATCCACAGAAAATCAGACAAGTGGTTCGACAACAAACTACTCCAACTCAAAAGACAATGCAGACAACTAGAAAGAAAATGGAGTAAAAGTGACCAAGAGTTCACAAAAACAGCATGGATAGTAACAAACCGAAAATACAAACACTGAAAGAAAAAAAGAAAGACATACTACTCAAAACAAATAGAAGATGGACCCCCAAGACACAAAAAAGCTATTCCAGCTACTAAAAATCCTCACAAACACCACACCTTACATAGCCAACAGCAATTCCCCCCCCACCTTCAGCCACTCTCACTGAAAAAATATGACCATATCACAGAGGCATACCATGATTCACACTGGCTTCCAATACAAGCAAGAGTACATTTCAAATTCTACTGCCTACTTTTCAAGGCTATTAACGGAGAAAGTCCAACGTACTGGAATAACCAACTAACTCAATCCTCTTCAACCAGACACAGGAGAACCCACTCACTATTCACACACCCATCATCCAAAAATATCAAACGAAAAAAATTATATGACAACCTAATAGCCTCAAAAGCAGCTAAACTGGACAGACAAATCACCACTCTGTTATTATCGACCACAAACTACAAAACCTTCAAGAAAGATATTAAAACCATACTCTTCAAAAAATACATAAAACCCATCTAGCACGACCAGTCCCTACCCAACCCCCCCAACCCTCTCTATACCCTTATTCCTCTCTAATATGCTTCTATCTACCCAACATAGTCTAAAATGCTTCCAATTTACCCAATATTTATCTCCTTAGGTCTCGACTTCTCTTTGGTAATTCTTTACCCAACATTTATCACCTTAAGATCTTGACAACTCTTTGGTACTTCTTAAGTAAATATTATGACATTGCTTATGCTGTTCCTGCATACTTATTAACTTTGATGTAATCCACCTTGAACTGCAAGGCATTGGTGGAATAGAAATCACTAATGTAATGTTCCAGTTTTCTACCACTCTCTGGGTGAAGAATAATTTCCTTACATTTGTAAGGAATTTATCCCCTTTCAACTTTAGAGAGTGCCCTCTCGTTCTCCCTACCTTGGAGAGGGTGAACAACCTGTCCTTATTTACCAAGTCTATTCCCTTCAGTATTTTGAATGTTTCGATCATGTCCCCTCGCAGTCTCCTCTTTCCAAGGGAGAACAGGCCCAACTTCTCCAATCTCTCACTGTACAGCAACTCCTCATTCCCCTTAACCATTTTAGTTGCTCTTCTCTGGACCCTTTCGAGTAGTACCGTATCCTTCTTCGTGTACTGCGACCAGTGTTGGACGCAGTACTCCAGGTGAGAGCGCACCATGGCCTGGTACAGCGGCATGATAACCTTCTCTGATCTGTTCGTGATCCCCTTCTTGATCATTCCTAGCATTCTGTTCGCCCTTTTCACTGCCACAGTGCATTGTGCAGATGGCTTCATCGACTTGTCAATCAGAACACCCAAGTCCCTTTCCTGGGAGGTCCCAGAAATCCTGTATTCGTGCATGAGATTTTTGTTCCCGACATGCATCACTTTGCACTTATCCACATTGAACCTGATCTGCCATGTCGATGCCCATTTCTTGAGCTTGATTATGTCACGTTGCAGATCTTCAGAATCCCCCTGTGTCTTCAGTACTCTGTATAACTTCATATCGTCCGCAAATTTAATCACCTCACTCGTCGTACCAATGTCTAGATTGTTTATAAAGATGTTGAAGAGCATGGGTCCAAGCACCGAGCCCTGTGATGCCCTGCTGGTGACGCTCTTCCAGTCTGGGAATTGTCCATTTACCCCCACTCTCTGTTTCCTATGCTCCAGCCAGTTTTTAATCCATGTGAGTATTTCACCCTCGATTCCATGGCATGCAATTTTCCGAAGTAGTCGTTCATGTGGGACTTTGTCGAACACCTTCTGAAAATCCAGATATACAATGTCGACTGGGTCGCCCTTGTCTATCCGCCTGTTTACTCCCTCGAAGAAGTGAAGCAAATTCGTCAGGCAAGATCTGTCTTTACTGAAACCGTGCTGGCTGGTCCTCATCAGATCATGTCCGTCAAGGTGATCAATGATGCAGTCCTTTATCAGCGCCTCTACCAACTTTCCCGGTACCGAGGTCAGAGTCACTGGTCTGTAGTTTCCTGGATCTCCCCTCGAACCTTTTTTGAAGATCGGCGTAACATTCGCCACCTTCTAGTCTTCCGGAATCTTTCCAGATTTGATCGACAGATTGGCTATTAGTTGAAGCAGTTCAGTTATAGTTCCTTGATGACCCTCGGATGGATCCGGTCCTGCGGATTTATCGCTCTTAAGCCTATCAATCTGCTTACATACCTCTTCTAGACTGACCGTCAACCCTGTCAGTTTCCCATCTTCGTTTCCAGTATATAGCCTGATGGGTTCCGGTATAATGTGTATATCCTCTTCGGTAAATACAGATGCAAAAATTGAGTTCAGTTTGTCGGCGATTTCTTTATCCTCCTTTAGCACTCCCTTTATTCCACGGTCATCCAATGGCCCCACTGCTTCCCTCACGGGTCGTTTCCCTTTAATATATCGAAAGAACGGCTTGAAGTTTTTCACCTCCTTGGCTATTTTTTCCTCGTGGTCTCTTTTGGCCCCTTGTACTGCCTTATGGCACCTGCGTTGATGTTGTTTGTGCTTATTCCAGTTTTCATCCGTTTTTGACCTTTCCCATTCCTTAAATGAAGTTTTCTTGTCTCTGATCGCTTCCTTCACCTCTACAGTGAACCATGCCAGTTCTTTGTTCTTTTCCTCTTGGATCCTTTGTTGATATGTGGTATATATAGATTTTGTGCCTCGGTGACTGTGTCCTTAAAAAGGGACCAAGCTTGCTCTAGTGTTTTTACGGTGCTTATCCTCTTCTTAATTTTCTTCCCCACCATGAGTCTCATCCCTTTGGAATTCCCTTTTCGGAAGTTCAGTGCCATGGCCGTCGTTTTGGACCAATGTTTCTCACCTGTATCCAGGTCAAAGTAGATCATATTGTGATTGCTGCTTCCCAGCATCCCTTCTACTTCTACATGTTGTACCGGTCCTCGCAGTCCATTTAGAATTAAGTCCAGAATTGTATTTCCTCTCGTATTTTCCTTGACGAGTTTTTCCAGGAAAAAATTGCCTACAGTATCAAGGAACTTGGCCTCTCTAGCGCAGCCAGAGATGCATAGGTTCCAGTCTATCCCCGGATAGTTGAAGTCACCCATGATAACTGTGTTGCCTCCCTTGCAGTCGCGTTTAATCTCATCTGTCATTTCCCCATCAATTTCTTCGGACTGCCCTGGTGGTCGGTAGTAGATGCCAATCTTCGTTTCCAGTCCATTTGTTCCTGGAATTTTGATCTATAGAGACTTTAACTTATCCGTCAGTTGTGGTGTGCTCTCTCCAGTAGATTCAATTCCCTCTTTGACGTATATGGCAATGCCCCCACCTTTTTAAGCCACTCTGTCTCTGCGGTATAGTTTGTATCCTGGTAGCACAGTGTCCCAGACATTTTCCTCATTCCACCATGTTTCTGTGATGCTGATGATGTCAACGTTATCTTTTTGTGCCATAGCTTCTAATTCACCCATCTTATTCCTTAGGCTCCTTGCATTCGTGTACATACACTTGAGTTTGCGACCTATTCCTTTCTTGCATTTCCTTCCCTCTTGTGTCCCTTTCAATCTGTCTTGCTTGTGATACGATGGGCCTTCCCCTATATCTTCCTGCACGGTATCCTCTGGTGAGTCTTCTCCTCTACCTTCCTGCACAGTATCCTCCGGGTATACCGGTTCCCAAACCATCAACTCTCTCTCTCAGTTGACTGTTGGCTTTCCCCTTCTTCCTAGTTTAAAAACTTCTCAACTTCTCTCTTGTTGTTGCTTGCAAGTAGCCTCATTTTGTCTCTGCTGAGATGGAGTCCATCCTTTCTGTATAGCTTGTTCTTTCCCCAGAACGCCATCCAGTTGCGCACGAAGTGGAATCCTTCTTCCTCACACCAGCGCTGCATCCACACGTTGACTGCTTGCTCCATCTGCCATCTGCCTCAGCTTCATCTGCCTCTTCTCATCAGCCCTGGGTATCAGCAGGATCTCCAAGAATGGTATCCTCTGCGTTCTGATCTTCAGCTTCCTTCTTAGCATCTGGAACTGATCCTTCAGTACTTCCCTGTTGTAGTTCCTGTTGCCGACGTTGTTCGTCCCCACATGAATCACCACCACTGTATCGTCTTCTTCCACACTGTCGATGATCCTGTCAATGCGGATCACTATGTATCTACCTTGGCTCCTGGTAGGCAGGTCACCAGTCGATCCAGTCTTTCTCCCGTTATGTGGCTGTTGACTTGTCTGATGATGGAGTCCCCCACAACGATTGCTGTCCTCTCTATCTTCTCTTGATTCTCCAGCCACAGGTCCGTGTCCCTGGGGTATGTCAATCTTTCCTGCCACAGGTCCATATCCTTTGTTCTCGCTGCTGTGTCACCCATTTCTTCGAGGTGGTTTTCTGTTGAGTGGTTCACACTCTCTGTAGATGTCTTTCGGCTGTTGCTGGTGATTTTCCATTTATGCCTCCATTTATGCCTCCTCTATGAACTTCTCCAGCTCTTGGACTTCTTCCTTGATGGTATCCTCTGTCTTGGTGTTCGCTGCATCCTCTGTCTCGATGTTCTTTGCATCTCTGTCTTCCTCCTCCATTGCTTGAAGTGCTTCCAGTTCCTGTATTCTGCCCTCCAGGACTCTGAATTGTTTCTTCAGGCTCTCCAGTTCTCTGCATTGAGCGCATACATAAGACCGCCTCCCAGAGGAGACTTAGTCATACATATGGCAGACGGTGCAGAAAACTGGATAGCTCAACATCTTGCTTCTTTCTGCTGCTTCCATTGCTGTCTGCTATGGATGTCTTCTGTGCCTGCTGGTGTCTGTTCTCTGCGCCCGCTGTGTCCTCTGTGTCTGCCTGGCTATGTCCTCTGCACCTGCTGTGGTCTCCTTCTGCTCTCCTTTAGCGTCCCTTCTCAGGGAGCTTCGGTGGTCGACGTCGGGGGGTGGGCAGAGCTAACTCTCACCGATTCCCCCCTGTAGTCTCCTGCCTCCTCTTCCCCCTGTGCATTTTTCTTCTTGCTTTCTGCTCTTGCTTCCCTCTAACTCTTTCTCTCTCTCCTGCTGCTTCCTTTCTCTTGCTTGCCTTGCCTGCCCAAGCTCAGAGTTGACTTCGCTGGTTGGCTCTGCCCATTTTAAGGGGGAGCTTCGGTGGTCGACGTCAGGGGTGGGCGGCGCTAACTCACGCCAATTCCCCCCTGTAGTCTCCTGCCTCTTCTTCCCCTCATGCGCTTTTGTTCTTGCTTTCTGCTCTTACTTCCCTCTAACTCTTTCTCTCTCTCCTGCTGCTTCCTTTCTCTTGCTTGCCTTGCCTAGGCCTGCTAGTGAGATGATGTAGTCTGCCAGGGCTCTGGTCTCAAATATAATGATTTGTTTGTATGTGATGACCAGTTTGCTGAGAATGGTCATCTAGGATGGTCATTGGAGAGTGTGGAGGTTAGATCTCTGTTGTGACCCACTGAGAAGGTGAGGCACTCTAGTGCGTTTAGTGTGATGGCCTCTATCAGTCTTGGATTGAAATTGGACTTAATGATGATGGGTACACCTTCACCTCTAGTGTCGGTGCATGAGCAGGATATCGCTTGGTATCCTGGAGGGCACAATATACCCAGGGTAGTTCCGTCATTATCTTTGATTCAGATTTCAGTAATTATCTGTGAGGAGGTCATATAATATAGAATATTTGTTGTTTACAGATCTTGCATTTGCCAGTGTCATTTTGAGATTTTTGGGTATGGGTGAAGGGGTGATAGGAATAGGTTTAAGGAATCAGGGTCTGCATGGTAAGGATTTTCTGTGGGGATGGTGACAGAAGTCACCATATCGACCCTGGCCTATGATTACTGGTAAAGGCTGGGGAATACATGTTGGCAAAGAGAGCAATTTTCAATAAGTAGGAGAACACAGATTGTGGCATTGGTATTCTAAAAACAATGTAGTTTGGAGTGGCTGTGGTGGCTGGGTTGAGGATATGGAGCTGTAGTAGGATTTGGTTAGGAAGCAGGTGGGGTGTGTTTGGGTTGATTTGTGGGTGGGTCTATATGTGTAATGTGCGCCTAGGGGTGGGTGGGAGGGCCTAAGCCTGGTTTGCTGTGTGGGTGTAGATACTATCTTGAAGAGTCTACTGGCGGTAGCATATGCTAAGTCAATGGTGCAGTTTTATGGAAGCAGAAAGTCTGTTAAAGTCAGAGTAAGGAGATATTTGGAGAGCCACTTCCAGTCTGTTGTAGTGGTTCTGTTAAATGTCAGATTTAGGAGAGAAGTGCAACTTCTAGTGTGAGTTGCATAGCCACAGGTGAGGTAAATTACTGTCTTCAGTGTTGAAGCTGTCTTTTAGGCAGAGGAGAAAGACAGAGAGCCATCTTGAGCCTGAAATATAGAGGAAATGCTGGTGTTTAAAGAGAAGTGATAGAATTCACTCCTAGAGTACAATGCACATTTCCCTAGACACCAGTTACAGATGCTTATTTGAGTTTTATTACACCTAACTAATTACCTGCTACAATTGCTTTCTAACTACCTATCATTTTTTGCATAGTTTTTTTGCCTAGTCTCACTTCCTACTGCATTGCTAAGAAGTGAATTGCTAAGATTGTTGTTTACATTGCTATTTTTACTACTGTCTTTTGCTGGAGGTAGCCACCAGAAATGACCTAAGAACATAAGAAGTTGCCTCCGCTGAGGCAGACCAGAGGTCCATCCTGCTCAGCGGTCCGCTCCCGCGGTGGCCCATCAAGCCTGAGCAGTGGTCTATATCTATCTATACCCTTCAATCCCTTTTTCTTCTAGGAATCTATCCAAACCTTCTTTGAAACCATTTAATGTGTTCCTGTCTACCACAGCCTCTGGAAGCGCGTTCCATGTATCCACCACCCTCTGAGTGAAGAAGAACTTCCTAGCGTTTGTTCTAAACCTGTCCCCTTTCAGTTTCTCCGAGTGCCCCCTTGTACTTGTGGTGCCCCTTAATTTGAAAAATCTGTCCCTGTCTACTTTTTCTATGCCTTTCAGGATCTTGAAGGTTTCTATCATGTCTCCTCTAAGTCTCCGCTTTTCCAGGGAGAAAAGTCCTAGCTGCTTTAATCTGTCGGTATATGGGAGATTTTCCATTCCCTTTATCAGTTTAGTCGCTCTTCTCTGTACTCCCTCTAGTACTGCCATGTCCTTCTTGAGGTGCGGTGACCAGTACTGGACACAGTACTCCAGATGCGGCCGCACCATTGCACGATACAGCGGCATGATGACTTCCCTCGTCCTGGTCGTGATACCCTTCTTAATGATACCCAACATTCTGTTAGCTTTCCTTGAGGCCGTGGCGCACTGCGCCGATGCCTTCAGTGTTGCGTCTACCATCACTCCCAGGTCTCTCTCCAGGTTACTGACCCCTAGTGGTGTTCCCCCCATTTTGTAACTGAACATCGGGTTCTTTTTCCCCACGTGCATGACCTTGCATTTCCCTACGTTGAAGCTCATTTGCCATTTTTCGGCCCACTTTTCCAGCTGCGTTAGATCCTTTTGGAGATCTTCGCAGTCTTCCCTCGTTTGAGCCCTGCTGTATAGTTTGGTGTCATCTGCAAATTTTATGACCTCACACTTGGTTCCCGCTTCTAGGTCGTTTATGTAGATATTGAACAGGAGCAGTCCCAGCACCGACCCCTGTGAAACTCCGCTCGTGACCCCTTTCCAGTCCGAGTAGTGGCCCTTTACGCCAACCCTCTGTTTCCTGTTTGCCAGCCAGTTTTTGATCCATCGGTGGACCTCCCCTTGCACCCCGTGGTTCCATATCTTTTTGAGCAGTCTCTCGTGTGGTACCTTGTTGAAGGCTTTTTGGAAGTCGAGGTAAATGATATCTATAGATTCCCCTTTATCCACCTGGCTGTTCACCCCCTCAAAGAAGTACAATAAGTTTGTGAGGCAAGACCTACCCTTGCAGAAGCCATGCTGACTCGGTTTTAGCTGCACATTGTTTTCGATATATTCACAGATGCTGTCCTTAATCAGTGCCTCCATCATCTTTCCCGGGACTGAGGTCAGGCTCACTGGCCTGTAGTTTCCTGGGTCGCCCCTTGAGCCCTTCTTGAAGATGGGCGTGACATTTCCTATTTTCCAGTCCTCCGGGATCTCTCCAGTTTTTAGGGATAGGTTGCATATTTGTCGGAGTGGCTCCGCTATTTCGTTTTTTAGTTCCTTGAGTACCCTTGGGTGAATGCCGTCCGGACCTGGCGATTTGTCGCTTTTTAGTCTGTCTATCTGCTTGAGTACATCCTCTTGGCTTACCTTTAAATTGACCAGCTTATCATTTTGGTCTCCTATTACGATTTCCTCGGGTTCCGGAATGTTGGTTGTATTTTCCCTCGTGAAGACTGACGTGAAGAACTCATTTAACTTGTCAGCTATCTCTTTCTCTTCTTTTACTACTCCCTTTCTATCTCCATCATCCAATGGTCCCACTTCTTCTCTTGCCGGTTGCTTCCCCTTGACGTATCTGAAGAAAGACTTGAAGTTTGTTGCTTCCTCTGCCAGTCTCTCTTCGTATTCCCTTTTTGCTTTTCTAACCAGTCGGTGACACTCCTTCTGGTGTTCTTTGTGCACTTTTTGGTTCTCCTCTGATTGGTCTTTTTTCCATTTTCTGAATGATGCTTTTTTGTTGCTTATCGCCTTCTTCACTGCATTTGTTATCCACACTGGGTTTTTTGTTCTATTTTTTTTGCACCTTTTCCTGAACTTGGGGATGTACAGGTTTTGTGCTTCGTGCACAGACCCCTTGAGTAAGGTCCAGGCTTTTTCTACGGATTCCATCTTTCCTATGTTGCCTTTGAGTTTCTTTCCCACCATTTCCCTCATGGCATCATAATTTCCTTTTTTGAAGTTGAGTGCTGTCGTTGTGGTTCTTTTCCCCTTTAATGATCCAATTTCTAGCCTGCACTGGATCGTGTTGTGATCGCTGTTACCTAGCGGGGCTAATACTGCCACCTCCTTTGCTTGCCCCCCTAGTCCGTTGAAGATTAGGTCAAGAGTGGCATCGCCCCGTGTTGGTTCCGTGACCAGTTGCTCCATGAAACAGTCCCTCGTGACCTCTAGGAATTTGGTCTCCCTTGCGCAGTTTGAGTGTCCAATACTCCAGTCTATCCCAGGATAGTTGAAGTCCCCCATCACCACCACATTTCCGCTTCTGCATAACTGCCTCAGTTCAGCCTCCATGTGCTGGTCGATTTCTTCCGGTTGTCCAGGTGGGCGGTAGTACAGACCCAATTTAATGTCTGCCCCAGTTCCTCCCTGTAGCTTAACCCATAGTGATTCCAAGCCATCCGCCCGTACTGTTGTTTCCATCCTGGCTGAGGGTATGGAGTCTTTTATGTACAGCGCTATTCCTCCACCCTTTTTATGTGTCCTGTCTCTCCTGTATAGTTTGTACCCTGGTATGGCCACATCCCACTGATTGTCCTCAGTCCACCACGTTTCTGTAACTCCAATTATGTCCAGGTCCTTTTTGCTGGCAATGATTTCTAGTTCACCCATTTTGGCTCTTAGGCTCCTAGCATTTGTGTATAGGCAGTTTAAGACCCAGGTTTTTGCCCTCTTTTTTGGTTTTCCTCGTGTTTTGGGTCTCCTGCAGTCCTCCTCGTGGTTCGCCAGCCCCCGAGCTTCATCTCGGTCATCCTCCTCCTGTTGTGTGTCTGTGACGTCCTCAGTCTTCTCTGTTGGTTTTCCTCGTGGTTTGGTGCTCCTGCCGATCTCCTCATGGGCTGCCAGTCCCTAAATCTCGTTCCGCTCATCCTCCTCCTGTGGTGCGTCTGTTTCGTCCTCAGTCTGCTTCCCCATTTTTGGCTCCGACTGTTTCCTCCTTCCGCTTTTTAGCTTCATTTGTTCCTTAGGCCCCTGCATTGCATCCTTGGTTTTATTTACAAAAAATGTCCACTCAGTCTCAAGCTCTCTATCGCCTGTTCCCTGTTCAGTATCCTTGTTTGATACTCTGGTCCGATGTGTCGATGTCAGATCGACTGTCGGCTTTCCCCTTGTCCTCAGTTTAAAGCCATGTCTATGCTGGTCTGGATGTTTCGTGCCAGCATCCTCGTCCCCGCTGTGCTCAGGTGCAGTCCGTCCCTCCTGTAGAGCTTGTTTTTCCCCAGGAAGGTTGTCCAGTTTCGTACAAAGTGAAAACCCTCCTCTTCGCACCATCTCCTCAGCCACCCGTTTATTGCTTGCAGCTCGGTCTGCCTCCTTGCATCCGCCCTTGGTACTGGCAGGATCTCTGAGAAGGCTATCTTCCTTGTCCTCAGCTTCAGTTTCCTCCCCAGGATCTTAAGCTGTTCGGTCAGTGTAGTCCTGTTGTAGTTCCTTCTGCTGACGTCATTGGTTCCAACGTGGATTATCACAGCTGTCTCCTCTGTCTCAGCTCCTTCCAGGATTCTCTCGATTCTGTCAGAGATGTCCTTTGTCCTCGCCCCCGGGAGACATGTCACCAGCCGGTCCTCTCTGCCTCCTGCTATGTGGTTGTCCACCTCTCTCAGGATCGAATCTCCCACCACGATCGCAGACCTCCCTTCTCTCAGCTTCCTCTTGGGTCTCAGGTCCGTATCAGTGACTCGATCCTCTAGTCCTTCCTCCGGGATCTGATGTGTCTCTGCCTCCTCTGCCCGCTCAGTTCCTCCGCAAGGTCCTTCTCCTCTGGCGTCTGGTGGGTTCTGTCCTCCATCTGTTGGTTCCCTTTTGAATTACTGGTGATCCTGTTCCTCTACCATCTTGCAGGCCTCCTCGATGAATCTCTCGAGCTCTCTAACCTGCTCTTTGATGTGGCTCTCTCTGATGGTATCCTGTTCAGTATCCTCAGTTGCCTCAATTGCCCATGGTTCCTTGATGGTGCGGAGTCCCTCCAGCTCCTGGACCTTAATCTGCAATCTCCCGACCTCTTTCTTCAGGCTGTTCAGTTCCTGACATCGACCGCATATGTACGCCTGCCTCCCGGAGGGGAGGTAGTCATACATATGACACTCGATGCAATATACTGGAAAGCTTCGCTGGATTTCTGCTGCCTCCATTCCTCTCCTGTCTTGTACGTAAGGATCCTCGTGTGTTGGAGTGTGCCCAGCGTGCAGCTAGCTGGAAAAGAAGAGAGAGAGAGAAGAAAAGAATGAGAATGAGAAAGAAGAAAAGTATTATTATTTTTTTTAATATGAATTTGTTGCTGGGCAGCCCGGGCTCTTGGGTCCTTCGCAAAGGCTCCTTCGCAAAGGCGCTCTCGCTAAGGCGAGCGCCGAATGGCTGCGCGCCGTTGGCTCCTCCACCTTTTAAGGGGGAGTTCTGCTGATGACGCTGAGGGGGGGCGGAGCTACCTCTCGCCGCTACCCCTAGGCTTGTTGGTCTCCCTGTCGCTGCCTTTCTCCTGCCGCTGGTGCCTCTCTCGCCTCTCTCTCCATGAGGCTTCCCCGGCTGCTGGGCAGTTTGTTCGGGCTGTGCGCCGCGGCTCCTCTCCCTTTTAAGGGGGAGTTCTGCTGATGACGCTGAGGGGGGGGCGGAGCTACCTCTCGCCGCTACCCCTAGGCTTGTTGGTCTCCCCGCCGCTGCCTTTCTCCTGCCGCTGGTGCCTCTCTCGCCTCTCTCTCCACGAGGCTTCCCCGGCTGCTGGGCAGTTTGTTCGGGCTGTGCACCGCGGCTCCTCTCCCTTTTAAGGGGGAGTTCTGCTGATGACGCTGAGGGGGGGCGGAACTACCTCTCGCCGCTACCCCTAGGCTTGTTGGTCTCCCCGCCGCTGCCTTTCTCCTGCCACTGGTGCCTCTCTCGCCTCTCTCTCCACGAGGCTTCCCCGGCTGCTGGGCAGTTTGTTCGGGACCTGCATCCATAAATGCAAGTATGCTTTTGAAACTCTCTGTGAATTGTTTAATCTGTTTTAAATTGTGTTAGAAAGTACGTACATTGTAAATCAGTAGTGTTTTTTCTGCCACCTTCACTTACATTTTCTCTATATTTCAGGCTCATGATGGCTATCTCTCTATCTATCCTTCTTCCTAAAACAGACTGCTTAAACTTTGAAGCAGCCATTTGCCCCACCTGTATCTCTGAAGCACACTGGTAATCTCAAGCAATGGAAGACATCAACGTACCCCCAAAAACAAAAGGATAAGGGAAGTAAAACCTATCAGAACAACTACACCCACCAAACCTATCACATCTACTTCTGTTCCCTGTGCATATCTCAACACCAGATCTGTTAGGAACAAAGCATTCTTAATTAAAGATTGGATCATCAACAAGCAAATAGCCTGTCTCTTTCTAACGGAAACGTGGCTTCTGTCTGAAGCTGACCCAATAAATAAATGATCTCATACCAGATAATTTTAAAATACACACGCTAAATTGCGAAGGAAGAAGAGGGGGAGGATTAGCAATTATCGCCAAAGAAGGATTTGTAGTTGAACTTTTGGATTCCAAAATGACCGATCAATTAGAAATATTAGCTTGTAAAATTAGCAATAAGGAACTAGAAGACTCCATTTCTTGTATACTATTCTATATTCCGCCGAAAAGCTGGCCAAAAGCTAGAGAGGACTTCTGCGAATTCGTCCTACACAACTCAATCATTTCATCACATAACCTAATCTAGATGAAATAGACAATCCAGAAGCGAAAGACTTTAAAAACTTTCTTTCGCTACTCAATTACAATTTCCCTTCACCTACTCAAACGCATGAAAAAGGCCATCACCTAGATATGGTAGCGCTGTCCATAAAGGAAAACACAAACCCTCCCATCTCTCTCTCAAACGGTACCTGGTGTCATGATATCTGGTCCGACCATTTCACATATTATTTCAATCTAATTTGGACCCAGCTAAAAACTAAGACACGCCCATGGACAAAAAGAGATCACCTCACAAGGGGCCATATCAATCCAGAGGAATATTGGTCACAATATGATCTACAAGCGAAGATAGCAGAAGAAGAAGGAGTTGACTTCCATGCTCACTGGATGAAAACTAGCACGTCCATCTTAGATAAAATTGCCCCAATACAAAAGAGCAAAAGCTGCTCAAACAAATATAACAAATGGTTTGACGTCGAACTCCTAACAATGAAACAATCAGTAAGATGATTAGAGAGAATCTGGAAAAAAACAGGAAAAATGTCAGACCAAAACATCTGGAGATCCAACATAAAACTCTACAAACAACAGATAAAAGAAAAACGTAAAACATTTTACTAGTCCAAAATCAACTCATCTAATACTGGCTCAAAAGGAGTCAATACAAAAGAACTGTTCAACATAGTTACAAATTTATTCGACAGTACATGCCACACTCAACCCATGCATAATGCCAAACTACCCTCAGCAAACGAACCAGCACAACATTTCGACTCAAAAATCAAAAACCTAAGAAACAACTACTCGACAATTCCTGCATACGAACATCAATCAATTGATATACCAAGAAATGAAAAACCAGCGGATATGATCTGGAGTTCCTTGCACAACTCAGATTGGAATAACTACATCAAATTATATAACAAATACTCTAATTCACACTGTGTCTTGGATTCATGTCCCCCAGAGATTATGAAAGCAGATTGATTAGGCTTTAAATTATCCCTATTGAATTATCTAACCAATAACCTATACAATGGAAATTTCCTCACCAACAATGGTCATATTATAATAACCCCAATCCCAAAAAATTGTAAAGAATCAGCAACATCAATAACCAACTATAGACCTGTAGCATCTATTCCATTTATGGTAAAAATCATGGAAGGTTTGGTACACACCTAACTAATGGAATACCTTGACCAATTCTCCCACCTGCACGAAACTCAATCTGGTTTTAGGCCTCTATGTAGCATTAAAACAGTAATTGCGGCCATTCTGGACAATTTGCGCTATTGTTCAGTAAGGGCCTCAAAGCCCTAATCATGTAATTTGACATGAGTTCCGCCTTTGACTTGGTGGACCATGGAAAACTGTTACAATGCCTAGACGCAATCGGAATCAGAGGAGAAGTACTGAACTGGTTTCAAGGTTTCCTTATATCACGCACATACCAAGTCCTTTTTAATCACAATCTCTCAGATACATGGAGCAATCCATCTGGTGTGCCACAAGGATCACCGCTTTCCCCTTTGCTCTTCAATGTTTACATGTCCTCATTGGGTGCACAACTATCCCAGCTGGGGATAAAACTATTTAGCTACGCTGACGACTTCACGATAATTATCCCATTCACCAACTCTGTTTCAGAAGTCACCCCCAAAGCAACAGAAGTATTAAATCGGATGGAGCAATGGATGACCGAATTCAGACTAATACTAAACTCAGAGAAAACAAAATTTTTCATAGCAGCGCCATACCAATTCGACACTAAAGCACCAATGTGCATCAACAACCTTAGTTATCCCTATTCAACCCACTATGAAGATATTGGGTATAACACTGGACCAGAACCTGACCATGAAAGACCAGGTAGACTCCTTGATCAGAAAAATCTTTCACACCCTCTGGAAACTTCGGTCCATCAGAGCTTACTTCGATGCCTCATCATTTCGAATTCTAGTACAATCCCTTATTCTGAGTCAACTCGATTATTGTAACATCGCCTACTTGGCACTCCCCCAGAAGTACATGCGGTGATTGCAACTAGTTCAAAATACAGCGGTTAGACTACTTTGTGGACTGAAGAAGTTTGATCATGTGACACCTTCCTATCGATTTTTACACTGGCTACCGATGGAGGCACGTGTGAAATTCAAGTTTGGTTGTTTTTGCTTCAAGGTACTCTATGGCTTAGCCCCTAAATACATAACAGACCTTTTCTCTTTCTCAACCAAGAGACTCAAGTGAAGCTCACACCTGAACTTCGTTTCTCCACCAGTTAGAGGTTGTAAATTTAAAAGTCATCATCAACATCTTCTCGCACATCCAGCAGCATTATGGGGTAAAGACCTTGAACAATTGCTTGTGCCTACTACCTATGGAGAATTCAGGAAACGCCTGAAAACACTTCTATTCCTGAAATACTTAGGAAACCAACCTATTCGATCTTAGTCCTTAACAACCGAGCGCAAGAACCACCTGTCGCTAAATCTGTACTTTGTTTATTCATTCAATCTGTAACTTTGTTTATTCACTCAATCTGTAACATTTCTAATCATTGTAAACCGCATAGAACTTCACGGTCCTGCGGTATATAAACTGTTGTTATTATTATTCACTAGACTTCTCTCCTATCGCTGCCTTTATCAGATACTCTTTGCTTCTATAAAACTGAACCCCTTAACAGCATATGCTTACTCCAGAGGACCCTTCAAGATAGTCTCTACTAGTGCTGCCCGATTCACGATTCGAATCGATTCACCAATTCGAATCAGGTGAATCAATTCGAATTGATTCAATAAAAAAAATCAGCCTTCCGATTCAATGGCCAACCTTTCCCCTGTGCCTTCCTAAAGCAGGAGCTGCAGCGCTGCCTCTTGCTGGCCATCCGCTGCTGCCCCTGCTTGAGGGAGGAGGATCGGTCAGAAAGGCCTCCCCCAGCTTGCTCGCTCTTGCCTCCCCGCTCTTACCTCCCCCAGCTTCCCCGCTTTTACCTCCTTACCGCTAATAAGGCAGCTTGCAGGCTCACTGGTGTTATAGCGATCCCTGCAGCTGCCCGTGGTCCTCAGCGGCACGTTCTTCTTGCTACGTCCTACCCCTGCTCTGACATCAGGGGCAGGATCGCAGCAGAGAGAATGTGCCACTGAGGACCACAGGCAGCTGCAGAGATCGCTATAACACCAGCGAGCCTGCAAGCTGCCCTATTAGTGGTAATGAAGTAAGAGCGGGGAAGGTGCAGGCTGCGGAGGGAGCAGGCGTTCATTCGCGGCGGGGGAGGAGAAAATGTGCCTTTGCGGCGGGGGGAGCAGGCATTCGTTTGTGGCAGGGGGGAGCATGCCTTCGCAGTAGGGAGGAGAAAAAAATGTGCCTTCACGGGGGGGGGGGGGGGAGCAGGCCTCGTGGAGGGAGCAGGCCTTCGCGTGGGGAGGAAGGAAGAAAGTGCCTTCCTGGGGGGAGCAGGCCTTCGTGGGGGGGGGGGGGGGGGAACAGGTCTTCGTGGTGGTGGGAAGCAGGCCTTCAGGGCAGGGAGGCAGGCCTGTGCAGAGGGAGGAGGAGGAGGAAGGAGTAAGAGAGGGGAGGGGAGATGCCAGACCTGGAGTGAAGGGAAGAGAGAGACTAAAAAGAGGGGGAGGAAAGCAGAGGAGAGGTGCTGGACTAATGGAGAGAGGGAGAGGGAGAGAGAAATGCAAGACCACAAGGGTAAGGGTACAAGAGGGACAGATACTGTTCTAAAGTAGGTGAGCAAGGTGCAGGATGGAGAAAGGTAGGAGAAAGCCTGTACCTGGGGAAGGGGATACAGGAGGTAATGAAAAGAGAAAGAAGAAGCTGGATATGGGGAGAGATAAGATGGTGGGCATGGAGGGAGCATAGGAACAGGGACACAGAAGAGAGATGCTGGATGAAAGGGTAGATGAGAAAAGGAGAGATGGTGGATCTGTGGATGGTGGGGTCCATCACTGCAGCTGCGGGGAGATGAAAATGAAAAAAAGGAAAGATGCCAGACCTCCAGGGGAGGAAAGGGAAACATAAGGGGAGGACAGAGATGGAAGATGGATGGTTAGCACGGAGAAAGAAGAAAGAAGGAGAGCCTGATCAGAAGACAACCAGACCAACAAGGGACCAACACGATTGGAAAAATGACCAGACAACAAAAGGTAGGAAAAATAATTTTATTTTCTGTTTTGTGATTACAATATGTCAGATTTGAAATGTGTATCCTTCCAGAGCTGGTGTTGGACCGTAAACATGAGCTAGGATTTAATAAAGAGAGGAAAAGTATTTTTTGCTTGTTTATTTTGTTTACACCACAGGACCAGTGTGGGTAGGAGAGGGCAAAGGGGGTGAAGAGGCTATAAAATAAACCCACCAGGATGTTTGGAAAAAAACACCCAATTGGGCAGGAAAATCGAATCAAATCGAATCAAAAAATTGATTCAATAGGCTGAATCGAATCGAATCAATTTTTTTTTCCTGAATCGGGCAGCACTAGTCTCTACACCCACACAGCAAACTCAACCTTGACCCTCCCACTCTCCCCTCTATCCACCCTCCCCTTCTAGGCAAACATTACATATATGGACACCTTCTAATCATCACTAACACGCTCTACTTGCTACCCTACCAAATCCTACCAAAACCCTGTGTCCTTAACCTGAACATCATTCCCACTCAAAATTACATTACCTTCATGATACCAAGATCACAAGCTGTGTTGTCCTATTTAATACCAATTGCTCTCCTTACCAGCATGTATTCCCCCATAACAGGCCAAGGTAGATATTCCCCAGCCTTTACCAGTAATCATAGGCCAGGGTCGATATGGTGACTTCTGTCACCTTCCCCACAGGAAATCCTTACCACACAGACTGATACCTTAGGCCTATCCCTATCACCCTACCCTCACTCACACCCAATAACCTCAAAATGGCACTGGCAAATGCAAGATCTGTAAACAACAAAGATACAATATTAAATGACCTCATCACAGACAATAACTTGGACATCTTCCTAATTACCAAAACCTGGCTCAAAGACAATGATGGGACTGTGCCCTCCAGGATACCAAGCAATAGCTTGCTCACACATCAACACTAGAGGTGGAGGTATGGCTGCCATCATAAAGTCCAACTTAAACCCAAGACTGATAGACACCATCATACTAGATGCACTAGAGCAGTGGTTCATAACCCTGTCCTGGCCAATCGGATTTTCAGGCTAGCCCTAATGAATATGCATGAGAGAGATTTGCATATAATGGAAATGGCAGGCATGCAAATCTGCTCTGTGCATATTCATTAGGGCTAGCCTGAAAACCCGATTGTCTTGGTGGTCCTCCAGGACAGGGTTGGGAACCACTGCACTAGAGTGCCTCACCAGATACTAGATGCATTAGAGTGCCCCAGCAGATTTCATCACTTCATTGTCAGACCTAGGCTTTCAACAAATGGTCTCCTCACCGACTTGCTCTTCGGCCCACATCCTAGACCTAATCTTTACTCAAAGAGACACTTTACTCATACACACAGACCCCAGCCTGCACCACCAAACCAGTACCCTGGTCTGATCACCATTTGTAGTATAAAACTAGTAAATAGCTTCAGGTATTTAGGGATTATAATCGACTGTCATCTAAATTTTCAGGAGCAGGTTTCAACTTTGGTTGCTAAAGATTTTGGGGCATTAAGACAGCTTAGAGCCATTCAAGATTTCTTGGATGAGAAATCACTGCACACATTAATTCATGTTTTTGTATTATCAAAGTTAGATTATGGTAATTTAGTATATGCAGGCATTGGGTTAGGATAGTTGAAGTGCTTACAAACCAGGCCGGGCATATATTCGTGATCATGTGACACCTTTGTATTTAAAATTCCATTGGTTACCAACGGAATTTAGGATTAAATTTAAAATCCTAATGTTGGCACATATAGCATTATTTCAGCTACAGCCTTCATATCTTTCTAACTTGGTGCTATTTTATGCCCCAAGGCGTCTATTATGATCTCAGAACGATAATAGGTAGTCATTCCTCACATCTTGAAGGCACATCTTGCGTCAACTAGAGATCGTGCATTCTTTTATTTAGTTCTTTGGTTAAGGAATAACCTGCCCATAGATTTGAGAAAAGAAGAATCCTATATAAATTTTAAAAGACATTTAAAAGCACATTTTTTTCAATTGGCTTTCTTAAATTAGAATAGAGTTAGGGACTATGATCTGTGTTTATGTAATGATTGATTTTGTAATGGAGACTTTTTAGCTGTATAAACTATGGTTCATTGAGATTTGAGTGTTTTATTGTTTTGTCATTAGAATGGTTTTTATTGAGATGTAGTTTGTTATAACATTTATGAAGAAAATTTTTTAAAAAAACTTTTATTCTTAATCTTTCCTTTTCTAATTTTAATGGAGTTATTTTCTTGATGAATGTGATTTATGCATTGTAAACTGCTTGGATCCTTTTAGGCCGTTATGCGGTATATAAATTTTTTAATAAACATAAACATTCAACCATACCTACACAACAAAGCAACCATCAACCAGGAAGCAATCCCAACATAAGATGATGTACAACAACAATGCAATTAACCTAGAGAATATCTCCACAGACCTTTCTAACCTAGCAGCATCATCAAAATCAAACTCTCAATCTGTTCACGAAACTGTCATTGACTGTAACACTGAGGTACAAAACCCTAAATAAAGGGCTAGTCCTAGTCAAAGAAATCAAATACTACCCCCACAAATATTCCTCCCCCTGGTTTACTGATGACTTAAGAACTAAGAAAAGAAAACTAAGGTGAGCGGAAAGGAAATGGTACAAATCCAGACTTGACAGTAACAGATTCAAATGGAAGGAACTACATGAAGAATATAAAAAAGCCACCCTAGAGTCTAAAAAGATGTATTATGCTGAACAACTATCAAGGATCTGCAGTAGATCAAAAAGTCTTTTCAAACAAACAAAAAAGATACTCATAACATCACAAGGAGACAACCAGTACCTTAACACTGAACTTGACAGTGAAATACTCTCAGACTACTTTGCTGACAAAGTAGACAAAATACGGTCTCATCTTGACTCTGCCACGCTGCAGACATTGCCCCCTTCACTTAGACAAAATAATTAAAACCACAACTGGGAACCTAACTAATTTCAAAACAGTCTCCTGCAACAACATTGCTGAAATACTAAACACAATTCACCCTCCTGGCTCCAACCAAGACTCCTGTCCACCACATCTCCTAATGGCGGTGAAAGACACCTTTGTAGACTCTATCCTTCCTCTCATCAACACCTCATTACAAACAGGCATAGTGCCCTCAAACTGGAAGTCAGCAGTTATCAGGCCAATCTTGAAAAAACCAACACTCGACCCTAATGTGGCCGACAACTTTAGACCTGTCTCCAACCTACTCTTTGTCTCCAAGATCCTGGAGAAAACAGTGTTAAACCAATTACTTTCCTTCATCACCAAACAAGGGGCCCTATCTGCCTTCCAATCAGGATTCAGCAAATTCCACAGTACTAAAACCATCCTTCTAGATGTCATCGATGACTGCTGGAAACTTATGGACAAAGGTAATGATGTCCTTTTGGTGCTTCTAGATCTCAGTGCATTATTCAACACTATTGACCATTCTCGCCTCACTGAACAGCTATCTGAAATTAAAATCTGAGATATTGCGCTATAATGGTTCTCCTCGTTCCTGAAAACCAGATCTCAGAGTGTTCTGCTCAACAACACGCTATCAAAACCAAAACCAATCAAATATGGTGTTCCATAGGGAGCTCTACTATCCCCCCTATTATTCAATCCCTACATTAGACCTGTCCTAGACATAGCCTGCAAATATCAAATACAGATTCACTCCTTCACGGATGACATCCAACTGTACCTACTGCTAGGAGAAGCCCATGATGCCCAGATTGAGAAACTCCTAAACTGCCTTTCAGAAATCAAAAACTGGATGTCCGTCAATAAACTTCAACTAAATACCTCCAAGACGGAACTCCTATGGATCCAAAAAGAACACTGCGACCGTGCCCATCACTTGCTGTACTGGGACTCAACTAACCTAACTGCAAAAGACCAAGTGTGCAGCCTAGGAATACATCTTGACTACAACCTGTTGCTCTCCAACCATCTCTCTCAGGTGGTATCTTCCTCATTTTACTACCTGTGACAACTCCGAAAAATAAGGAACTACTTTTCAGAATCTGAGTTTGCCAACTATTCTATGCACTTGTATTCTCATACATGGATTACTGCAATGCGCTATTCAATGGTCTCATGTCAAAGAATGTACGATGGCTCCAGTGTGTTCAAAACATGGCAATCAGGCTTCTAAAAAACCTTTATGCCCATGACCCTGTCTCTCAGGCTCTAGCATCAGCTCACTGGTTGCCTATAGCTAAACTTTGTGTCTTCATGGGCCTGATGCTAGCGTTCAAATCCTTGCATGACATGGCACCAGGCTATGTGATGGCTAAACTTCCTCCATATGTGCCAAACCGATCCCTCTGCTCCCAGGATGAAATATGCCTCAAAATGACCCCTGGTCGTGTCTTTCAATTACAAATTGCCAAATAATGGTCTACTCCCATTTCATACCAAGCCACTGGTATCGACTGCCATCACAGATCAGATCTCTTGAAGGTCTCCTCAACTTCAGAAAAGCAATAAAAACATACCACTTCATCTGCCCCCCCCTACCCTTGATCCATGGACTACCAAGAATTGTATATTGGTAACTGAACCAGTCTGTGTCGCGTAAAGATAACTACACCTATATGCCAACTAGGATGAAAACTTGCATTGTAATCTTGTACTGATATTATGTATGTTTAACCTGTAACCCATTCTGCGTTCTTGGGGACAATGGGATAGAAAACGAATTAAATAAATAAATAAGCCACACCCACCTTCCAGTTTAAATGCCTAGAAATATATTGCCTGAATTTCTCAGCAAGGATTTGTTTACCTGCCATAGTAAGATGCAGCCCATCATTATAATGTAGTCTCTTGTTTTTCCATGCATTTTCTTTTCTCCCTTTTCCATATGTCTAACAAATTGTAAAAATGTTTCTTTAAAGGGATATCTTAAAAACAAAACAAAACAGAGAAAGACAAGAAATATCATAGAAACTGGAATGCATGTGTGTCTGGAGTTTATTATTTCAGAAGTTATATTTATTGGCAAGTTTTGGCTTGGTGTGAAGATTACTAGAGAAGAGCAATCAATCTGTTAATGAGACATTGCTTATCTGAACTGATTGTGACTCAACTTTACACACTCTTCATGATGTTTAACTGCCATTCAGCCTAATTTGGAGCATACTAGGTGTCAAGAAAGGTTTCTAGATAGCTTTGAAAAGTGAGAAAACCATTAAAATCCCAGACTGATAATTCTGAAACTGCCAGTCCTTATTAGTTAGTTGTCAGTATCTGGTAGCTATATGCTGGGATATATTCTGGCAAATTTATGTCTCAGAGGTAGGATTTTATAAGAAAATAAATCATTAAAAAGACAATTTAACTTTCCAGCTTTCTAATCTAAGTTTCCACTTTAGTTTAGGTCTATAGTTGTATTAAAAGACTGTGGAGATAAATGGCTGATCCAATAATAATTGATCTTCTACCAGATAATTTTAGAATCCTTACGCTAAACCGTGAGGGCATAAAAGGAGGAGGATTAGCAATTATTCTTAAGGAAGGATTTGAGTTCGACCTATTGGATTCCAAAATAGCCAATCAACTAGAAATTTTAGCCTGTAAAATCAGTAACAATGAACTAGAAGAATCCCTATCTTGCATATTATTCTATGTCCCACCGTAAAGCTGGCCAAAAGCCAAAGAGGACTTCTGTGAATTTGTTCTACATAATTCAATTAGTCCTTCCTACAATATCATCACAGGAGACATAAACATACACCTAGATGAAGAGGACTTTCTATCCCTACTTAATTACAATCTCCCTTTACCCATACAAACACATGAAAAAGGCCACCACTTAGATGTGGTAGCCATGTCCACAAAGGAAATTCTAGACCCTGCCATCTCTCTACCTGATGGCACCTGGTATCATGATATCTGGTCTGACCATTTTACTTATTATTTCAAGTTAATCTGGACTAATTTAAAATCTAAAACGCATCCGAGGATAAAAGTTTTCAAGTTTTTCAAGTTTTATTAGTACTGCGTCCTGCACTGGTTACCGTACATGAAGAAGAACACGGTACTACTCAAAAGGGTCCAGAGAAGAGCGACTAAAATTGTTAAGGGGCTGGAAGAGTTGCCATACAGTGAGAGATTGGAGAAACTGGGCCTGTTCTCCCTTGAAAAGAGGAGACTGAGAGGAGACATAATCGAAACATTCAAAATACTGAAGGTAATAGACTTAGTAGACAAAGACAGACTGTTCACACTCTCCAAGGTCGGGAGAACGAGAGGGCACTCTCTAAAGTTGAAAGGGGATAGATTCTGTATGAACATAAGGAAGTTCTTCCTCACACAGAGAGTGGTAGAGAGCTTGAATGCTCTTCTGGAGTCTGTTATAGAGGAAAATACCCTCCAGGGTTTCAAGACTAAGCTGGACAGGTTCGTGCTAAACTGGGATGTACGCAGGTGAGACTGGACTCATTTAGAGGTCTTTGACCTGGGGGCCGCTGCGTGAGTGGTCTGCTTGGCAGGATGGACCATTGGTCTGACCCAGCAGTGGCAATTCTTATGTACTTAGACATTTTTTTTTATTATGCCCCTCCAAATATATATTTTATATTTATTTAATTATATCATAAGTGGTTTACATTCAGGTACTTTATACTTTCCCCATTAGTGAGCACTAGATCAGTGGTCTCAAACTTGCGGCCCGCCAGGTACTATTTTGAGGCCCTCAGTATGTTTATCATATTCACAAAAGTAAAATAAAACAGTTTCTTGATCATATGTCTCTTTAGCTATAAATTATAATATTATTATTAAGACTTAGCCAAAAGGAAAGATTTATAAACTATAAAGAGTTTTACCTCATGCAAAATTGTCATTTCTTTAATAAGACATTAATTATTTTTTCTGAGGTCCTTCAAGTACCTACAAATCCAAAATGTGGCCCTGCAAAGGGTTTGAGTTTGAGACCACTGCATAAGATCCAGCATAGCTTCTTCCCTCATGGGTTCCATCACTATTTGTCTGAGTAGAGTCCCTTGAAGGGCATCCACGATCTCTCTACTTCTTTCCGAATCTGTAGATTGAAACTTGCAGTCAACATCCGCACCTAACATCAGCACCTCCCCTTTCCCCCCCAACTTTTGGATATCTGCAACCAGATCTGTATCAATTAGCTAGGATTGAGTCGATCCATATTGCTTTTCAGAGCGATCCATATTGCTTCTTCCTTTCCCCAGGCCCCCTGCATTTCAGTTGCTTGGATATTAGTTTTTACATAAAGAGCTACTCCTCCTCCTTTTGGCCATCTCTATTTTAATACATCACACCCGCTCATCTCCAGCTCTTTTCTAAATTGGAAACGGTGAGGTGAACCCCTCAGCGTCTTTTAGCTTATTTCACCGACCCAATCACAAACCACTGGTTTAAAAAAGTTAGTTTCAGAATAGTGATGTCCTCTCTATCTTTAATTCCAAAGGGGTCACTATGTTTAACCTATATATCCAGGACTGTTCTCTATAATTTAACACTTTCTCTATATTAGTGATGGGTTGAGTGACGCATCATCTGAAAACAAAACAAAACATTGGGGGAGTCAGTACCATCAACAGAGGTAGAGTCAGAGGTCAAGGAAAACAATATCAATGTTCACAGGAAAAAAAAACCCATTGTAGCTAGGAAGGATCAAGACACATATTTATTATTTATTCAATTTTTTATACTGTTCTCCCAGGGGAGTTCAGAATGGTTTACATGCATTTATTCAGGTACTCAAGCAGTTTTCCCTCTCTGTCCCAGCAGCCTCACAATCTAACTAATATGCCTAGGGCAATGGGGGAATTAAATGACTTACCCAGGGTCACAAGGAGCAGTGTGGGTTTGAACCTACAACCTCAGGGTGCTGAGGCTTTAGCTTTAACCACTGCGCCATACTCTCCCCTACATACAATGCAACATCATCATTAACTTTTCTTACATCAATAGAACTTGCAAATGAACAAGTAAAAGTGTTAGAATTAGGGTTAGGATTTGTACCCCTGGATCCCTTTCATTTGAAAGTAGTTTTTGGTTTTTTTTCAAATTGTTAAGAAACTACATTTGAAGATCTATTTTCTGGATGACCCCCATTACTGCTGATTGCTCTAATGTTAAGTTTATTTCCCAATGGGTATCACTGGGAGTGATGAATGCTGTGTTTTCTACTTTTTGTGATTTAGTTTTGAAGGATTTTGATAAGTGTATGAAAAAAAAATCTGACAAAAAAGTTGGAATTTAAATGGAAAAGGAAAAGAAGCACCAAATCAATTGCAACAGCATGATCAGTTGATAATTTGCAAAACTGATAAAGGAGGGGCAGCAGTGATCCAGTCTAGAGAAGCAAGGTGTCAATTGTCTGGTGCAAGTGCATATAGAAAATTGGAGAAGGATCCTACACCTGATTTAATAGCAGAGATGAAAGCACTAATAGTAGAAAAATATAAATAAGCTTCAATTTTTGGTAGAAAAATATCCAAAGGTGCCAAAACTATTTTATGCCTAAAATCCATAAAAATATGAGAGCCCCTCCTGGACATAAGAACATAAGCAGTGCCTCTGCCGGGTCAGACCAGAGGTCCATCCCGCCCAGCAGTCTGCCCCCGCGGCGGCCCAACAGGTCATGACCTGCCTTAATCACCAGAAGGGGCCCCCTTGCCCCCTAGGTTTCTCATCGAAGTCCTATCTTCCCATCAATGTCCTAACCCTCCGGCCTTGCACCTGCACGACCTGGTGAGCTGTCTATACTTATGCAACACCCCAGCACCTCCCTCAGTACCCCACGATCCCCTTTTCCCTCAGGAATCTGTCCAATCCCTGTTTGAATCCCTGTACTGTACTCTGCCGGATCACTTCCTCCGGGAGCGCATTCCATTTGTCCACGACCCTTTGGGTGAAGAAAAACTTCCTTGCATTTGATTTGAACCTATCTCCCTTCAGTTTCTCTGAGTGCCCCCTCGTACCTGTCGTCCCTTTTAGTCTGAAGAACCTGTCCCTGTCCACCCTCTCTATGCCCCTAAGTATTTTGAAGGTCTCTATCATATCCCCCCTGAGCCTCCTCTTTTCTAGAGAGAAGAGCCCCAGTTTATCCAGCCTCTCAGCATATGGGCAGTTTTCCAGCCCTCTTACCAGTTTCGTTGCCCTCCTTTGGACTCTCTCAAGAACTGCCATAGAACATCCCATAGTAAATACAAAACAATCAGTGACTGAGCCATTATCAAAGTTTATAGGTCATTTTTTGAGGGCTGAAGCGATGAAAGTTCCATATTATTTACAAGAACATAAGCAATGCCTCTGCTGAGTCTGACCAGAGGTCCATCGCGCCCAGCAGTCCGCTCACGCGGCGGCCCATCAGGTCCAGGACCTGTATAGTAATTCTCTATCTATACCCTTCAATGCCCTTTTCCTTCAGGAAATCATCTAATCCCTTCTTGAAACCCAGTAGCGTACTCTGTCCTATCACACCCTCTGGAAGCGCATTCCAGGTGTCCACCATCCTTTGGGTGAAGAAGAACTTCCTAGCATTGGTTCTGAATCTGTCCCCTCTCAATTTTTCTGAATGCCATCTCGTTCTTGTAGTTTTTGAGAGTTTGAAGAATCTGTCCCTCTCCACTTTCTCTATGCCCTTCATGATCTTGTACGTCTCTATCATGTCCCCTCTAAACCTCCGCTTCTCCAAGGAAAAGAGCCCCAGTTTCTCTAATCTTTCAGGATATGAAAGGGTTTCCATACCTTTTATCAGTCACGTCGCTCTCCTCTGAACCCTCTCGAGTATCGCCATATCCTTCTTAAGGTATGGTGACCAATATTGGACGCAGTACTCCAGATGCGGGCGCACTATAGCCCAATACAACGGCAGGATAACATCCTTCATTCTGGTTGTAATACCTTTCTTGATAATACCTAGCATTCTGTTTCTTAGAGGCCGCTGCACACTGTGCCGATGGCTTCATTGTTTTGTCCACCAGTACCCCTAAGTCCTTCTCTAGGCTACTTTCTCCCATTACCAGCCCTCCCATCGTATAGCTGTACATCGGGTTTCTGTTTCCTACATGCAAGACTTTACATTTCTCTACATTAAAGTACATCTGCCATTTATTCGCCCACTCACCCAGTTTGTTCATGTCCCTTTGTAAATCTTCACAGTCCTCTTTAGTTTTAACCCCACTGAAAAGTTTTGTGTCATCTGTGAATTTTATAACCTCGCACTTCGTCGCTCTTTCTAGGTCATTAATGAATACATTGAACAACCACGGTCCGAGTACCGACCCCTACGGAACACCACTCGTGACCCTTCTCCAGTCCGAGTAGTGGCCCTTCACTCCTACCCTTTGCTTCCTACCCGCCAACCAATTTTTGATCCATCAATGTACATCTCCTTCCACCTCATGGTTCTTCATTTTCCGTAGGAGGCGTTCATGGGGTACCTTTTCAAAGGCTTTTTGGAAATCCAAGTATATGATGTCTATGGGGCCCCTTTGTCCATTTGTTTGTTAATTCCTTTGAAGAAGTGCAGTAAGTTCATTAGGCACAATCTTCCCTTGCAGAAGCCATGTTGGCTTGTTTTCATCAGTTTATTTCTTCCTAGATGCTCTTCAATGCTGTCTTTTATCAGTGCTTCCGCCATCTTTCTCAGGACTGAAGTCAGACTTACCGATCTATAGTTCCCCGAGTCACCTCTCGATCCTTTTATAAAGATGGGCGTAACATTTGCTATCTTCCAATCTTCCAGGATCACCCCTGTTTTCAGGGATCAATTACAAACCTGCTGTAGTATTTCCGCTATTTCTTCTTTTAGTTCTTTCAATACCCTAGGGTGGATTCTGTCCAGGCCTGGAGATTTGTCAGTTTTTAATCTATCTATCTGCTTGAGTACGTCTTCGAGGCTTACCTCCATGGATGTTAATTTTTCTGCTTGATCTCCTTTAAAGATTTTTTCAGGTTCCAGCATGTTGGATGTGTCCTCTCTTATAAATAATGACGAAAAGAACATGTTTAGTCTATCCGCCACTTCTTTTTCCTCCTTCACCACTCCCTTCCTATCTCCTTCATCCAGCGGTCCCACCTCCTCCTTTGCACATTTTTTGTATATTTTGGATCAATACAAGGACCATTACAAGAGATGTGGTTAGTTCTGCTGGATATTACTTCACTCTATACAAACAAGAGGGAGCACTGCAGATTATTGAGGAAAGTTTAAAACAGAGAAGTGATTCACAAAGAATTTCAACATGGTTTCTTATGAAGCTGGCTGAATGGGTGATTAACAAGAGTTATTTTTGTTATGAAGGACAATGCTATAAGCAGATAGAAGGGGTAGCGATGGAGGCTACTCTGGCCCTTTCAGTGGAGACATTGTATGTGGTAAAATTTGAAAAATTAGTTATATATCCTTCAGAATTTTTTTTTAAGGATTCCATTATTGCAGAGATTTCTGGACGATATCTTTTTCTTATGGATTGGTTCTGAACAAAATTTACAAGTGTTTTTTTTTTTTATAATGGCTGAACATGCAAGATCCAAATCTCTACTTTGTGATATCTCACACATTTCAAAATATTGAATTTATGGATTTATGGATAAATAAAAACATTTATAAGTTTCAGAGATCTTTAGATAGAAAAACAGTTGAAAGGAATACATTACTACATTTCTCAAGTTTCCACCACTACCATTTGAAATTTACATTATCTATTTGTCATTTTATAAGAGCTTGCAGATTATGTTCCACACTGGATGTATTTAAAAAACAGGCAAAAATATTGCAGGAATGTTTTGAGGTGCAGGGTTATCCTGAGTGATTAAACAGGCATATTTGAGATAAAGGTTTGCCCAACAGGACCTTCTGTTGAGATTGTGCAGAAAAAAAGAAGAAAAGTTAAACATATGTTTATAGTGTTTTATGTTTTTCTAATTCTGTGGGACTGTTTGTTACAATTATGAAAACACTGGCCAATATCCCTGTTATGCTGATTTCCCAATGATTTCACACCAATACAAAATCCCAGGGGGTGAAAAATCAATACAATGCTAACAATCCCTCTATTTCAATTTAGGATGGTGGGTAACAAGATTGTATAGTCTCAAAGGGGACAAATAACCTCTGTCTCTTAACCTAAAATATTAATTTTTTTGTAGATATACCCTCAGTGCAAAAGTAAAAGCTATCTGGATTCAGGAAAACCTGAGTTCCAGGCTTAAACCTATATATGGGAGGTCCTATCTCAAGCCTCTTTAGCACCATTACAGGTGTACATCTTGTGCTTTCAAATAATAACAGTGAACCCACTAATAAGTGTTTCTGTGACTAATAATTGATAATACAAAATTGAAATCCACCAAACTAAATAGGTGCTCAAACCAGCAATTTCATAGTACTTATCTCAGGCACTCCTCAGGTTCATAACGTTTCTTTGAGTGATGACTCTCCCTGTACTTCTCCCTGGCTTGTATTCACAGCTGGGTGCTGTGGCTCTACTGCAACCGGTTTCAGGATAATTCCCTTCTTCGGGAGCCTTCTCTTCAGGGTCTGTTTAAATCGTGCCTCAACAGGATGAATGAGGAAAAAATGCCTCAGAGAAAATCTATGGTGCCGTCAGCGAGGCAGAGGGGCAGAGATGACTCTGCTTTATAGCAGCTGAGCCAAACAACATGCGTCTGACGTGTTGTTTTGAATAACTTTATCAACACCAGAGTAAATGCACACAAAAGGAAAAAAAGAAAAAAGTTAAACAGTGAATGGAAAAACTTTGCTCTCATAATAACATGCTCTATTCCAAATAATCATTAAGTCCCCCAGATACTACAGTATCCAATTCCAGAATCCAATACAGTTCCCGTTTGTGTAAGTATATTCTCCTGTTACCAATGAAAGATTGAAGAATGCGTTCAATCACTAACCATCTGAGATCTTGAAACTTGTGGGACTTCTCTATACAGTGGGACACCATTGGGGCATTAATGATAGCCTAACCTGTTCTTGTGTTCAATGAGTCTAGTACGTACTTGTCTCATGGTACATCCAACATACTGTGGCAAATCCAGGATGAAGTCAGAGTTTTCTCCCTTGAATAGCCAGGATTTGCACATGGCTATGTTTGAGGTTCTGTCCCTTTAAGGCACTCAGATTCTAGAGGTAGGGATATTTGCTTGCTCCTCAGTATGAAGTGCCTGATACTATTTTACCACCCTGGCTTGGGCATGGCCTAGAACTGCTTAAAGTCAGGCTCAGGTTTTAGAGTAGGGGGAGCAGGAGGAGAAGCAGGGACGAGAGCTACAGAAAACAGGGGGCTTCAGAAGGAGAGTATCTGAGAGCAGGCAGACCATGAGCCCAGCTAGGCACCAGCAGGTGCTGCCTACTAAAGCTGCCAGAAGACTGGGATATGCAGGAAGTGGGTGAAAGTCCTCCTAACCCAGCTACTGAATTTAACTCAATGCCAGAAGCTATGGTAATGGGAGAAGGCATATTTGAGTTCTCTGAAGCTGTAGAGGTTTTGCAGATTGATTGAGCATGTAAGTTATATTCCTCTCTCATTCTACTGTCCTGCATTCTAAGAAAGGATTTGTGTTTTGGAAAAGCACATACAGAAGCAAAAGTATTTGAATTTGTTTCATGCTGGTAGCAGGGTACTTTTCCATCTGTGCTGATTATTGTGCTCCATTCAGCTGTGTTGCGCCGAGTGGTTGCCACGGAAACCAGTAGCAGATTGAGGTCTGCAGGCTGGGAGCTGAATGCTGTCCTGTTTGCTGCTAATGTTTTCACCATTCTCTGTATGAGTCAATCTACATGAGGTTTAAAGCTGCGTAAGGATATCATAACACTCTTAAGAAATATACTGCCTGCTTTTGTCTGCCAATTAAGAACTGTGGCTAAAAGCCTTGAGCACTCCTGTTTTACTGCCTGAGTGGGGGGGAGGTGCTGATAAGAAGAGCTGCAGAGACTGCTTGAAGCACGTTGTGTGCAAGCCAGCTTAACAACAAACGCAAGCTGGAATTTACAAACTAGAGCATTGTAATTTTGGTGAAGCATTTACTTTATATTATTGTGTTACTTTTTGGTCTCCTGATTTTTCCAGTGAAGCTAACTGGGACAGTCTGGTCAAGTTTCATTTTTGTTCAGATATTAAGAACTGTGTATTGCATTTGAACAGTTTTGGCAATACTCTTGACCATTGTTTATTTATGAAAACCTGATTTGGCCAGTGACCTAAATAAATCTTTATTTTGATTTTGAAGCCATTCTGACTGGGTGTCTGTTTGTCGGAAGAAAATCTGCTGTACTTCCCTAGTTCGGTAAAAGTCCTAAAGGGGACCCTCAAGCTATAGAGGGTACGCTGGGGAGAAGATTGTCACAGCCCAATGCGCTAACCAAGCCAGTTAGGTGCTTAGGGGTGACAAGTTATAAGTGGCCAATCACCTTATCAATGTGAGACCTATTGTTGAAGAAAGGGGCAATGATACTCCTTTAGGACACAGGGCATGTAATGACTGCAGTATGTGTGCTATCTCTTTACATGTGGATTCATTGACCAACCTGAGTAATGGCAAAATTTACAGATTGAGGGGAGCCACAACATGCAAATCTTATCTAAACTAAACTAAACTTTAAGTTTATATACCGCATCATCTCCACGGATGTTGTGGAGCTCGGCACGGTTTACAAGAACTTAAAATATAGGAAGAGAAGGAAAAAAAAGGTTTACATGAACTTATATATAGAAGAGAAGAGTAAGGGGGGATTTGCCTGCATAGCGAATAACGTGTAGAGAGGGGAAGGATAATTTATACCTTTGGGTGGGTCTGGTAGAGTCAGGACTCGAGGAGTTATAAAATAGTAGGATTAAGGGAGGAAGGATGCCGTGAATGATCTTAAAAGCCAGGCAGGAGCATTTGAAATGGATCCTGGAAATCACTGGGAGCCAGTGAAGTTTGGCTAGGAATGGGGAGACATGGTCAGACTTGCGTTTTGCAAAGATCAACTTGGCTGCAGTATTCTGGATTAGCTGGAGTCTTTGAAGACTTTTTTGATAGGCTTAAGTAGATGGCATTGCAGTTTGGAAAGGATGATGGATTGGACAAGGACGGCGAAATGTTGTTGGCGAAAAAAGGATCTTACTTTCCTCAGCATGTGGAGGCTGAAAAAGCATGATTTAGCCAAGGTGGTCATTGAGGGAGAGAGAAGAATCGATATTGATGCCAAGGACCTTGCTTGAGAACTCAAGCTGCGGTGAGGTTCTGGTTTGTCTCAAGGAGGACAAGGATGTCATCAGCGTATGTGTAGATTGTTTCAAGGGGGGATAATTGGAGGAGTTTCAGGGAGGACATATAGATGTTAAAAAGAATAGGGGATAGGGGTGATCCCTGAGGGACACCGCAAGATGGTGTCCAAGGAACGGACATGGTGCCATTTGTGTTGACAATGTAGGAGCGAGAGCGTAGGAAGTTTGAGAACCACTTTAGGACGGTGGATTCAATTCCTATTTCGGAAAGTTGATAAAGTAGTATGTCGTGGTGGACAACATTGAAAGCTGCAGAGAGATCGAATTGTAATAGGACAGCGAATTTGTTACAAGAATGTAGTTGTTGCACCTTAGAAATTAAGGAAACTAGGAGGGATTCGGTGCTGAAGCTGGGTCTGAAGCCATAGTAGTAGGGATGGAGGATGGAGAATCTCTCTAGGTAAGAAGAGAGCTGGGTGGTGACTATAGCTCTAGCAGTTTAGTTAGGAGAGGGATATTTGCTATGGGGCGGTAGTTAGATGGTAAGGAAGGGTCGAGATCGGCTTTTTTCAGAAGAGGGGACAAGGCAATGTGCCCCATTTCTGTGGAGAACAGGTCCGATAGTAAAGCAGAATTTATAAGCCTGGTAAGGGAGGAGATGGCCTGCGCGGGAATGCTGTCGTAAAGGTAGGAAGAGAAAGGATCCAGGATGCAATTGCAGGATTTCAGTTTGAGACAGAGTTTAGAGATCTGGGATTCGGATACAAGTTCAAAGAGAATCTAGAGAAGTGATTTATGGAATTATTTGCCCTTGTCCACTTATGTATGTTGAATGTCCACACATGTGCAGAAGACCTCCAAATGGTCCCTGAGATGCCAGTAGGGGGTGCCAGTAGGGAAGAGAGCTGGAGAGGAGAGGCACTGGTGCCAGCTGATTGCCTACAGCAGTGTTTCTCAACTACTTCAACCACAGACCTCCCTAGGCCCACCCAAGCTATGCCCCAGATCCCATCTCCTTTACTAATTGTTATCTCTGCCTGCTGGCCTGAACCTTCCTCTTTATTAGAATTGATGAGAGGGGAAGGCTCCTCAGCCTGGCGCTCCTGCATCCTCTTTACGGCATCAGGCAGCAGGGAGAGCAGAATTCGGTGGTGGTGGCTTGGGGGCCTGTTCCCCGATTGCGGCGGCGGTGACTTGGGGGAGGGCAGGGAGAAAGAAAGATAAAGAAAGAAAGGGGGGCAGGGAAACAGAAAGAAAGAGAGGACAGAAAGAAAGAAAGACATACAGAAAGAAAGAAAGGCGGCATGGAGAGAGAAAGACAGGCAGAAAGAAAGAAATGGGGTTATATTTGTCTATTTTTGTATAGTTGTTACTGAGGTGACATTGCATAAAGTCATCTGCCTTGAACTCTTTGAAAAAAAACCCCAGAATATAATTAATTAACATTTTATCTGCGTACAGTGTGTTTTGTTAAATTTTATTGTTGGTAGATCATTTTGACTTGGTCATTTTAAAAGTAGCTCACAAGCCCAAAAAGTGTGGGCATCCCTGGTGTAGTAGATATATACAGTAAATATACATACATAAGAATAGCCATATATATACATAAGAATAGCCATATGCATATATATATATATATATATATATATATATATACATAAGAATATATGTATATATATATATATATATATACACATACATACATATACACATATGTATATACATACATATATACGTACATATATACATATGAATATACATACATATGTATGTATATATATATACACATATATATACATACATACATTTATACATATGTATATATACATATATATATATATACACACATATATATACATACATATATATACATACATATATATATATACATACATACATATATATACATAAGAATAGCCATATACATACATACATACATATATATATACTGTGGAAACAGGATACTGGGCTAGATGGACCATTTGACCCAGTATGGCTATTCTTTTATATATATATATATATATAATAATAAAATGCTAAGCGCGCATGCGCACTCTTACTGCCGTGTTCCCTGATCCCTGATCTGTAGGTCTGTGGTCGGCAGGAGTGCGCATGCGCACTTACAACGGATCTCTCTCTCGCAGACCCCAAGGTGATGTGCGGGCTTGCCGGCTCCGGATGCCTTACACTTGATGGACAAAGTTTATTTTATGCAGACGGGGATCGAGAGATGAGCCGCAACGACGTTTTAGAAACTAAAAAATAAACTTCGCAAAACAACTAAGGAAGCCATTCTGAAAGCGTCGCACCCTTCCTCAATGCACCTGAACCCCCGTTGCTCCTCCCATCCCTTCCCGCCATCTGACCGACTCACTTAGTCCCTTGCCGCCCACCCCTTCCTGTGGTCCCGACAAACCTGCTGACTCCAAACCTGCCGATTCCAGCAGCATCCACAGCACTCTACACACGTTGCTTCGGGGCCTTCTATTGCCCTAATTTGCTCTGCCGCGTCTCTGATGATTTCATCAGGGACGTGCCAGAGTACATCAGGGCAGTAGAAGGCCCCGAAGCAACGTGTGTAGAGTGCTGTGGACGCTGCTGGAGTCAGCAGGTTTGTCGGGACCGCAGGAAGGGGTGGACGGCAAGGGACTAAGTGAGCCGGTCAGATGGCGGGAAGGGATGGGAGGAGCTGTGGACGCTGCTGGAGTCAGCAGGTTTGTTGGGACCGCAGGAAGGGACTAAGGGAGCCGGCCAGAAGTCAGGAAGGGAAAAAGGGGATAGGGGGAAATGCTGCAGCTGCAGAGGGAAGTGGTGTGGGCGGAGGGAAATGGAGGGGAGGGAATGATGCGGCTGCTGTACAGGGAAGTGGGGGGAGGGAAATTCTGTTGCTGCTGCACAGAGAAGTGGGATGGGGAGGGAAATGGAGGGGGAGAGAATGTTGCTGCAGTTGCTGTACAGGAAAGTGGAGGGGAGGAAAATGCTGTTGCTGCTGAACAGAAAAATGGAGGGGGAGGGAATGCTGCTGCTGCACAGGGAAATAGAGGGGGGAGAGAAATGCTGCTGCATAGGGGGCAGGGAGAGAGACAGATAGAAAGACAGACAGCAGGAGGGAGGGAGACAGAAAGAAAAGAAGAAAGACACAGAAAGACAGACAAAGGGGGCCAGGGAGAGAGACAGACAGAAAGAAAGACAACGGGAGGAAGAGAGACAGAAATAAAGAAAAACAGACAGACATATATTCTAGCACCCGTTAATGTAACGGGCTTAAATACTAGTATATATATATATATATATATATATATATATATATATATATATATATATATATATATATATATACACATACATAAGAATAGCCATACTGGGTCAAATGGTCCATCTAGCCCAGTATCCTGTTTCCACAGTGGCCAATCCAGTTCACAAGTACCTGGCAAAATCCCAAATAGTAGCAACATTCCATGCTACCAATCCCAGGGCAAGCAGAGGCTTCCCCTATGTCTGTCTCAATAGCAGAGTATGGACGTCTCCTCCAGGAACTTGTCCAAGCCTTTTTTTAAAAAAACAGCTACATTATGTTAACCACTGCTATCACATCCTCTGGCAATGCGTTGCAGAGCTTAATTATTCTCTAAGTGAAAAAAATATTTCCTCCTATTGGTTTAAAAAGTATTTCCCTGTAACTTTGAATGTGCCCTAGTCTAATTTTTGATGGAGTATAAAATTGATTCTCTTCTATATTGATTCTTGTTCTATACCTTTAAAGGTGAGGGTGTGGCACAGTGGTTAAAACTACAGCCTCAGCACCTTCAGGTTGTAGGTTCAAACCCACACTGCTCCTTGTGACCCTGGGCAAGTCACTTAATCCCCCCATTGACCCAGGTACATTAGATAGATTGTGAGCCTACCGGAACAGACAAGAAAAATGCTTGAGTATTTGAATAAGTTCATGTAAACCATTCTGAGCTCCCTTGGGAGAACAGCATAGAAAATTGAATAAAATAAATAAATAATTCTGCTATATATTTTTTATGAGATAAGGCAACCAGAATTGAATACAACACACAGAAAGGGATCTAAATACACATTAAACGACAATAACACCCACAAAGAAATGTAAACGCCTCGGAACTGGGACTAATAATTCTTTATTTCAATGAAAGACCCGACACTGCCAAGAGCTGAAACATTGGCAATGTTGGACCAGAATTGAATGCAATACTTAAGGTGAGGTCCTACTATGGAGTAAAACAGAGGCATTATAACATTCTAGCCTTATTTCTCTTTGCACTTGAAAGAAATTAAAGAAATGTGGCTATTGATGTGAAATCAATGTGCAAATATACTTGAAAATGCCATCATGGAATGCATACATGAGAGAGCTTAAATCTGAGAGTGGGGGGTCACGTGATGCTTTAGACCTGAAAGGACGTGCCTCTCCTCAGCTCCGGGCTGCCTCGGCATAGAAACCTGCTTTGAGCCCTAAAAACCGCGAGCAACCCGCCGATTTCTGCCCTTAGTGCCTTCTCTTCCCTGGGAGGTGTAAACGAGCTGCTTTCTGAGGTGCCGTTCCAGGGTATGCCGACTAAATCCCAGCGGGGAGCTAAGGCCAAATCTCACGTGCCGACACCAAAGATGGCGGAGCAGCACGCGGCACCCATGTTTATGCTGCAGGAGGCTGCCGTGCAGGAGCTTACGCGATCCCTCACGCTTGTAATGGAAGACAAGCTCACAAAAATACAATCTTTTATGGAAGAAATGAGGGAGCGCTTGGAGTCTCAGTCCAATCGAATGCAGCGAGCGGAGGATCGCATAGCGCAGCAGGAGGCGCGCACGGATAATTTTGAGGAGAGGCTGCGCTCCCTGGAAACATCCACCTCCACACTAAAAGAACGTGCTGAGGACCAGGAGAATCGAGGCCGCAGAAACAATCTGCGATTCATTGGAATCCCGTCCTCGGTGAGAGATGTGGATTTGCGAGCCCGTCTTGAAACATGGCTGCCAACGGTTTTTGATATTCAGGCGCCTCTGACCCCGGTGCTGATTGAACGAGCACACCGTGTGGGAATTCGCAAAGAGGGCGAGCTACACCCGAGACCCGTGATCGCCCGGTTTCTGAACTTTGCAGTGAAAGAGCGAATCCTGTTTGCATATCGCAAAGGCACTGAGCTACAATTTGAAGGACAAAAAATCCTACTGTTCCAGGACTTTTCTCCTCACGTGTCTTACCAATGCCGAGCCATGGCTCCTTTTTGTAATGAACTTTACAAGCGCCATGTCAAGGTTACTCTCCTGTATCCGGCTCGTGCCCGGATTTTCTACAACAATAAGGTCACCTATTTGGATACTCCTCAAGCCATGGAGCAATTTATCCAAACACTTCCCCCCCCCCTGGATCTCCCCAGGGTGGGTGACTGATTTTACGTCATGCTTGATTGCTCACAACTCTTGGTACTGGACTTTTGTCTGGGGCTGTTATTTCTGATTTGTTGTTTGCTGAGGACACTGTTTAGGCTCTGCTGACCCTTGACTCGACTTGTTACCATGTGCTGGCTGTATCACATTGCCTGATGGATTTTAAGAAGAGTCGGAGGGGGTCCTGCGAGCCCTGCCTGCCCTAACGGCCAGTACGATGGTGGCTGGGACCCCTCCACAGGTGTCCTTATTTGGGAAGCATACCTCTTTATGTGCCTTTTTCATGTTACTTGTTTTTGCTGTATGTTCCTTTGCAGCTGTTTCTATGTATAAGATTTCGATGCTTAATATGACCCTACTTAGTGAAATGGGTTTGCTGTTTGTTCCTGGTTTGCACTCCTCCTGCACCCCATTATGGGCACTGGGTGATATATGTCTTTACTTAATTTGCTTAATCTTCTGTCTCTCTAGGGCTTTTCTCTCTTAACCTTATGGCCGCTTCGAGGCGGCCCGGAGCTGATATCTCTATGCTGTTATGTTGTGCAGGGGTAGACTTATTAGTCTGGGGAGGGGGGAGGGTGGGGACGGGGTTTGGGGTGGGTAGGGGGGATAGGAGTGTGTGTGATTGTGTGTTTGTATGGATGGATTGGCTGTGTACCTTATGGATGGCAGTGGCAAGGTGTCCTTTTCTCTGTCTGGATGGAGCGGCTTTTGCTTGGGTGCTTATTTTTCATTGCAGGTAAGAGGGGGGGATATGGCTGGGACGCCCCCCATTCGGTCCGCTCTGGACTTTGGATGTTTTCATCATATCCTAACCTTGCTTTTCTATCATCTTATGGCTAATCTAAATGTTAACTCTTTGAATGTGGATGGGTTCCATTCCCCGGTAAAACGAACAAAGGTTCTGGCCTATCTGAAAAGGGAGAGATGTGATGTAGCTTTCCTCCAGGAGACCCATCTGTCCACCACTGAACACCTCAAACTTCGCAGGGATTGGGTGGGACAGGTGGGTTTCTCAGCTTTCTCTTCCCGGAAGAGGGGGGTGGCAATATTGATACATAAAAACATTCCTTTCATTGTTCATAAGGAACTAAAGGACCCTAAAGGCAGATATCTGTTTCTGATTGGGGACCTATGGGGCTGCCCCCTGGTGCTGGGCACGATCTATGCTCCGAATATTTACTCTCACACATTCTTTTCTTCCTTGGTGGGCCTTTTGGCACCTTTTTCTTCCCATCAGATGATCATAGAGGGCGATTTCAATGTGGTGGCGGAGCCCCTTGTGGATCGCAAACCTGCTAAGCAGGCATCTAAAGGCCACTATGATAAAGGAATACCCTTCCTTCTTCGTGAATTGAGACTGCTCGATGCCTGGCGGACCCTGAACCCGGGGGATAGCGACTTCTCCTTTTTCTCACACCCTCATAATGTTTACACTAGAATCGATTATATACTAATCTCGGAGGGCCTATTTTCTAAGCTGTCTCGAGCTGTCATGAATGCCCCGCTGGTTTCGGATCATGCACTTCTAGGAACTACTTTTCAGTTTTCTTCGGCTTCTCCTAGTAGGGTTTGGAGGATGTCTCCCCATTTGTACTCTGATCCCAATTTTAAGAGCTATTTGGAGCGGAAGTGGGAGGACTTCTTAGCCACTAACGATACGGGGGATGTCAGCTCGGTCACGTACTGGGAAGCCGCTAAGGCTGCTATGAGGGGCCACGTACTAGCTTATTCAGCGGCCGCTAAGAAGAAACGAGACGGGGAACTGCTGGCCTTGACCGCGGAGCTGTACCAATTGCGACGTTCCCATATTTCGACTCTAACACGGGCCTCGCGGGATCGACTTCAGGTTGTAAAACATCAGTTAAATGATATCCTATCTCAAAGAGCTTCACGTAGCATTTACTTTTATAAATATAAATTGCACGCTTGAGGCAATAAGACTGGACGTCTACTCACAAATTTGATTCGACCACCTCATGCACGACATGTCATAACGTCTATCCGGGATGGGGCGGGTAGGATGTATACCCAGCAACAGGAGATCACGAACCAATTTCTCCAGTTTTACCAACAACTATACGCCGAGCAACCGCCTGATGATCAAGCTCGGGATGATTTCTTCTCAGGCCAGAGATTGCCTACAATATCTGCTTCCCAACAACTTCTCCTCAATCGGCCGATCAGTGGGGATGAATTACAAGCAGCCATCCGAAGGCTTAAATTGGCTAAGACCCCGGGGCCGGATGGTTTCAGTCCAGAGTTTTATAAGTTATTGCCCCCTGCTGGCCTTTGTTCTCTTCAGGCTTATTTTATGGGCCTTCGTTCGGAAACACCTCCGGGAAATACACACAACCGCGCCCACGTGATTATTTTGCCGAAACCTGAAAGACCTATGGATCAGCTGGGCTCTTATCGTCCCATCTCCCTCCTGAATCAGGATGTGAAGCTATTGGCTGGCATTCTGGCTTCTCGCCTTAACACAATGCTCCCTGACTTGATTCACGAGGACCAGGTGGGTTTTGTTCCTGGCAGACATGCCTCTATGAACTTGCTTAAGGTTCTTGTGGTTTTACAGCTTCCTCACCTGGCCTCAGATAAAGCCTTAATCACTAGCCTTGATGTGGAAAAGGCGTTCGATATGGTTTCATGGCGCCATCTCTTTTGGGTTCTTGAGCGTTATGGTATTTCAGGGGATTTTGTTCGCTGGGTGTCTGCCTTGTATTCGTGTCCTCAGTCGCAATTGATGATCAACGGAGGGATCTCTGCCCCCTTCCCTCTCGGCCGAGGTACCCGACAGGGTTGCCCCTTGTCACCCTTGCTCTTCCTCCTTTCTCTTGAACCTTTAGCTATCCGAATCCGGCAAGATCCGACTCTGCAGGGTTTGAATGTGGGGGGCTCGGAATTTCGAATTAGCATGTTCGCAGATGATATGCTACTTTATGTCAAACGCGCGGATGTTCATCTTCCCCATTTGATGTACATTATCAACTCCTTTGGACTGTTTACTGGCTTAAAAATAAATTATGATAAAACTGAAGCTCTTCTTCTCCATGACTCTACTCTTGATCCTTGGTATAAACGCCTGGGGGTTGGCATTGCACAAGGGAAGCTGAAATATTTGGGGATCTTATTATACCGGAATCCAAAACAGCTGTACGACGCCAATATTTCAGCGGCTATTGGTCGTATTAAAACCCTCTGTCAGCGTTGGCGCTCCCTACCCTTATCTCTGATGGGACGGGTGGCTCTGGTGAAAATGGTTCTCTTCCCTAAACTCTTATATGCACTCCAATCTGTCCCCTTTTGGGTTAGTCGAGAGGATGAGCGCCACTATAATTTCATCATCCAAAAATTTATCTGGCAGGACTGTAGGGCCCGCATAGGGTTCCATAAATTGTCTCGAAGTAAGGAACAGGGAGGGCTTGGACTCCCAGATCTACGACTCTACAATGTCGCATCGCTGTTTCGCTGGATCCACGAACAACTGACTTCACACCGTCGATACTCCCCACCAGAACTTTTGGCTTCTTGTTGCTTCCCTGTATCTTTTGTTTCTTTCCTTCATGGGAACCCGAGCACGCCGGTGTCTCTTCGTTACCCCACAATGGAATTCCTTTTCGCTTTCCGTAAGGCTTGGACGTGGTGGAGAAAGCTCCAACACAAGGTGCCTCATCTGTCACCTTTTCTGTCCCTGATAGGTAATCCCAGTTTTGTCCCGGGATTTCGGGGACTGCCGGGCCTGCGGGGACGCCTTGAACGCGACTCCACCATTCTTGACTTGTTGCACCTGGGGGGTGGTCAGTTCCCTTCCTTTTCTCATCTGTGTATCCATTGGGGGCTCACCACCACACAGGTTTATCTTTATTTCCAAATTAAGCACTATTATCAATCAATGTTAGCCACACCTCTTTCCACCTGGACCTGTGGTACTCTGGATGAGAAAGCATTACTTATTCTTCCCCCGCAGAACAAGATTGCCACTTGGTATAAAGAGAGCCGGAACTATCAAGGAGATAGCTGTCTTCAACCCGTGATAACTGAATGGTCCCGAGACCTGGGCTTACTGGTCTCTCTCCATGATTTACAAACCTTTTTCCAAAATATTTACCTCTTTATTAAAAATGTCTCGTTACGTGAGACCCAATTTAAGATTCTACACCGTACATACCTATCCAGATCCAAGGGTTTTGTCATGAAGCTTTGACCAGATGATCTGTGTGTCAAGTGTCACCTTTCCCCTGGAACCTATCTACATTCTTTTTTCCTTTGTCCTGTCTTGTCTTTCTGGACCTTAGTTCGTAAATGCCTCGATACCATTCTTGGCTGTGCCTTGATTTGGAATCCACCTGCGTTACTGCTGGGTAATACACACGATTTGTCTCTACAACAACTTAGTACTTCTTCTCAGAAATTTATCCTCCATGCAATCTTGACGGGGAAACAACTTATTCTGCAGCATTGAGCTTCGTCTGAGGCGCCTCCTGTATCGCTCTGGTCGAATAAAATGCGAACCTTGGCTCTTTATGAGTTGCAGACCTATTCTTCTCGCTCTCAGGCCCATTGGAAAGAATATTGTAACCTGTGGGAACAATTTTTGGTGTATAGCCCTATGCAATTACAGTAGGCGACTGTCTTACTGTTGCTATTTCCTGGCTTTTTGTACTCTCCTGGACCTTGACTCCATCTTTCTTTCTTTCTTTCTTATACCTTGCTCTGGTTGTGGGGTACAGGTGTGGCAGGGTGTGAATGTGGAGGGGATGGGGGGGGGACAGGTTGGATGTATGTGTGTTTGCTTGTTTTTGGATTGTACGAGTGTGATTGTGTTGGTGAGTTTGAGGGTTGCTTGCTCAAGGTATTTTATCCCGTAGCTCGGGATAACCTTGCCGCTCTTCTAAAATTTGGGCTTTTTGGTGTGCGGCACTCCTCCTTTCCCACACCTTTGGGATTGACACCGCTCGTTTTATGCTATGTATGGAGGCGAATTTTACAAGTCTGTACAGCACTGACCTGTGTTTTATGTTTGTCATGCTTATGCCTCATGTAGCTTTTCTGTGCATTCTTATCTTGCATTTTGTCTTACGCTATGTGTTGATATGCTTATTTCTGGAATTTGGAGTGTGGTTTGCCTTTTTGCTCAATAAACATGAGATTACAAAAAAAAAAAATCTGAGAGTGATGTGAGCAAGTGTAAGATGGGGCTGAAAATATGAACGGAGCGCATTTAAGAATTACAAACAAAGGACCCAATACAAGATGTATACACTGTGCTTAACTCATTATGATTGTGCCATATTTTGAGTGTCAAGCTGCCAAGGATTTATAAGGACAATAGTATTCTTTGTGCCACATGGAAAACATTAAAATTCATTAACAATTTAACATATATTCATTGGGGAAATCCTGAAAACCTGACTGGATTCGGCCCTCAAGGAGGGACTTTGGGGACCCCTGCTTTAGATGATGTGTTATCAAATGGGAAAATGCTTGATTTTTCACAACTGCAACAATCATTTGGCATTACAAAGTCTCAAGTATGTAAGTGGTTGCAGTTGAAGCAGGCCATTCAGAAGGGGTTCCTTGAGTGGCAAAATTTAAATAATCAGTATAGCTTGCCAGGTCTATGCTTCTAGACAGATTTGCTAGGGCATCAGGCCACCAAGTGGTATAAATTAATATCGGAATATATGAATAAAAAACCTAAAACTAGCCTAAAGGACATTTGAAGCATTGAGATAAAGCAGCAGATTTCTGCTACTCAGTGGCCACGGATTTGGACTTGGAAGATGAGATGTACAGCGTCAGCATCTGAGACAAACTTGTTTTTTTAAATCTGTTACATAGAGTTTTTTGGACCCCAGTTCGTTTGCAGAAGTTAGATAGTAAAAATCTAATAGATGCTGACACTGTCATCTTGAAATAGGGACACTGGATCATTTGTTGTTTTATTGTCCTTTGATACTCATCTTTTGGAAATCAATATGGGGCAAATTAATTTGATTTTGGAGTCTTCGATTCCGTTATCTTATGAGGTGGTTATCTATGGTACATTGTTGTCACTTAACCCCGCATTAGATAGAAATAAAAGCAGACTATTTGCCATAATGACCGGGATAGCCATGCAAATGGTTACTAAAAACTGAAAATTGGGATAGACTTAATTTCTCCATTTTGTAGAATTCTTTGTTTATGCTATAAATATGAAAAAATGAATGCAGAAACTTTGTGTAATAATAAGATATTTAAATTAATGTGGGATCCATTGATAAATTTTAACACTGATTAGCTGGATTATCCTATTCAATTTGCACATCCAGGGAGGAGGGTATTAATTGATAAAATGAAAGAGTTTGGGTTCTTGAATAGGGTGGGGGGGAATGTTTTGTAGTATTACTTTGAACAATTGTAAGTGCTGTCTTGAAGTCAGTTGTATGTATAATTCAAAATACACTGTTTTAATATGGAAAATTAATAAAGATTTATATATATAAAAAATGTATGCACTGTGCTGCACATGATTTGCAAAGATTCTATCAAAAGTGCTCTAGAAGTGAAGCACTATTTGAGACAATTGAAAAATTGTCTATTTTTCTTGGACACAGCATTAAGACGTGGGCTATACTGTCTTCATTCGTTTCTCCTTTAGAAACATTAAATTGCCCTAGTATAACCTTTAAAAAATTGTTCTATTATGTGGTCATCACGCTATAAATCACTAGTTGTGGGTACGTGGATATCATTAAGGCATGAACAGTGGGGCTGCAACATTTCAGAAATCAATGAAGTTAAGCTTTATTTTTCTCATGATTCTCTAAATAAAGGTAGGGTATATGTCATGTCAAAAATGACAAAGGAGCAAATTTACTCAGTAGTGTCTGAAATTTTGCTGCATTCTGAACTGACTTTGAGGAGGCCAAAAATACTCCTACGATATTGTCAGACAAATGGAGGGAGGGGAAGGTGATACAATCAAAATCTGAAGCAATGCCAAGCAAAAGAGTAAAAAGGCATGTTGATCAACTTTGTAAGGATAAGTAACTTGCTGATTCTGAAAGTTACTTCAGACTTCATATTTTTTATTAGAATTTTCATAATACGTATATACAGGAAATGACACAGGAAATAAGATGAAATACACTGTCTCTTTGCAACAGTGATAAAGACCAAGAAATGCTAACTTTTTATTCAAGTTCACATATAGGTGATTCAGCCAAACACACTTATTTGTAATGTGTTATTGGTGAGATTGGCCAACAAAAATTTGCTTCGATTACAGCAAGTGCAAAATGCTGCTGTGAGATTGTTAAAGAATCTTGTCTTTCCTGCTTGTCTGTCATACATTGGCTTCCAATCAGAAAATGGTATATGTTTAAGGCTTTAGTACTGGTTTTCAAAGTATTTCATGAAATGATTCTAGACTATCCCCCCACCTTTTTTTTCTAAGTTGCGGTAGAGGTTTCTACTGCGACTCAGGGCGCTAAATGCTCCAACGCTGCTCTGATGTTCATAGAATTCTTATGAATATTGGAACATTTAGGGGCAAATTCCATTTAGGAAGCCTACAGCTAGGCATCCACAATATAGACATCCTGCAACTTAGACGTCCAAATAGATTGAATAATAAGCAAAATTAATGACTTTAACAAGCAATAATTGAAAGTTAGATGCCCAAAGGCTGTGCCCAATTCACAGAATAGGCGTCCAGAATTTCATAGATGCACATCGGAAAAGCCACTGCAGCATCATCATAAACTAATTTTAACATTTTGTGTTTTTCTGTAGCACATTTTTGCAATTTGAAACAAATTTTAATGTTCATGATCCATAATTTATGGCACACTGTAAAACATTGGTGAATTCACCAAACTGGGGTTCATTAGGGGACCATCATTGAAATTCACTGTCCCCTCACCATCCTATTAAATATTATTAAAAATTTCAAAATGTGGTAACTTATCTGTGAATCGGATGGTTAGATCTTGATATTGTTCCCCAGCGGTGAAGAAATTAAGTTGTGTTAATAACGTGTTAAAAACCACTGTAGTAACTCCTCCGCCATCGCCCATGGGTCATGACCACCCATAACAACAAAAACAAACTTAACGAACAAACACATACAGTATGCGTAATGCCGTATTCTAATATCAGTAATGAAATAAAACACATTATCCTTAAACACTGGCCAACAGTCCAATATCATCATGTGTTAAAAGACAAACCCAAATTCGCATTCTCGAGGGCATCATACCTCGGAGAAAAGTTAAAATACAGACCATGCACCTTTGGAAATAATACATCTGAACAACCACATAAACCTTGTGGCAAATGTAAATTGTGTCATTTTGTATGGGATATCTCCCAGATTAAAATCCCTGGAGTGAAGCGGAAAAATTATAAACTGTATTCAGGGACTGACTGTGACTCTGCCGGAGTAGTTTACTGCATAGTATGTCCATGCCACAAATTTTACATAGGACAAACCTCACGCAGAATCAAAGTCAGAATATCAGAACACATTAGCGGTATACGCAATCAAAGATTATCCGCACCACTCACAACTCACTGGTTGGAAAAATCCCATGCAATTCACGATTTGAAATATACTGTGTTGCTACACATTAAGAATTTTAATGGTGACCTTTCAAAATGTTTGATAAGAAAAGAACAAAGGTTCATTTATGAGTGGGGTACACTAATGCCCAAAGGGTTGAATCACGAGATAGAGTGGTTGTCCCTTTAAATGGATTGGTACTCGTGCAATAGTCCCCTCCCCTTAAACATCACTTCCGTTTTGGTTCGTTGTGCATCCAACAGAGCTCTATATAAGGCCCGTATATAGGGTTTATGTTCATTCAGCAACAGATTTCAGCCCCAAGCTACCACAGGGAGCCGATATAAGGTAAAAGATCAATGCCATAAGATATGTATATTAGATGAGTTTATGTCGAGTAAGACTATCAACAATTAATGTAGCAGGTTCCCGTTATGAATGTTTTTATGAAGTAGTATATTTTCACGTTATAACTACCCTGTATGCTCGTTCTAACAGAGTCCTTCCCTGAAGATGATATCCATCGAAACTCGAGTCGGGGGGACACGGATAATTTTTGGAGGAGTTACTACAGTGGTTTTTAACACGTTATTAACACAACTTAATTTCTTCACCGCTGGGGAACAATATTAAGATCTAACCATCCGATTCACAGATAAGTTACCACATTTTGAAATTTTTAATAATATTTAATAGGATGGTGAGGGGACAGTGAATTTCAATGATGGTCCCCCAATGAACCCCAGTTTGGTGAATTCACCAGTCACGGGTGTTGGTTCTGAGATATTCACTATATTTAATCAAGAATTAAACAAGTTACTGTGATTATAGCACATATTGGTTTAAATTAATATCACAGTATAACAATCATATCTCTCCATATAAAAGTGACACTGTAAAACATGCCTTCTCTCAACCATAGCTCACAACTGACTGACTGCACTGAACAAGTTGAAACTTGTCACACACTGTTACTATGGTTTGATGTGCTGCTTAGTAAACACCAAAAAGTCCAACAAGACAGAGAACCCACAGGTATAAAACAGTACCAAAGGAAGTGGGAACGGACAGTGGAGTGTTCATTGTCCGTTCCCACTTGATGTGCTGCTTCCCATATTGAAGATCCTGCCTTTCCGTTCGATGGCGCTCAGCAGCAGCATTCACCATATATTTTGATTACACCTCATAAATCAGGCCGCTCAGCTAGATGAGTGCTATCTCTGAATATCAGGAAAAAGAAGAGCACCAATCCTCCTCCCAACCCCCGAATCACTGCCCATATTTCCCTTCCCCTCTCCCCGCCTGTGGAAAAATTCATCCTTCTATCCCACCCTCCATTCCCCTACTGGAAGGCCCCCTAACCCCAGAGCTCTCAATCCCCCTCCAGACTCTCCCATCATAGACCCTTTCCCAATCACCCACCTCCTATCCATGGCAAAATCTATCCTTTTCTCCCTCCCTCAAGGGCCCCCAATCCCACCAGATGTTCAGGTAGGTCTGGGGCCCCCTCTCAGACTTACTTGCATCCCTGGTAGTCCAGCAGTCTTAATGAGTACAAAAGTGCCACCCCTTGCTTCTGCCCCCTTGTGACATCTTTGGAAAATGGCTGCCATGACCTCTTGCAGTGGCTTATAAACATAGAAACATGACAGCAGATAAAGGCCAAATGGCCCATCTAATCTGCCCATCAACAGTAACCATTATCAATTTCTCTCACTGAGAAATACCATGTGCCTATCCCAAGCCCTCTTGAATTCAGACACAGACTCTGTTTCCACCACCTCTTCCGGGAGACCGTTCCACGCATCTACCACCCTTTCCATAAAAAAGCATTTCCTCAGATTACTCTGGAGCCTATCACCTCTTAACTTCATCCTATGCCCTCTCAATACAGAGTTTCCTTTCAAATGAAAGAGGCTCGACTCCTGTGCATTTACATTACGTAGGTATTTAAATGTCTCTATCATATCTCCCCTCTCCTGCCTTTCCTCCAAAGTTTACAGATTGAGATCTTTAAGTCTGTCCCCATACACTGTGACAGGAATCCTGCCAGCCCTACCATAAACAGGGAGGAAGATCATGTAATTCCCGTTAACAACCCTGTTTTCAGATATAGTAAATATCCTAAACAATGTAGATATCCTGGACAGAGCTTTAGAAAGAAGCCCGTCCCTTTAAGAGTGTCCAGAGCTAAGGCTGACATTGAGAGTGCAGGGCTCTTTAAGATCTTGCCTGTCCCTGCTAGGAGGGATCGTGGCTGCATGCCGAGGATTCCTTTTACTGAGCTTTCCTCATCAGAGAAGGGAGGGAAACAGCTGGAACAGGCAGCTGAACAAAAGCTGGAAAGGAGGCCAGTCCTTCCAGCTGAACCGGAGCCAGAACAGGGAAGTTCCCCCAATGGACTGGGAGATGGAGGAACTGGAGGAAAGCCATGCAAAGCCAGTTACAGAAGCCCAACCTGAGGATTATGTCATGGAGTTTCAAGAGGACTATGCTTTGCCTGATTGTGGAGAAGAGAGGATGGTGTGAGTAGGCTGTTAAGCCAATCAGTTATTTTTTCTTTTCACTGGAGTTTGCATTTTGATGGGGGAGGGGGGGGTTCCTCAAACTTGCCTGAGTGTTTGTGCTGGGGATATTGTGGGGTGTGTCCAGCCACCCTAAGAACTATAAAGCAGTAGCTGAAATTTTGGGTTTTGTTTTATTTTTGGAGTAGCTTATGCACTGCTCAGAGTTGTGCTTTGGGAGTGAGGAATAATACCAGAGCTTGTCTTTTGGGAGGGCAGCAACACCTGAGGTGTACAGGCCTATCTCCTCCCAGCCTGTTGGGGATTTGGTCATACCCAACAGGGCCACAGCTAGAGCCAGTTAATGTGTTTTTCTCAAAGGAAAAGTGTTTGTTTAATGCACTGTTTTGATAGGCCCAAGAGTGGGGCCAGAAGGAAAAGTTTTGGACTTTTGGTTTTGAAGACGACTGTGTCTAGTGCACTGCTTGTGCTGAGTTGAAACTATTTTGTTTTTCCAAATGGAAGTAACTAGATTTACGGAAGCCTTTTTTGTTTTTTGCTTGTGCCATACTTTCCAGTGTGATTTGGAGTTTTGTCTGCTATTAAAGTGTTTTCCTTTATTCAACAAGGGAATCTCAGTGTGCAATTTGTGGGAGGCAGTGAAATCTGTGTTCCACTACCTTTATTCAAACTCAGGGACAGGGATCCTGTCCCATAATACCTTATCACGAAGACCACACACCATTTTAGTAGCTTTCCTCTGGACCGATTCCATCCTTTTTATATCTTTTTGAAGTTGCGGCCTCCAGAATTGTATACAATATTGTGGTACTATAGGAAGAACCGTGATGATCAGCTTAAAAAACGCTGACCATTACTAGCTGACTATCGTATGTGTGTGTATGTGGGGGGGGGGGATAGAATTTAGTACAGGTGGAATGAATCAAAGATGCCAGGGGCTTTTAGAAAGATATTGAAATGTGTTGGCAAGCATTAAGAGCACTGGGGTACTCCATATTGGAATGGGAATGAAGAGAATCTAGAATGGGGTAGAAAAACAGAAAAGGAGCGATCAGAAAGAAGAAAAGCACTTAAGCACAGCGTCAACCGAAGAAAGTCTAGAAAGAAGGATAGAGGGGAGGATTCTCTAAACTTACTGTGTCTTTAATGATTGTTGCTAAACCAGCTCCAGATGGTTTAGTTTGGCAGTATTTTACCAGCTGATTATCAGAACAGCTCACCATGGTCTTTTCTGAGCTTCCTGGCAGGCTCCGACTCTGCTATGCAAATGTATTACAACAAGATCAAAAATATTAAAGTGGTAGTAAAATGGGCTCATCAATATTTACAGAAGTACTCCGGGTGATTCACTATCATCGCTGGGTAATTCCCCAAGTATGGCACCAATTTTTGACAACCAAAAATTACCAGCTGGTCCAGGGGGGTTTCTGGCTGTGGTTCATCATAAAAAATTTTTTAAAAAACAAAACACCTATCACATAGTAGTTTTTTGGGGAAAAAAAGATCTCAAAAGCATGCTTTTCAAGTGTGTGTATTAAAGGCATGTCATATGTGAGCTTTTTGAAAACCAACGCTTGAACCTCCCCTCCATTCCATTCATCTAATAGCACTGGCATGCCTATGACTGACACAATAATGTAGCATTTGCAAATATTGTGCTCCAATAAAGCACATACACAACATACGTGCCTATGGCATAGCTTTTCCTGGCACATGCACACATGTAGATATCTTACTGTGGTCTATTCTGCGCATGTGCTGATCGCTATCACCAGTGACTCATCTCATGGAACAATGGATGACTGAATTTAGACTGAAGCTTAACTTAGAAAAAAACAAAATTCTTTGTAGCTTCATCTCACCCACTTGATACAAAAACATCACTGTGCATCAATAAACTTAGTTACCCTATTCAACCTACTATGAAGGTTTGGGGTGTAATACTGGACCAGGGCCTAACCATGAAAGACCAGGTGGACTCTTTATTTAGAAAGGGTCTTTCTAAAGCTCTGTCCAGGATATCTACATTGTTTAGGATATTTACTATATCTGAAAACAGGGTTGTTAAAGGGAATTACATGATCTTTACTCTCTGGACGCTTCAGTCCATCAGAGCATATTTTGATGCTTCATCATTCAGAATTCTAGTTTAATCCCTTATACTGAGCCAACTTGACTATTGTAATATTGCCTATCTGGCAATTTCCCAGAAGAATATGCAGCGATTACAACTGGTGCAAAATGCAGTGGTCAGACTGATTTTTGGGTTGAAGTTTGACCATGAAGCTCCTTTCTACCGACTCCTGCATTGGTTGCCGATGGAGGCACGTGTGAAGTTTAAGTTTGGATGTTTCTGCTTTAAGGTACTGTTCGGTTTAGCCCCTAAATATATAACTGACCTTTTCTCCTTCCCAACCAACAGACATAAGAGAAGCTCACACTTTAATTTTGTATCTCCACCGGTAAGAGGATGTAAATTCAAAAGTCATCATCAACATCTTCTCTCATATCAAGCAGTATTATGGAGTAAAGACCTGGAACAATTACTCACGCTTGCTAAGACTTAAGGGGAATTTAGGAGACACCCAAAAACATATCTGTTCCTGAAATACTTAGGCAACTGATTTGTACAACCTTTCCCACATTAACTGATCTCTAGAGCCGCTATTCACTAGTTTTAACTTGTCAGTTCTACTCAATTTGTAGCATTTTTAATCATTGTAAACCGCATAGAACTTCACAGTCCTGCGGTATATAAACTGTTATTATTATTATCTCGTAAATTTGGCAACCCTCTGTGAACCTCCACAAACCTCATTTGCATGCATGTTTTTTTGAGAATGACTCATTTTTTTAAAATGATAACATTTATGACTGTAACAGCGGCCCATCAGATTTTACCACCAATATTAGAGAATCTTCCTCAGAGTGATTAACCAGATTAAAAGAGGCCCTTAAATCAAGGGGAAAAAGGAAAGAGGTTTTTCCTTAGTTAATGGTAGAATGAAGATCATTATGATAAGCATTCCTAAGTGATAAAAGATCAGTCAATACCCAGTGTCTGATCTAGATGCAGCTGAGAGATCTATCACTCAATAAAGTAGGGCTCTGTTTATGATGTCTCATATATGCTGCATTTTTTTCCTCTTTATATGTTCATGCTAGGTTTTATGATTTATGAACCTGTATTTCTCTGTATTATGGTATGTTGTTATGAGTGAAATACTTTCCTTTCAATTATTTATAATTTATTTCCCTTTTATTTTGCTGATCACCCGGCATTGTCCAGATATAAATCCCCTTGAGGAACATTCGCTTGAGGATTAACATCACACAAATTTTCAGTTTTCACTTTCTGTTTAGGCTTCACCACATCACACCACAGCTGCACTTCCTTATATACTCTTGACTGTGACATCATTCTGACTAAGTGACATCATTCCCCAAGCATCACACAATTGGTCCATCTATATATTTAAAATCTGATGTATCTGTGTGTGTGACCCACTTCCCACCCCCACAATATTTTTCCCTAGATAGTAAGTGATACATATACCAAGTTTGGTTGAAATCTGTCTGAGTTTCAGAGTTATAATGGAACATACATGCATATATACATACACACATACATCCGATTTTAAATATATAGATTAGGCTGTGTACCACCTTGTCCTGCCCTGTCAGTTAAAGGCAAAATAGAAAGTCAGAAATAAATAAAATAAATATTTTATTTTGTATATTTGAGATACTGATATACTGATTTCTTCTCTTTTCTTATTCTTTTCATGCATCTTGTTTACATATTTATCAAAGAATGTGATTGTAATTGCATACTGATAAAAATAAAATTTAATGACATTCAAACACAGACTGTGTTCACAATTAGTTATAAAATATTCTGTCTAGAAAAACAGTAGATTCTTATATAGTTCTGTTACTGCACTGCAAGATTTCTATGGCTGTTAGATTTACTTTTTTAGCAAAATCAGGCAAAATTTCAGCAATACTATTTCTGAAGGACACTGGTAAAAAGAAAAGAAAAAAAAATGAATTTGAGAGATTACAGGAATCAGCTTCAATGGAGATAAAAACCATCCCCTGATTTGTTAGTTGCTGACCATGTAGTTTCAGGAAATAGGTCCAGTATATAAAGGCAATTCATAATGGCAAATTTTCTATTATAGCCTGAATTATTGATTGCTTGAATGTACTTGGATGGGGCACAGAGAACTTTCTTGGCAGTGTCAAAAATAAAAATCACACACTTCAACTTCTGTTGTGTAATTCTAAATGGAAAACTAAACGGGCATATTAATATCTAACTCAAGATCTTTCAAGTGAATAAAATTATTCTATAGCTTTTATGCTACTTTACATAAATATATGGTTATTACTGTATGTACTTATTGAACAGAAGTTAATTATTCTGGTTATACTTTCCATTTTTAATACAGTATACTCAACATATTTGAGAAAGCTCTTAGAAATATGTTTCCAGAGCCTGGCACCTTAATGTCTGAACGTTGTGCTCAGGCTCATTCAAAGGTCAATTAGGCATGATAAACAGTTACTTGGAGAAAAAAATGACTTACAATATAGAATGTTTCTGGACTGATAGCAAGAATTTCAGACCATTGACTCAATGAATGAAGTGAATTCATGTAAATCTATTATATGCTTAGTATAAAACAATCACTTTTTGTAGATTAAAAAAACAGAGGATATAGTGAAACTATGAAGTATTATAAAAATTAAAAAAATATCTGTACATAAATAGATTGGTATAGATCTAGATATATATGCACATGTAACTCTTACTTGCTCAGTGACTAAAAGATCAAATCCCCAAAACAGACTGGCAGGTGGTCAACAAGTTCCAGAAGGACTGAAGACATAGAGGCAGACACAATGGTTAGAAAATAGAAGACTTCATTAACAAATAAATTAGTTAAAAAGGAATGCCTGACATAGCTGTTTCACCTGGTAATGGCTGTTTCAGGACTGAAGGCACAGTAAATCCACTCATTCAATACTCTCCTTTTATCTAATAAGTCAGTCCAGGACAGAAGCTGCAGTTCTGAACCAAAGAAATGTAAGGTCATGCATCTCGGTAACGGAAATCCTTGCAGAACTTACACCCTGAATGGAGAAACTTTAACCAGGACTACGGCAGAACGAGACTTAGGAGTAATCATCAGTGCTGACATGAAAGCGGCCACTCAAGTGGAGAAGGCTTCATTTAAAGCACAGCAGATGATAGGTTGTATCAAGAGAAGCTTCGTCAACAGGAAGCCTGAAGTCATGATGCCATTGTACAGAGCCATGGTGAGACCTCATCTGGAATACTGTGTGCAATTTTGGAGGCCACATTACCGTAAAGATGTGCTCAGAATTGAAATGGTTCAGCGGAAGGCCACCAGGATGGTCTCGGGGCTAAAGGGTCTCCCGTACGAAGAAAGACTGAGCAAATTGCAGCTCTACACTCTCGAAGAGCGTAGGGAGAGGGGAGACATGATTGAGACATGGGACGGGTCGAGGTGGAAGATGATATCTTTCTTCTGAAGGGACCCTCGACCACAAGAGGTCATCCACTCAAACTCAGGGGAGGAAAGTTTCGTGGAGACGCCAGGAAGTACTTCTTCACGTAAAGAGTGATTGAGCATTGGAACAAGCTTCCAGTGCAGGTGATCGAGGCACGCAGCATCTCAGACTTCAAGAATAAATGGGATACCTATGTGGGATCCCTACGAGGGTCATGCCAAGGGATAGGGACACTAGGGTATAGACTTGAAAGAGCAGGTCAGTAGAGTGGCAGTATAATTACAATTATACTTAAGGGGGTCATTAGACTTAATAGGGAGGGTCAATAGTGTGGGCAGACTTGATGGGCTGTAGCCCTTATCTGCCGTCATCTTTCTATGTTTCTATGTTTACAGTAAATGACACCTTAAGTTAGGTACCAGTAGGTGCCCTAACAGAGCCTAATTTAAGTGGAAAAAGACATTTAAGAAGACTAAAATCATTTAAAAAAATTGTAGGTGCCTACTTTTCATGAAGCCATGATTCTATAAGCGGTGCCATTGCATGACTGACACATGATTGACAGCTGTATTTTAGTCAACCGATGATGGCACTGTTTATAGAATCTGGCCCTTATAGTCTTTAGTAGGTTTCTTCTGTTAGAGGTTCTTGGATAGAGCAAAGTAGCCACTACACTCCCAAGTCATCATACTTCTCTCACCCATCAATGCCTAAACCACATCCATGAAGTGGTCTCATGCATTACCCATCTTCCTACTTGGGCTATTCAACCTAGCTAATGATCACCTACCAATTAACACTTCTTATCCAAAATGGCATCCTACACATTTCAACCACCAGAGAAGATAGAAAGGACAGCAATCGTTGTGGGGAACTCCATCATCAGACAAGTTGACAGCCACATAGTGGAAGGAAGACTGGATCAGCTGGTGACCTGCCTACCGGGAGGCAAGGTAGAAGACATATTGAGTTGCATCGATAGGATCATTGACAGTATAGAAGAAGAAGATACGGTAGTGATGATCCATGTGGGGACGAACAACGTGAGCAACAGGAACTACAACAGAGAAGTACTGAAGGACCAGTTCTGGATGCTAGGAAGGAAGCTGAAGACCAGAACACAGAGGATAGCATTCTCAGAGATCCTGCTGGTACCCAGGGCAGACGAGAAAAGGCAGATGGAGCTACAAGCAGTCAACGCGTGGGTGCGGCGCTGGTGTAAGGAAGAAGAATTCCACTTTGTGCACAACTGGACAACGTTCTGGGGGAAGAGCAAGCTATTCAGGAAGGACAGACTCCACCTCAGCAGAGACGAAACAAGGCTACTTGCAAGCAACATCAAGAGAGAAGTTGAGAAGTTTTTGAACTAGGAATAAGGGGAAAGCCAACATTCGACCGAGAGAGAGAGTCGATGGTTCGGGAACTGGTATACCCGGAGGATACCGTACAGGAAGAGAGAGGGGAAGACTCACCAGATCACAGGCAAGACAGACCAAAAGGGACACAAGAGAGAAGGAAATGCAAGAAAGGAACAGGCCACAAACTCAAGTATGTACACGAACGCAAGGAGCCTTAGGAATAAGATTGGTGAATTAGACGCTATAGCACAAAACGATAATGTTGACATCATCGGCATCACGGAAACATGGTGGACTGAGGAAAACGTCTGGGACACTGTGCTACTAGGATACAAACTATACTGCAGAGACAGAGTGACTTATAAATGTTGGGGCATTGCCATATATGTCAAAATTCCAGGAACAAATGGACTGGAAACGAAAATCGGTATCAACTACCGACCCCCAGGGCAATTGATAGAGAAATGATGGATGAGATTAAATGCAACTGCAAGGGAGGCAACACAGTTATCATGGGCGACTTCAACTATCCGGGGATAGACTGGAACCTAGGCACCTCTGGCTGTGCTAGGGAGGCTAAGTTCCTAGATGCTGTAGGCGATTGCTTCCTGGAACAACTTGTCAAGGAAAATACAAGAGGAAATTCAATTCTGGGCTTAATTCTAAATGGACTGTGAGGACTGGCACAAGGTGTAGAAGTAGAAGGTATGCTGGGAACGACGGCCACAGCACTGAACTTCCGAAAAGGGAATTATGAAGAGATGAGACGCATGATGGGGAAAAAGATTAAGAAGAGGATAAGCACTGTAAAAACGCTAGAGCAAGCTTGGTCTCTTTTTAAGGACATGGTACTAAAGCACAAAATATATATATTCCACAAGGGATCCAAGAGGAAAAAGAACAAAGAACTGGCGTGGCTCACTGTAGAGGTTAAGGAAGTGATCAGAGACAAGAAAACTTCATTTAAGGAATGGAAAAGGTCAAAAACGGATGAAAACTGGAATAAGCACAAACAGCATCAACACAGGTACCATAAGGTGGTAAAAGGGGCCAAAAGAGACTATGAGGAAAAAATAGCCAAGGAGGCAAAAAACTTCAAGCTGTTCTTTCGATATATTAAGGGGAAACAACCCGTGAAGAAAGCGGTGGGACCACTGGATGACTGTGGAATGAAAGGAGTGCTAAAGGAGGACAAAGCAATTACCGACAAACTGAACACATTTTTTGCATCTGTATTTAGCAAAGAGGATATACACAGCATACACATCAGGCTAATTGCTGAAAACAAAGACAGGAAACTGACAGGGTTGATGGTCAGTCTAGAAGAGGTATGCAGACAGATAGATAGGCTTAAGAATGATAAATCCCCGGGACCGGATGGCATCCATCTGAGGGTCATTAAGGAACTGAAAGGGACTATAGCTGAACTGCTTCAACTAGTAGCCAATCTGTCGATCAAATCAGGAAAGAGTCCGGAAGACTAGAAGGTGGCGAATGTTATATCGATCTTTAAAAAAGGTTCGAGGGGGAACCCGGGAAACTACAGACCAGTGAGTCTGACCTCGATACCAGGAAAGATGGTAGAGACGCTGATAAAGGACTGTATCATTGATCACCTTGACACACATGGGCTGATGAGGACCAGCCAGCACGGTTTCAGCAAAGGCAGATCTTGTTTGATGAACTTGCTGCACTTCTTCAAGGGAGTAAACAGGCAGGTAGACAAGAGGGACCCAGTCGACATTGTATATCTGGATTTTCAGAAGGCGTTCGACAAGATTCCACATGAACGACTAGTTCGGAAAATTACGAGCCATGGAATCGAGGGTGAAATACTCACGTGGATTAAAAACTGGCAGGAGCATAGGAAACAGAGAGTGGTGGTAAATGGACAATACTCGGACAGAAAGAGCGTCACCAGTAGGGTGCTGCAGGGCTCGGTGCTTGGACCCATGCTCTTTAACATCTTTATAAAGGATCTGGACATTGGTACGACGAGTGAGGTGATTAAATTTGCAGATGATACAAAGTTATTCAGAGTAGTGAAGACACAGGGGAATTGCGAAGATCTGCAACATGACATAATCAAGCTTGAGAAATGGATATTGACATGACAGATGAGGTTCAATGTGGATAAGTGTAAAGTGATGCATGTTGGAAACAAGAATCTCATGCACAAATATAGGATGTCCGTGGCGGTACTTGGAGACACCTCCCAGGAAAGAGACTTGGGAGTTATAAACTAAACTAAACTAAACCATTAGGTTTGTATACCGCACCATCTCCGCAAGCGCAGAGCTCGGCACGGTTTACAGAGGATAAGAGGAAAGGAATTACAAAGAAGGGGTATAGGAGAGGGACAGAGAGGATAGAGAGGGGCAGGGTACTAGAGAACGGGAGGAGATTAGATTTTTGAGAAAAGCCAAGTTTTCAAGCGTTTACGGAAGGCTTGGAAGGAGCTAGAATTTCTGAGCGGGGATGAGAGGTTGTTCCAGAGTTTAGTGGTTCTAAAGGGGAGGGATGTTCCAAGTTTTCCTGCGCGGGATATACCTTTTATAGACGGGAAAGATAGTTTCAGTTTTTGGGAGGGTCTAGAAGAGAGTGGGTTTGATGAATTCCAAAAGAGTGGGATAACGGGAGGAAGGACGCCATGTAGAATCTTGAAGGCTAAGCAGGCACATTTATAGAGGACTCTGGAGTATACTGGGAGCCAGTGAAGCTTGGAGAGGAGTGGGGAAACGTGATCAAACTTGCCCTTTGCGAAAATAAGCTTGGCAGCGGCGTTTTGAATTAGCTGAAGTCTATGGAGGTTTTTCTTAGTTAGGCTTATATAGATGGAGTTGCAGTAGTCTAGTCTAGAGAGGATGGTGGATTGGACGAGGATGGCGAAATGGGAATGATGAAAACAAGATCTTACTTTTCTTAACATGTGGAGGCTAAAGAAGCATTTTTTTACTAGGGAATTGAGTTGATCGTTGAAGGAGAGAGAGGAGTCTAAGATGATGCCTAGGACTTTGCTTGAAAACTCAAGATGAAGAGTGGGGCCGGAAGGTAGAGGGATGGAGGTGGGTAAATGATCTGAAATTGGGCCGAGCCAAAGGAGTTTGGTTTTGGACTCATTCAGTTTCATTTGTACAGATTGGGCCCAGGATTGGAGGTTCGTAATACATGTGGAGATGTTCTCAGTGAGGTTCGAGAGGTTCGCGTCGGTTTCGAGGAGGATGAGGATGTCGTCAGCATAGGAGTAGAGAGTTTCTAGGGGGGATAGATGAAGGAGTTTCAGAGAGGACATGTAGATGTTGAAAAGAATAGGAGAGAGGGGTGAGCCTTGCGGGACTCCACATTTCGGCTTCCAGGCGGGGGATGAGGAGCCGTTTGTGTTTACGGTGTAGGAGCGGAAACGTAGGAATTTAGAGAACCAGTCAAGGACTGTGGAGCTTATGCCTATTTCGGAGAGTTGGAAGATAAGGATGTCGTGGTGAACGACATCGAAGGCTGCGGAGAGGTCGAATTGAAGAAGAACAGCGAATTTTTTTCGAGAGTGGAGTTGTTGCACCTTAGAGATTAGTGAGGCCAAGAGGGATTCGGTGCTGAAGTTGGGTCTGAAGCCGAATTGGTGGGGTAGGAGGATAGAGAAACGTTCTAGGTAGGATGAGAGTTGGGTGGATATGATGGATTCTAATAACTTGGTTAGGAGAGGGATATTTGCTATAGGACGGTAATTAGATGGAATGGTGGGATCAAGGTCGGCCTTTTTCAGTAGAGGGGACAGTGAAATGTGCCCCATGTCGGGGGAGAAAAGGCCCGATGTTAGGGCAGAGTTTATGAGGTCGGTGAGGGAAGCGATGGCCTGTGTAGGGATATTATCGAATAGATAGGAGGGGAAAGGATCCAAAATGCACTTGCAAGTTTTTAGTTTGTGGCAGAGTTTGGAGACTTGCGGTTCAGAGACAGGCTCGAAGGCGGTCCAGGATCTGTCGGCAGGAATGGGGGTGGATACAGGTGAGGTAGGATTGAGATCAATGGAGGTCAGGGAGTTGTAGGAGACTGTGGGAGGGAAGGAGCATCTTAGAGTGGTAATCTTTTCATTAAAGAAATTTGCAAGGGCATCAGCTGATAGGGATGGTGGAAGCGAACGTGGGTCTTTTTTTGTGGTTAGGGAGCGCCAGATGTTGAACAGCGCACTGATTTGGTTATTGGATCTAGAGATCTTATCTCCGAAGAAGATTTTCCTGGCTTTTTTTAGTGTTGAGTTGTAGGATTTAATGTTAGTCCTCCAGGTCTGTCTATCAGAAGGGGATTTAGATTTTTTCCATTTGCGCTCCAAAGCGCGACATTTCTGTTTCAATTCTCTGTGAAGAGGTAGGTACCAGGGGGCCTTTCGGGGGTAGGAGATGGTTTTGGTGGTTAATGGAGCAAGGGAGTGGTAGGTGGACTCGGAGAGGGTGGTCCAGTTGTGCCAATGTGATTCAGGGTCTATAGGTCTAGGGTTGGAGGAGAGTTTGTTTAGGAGTTTGGACCAGAATAGGTTGCTCGAGGTTTTTTTGCGGTAGGTTATGGAATGAGAGTAGTGGGGTGGGGAGTCAAGATGTGACATGAAGACGGGGAGACAGGTGGTCCCTAAGAAATGATCTGACCAGGGGACTTGTTCCCAGCGAGTGTCGTCGGTTGAGGTTTTGAAGGCGGTAAGATCAATGAAGGTGGTGAAGTCTAGGGTATGTCCTTTTTCGTGGGTTGGGGATGGGGTGGGTAAGGGAAAACCTAGAGAGGTAAGGAAGTTGTTGAATTCAGATGTGTCATTGTTATTTGTGTCGTCGAGGTGGAGGTTGATATCGCCAACGATCAAAAGTCTTTGGAATTTAAGGAAGGCATTTGTTATGGTCTCATAGACGAGATTGGAAGATTTGGTCCAAGGGGTGGGTGGTCGGTATAGTATTAGGATGCCCAATGGGTGGGTGCGGAGTTCGTCAGTGACTGAGGCGAGCAGATATTCTAGAGAAGCATGGGTGCCCGTCTCGAGGAGCTGGACGTCGAAGAAAGATTTGTAGAGGAGTGCCAGACCACCTCCTTTTCGGTTGGGTCTGGGGGAGAAGAGGCCTTGGTAGCCATGGGGGAGGAGTTCATTTTGAGTGAATAGGTCGTCTTTGGCGATCCATGATTCTGTGATGCATAGGAAACCAGGGTCGAGCTCGTCTAGAAGGTCTTTCAAGATTTGGGTCTTATTGCATGCGGATCTGGCATTGCAGTAGATTGTCGGGACTGGGGTGAGAGAGTCTGGGACAGTGTTGCGAAGATTGGCAGGGGGCAGGGGCTTTAGGGAGTCTAGGTTGGCTTTTCGGTGGTTTTTCTTGGGAGGGGGGTTTCTGGTGCGTATCAGTGTGGGGATTCTGAGTCCGGGGCAGATGGTGTTGGTGTTGGCGGGATTAAGTAGATTGGGGGAGGGAGGTTTCAGACAGAGGGAAGGGTAGAGAGGTGAGCAGAGTAGGAGGAGAAGGATCCAGAAGGATGGATTCATGGTAGGGTGGTTGGTGTGTGAGAGTCTGCAGTAAGGGGGAGTAGAGTTGGTTGAGGGAGGAGTAGGGGGGACTTAGATTAAGCTGACTGTGTACGAGCCTAGAGAGGGGAGGAGAGGTAAATGTGTAGTCCAGGGTACTGGGGGAACTGGGGTAGCTGAAAAAGTGAGAGACTGGTAAAAAAAAAGAAACAAAACCTTTGGCAGGGAGTACAGTTTGGAGCAGAACTGAGCAAAAAAGCAAAAAAAAAGGTTAGCATCAAAACATGAGTGAATACAATGGTAAAATATGGTGCAGAAGCAGGGGTATAAACAATGGTAAACTTTGACAATGGTGAACTTTGGGTGGACTGTGGGGCAGAGTTTCTAGTCGCTGGGGGGAGAGGCTTTCGGTGGCCCCCACGGGCTGAAGAAGGAAAATCCGGCTCAAAAGTCGGGCTGCGTCGGCGATCTCCGGTGGCTGGAAAGGCAGGGGCTCTAAGAGAGAGCAGAGTCCTCCTGCTTGTAACGGCGTCGGGCGGAGGAAGGAGGGACAAGATGGCAGAAACTTCCTCCTTCCTCTGCCTAGGAAGTCGCTGGGGGGAGAGGCTTTCGGTGGCCCCCACGGGCTGAAGAGGGAAAATCCGACTCAAAAGTCGGGCTGCGTCGGCGATCTCCGGTGGCTGGAAAGGCAGGGGCTCTAAGAGAGAGCAGAGTCCTCCTGCTTGTAACGGCGTCGGGCGGAGGAAGGAGGGACAAGATGGCAGAAACTTCCTCCTTCCTCTGCCTAGGAAGTCGCTGGGGGGAGAGGCTTTCGGTGGCCCCCACGGGCTGAAGAGGGAAAATCCGACTCAAAAGTCGGGCTGCGTCGGCGATCTCCGGTGGCTGGAAAGGCAGGGGCTCTAAGAGAGAGCAGAGTCCTCCTGCTTGTAACGGCGTCGGGCGGAGGAAGGAGGGACAAGATGCCAGAAACTTCCTCCTTCCTCTGCCTAGGAAGTCGCTGGGGGGAGAGGCTTTCGGTGGCCCCTACGGGCTGAAGAGGGAAAATCCGACTCAAAAGTCGGGCTGCGTCGGCGATCTCCGGTGGCTGGAAAGGCAGGGGCTCTAAGAGAGAGCAGAGTCCTCCTGCTTGTAACGGCGTCGGGCGGAGGTCAATGAAGTCAATGAAGTCAATGAAGCCGTCCATGCAATGCGAGGCGGCGGAGATAAGTGTGAACAGAATGCTAGGAATGATAAAGAATGGGATCACGAACAGATTGGAGAAGGTTATCATGCCGCTGTACCAGGCCATGGTGTGGCCTCATCTGGAGTACTGAGTCCAGCACTGGTCGCCATACATGAGAAAGGATATGGTACTACTTGAAAGGGTTCAGAGAAGAGCGACTAAAATGGTTAAGGGGCTGGAGGAGTTGCCGTACAGCGAGAGATTAGAGAAACTGGGCCTCTTCTCCCTCGAAAAGAGGAGATTCAGTGGGGAAATGATCGAAACATTCAAGATACTGAAGGGAATAGACTTAGTAGATAAAGACAGGTTTTTCACTCTCTACAAGGAAGGGAGAATGAAAGGGCACTCGCTAAAGTTAAAAGGGGATAGATTCCGTACGAATGTAAGGAAGTTCTTCTTCACCCAGAGAGTGGTAGAAAACTGGAACGCTCTTCCAGAGTCTGTCATAGGGGAAAATACCCTCCAGGGATTCAAGACAAAGTTGGACACGTTCCTGCTCAAATGGAAAGTATGCATGTAAGGCTGGGCTCATTTAAAACACTTGTCTTTGACCTAGGGGCCAGCGCATGAGCGGACTGCTGGGCAGGATGAACCACTGGTCTGATTCAACAGCGGCAATTCTTATGTTCTTATGTTCACACAGACCCTCTCGACCTATCATCTAATACACCGTGAATAATCCAAATTCAACTCATAAAATCATCCCCACAATCACTAGAAACCACCCTGCCAATAAAAGGAAACATAAAAACCCACCATACAGAACTGCTACAAACTTGAAAAAAATCCCCTTGAAATTATCTCCCCCTAAAGGAAAATCTACTATCCCAGTCCCATGCATTTATATCAATGCCAAATCTGTAGCCATCAAACTGCTAATAATAAGTAATTTGATTTCTACAAACAATGCAGGCCTTGCCTTCTTTACAGAAACCTGGCTAAAAGAGACTGCAAGTCTAGAAATCCCCCCACTAGGTTATAGCATTATCCACATGCCAAGAACAATCAAACAGGGAGATGACCTCACTCTGATCTACAAAAGTTCCTTCCACATCTCACTTTCCGACTCTGCTATACAACCAGAAATAGAATATATGATCTGTAAATTAGAAGATAAATCAAGCATACAGTCCAGCAGCATTAGATTATTACTAATGTATCGACCCCAGGATCCTGTTCCAACAGCACCACAAAAATGCAAGATATTATCTCAAATCTAACCTGTCAATATACCAGACTGATAATCCTAGGAGATATAAACATACCACTTGAATCCCAGGACAACACAATCTCCACAAATTTCCACAGGTTCTTACTAGACAGCCAACTGGACCTGAAGTCATCAGGACCTACACATGAAAAAGGTCACACCCTAGACTTCATATCTTCAAAGCTACCTAAGCTTATAATAGAAACTAACTGGACAACAGTCCCTTGGTCTGAGCACTACTTATTATCTTTCACCCTCAATCTCCACAAGGAAAAGCACACCATCAAAACTACCACTTGGTAAACTCTCTAACAGAAGGCAAGATTAGCACCAATTCTGGAACAAGGCCTCTGAAATGCTAAACACCACTTCAACCAGCCTTATAGCCTCACTTGATAACTGGAACACAATAGAGAAAGCCCTCAATTTTGTTGCACTATTATTTCGCAATAGCTGAAAATCAACCAAGTCCTCACCATGGTTCACAGATTTCCTAAAAGCAGAAAAACAGTCATGCAGAAGACTATACAGTCAAACCTTGGTTTACGAGCATAATCCGTTCCATAAGCATGCTTGTAATCCAAAGCACTCGTATATCAAAGCAAATTTCCCCATAGGAAATAATGGAAACGCCACAACCAAAAACTTTAATACAAAATACTATAAGTACTTGTATTACATGACCTCGCTCATTTAGAAGAGTCACTTCACTCACGTAGCGTCAGAGAGAGAACCATCGGCTCAGTTCTGATGTGTGTATACTCTAGATACTTGCATTACAAGACCTTGCTTGTATATCAAATAAAATTTTAATCAAATGTTTTTGTTTGTCTTGCAAAACACTTGCAAACCAAGTTACTTGCAAAACAAGGTTTTACTGTATATGTTTTATAAAATATAAACTTTTATCATAACTCTGCCTCTCTCTGCCTGAACTAGGAAGTCAATGAACATCGGGAGCAGCGTGGGCCATTCAGTGTGGCAGTTTCATAAAAGGAGGCCTTAGTCCAGTGATTTTCCACTTTTTTCATTCCATCAAAAAAATACAGAATGAAAAAAGTGGAAAATTTCTGGATTAAGGGCTCCTTTTACTAAGGTACGCTAGCATTTTTAGCGAGTGCTAAAGATTAGCACATGCTAACCATGCGCTAAACTAAAAATACTAACGCAAGCTCTATGGAGGTGTTAGCGTTTAGCGTGTGCGATATTGTAGTGTGCGCACGCTAGCGCACCTTAGTAAAAGGAGCCGTAAGTGTATAACCATCAATGAAGACTACCCCAACTTTTTTGGTTGGGCTGAAAACTTTTCAGTGGTCCCTCATAGGAATGATAGTAAATAAAGACCAGCAAGGTCCATCTAGTCTGCCCAATAAGGTTCCTAGAAGAATACCTACTAATCTGTATAGGTTTTCCTTCTCTATGCCTTTTTATTTTATTTTAAAAATAAATTTTCTACCTGTAAAGTCTGTTTCATATGTAGAAAAGGGATTTTATAAAAGTGCATGGCCATGTGCATAATTTTATCCACAGAGAAAGTAGACAATACTTTTCAGCAAGGTCATTTCTAGATATAAATCCACGTTTTATATGTGGAAATAATTCTGAAATTGCCCTCCAAAGATATGAGTCAGAGAGTCAGAATGCTTTCAATCTTTTCACTTACTTCTCTATTACAATAGAAAGCATGATAATTGCTAGAGTTTGAAATAGAGATATTTTCAAGAAGTTACTGTATATAAAGTTGAGTATATAAAGAAAATAGATTACTTGTAGACACATGGAAAACAATAAGATATGTGAGCAATCTAACACCTATTCCAATTAATACATCAACAAATCAAACTATATGGCTGAATTCCAAGATTCAAATTGGCGGATATAAAGTCATCTGGAAGCATTGGATGATTGCAGGAATACGTGTATTAGAAGATGTTATTTCTTTTTTTTTATTATGAATTTAATACTTAACAATATCAGATGATATCAAAGAAAAAGGTATTCTCATACAAATTTTTAAATACATATATAACACAACAATCCTTTTCAAGCCCACAATATTGGGGAGACATGCTGCTTTTCTACTACATATTTAAAGGAAAACAAAGAAATGGGTTGAATTCATGTGAATCCTAATCATTCCCTACAATATGGAACTTTGACATCCTACCATTTTCTCAGTGATGAATCTTAAAGGCAAAGAAAAGAAAAAGAAAACTCACTTCTGTTCTCGAGCTAACAAAAATTGTTGCAATTGAATGGGATCCCAAAATACATATTCAATGTCTTGTATCTTAACAAGACATTTACATGGAAATTTTAAGTAAAAAGATGCCTCAAGAAGATGTTATTTCTAATGGTAAACTGCTTGAGTTTTCACAGTTGCAACATAAATATGGTCTTAATAATTTACAAAGTTATAGATGGTTGCAACTGAAGCAGGTTATTCAGACTGTAAACTGCGTCGAGCTCTACAAACGTGGAGATGATGCGGTATACAAACCTAAGGATTAGATAAGATTAGATTAGACGGGGTTCCCTGAATGGAAAAATCTCACTAATCAATATAGTTTAGAATTCTTATGCTTTCAGGTGGACTTCCTGGGACACCAGGCCACACAGTGGTACAAATTAATATCTGGATTTATAAATAAAAAACCAAAAACTGGTCTTCGGGACATTTGGAGCACTGAGATCAAGCATCAAATTACGGCGTCTCAATGGCCACAAATTTAGTCTTGGAGGATGAGATGTGCAATGTCTGCATCTATGAGACAAACTTGGTTTTTTCTATTACACAGAGCATTTTGGACCCCTGTTCGTTTACATAAATTAGATAGCTCTAAGTCTGATAGATGTTAGCACTGCAATCTCGAAGCTGGGACTTTAGATCATCTATTATTCTATTGTCCTTTTATTTTGGATTTTTGGAAATCAATATGGGGCCAAATAAATAATTTATTGGAAAATCTGGTGGCCCTATCATATGATACTATTTTATTTGACATGTCAATGAGGGCAAAGAGTCAAATATCCTCAAAAAATAATAAGCTCTTGCTAATTATGACTGGAGTCGCCATTCAACAAATTACTTTTAATTGGAAGAATTGGAGTAGATTAAACTTTAATTTTTGGTGGAATTCTTTATGTCATATATATAAGATGGAAAGAATATTAGCCATACAGAAAGGACATTTTAATAAATTCAAAGATGTTTGGGGACCATTAACAGATTATTGTAATGAGTAAATAACACTTTTCCCTTATTTACATAAGTGTAACTGAGAGGGTGGGGGTGGGGGGTTCTGATTTTACATTATGTGCTTGGATTAGTAGAAAAGAATATATTATAAGTTATACATGATTACATATGATATGGTAAGGGGAGGAGGGGGGATAGAGTTCATTAATTTAAGATGATTGTAATAGAAATTCAAGTGATGAATGTAAGTTTGTAAGTTTAAATGTTATTTCTGTTTACACTTGTAAGTTGTAAAAACGAATAAAGAATTAAAAAAAAAGAAGTTACTGTAACTCCACAGAGTAACAATTACTGCAGAAATAAGCAAAATATGTTGCTGACAAATTACAAGTAAATTGAATAGCTAGTACATTATAACAAAATGTAAGTATGCATGCTGGAAGAAATATATCCAGGATAGCCTTCAATTATTTATAATTGCATTTTTTCCCGATTACATACTTACTACAATATTACACAAAGCAACCACATGGGTGTATCTTTATGCTTCTTTTAACTATGTGGAGGGTAATTTCATCACAAAATATGTCAAATGTCAGGAAAAAATATTTTATTGACACTGTCCAACTACTACGAGTGGGTGCTGAAAAGTTCTCAGTTCAACCAACCAACTTCCTAAATTCTGAGTGTTACTTTGCCATTGTGGCTGAAAAGAGTGTTATCTTATTTCATTAAATGCCAATTTAATTCTATGTTTTAGCATTGTTTCAGATCATTGATTGAACCATATCCACATCATTCTCTTCTTGATTGGGCTGAGAACATTTCAGCATCTCCCCGTAAATATAGACCTACTGAAAGACAGCTTCTAATATCAAATTCTTTATCAAAAAAATAAATGAAACGTGATGATAATAATATTTGCAAACATATATTGAAAGAAATGTGCTCAGTAAAGTGTAATCACCTAATAAAATGAAACAGGTGATTCTCATATACAGTCAAATTACAGTATCTTTTAAGATACTGTGATGGAATATGGTACTTATTTTTTAGTATCCAAATAGTCTTGTTGAGCTATTGAGTTACTGTGAATGCAGATATCCAACTTTCCAGTACCAAATCACTACAAAATTAATCCAAAAAATCTTCTGTGTGCAAAAGTGCTCTGATGATATCACAAAAACCTCTGGTTTCTCTGAGAATAATTTTATATCACACCACCCAGATTGGGAGACCAAGTAGGAATTATATTTTAAGCCTGTTACTTTAGAAGTCCAATGCACAATATCTAAGTGGAGATGGTGCCAATTGCATGTAGAAAATGCATCTGTGTATAAATCACAATTTTAGAATGGAAGCTATTTATCAGAAAACTAGATCAAAAACACACTAGGGGCTCATTAAAAAAAAATCTGCAAAATGGCCTAAAGGGGTAGATGGACATTTTTTTTGCCAAACTCTTCCAATTCACTATGTTTGAAACCTATTTTCTAGATGTATATCCATGCTGTTCATCCGCATTTCATCTAAATCTTAAGGGGCCATGTTAGAGAAATGATATGGTTGGGACTAGGGCAGGCTTATGACTTGGACATTATTCTACCATAATCAAACATTTTAGAATATATCCAGGACACAGTTTGGCCTTTTGGGGCTAGACCTGTTTTAGCAATGAATAAGGGACAAAAAGGTGTCCAAACTGACCAGATGACAAGTGGAGAGATGAAGGCGGACTGAGACCCATATCCCACTCGAATTTGTACACTTGTGGTATAAGATGTGAGTCCTCTAAACTCCACCACAAACCATCATATAGGTGACAGCTGCAGGCATAAAGGTTATCGGCATTGTGTACTGTTGGGTCCATTAGGTATTTGTTTGTTTAGATTGTAAGCTCCTTCGAGCAGGGACTGTCTTCTTCGTGACTCTGTACAGCACTGCATACGTCTGGTAGTGCTATAGAAATAATTAATAGTAGTATCAAGTTTATTAAAATTTGTTATCCCGCATTTTCTGTAATCAAAGCGGCTTTACATAATAAAAATTGTAGGATACAGGGGTTATGGTGAGGTGTGTATCTGAGAACTTTTATGTGTACAGTAGTTCACTGCAGTGTCCCCTGAAGAGCCCCACTCTCTGCTCTACAAATGCTGACCCCAATGGCTTGTTTTGTGCATTTTTCTTTTGGATGTGTGTGAATCATTTTCCTTAATGATTCAACAAGATAGATGTACATCTGAAAAATGGCTATTTTCCAAAAAACAAGCTAGACGTCTTGCAGTTTTGAAAATGGTCATATGCATCAGGAAATGCATGCATGAGTGTCAGTCACAGGCATACCTTATTGTAGTGCATCAAGCGTGCACATCATAAGAAAATGCTTTTTTCTACACTGCTTCTGTGGGACATTTATGGTGCCTTATATATATATATTTTTTACTTCCACTTCTCGTGCAATCCGCAGTCCCAGACCTGCCGGCATATACTTTTAATGAACATGTATGAGACAAACTTTTAAGACGCGCATATGATGTACTTTTAACACATGCATATATGGCACCCCCCTTATCAAGTATGATAAATGTATCTTCATCTCTCATGCAATTGGCAGCCCAGACCTGCCGGTGTACACTTTTGAGGCACACGCATGACATGCACCTTTAACACAAGCATTTGAGACGTGCTTTTAACACATTACCGGTACCTCCAGGCCGGTAATTTTGGAGTGTTAAAGGTCAGCACTTCATTTCATGCAACACCAGACAAAGTCTGGGCATTGACCAGAGTGCTCATTTTAATATTAAGGACTTCATTAGCATAGTATTATCAGAGGATGCTGCAAAGCATGGAAAAAACCACACAGATCCATTATGTGCATCAGAAACTAAAATTTTGATGCTAAATTGGTTAGACCTGGTTTAGCATTGATCATTACAGGCAAGAAAAGTTTATAACATTGGGGCCCTCCAAGGAAAAAAAGGTGAATAGTAGAGTGTTTTAGGGATTGTTTCTGACAATCTTAAGGTGGCCAAAAAGGTAGAAAGGGTGAAGGCAAAGCCAAATGATGCTTAGGTGCATACAAAGAATAGCCAGAAGGAAAAAGAAAGTGATAGTGTCTCTATAAATCTCTGGTGAGGCCCCATTTAGAGTACTGTGTACAATTTTGAAGATAAAATTTTCAAAAATATATAAACAAGATGGATGTCCAAAGGGTAGCTATTTTTTTTTTTAATAAGTTTAATAATTACAATATCAAATGATACCAAGAAAAAAAGGTTATTACACAAATTTTAGCAATACTTAGTTATTCATACAGAATTCCTTCATCCTCAGTAGTGGAACTAAAAGCTCTTTATTACTAACTCATTTCTGTTCTCGAGCTATTAAAAATTGTTGCAATTGAATGGGATCCCCCCCCCAAAATATTCAATGTCTTGAAGATATTTGCATGGAAATTTTAGGTATAAAGATGCCTCTAGAGCTAAGACTCTACCTTTTAATTTCAGAAATTCTTTCCTTTTTAATTGCGTAGCTCTAGAGACATCTGGAAAAATTCTAACCAAGTCTCCAAAATTTTGTCAACCTATTTTTAAAGTAAAGTTTCATTATTAACATTTTGTCTATCTCACTAATACATGTTATTACCAGAATGGACCTGCTCTGGATCACATCCTGACTATCTTCCAAAAACTCTGTCAAATTTATTTCATTTATAACCAGATGGTCCACCTCCTGGGCGGGTTCTATTTTTCTTTGAGGAGCATAATAATAATTATTTATTGGCAAATTTTCCTTATTAGGCAACCCCAGTATTTCTTTAAAAAATTTCCTTAATAAAATTTCAGAAGATAATAAAAGAGTTACTGGAAAGTTAACTAGCGGAGATTCCCCGCTCTATACATATTTTCCTTTAATTCCATTTTAGAATGTGTCACCGTAGAATCCTTAACAGCTGATACTGACACAGCTTGAAGTGTATTACATTGAGTTTCTACCACATTTAATCGTTTATCAAAGCAACCTAAATTGGAATCCACATTTTCAAACTTATGAAACACAGACTGTGAAAAATCCACTGTTTGTTTCACTATTACTTTGAGAAACCCTTCTACTCTAGAAATACCTAACCACAAGTCTTTAAGGGTAATGTCTTGTGTTTCCACTGTTGGTGGTTGATCCTCCACTACTCCTGAAAATTCAAGTGATTTAGGTATTCCAGTAAAAGCTAATTTATTTGTCTGAGTGGAGGACACCACATATTCAGTGGAAACAGTAGGTTTTATATTCCTACTATCACTTGATACTGGATGAAGGGGAGGAGTCCTTTCGAGGGGACTCATTGAAGCTCCCGATATAGGAGAGTTCATATCAAGTGGTATTTGTGGAGGATTATCAGTTGATAATGTCAAATGCCTGTCCATAGGACCAGATATAGCTGGTGTTGAACTCTTAGGTTTAATTTTCCTTTTCCCCATGTCCTGACAATTTAAGAAGTATAAAAATAATACAACCTTAAATTCCTGCTCCTCAGCTTCTCGTTGCTCCAAGGGGCTCCCAAGGGGCGAAACGTGCCTCTTTGGGTACACCCCTTCGGCCATGCCCTGCAACCGCAACCGTGGCAGTGGCTTCAATTTAAGGATGTTAATGGAGACGGACCCAATGACGTCAGGGGTCCGTCTCTTCCAGTGCCTGCCCAATGGGCCACCAAAAAAAGCACTGCCGCTGCTGCGAGAGACACGCGGCAACAAGCAAAGTCACCTCCAGTTGATCCCGTCGTAGGTATCAGCTCCCAGTGAACCGTGGCAGCGGCTTCAATTTAAAGATGTTAGTGGAGACGGACCCAATGACGTCAGGGGTCCATCTCTTCAGTGTCTGCCCAATGGCCACCAAAAAAGCACTGCCACTGCTGCAAGAGACACGTGGCAACAAGCAAAGTCACCTCCAGTTGATCCCGTCATAGGTATCAGCTCCCAGTGAACCGCGGCAGCGGCTTCAATTTAAGGATGTTAGTGGAGACGGACCCAATGACGTCAGGGGTCCTTCTCTTCCAGTGCCTGCCCGATGGGCCACCAAAAAAAGCACTGCTGCTGCTGCGAGAGACACGGTGCAACAAGCAAAGTCACCTCCAGTTGATCCCATCGTAGGTATCAGTTCCCCGGGTAGCTATTTAAATGGTCAGTGGTCTTCATCATAAAGCGTATAATAATAATAATAATAATAATAATAATTTTATTCTTATATACCGCCATACCCAGCGAGTTCTAGGCGGTTTACATTAAATTAGATTAGGATCCACATGGACTTGTAGATTTACAACAAATTTATCGGATTAACAACAACTGTAGCCAAAAATTGGCAGATGAAAAGGGAAATTTACAACAAGTTAGCCAACTTCGTAGATGAAGAGGGCAGAATTAATTACAACAAATTTATCGTATAGAGACAGACTGATAGACTTTCATATGTACAGTATACTTTGGATGAAAGATGAGAGGGAGGAGATATGATTGAGATATTTTAAATATCTCTGGCATAAATGCATAGGTAGCAGGTCTCTTTCAACCGAAAGGAAACTCTAGAATGAGAGGGTATAAGATGATATTAAAAGGGGATGTACTCAGAAGCAGTGGCCCCAGGGCCCATCATTTTTTGACACCCCCCCAACCCCCATGTAAATTTTTTTTTGCAATAACCATGAAACGGAATAAATGGTCAGAATAGAAACAGGGAGTGAAAATATTCTTTTATTGAACCTCATATATGTAACCATTATTCCAAACATAACATAACATAAATTAAGTCTGAATTGTCATGACATTAGAAGTACATATGGAGTAGTTGCAAGTGATGCTTGGAACATTTCTGATTGAGTTAGTTCGGTTTTATGTGTTTTTTGAATAGAAGGGTTTTTATTTCTTTTTTGAAGGTTTTGTAGTCTGTGGTCGAGGTCATTAGGTTGTAGAGTTGGGAGTCGAGTGTTGCAGCTCAAGTCGCTAGGAGGTTGTCGTACAATTTTTTTCTTTTGACATTTTTGGTAGGAGGGTGTGTGAATGGTGTGTGGGTTCTCCTATGTCTGGTTGAGGTGGTTTGAACTAGTCGATTGTTCCAATAGGCTGGGCTGTCTCCGTCTATTGCTTTAAATAATAGGCAGGAAAATTTGAAGTGTATTCTCGCTTGTATTGGGAACCAATGTGAGTCGTGGTATGCCTCAGTGATGTGGTCAAATTTCTTCAGTGAGTAGACCAGTCTTAGGGCTTTGTTTTATATTGTTTGTAGTTGTTTTATCATGGTTGTGGAATCTTGACTGTTTTTCCTCCATTTTCTTTCTAGTTGTCTGCATTGTCTTTTTAGTAGGAGTAGTTCATTGTTCTGGGAGTTGCTAAGTATGAGAGAGAAAGATGAATGTAGGCAAACTTGTTGGAAACAAAAGGCTTGAGAAACATGAGAAAGAGAGGAGGAATAGGAATAAGATTGGAAAGTGGCAATTTGAACCAGTGGGGTAAGAGTTTAAAGAGTTAGGATTGGGACCAATAGCCCAAGCAGAGGAGAACAAAAAAGAGAGAGAGTATGGAGAACAGAACGGAGATGGCTGAATGAAAAGACCAGTAAAAGCCATCACATTGTTTCAGATCAACTGTGAAAAATATGATCTACTCTTTGGTATTTGCCAGCTACTTGTGATGCAGACTGCCCAAGAAACTTGGCTTATCTTAAGAACATGTGAGGAAAGTGGATACTGGGAGGGGTGAAAGAAAGAGGAAGATAGGTTAAAAAAAAAAAAGAAGACATTAAAAAGTTTGGGAACCTCTATTCTAGGGATCCTATACTGTTAGTATATCCATTTTTAATGGCCTGGCTTCCGAACACCAAAGTAAACTTATTTAGCTGAAGAAATTAGTTACCCCCCCCCCATTCCACACATATTAATTCTCTTCCATTTTTGTTCCCATTATAAAAAACACTGATAAGTTCCCAGAAAAAAAATACATTAAAATAAGAAGTGAAAACAAAGGCCCCTACAGATGAGAACATAACATAAGAATAGCCTAACTGGGTCAGACCAATGGTCCATCATGCCCAGTAGCCCATTCTCATGGTAGCCAATCCAAGTCACTAGTACCTGGTCAAAACCCAAAGAGTAGCAACATGCCATGCTACCGATCCAGGGCAACCAGATGCTTCCCCCATGTCTTAATAACAGACTTTTCCTCCATGAATTTGTCCAAATCTTTCTTAAAACCAGCTATGCTATCTACTTTTACCATAACTTCTGGCCACTTCATTTTTAAGCTTAGATCTTTCCTTCCAAACAGAGACCTTGCTAGATGTCAAATACAGAACAAGGTAACTTCACACAGACTTAGCTGTGCAGGAAATGTGAATTTCCTCATACACCCACCATATAGTGCAAAAATGTACAAAGGTCTGTTTTTTCTTTTGATCACTACATAGCCTAATGCCACACAAGCAGCGCTGTTACAAACATATTCTGCAGGTCAATGCTAAGGTTAACAAAGTTTCCTTCCTTGGACCACAAGGAGATACTGACAAACCACTGGAAGAGATCCCAAAAATACTTTCCAGGCACAACACCCAAAGACCCACTCAGTGTGTGACCAAGTGGAGTGGAAAGGACTAACTGGGGGGTGGAAATGGGCCCAGAGTTTGCTCAGTAGAATTTCCCAGAACACCTCTTCCTCTCAACACATTGACACGCTGCCACTACCACCACAACTAGGAACACCTCACTGAGTAGGCCAGCAATGTTTATAAACTTTATAAAACACATTATTATATTTTCTTATAAAGCACATATTTTAACTGAACTCTCTGACATCCTCAGCCTTGCCATTCACAAAAATAGAAGGAAGAAAAGTTCCCATTTCATGTCCCCGGCCTATACAATATTTTTCTTCTGCAGACCCTTCAAAAGTCTGACCAAATTCTCGTTTCACTTGCATTATAAAGTACTGAGGATGTCATCTCTCCCCATTCCCAGGTCCTAAAGTCTAAGACAGTAGCACAAACTAGTGCTGCCTGATTCAGGAAAAAAAATTTCAATTCAATTCAGCCTATTGAATTAGTTTTTCGATTTGATTTTCCTGCCCAGTTGGGTGTTTTTTTTAAACATCCTGGTGGATTTATTTGATAGCTTTTTCACCCCCTTTGGCTTCTCCTAATCCCACTGGTGCTGTGGTGTAAACAAAATAAAGAAACAAAAAGGACTTTTCCTCTCTCTGTTAAATCCTAGCTTACGTTTGCAGTCTAACACCAGCTCTGGCAGGATACACATTTCAAATCTGACATATTGTAATCACAAAACAGAAAATAAAATTATTTTTCTACCTTTTGGTGTCTGGTAAATATTTAAATCTTGTTGGTTCCAGGCTCTGGTTGTTTTGCTTGCCAGGGTCTCCTTTCTTCTTTCTCTGTGCTAACCATCCATCTGCCATCTCTGTCCTCCAATTCTGTTTCCCTTCCCTCCCCCGGAGGTCTGGCATCTTTCCTTTTTTTCGTTTCCATCCACAGATTCACCTTTTCTCAACTACCCTTTCATCCAGCATCTCTCCCTCCTTCCCCACCACCCCAGGGTCCACCATCTCTCTGTTTCTCTTCCCAACTATCCTGCTACCAAGTATCTCTATCCCCCCTCCACACCATCCCTTGTGTCCAACTTCTCTCCCTTTCTGTTCCTTCCCTCCCTAAATCCCATTATCCACCATCTTTTTCCCACTCCTCTGTTTTTAGACCCATTATTTCTTCCCCCTAAATTCTGGCATATGCACATATCTTTGAACCCCCCCCTTCCCTCCCTCCGTGTACTTCTACACCAGGACCCCCTCCCCTGGAGGTCTGTCCCCCACTGAAGGCCTGTCCCTCTGAAGGCTGAATCTCTCCCCTGAAGATCTGTCCCCCCTGAAGGCCTGCACCCGCCCTGAAGGCCTGTACCCCACCCCTGAAGGCCTTCACCTCACCCCGAAAGACTGGACCTCCCCCCCAAAGGTCTGTCCCCCTGAAGGCCTCCATCCACCCTGAAGGTCTATACCCCACCCCTGAAGGCCTGCCCCCTCAGAAGGCCTGTACCTCCCCCCAAAAGGTATGTCCCCTCTAAAGGCCTACACCCCATCCCTGAAGGCCTGTCCAACCCCCCTCAAAGGACTGTACCTCCCCCCGAGGGTCTATCCCCCCTGAAGGCCTGTCCCCCCTGAACCCCTGAAGGCCTGCACCCCCTGAAAGCCTGCACCCGAAGTACTGTACCTCCCCCCTTCATTCTGAAGGACTGTCCCTCCCCCTCCTGGAAGGCCTGTGTGTTCCTCTCTGGCCTCCCACGCCTCCCTTTACCCGACTGCAGCAGAAAGCAACCTGCAGAAAAGATCGCGGGTACTTTAGCGATCCTTGCAGGTTGCCATAGGCCTCCGGAGTTGTCGTCAGAGGAGGGGCGGGACCGCGGCAGAGGGACGACAACTCCGGAGGCCTATGGCAACCTGCAAGGATCACTAAAATACCCGCGATCTTTTCTGCAGGTTGCTTTCTGCTGCAGTCGGGTAAAGGGAGGCGCAGGAGGCCAGAGGGGAACACACAGGCCTTCCAGGAGGGGGAGGAACAACTATGGCAACCTGCAAGGATCGCTAAAGTACCCACGGTCCTTTCTGCAGGTTGCTTTCTGCTGTAGTCGGGTAAGTGAAAGCCTTGGGGTCAAGCCATGAGAAGGGAAGTTCCCAGGCCATGACTCCAAGGCCGGGAGCATCCCCCTCATGGCTTGCACCTGGAGCGGACCACCCCCCCCCCCTCACTTTGGTGCCACTGCTCAGAAGTAATCTAAAAAATACTTTATAGAAAAGGTGATGGGTACATGGAATAACTTCCTGGTGGAGATGAGAGCTGTCTTTCTCATGGACAACAAACTGCGTACACTGCTAAATATTGATCCTCATAATTTCTAGTGCTTTTATAATACTGTATATCGTTTAGAATGAACCAATTCAGTATAATCATAGCAAGGGTGAATCCACCCATTTAGGGCCTGAAAAGAGGCCCCCGGACCACCCAACACCACAAATGATCCTGGTGGTATATGTGGGCTTTCCCAGTGGGTCATATGGACTCCCACGTCCCTTCCTGATCACCTCTAAGTTGGGAGGCAGGGGTGGTGCCCACTTACTTTTGCCTCTATACCATCTTCTTGAAAAATGATGGCACCTGACCCCAAGTCATACATCCACTGTTCCCTCTAAGCTGAGTGGTAGTCCTCCAACTGCATTGTTGCCAATAGGGGTGGGGATGGATGGGAGGACACAAGTCAGTATTATCCCCTGATATTCAGATCATTGAAGATTGCTGGCGGTCTCCCATGGTCAACAGTGATATGGAAATTCAATGCCAGGGAATTTCTGGTCTATTTTTGGCTGGCCAAGGCATAGCCAGTTATGCCATTATTCAGTGGATATCCGGCTAAGTCTTACCGGCCAAATATAGACAAACTTTGTAGGCAGTTCTATCTGGCCTCCGAATTTAACTGGCATCCCATGCTTTTTTTGAATTCCATCACCATTTTCTTTTTACCATCTTCCTCGGGAGAGCATTCCAGGGATCCACCACCCTCTCTGTTTATAGACTTAGGGGACACCTGCACTCTTTGCCAGTGGCATAGTAAGGAGGGTGCGAGAGGGGGTGGTCTACCCTAGGCGCAGTCTTCCTTGGGGTGCTGGCACCCCTCCTGATCTCTGTCCCCCTTCCTACTCCTCCTCCCCCCTGCCTCACACCCCTTCCCTTCCCCTCCCTCATACCTTTTTAACTTCAGTGCGAGTAGGAAGTGACATCAGAGAGAACGCCGAAGCTGATGTGAACATCAAGATCGTGGCTGCTTATGCCAAAAATAAAAAGGTATAGGGAAGGGGCACGGGTGCACAGAAGGGGTTGGGGCAGGGATGAGGCTGGGAGAGGGGCACTGCTCACCCCCACTATGCTATTGCTCTTTGCTCACCCCTGTGCCTCTTTACTCAGCTTGGAGTGCAGTTTTATTCACACCTTCATTCAGCTGTGCAGTACCTCTCAATGCTCATTTTGTGTCAAGTGACAGGCAGCCAGCCATTCAAACAGCCAGACTTAGAAATATTTAGGTGATAGAGAAGAATACCCTCTGTATTCATGCCCTGCTCTGTTTGGGATATTCCTTTGCACCTGTGCAAGACAGAAAATGGTGACTGCTTTGTTTGCTTGTACTTTTCAATCAGGTACTAATGATGTCATCAGCTATGGGATCTGTAAGAAGTGAAGCAGGAATAGAGTTATTTGGCTATATGTCAAAAAGTTTCAACCTGATTGGTGAAGTGGTTCATGTTTCTATATTTCTATATTCTCTTCCTAAAGTGATTCCATTGTGCCTGCCTTCACCCCCCCCCCCCCCCCCGGGTGCGGTTTGCTGCTGAAAACAAATGCAATGAAAACATATATACAAACCAAACATGTCCTAATCTATTATGCTTTACTTTTTATATGAAAATGAACACACATTACTTGTAGCATTTCCCTGGGATTTATTCTCAAAATAAAAGCATGCCTCTTCTTGGAAGTATTATTGTGCTTTGTGTTGCCACTTTTCTTGCTTTGCACCTGCTGCTTTCCATAATATATTTTGCCTAAAACATTAAAGATCAGTTATATCATGGATCTCTGCAGGCATCTGGTTCCATAACTTAGTCCTTTTACAACAGAAGGTTTGTCCAAAACACAGTATAAACAAGTCACTTTAACTCATGGAATGGTAAGCAAAATTTCTCATGAATAGCATAACATCCTAAAGGGTAAAGGGTCAAGGATTTGGTATACAGCCTTTCCTTGAGACAACCAAAGCAATTTGCATACATACCATTTGTAGGCACTTTCACTGCACAGCAGCTCGCCTGATTACTTAAATAATAGATGTATATTTTCATGTGAGAAAAAGAAAGAGGGTTTGACCTATAATATTTATGTCCTATAGGGAGAGATTTACTAATGGATTTTTTAAGTAGTTGCCTCAATTTTGAATTCTTCCAGCATACATATAATTATAGTTTAAAAACTGCTAAGTGGACTCTGACAGAACTGTCTATAACTGCCTGCCTCTTGGTATCACTTCCAAAGAATCCACTTCTTTTTTTTTTTAGGCATTGCAAGGACTATGGAATTTAAGACATTCATGATATCAAACTATAGACCTTATCTTAAAAAAAAAAAAAAAAAAAAAAAATCACTTTTGTCTGTTATCAAAAGGTGTGAGAAAAAACAAGAACATAGGGGACTTATCACCTACTGTGCTCAGGACCAGTTTCCTTGGAAACAGCACACATACAGTACTATTCATTGAATTCTTTGCTGTGCTACAGAAATGAAAAAAGAAATCCAGTAACTTTTAAATGGCATCTTGTTATCAACATTTCTGGCACTGAAGCAACAGCACAATGGAAAATTTGTGCTGTATTTATACTATGCTGCAAACTATTTATTATGGTTTATTGATTAATATCTGAGCTATAAAACTATTTAAGCCTAGAAGAAGGCCAAAGACTTTGTAGAAGGATTTTAAAGTTCAGGAAAGAACTGGAAGGACTGGAACTCTGCACCAGAGAAAATCTGTAAAAACAGAAAATTTGGAGAGCGTCATGAAAAAAAGATACAACCATAAGAAAGACTCTCTCTAAATTTTATAGTGGTGAAAGACAGGGCTACATTATGACTTTTGTGGGTCTTAGGCACTTTTGCCTTCATGGGTCCTTCCCTCAGTGGTATTTAATATATTTATTCATTTAAAAATTTATATACCGCATACATATTACATACATAAATCTTGTTTCCCTACGATTGTCACATATAACATAGACATGTTTAAACAACATCATTCAAATACAACACTTAATATTCTGTTAAAATTGATATCAGAATTTATCCCCCTCTCCCCTAATCAATAACATTCTTTAAATTCAAGAAAACCTACCATAAACCCCATTCCTATATACCTTATTTAATATTCAAATCAAAAAACCCTTCCCCTCCTCCCCATACAAAACTGCAGGATACCAGGCAAGGCATTCCATAGTTCTACGCCAGCCACAGATATCATTCATGCTCTGATCTTAGCATGCATAGTCGACATTCTGCCCTCCAAACTTAATTTCATCCCATTCATATCTCTAAGCTCTCTTCTCGGTTTATAGATCTCGAAAAATTCTTATAAGATCTTTGGGGAAGCATGATATAATGTCTGATGTATAATTGCAACAATCTTAAACTGCACTCTTTGTTGCATAGGTAACCAGTGTTGTACTCCTTGAAACCCCTGTGATTAATCTTGCAGCGGAGTTGATAAGCATTTGCAAAGCCCTCAACTTCCCTTTCACAACTCCTAAGTATAGTGAATAACAATAATCCACCCTACTCAGGATCAATGTCTGAATCACAGTATGGACATCATAATGCTTGTAATATTGGCTTCAATCTATAAAGCATTTGACGTTGCATGTATCCCAAACTGATTATTTTTAATATTTGGTTTTCCATTGTCAAACAACTATCTAAGCACACTCCCAGAACAGTCATCTCCTTTTTTACTGGTAGTTTTTCCCCCATAACAACCACATTTTCCAGTGACGGGACTAAATTGCGTGAGACAACGGTGCGCCAACAACTGAGCGCAGACAACTGAGCACAAGGTTGATGGTGCGCCGAAGAAAAGCACTATTTTAAAGGGCTCCGACGGGGGGTGTTGGTGGGGAACCCCCCTATTTTACTTAACAGACATTGCGCTGGCGTTGTGGGGGGTTTGGGGGGTTGTAACCCTCCACATTATACTTAAAACTGAACTTTTTCCCTAAAAAACAGACAAAAAGTTCAGTTTCAAATATAATGAGGGGGGTTACAACCCCCCAAACCCCCCACAACGCCAGCGCGATGTCTGTTAAGTAAAATAGGGGGGGTTCCCCACCAACACCCCCCGTCAGAACCCTTTAAAATAGTGCTTTTCTTCAGCGCGCCGTCAACCTTGCGCTCAGTTGTCTGCGCTCAGTTGTCAGCGCGCCGTTGTCTCGCACGATTTTGTCTATGAACCCATTTTCCAACTCAAAATTATCTCTTTGGCCTTTCACCACCATTACCTCCGTTTTGTTAACATTTAATTTCAAATCATGTTCACTAATCCAACTTCCAATCATTTCCATATACTTTTGCAAGATTAAGGATGTCTTTTATCAGGAAGAACAGAATATCATCAGCATATATTCTGCATTGCATACCCATCTCTTTAAACTTCTTTCCCAATGAGGCCATATAGATGTTAAACAGCATTGCCAATAAGGCTGACCCTTGTGGGACTTCTTTTTTAACTTCCACTATTCTTGACACCACACCCTTACTTCTCACCCTTAAAGCTCTTTCATTTAGATAAGATGTGAACCATTTTAACACATCTCCTACTAATCCTAGTTTCAATTTCACTAATAACATTTCCAAATTTACAGTGTCAAATGCACCAGAGACATCCAAGGATACCATAAGATATTTGTTACGTTTATCTATCCCTTCCCTCAAAGTCTCCAACACTGAGATCACTATGTGCATGTCGGAATCCAAATTGGAACTCATCAAGGCAATTTTTTTGTAGTATATAATCATTTTTCTAGGCATTTAAACTAGAAGGTGGGGGTGGTGTATGTACGAAGGACAATTATAGAGACCACCCCCGGCAAAAGAAAAGATGTGATAGTAGTAAAGGCTGCAACATAAGCAATATCAGCAACTCATTTCTTAGTATTGCAACGGAAAGTGAAACGACACAAAAATCCATACGAAAAAGGAGATTATCGCTGAAAAATAGCTGGAAACGATGACCACAAATGCTCGCAGTCTAAGCAACAAAGTTCATGATCTGCAAGCCCTGATATTAGAGGCAGATCTAGATATTGTTGCTATCACAGAGACATGGTTCAGTGAATCACATGGATGGGATGCAAACATACCGGGATATAATCTTTTTAGGAAGGACAGAGATGGTCATAAAGGTGGAGGAGTAGCTCTCTATGTAAAGATCAATATCCAAGCGACTGAAATGCAAGGGACCTGGGGAGAGGAAGAAGCGATATGGATTGCTCTGAAAAGAGAAGATGGAACTTCTATCTACGTGGGTGTAGTCTACAGACCTCCGACTCAATCGCAGCAAATTGATAAGGATCTGATAGTGGATATCCAAAAGTTTGGAAGGAAAGAGGAGGTTCTGCTGTTGGGAGATTTCAACCTGCCGGATGCGGACTGGAATGCTCCGTCTGCGGAATCGGAAAGAAGTAGGGAGATTGTGGATGCCTTTCAAGAGGCTCTGCTCAGACAAATGGTGACGGAACCCACAAGGGAAAAAGCGATATTGGATCTGGTCCTCACAAATGGAGAGAGTATCTCTAATGTTCGAGTGGGTGCTCACCTGGGTAGTAGCGATCATCAAACGGTTTGGTTTGATATAACGGCTAAAGTGGAGAGCGGCCGCACAATACTTAAAGTCCTAGATTTCAAACGTACGGACTTTAATGCAATGGGAAAGTACCTGAAGAGAGAGCTGTTAGGATGGGAGGACATAAGAGAAGTGGAAAGACAGTGGTCTAAGCTGAAAGGAGCGATAAAAATGGCTACGGACCTTTATGTGAAGAAAATCAATAAAAACAAGAGAAAAAGGAAGCCGATATGGTTCTCCAACCTAGTGGCTGAGAAAATAAAGGCGAAAGAGTTGGCGTTCATGAAATATAAAAAAACCCAAGAAGAGGAGAGCAGAAAGGACTACAGGGTGAAACTGAAAGAAGCCAAGAGAGAGATACGTTTGGCGAAGGCACAGGCGGAAGAACAAATGGCTAAAAATGTAAAAAAGGGAGATAAAATTTTTTTCAGATATATTAGTGAAAGGAGGAAGATAAAAAATGGAATTGCTAGGCTAAAAGATGCTGGGAATAAATATGTGGAGAGTGATGAGGAGAAAGCAAATGTGCTAAACAAATACTTCTGTTCTGTGTTCACAGAAGAAAATCCTGGAGAAGGACCGAGATTGTCTGGCAAAGTTACACGAGAAAATGGGGTAGATTCTGCGCCGTTCACGGAGGAGGGTGTTTATGAGCAACTTGAAAAACTGAAGGTGGACAAAGCGATGGGACCAGACGGGATCCATCCCAGGATACTAAGGGAGCTCAGAGAGGTTCTGGCGAGTCCTATTAAAGACTTGTTCAACAAATCTCTGGAGACGGGAGTGATTCCTGGGGATTGGAGGAGAGCGGATGTGGTCCCTATTCATAAAAGTGGTAACAGGGATAGAGCAGGAAACTACAGGCCGGTGAGCCTCACTTCAGTTGTTGGAAAAATAATGGAAGTGTTGCTGAAAGAAAGGATAGTGTACTTCCTTGAATCTAATGGGTTACAGGATCCGAGGCAACATGGCTTTACAAAAGGTAAATCGTGCCAAACGAACCTGATTGAATTTTTTGATTGGGTGACCAGAGAGCTGGATCGAGGACATATGCTAGATGTAATTTACTTGGATTTCAGCAAAGCCTTTGATACAGTTCCTCATAGGAGGCTGTTGAACAAACTTGAAGGGCTGAAATTAGGACCCAAAGTGGTGAACTGGGTCAGAAACTGGCTGTCGGACAGACGCCAGAGGGTGGTGGTTAATGGAAGTCGCTCGAAGGAAGGAAAGGTGACTAGTGGAGTCCCTCAGGGTTCGGTGCTGGGGCCAATCCTGTTCAATATGTATGTGAGTGACATTGCTGAAGGGTTAGAAGGAAAAGTGTGCGTTTTTGCAGATGATACCAAGATTTGTAACAGAGTAGACACCGAAGAGGGAGTGGAAAATATGAAAAAGGATCTGCAAAAGTTAGAGGAATGGTCTAATGCCTGGCAACTAAAATTCAATGCAAAGAAATGCAGAGTAATGCATTTGGGGATTAATAATAGGAAGGAACCGTATATGCTGGGAGGAGAGAAGCTGATATGCACGGACGGGGAGAGGGACCTTGGTGTGATAGTGTCCGAAGATCTAAAGGCGAAAAAACAGTGTGACAAGGCAGTGGCGGCTGCCAGAAGGATGCTGGGCTGTATAAAGAGAGGCGTAGTCAGTAGAAGGAAGAAGGTGTTGATGCCCCTGTATAGGTCATTGGTGAGGCCCCACTTGTGTTCAGTTTTGGAGACCGTATCTGGCGAAAGACGTAAGAAGACTTGAGGCGGTCCAGAGGAGGGCAACGAAAATGATAGGAGGCTTGCGCCAGAAGACGTATGAGGAGAGACTGGAAGCCATGAATATGTATACCCTAGAGGAAAGGAGAGACAGGGGGGAAATGATTCAGACGTTCAAATACTTGAAGGGTATTAACGTAGAACAAAATCTTTTCCAGAGAAAGGAAAATGGTAAAACCAGAGGACATAATATGAGGTTGAGGGTTGGTAGATTCAAGGGCAATGTTAGGAAATTCTACTTTACGGAGAGGGTAGTGGATGCCTGGAATGCGCTCCCGAGAGAGGTGGTGGAGAGTAAAACTGTGACTGAGTTCAAAGAAGCGTGGGATGAACACAGAAGATTTAGAATCAGAAAATAATATTAAATATTGAACTAGGCCAGTTACTGGGCAGACTTGCACGGTCTGTGTCTGTGTATGGCCGTTTGGTGGAGGATGGGCAGGGGAGGGCTTCAATGGCTGGGAGGGTGTAGATGGGCTGAAGTAAGTCTTAACAGAGATTTTGGCAGTTGGAACTCAAGCACAGTACCGGGTAAAGTTTTGGATTCTTGCCCAGAAATAGCTAAGAAGAAAAATTACAAAAAATAAAAAAAAAAATTTAAATTGAATCAGGTTGGGCAGACTGGATGGACCATTCGGGTCTTTATCTGCCGTCATCTACTATGTTACTATGTTATTTAACTGATTCAACACTACTTTCGCAATTACTTTTCCTAAAAATGGAACTAAAGAGATAGGATGAAATTTTTTTAAATCCTCAATGCCCCTCCTGCCAGCAATCTAAGGGAGGGGATGCCAGGCAGGAGTGATTGGGCTCAGCAGCAACCTGATTCTCTAACCAGTGTCTGTAACATGGATGTCAGTTAGAGCAGTGTTTTTCTACCTTTTTACACCTATGGACCGGCAGAAATAAAATAATTATTCTGTGGACCGACATCGGTCCGTAGACCGGCGGTTGAAGAACATTGGGCTAAGTCATAGGCCAGACCCCGCCCATCTCTACCCAATCTCCACCCCAGACCCCGCCTCCATAATAGTACTAATTGCACCTTGCGCGTCCTGTGCCTCATCTGGAAGTCTTACCTCTGACGTTGCAACGTCAGAGAGAAGGCTTCCGGTTCAGGCGCAGGATGCCCGTAGGAGCCGCTGCCCGTGGCTTTGTGCACTGAATCAGTTAGGAAGAGGGAGCTGGCTTGAAGATAATGCCGCATCGATCGCACCGTGGACTGGCAGTTGAAGAACACTGTTTTGAGTCTGATGCACGTGCTGGCCCTGTGGACCAGCAGGAAATTTCTGTGGACCGACACTGGTCCGTGGACCAGTGATTGAAGAACACTGAGTTAGAGAATTGGGTTCTTTTTAGGTGGGCTTAGGCGCAATTCAGTATAGGAGACCTGTCGGCTTCTGAGACCGGGCGTATTATACAGAATCCAGGCCTAAGGGTCCCTTTTCCAAAGCTGTGGCAAAAAGTTGCCTGTGAGCCATTATACCTGTCTTTCCTATATACTAAGGCCACTTCTTTCCATACCTGGAAAATGGCAGATTTTCTATTTTTGGCATTAATGGCCACCCATTTTGTAGGTGATAAGAACAGATGCACTAATCATACTAATGAGTTAGTGCATGGCAATGTAACTATGCTAAGTGCTTCACACAGACATGTCCCTCTCTACCCCTCAGCCAACAATTTCAATTTATTTTTCAGCATGTGGGTAGTGTACGCTGATCCTTATAAAATAGTGGTCAGCCATATGCGCCTGCAACATCTAATCAAAACCAATTAACTGCAATTATTGTGTTAGTTAACTAGATAGTTACGAGTGCGTAGTTTTGGGCATGATATATAGAATCAAAGGAATAATGCCACTGAAAATCTGGGGATGGCCCTAGCAGGGTTGTCTTCATCTACTACCCAGATAAGGACTTTTGAATATTGGCCAGATCATTGACTACATATAGAAAATAAAGTCTCAAGTGTAATTTGTTAATAAGAAAAATATGCCTCTTTTATTTTGTCTAAAGCCTTATCTTTGAAAATTACCAGAACTTCAAGGCCCTTTAGTAAAAGGCAGATTAGACAAGGTAAATATTTAATCAAACACAATGACTTTCTTTGAACGTGCTTGCCAATCCTTTATTGCAGATATCTGTCTGACAAATCCTTTCATGTCCCCATATTAAAACTTGATCCTTGCTTCCTGTTAGTTTTTATTTTTTTATTGTTGCAATTATTCAGAAAGCTTACTTTAATCTGTAAATTCTTAAAGTTCTAGTCAGCAATAACATTTCCTGCTTATACATAGATGCCAGCCAGTTTATACATTAACATGTATTACAGTATTTTGGGGTCCCAGACATTTCTTAATACTTCTTTGAGCTTCCAGTCCAGTGGGACCCAGGCCTAGAGTCTGACAGAATGAGCCTTAATTTGCATATATTTGAAGATGTTTTTCCCTTTTTAAAATTCCAGTTCACATAGACTTGGTATTCCCCCCCCCCCAAAAAAAAAAAAAAAAAAAAATCCAATTACATTCATAGTTTTTCTTTTGAAAACTTTGCTCATGTTGAAACAGTACTATCCAACTAGAGAATTAAGGTCAGAAAATGCAATGAGACTGTCCACTGACAGAGTAAACACTATGGGGCTCATAATTTAAAAAAAAAAAAAAACATTCAAAAAGTGTCTTAAATTAGTACTTGGACGGTCAAAAAGACAGATCGTCCGAGTACCGATAATGAAAGCAGGATTTTAGAAGTATCTAAAACCAGCTTAGGCCTTTACCCTGCCTCTGAATGCCTAGAGCGAAAAGAGGCATTTTTAGAGGAGTGGAAAGGGTGGGAGATCAATTTTGAGAATTTATATCTGCTATCTATATTTTGCACTATACTTGTCTATTTTTCTATAGTTGTTACTGAGGTGACATTGCATATTTTAAAGTCATCTGCCTTGACATCTTTGAAAAAAACCTGAATATAAATGATAATTAATATTTTCTCAGTGTACAGTGTGCTTTGCATTGTTTTTTTTAAATTTTGTGATTACCATTATGTATTAATAAGATTATATTATGTGAAAAATGGATAGAAGAAATTTCATTACAATTAGTATTATGGGGTGGAGTCAGGGGCGGAGTTTTGGCAGGTCTGGGGCAGAGTTTTAAGCCCCCCAAATAAAAAAGTGTTCCACTGCCTATGAACAGGGATATGATTGCTTGACTGCTTTTCATCCAGCCCCTCCAAGCTCCCCCTTCCAGAGTGGCAACAACACATCTGGATTCATACATGAATATATGACAAAATTGATTGAGCTGAATTATGATCAAACAAAAAGGCAAGGAAGGAGTCTTTCCAACCAGTGATAAGTCTTTATTGTAAACAAAGGTCCTTCCTTGCCATTTTGTTTGACTGCATAAATCCCAAGGTGAGGTGCTCTATTTTTTGCCTGTCTGAGGTGAATTGTGGATCACATACATTATGATCTTACACATTCAGTAAATTGGTGACAAAACTAACCAAATATGCTGCCTTTTGCCATATTTTATCTTAACTTTCTTTATTATTGCCATTATTAAGAACAGCAGGAGCGGTCAGGGACTGATAAAAAGCTATGATGGTCCCTTGTACAACCTCTGCTTAATATCACTATTAGAGCACATAGGTCTGAGCGCTTATCACAATAATTTATGTATTTTTAATTGTTTATGTGAGATCAAGTACTGAATGAGTGTATCCTGTGTCAATTAAAATGGCCTGTGCCATAAAAGTCTGGTGTTAATTGCTTAGCCCAGGAATTGGCAATTGCCAGTGTTCCCTCTAAGCTATGTGAGTCCTCCACCTACATTCCTGCCTAAAGTTAGGTGTTGCATTCATAGAACAATAATTCGTTGTTCCATCTTCAATTCTCATCCAATTCATTCATCTTACAAATTTTACCAACCCTCAGAAACATCACCTTCGAGTACATGCTGTGGTCGGTTGGAGTAGCGCAGAGCTTTTCTAAGGAATAAACAGCCTTGATAAAACTTTTCAGTGAAACATGTTGGCAAAGTTGTCCCGGAAAAAAGAACATGGTTTAGGAGGCCTTTGAAAATATAGCACTGTATTATATATGTATTACCATTGCAAAATATTCCTCAAAATGTTAAAAAGAATTGAATTTTGGTAATTGGTTCATCTTATACTTGCAACTCCATGCAAAATTTAATTTTTTTTAAATTAGTTTAACTGGTGTGGTAATTGACCACACCAATGAAAACAAATTTTTAAAAATTAAAAAAAACAATCACGAGGAGTCACGTGATGTGCTGAGCCGAGCAGGACGTGCCTTGCTCAAGCTCTGGGGCCCCGGGTCCCCTTGCGCCTTACCTATTGTGTATTCTTGACTCTGCATCTACATTCTCCAATTGTGCAGTTTATGGATCGCTTTATGCAACCCGGTAGCCCAGCAATGAGCGTAAAAGCGAGCCGCAGTAATAAGGATCGAGAGGCACGAACGCTGCGGCCTGACCCCAAGATGGCAGCGGACTTGGGCTCTGAGCTCCCTTTATTGGAAGCTCACATTGCGGCTCTGTCCACTTCGGTTGTGCGGGCATTAGATGCCCGCTTTGACCAATTATTGGGCCAGCTTACTTCACTTGAGACCTTGCTCTCTGAAACGATTCAGCGAACGGGTGAACTGGAGACCAGAGTGGCGCATGTGGAGGAGGCCCATACTGCTTCGGTGGCGGATCTAGTGTCCCTGAAGGAACAGCTACTGCGGCAAGCAGACAAAATTAAGGATCTCAAGAATCGCTCGAGACGGGACAATTTACAATTGATCGGCTTACCGGAAGTGGTACCCGAATCTCACCTGCTTGTCACGTTGTAGACCTGACTCTGAGCTGAATTGCCACTCCCTGATGGTATGGGGCCCCTAAGGTTGGACCGGGCCCACCGTCTTGGGAGACGTGCTGATGATCACACCCGAGCCCGAGTCACCATTTTCAAATTGCACAACTCAGCGCACAAGATGGAATTGATGAAGCACTATCATCAAAAATGTAACACCCTTATCTATGAAGGCACCCCGGTCTGTCTATTTCAGGATTATTCCCCTGCGCTACAGGAGCGCAGGCGTCGTTTCTCCAGGGTGTGCTCAGCACTCTTTGAACGCAAACAACGTTTCCAGCTGCTCTACCCTGCGCTGCTGCGGATTTGGACAACTGAGGGGTGGAAAAGTTATGCTTCGGTGGAGGAGGCCCAGGCCTATTTGGATGCTCTGCCGGGGGAGTCTGGGCCTTCCTCGGCCCCCTGAAGTTGTCGGGCCCAAGGTTGTGGATCCTGCCTTCCTGATGGTGCTATGTTTGGCGCTGCATGTGGGTTGGGCTTCGGCTCCTCCTACATGGCTGACCGGGTGGCCGATGAACACCTTTGTGCTGTCCTGGGCCTGGTTATTGATGTTGCAGCCTGTTTGTTGGCTCTGCTCTCCAGCATTGTTTGTTGGCCCTTCTAATTTTGGGGGTCTGCCTTTTGTTTCTGCCTGAGCTTGGATCTTTGGCTCCTTCGCAGGAGTTATTCCTTCTTTCCAGTACCTGGCTGGCAGCTGGGTGGTCATAGCGCGCTTAGGTGGTCGCGACCCCCTCTGACTGTTTTCCTGGGTGCCTGGCAATTTGGTGGAGTGGGGGCTCCTTAGGACTCTTGGAGCCCTCACTGGACTGACTTGTTTAGGAGAATAGTTGTGTTATGATTGCTTGTGGTATGTTTGTGGAGTTTATGTTTGAGTCTGCTTGGGTGTGCTGGGTTGGGGTTTGGTTTTCCTAAGCGGGGGGGGGGGGGGGGGGGATGGCATCTTGTTTGCCGAGTGTTTTATTCATGCCTCTGGGTTGGCTTTAGCCAGAATGGTGCTGGGTATGTTTGTGTGCTTGTTGTGTGAATGTGGGTTTTGAGGGGTGGCCACTTGAGGAACCCGGAGTTAGTCAATGGTGGATCTGTTAGGAGGGATCTGGACCTTTTTGTGGTCTTTTGGTGGTACTGCCCATTGGTTTCCACCTTTATTTTTGGCCTCCTTGTGTTATGGAGCTTTTCTTGGGTGGCTGGGTGGGTAAGTGAGTGGAATGGCTGGTTCGCGATGAGTGAGGGTGTGGGGTTCTTGTTTTGGGTGTGACCTTGGTGGAATATGTCTGGGGTGGGTGGGGTAGGGGGGACTGGGTGTCCTATCCACGTCTTGGTGTGATTCCCTCCCCGCTCCACATAGCTGGGGGGTGTGCTAGTGTTTGGGATATTGGGGGGCTTGGTTTGGGTGAGAAGGGGTGGTGTTTGGATGGGAGTGGGTTGGGTTTCTAGGGGTGGGGGGTCCTCCTTCAATATGTGTACCTTGTGTTTTATACATTTTCATTGGTCTTGTTTACTAGCTCAGGCTACGCCATGTATTTCTCACTACTACTCTGGGGGGTGGCTGGGCTCCTGGGGTAGTCTCATCCTTTTTCTTCATTCCTTTTTGTTTTGCTACTTTCCTGACTTCCCAACCTGAGTACCCCCTTTAGGTTCAAGTTTCAAGTTTTTCAAGTTTTATTAGGATTTTATATACCGCCTATCAAGGTTATCTAAGCGGTTTTTTACAATCAGGTACTCAAGCATTTTCCCCTCTCTGTCCCGGTGGGCTCACAATCTATCTAACGTACCTGGGGCTATGGAGGATTAAGTGACTTGTCTAGGGTCACAAGGAATGTTGGTGGCATTACGTCCCCGATAAAGAGGTCCAAAATATTGGCCGCTCTGCAACGTTCTCGTTCCGATATTGCTTGCTTACAGGAAACTCGCCATACTGACGCAGAACATCTTAAACTGGGTCGTTCCTGGGTGGGGGAGGTACATTTTGCTTCATCTCAGGGCCGCCATGGGGGCATTGCTGTGTTGGTCTATAAGTCTTCCCCTCTTGGGGTGCAGGTTCTTGATAAAGCTCGGGATGGTCGACATCTGCTTTTGCGCCTGACATTGGGTACTCAGTCTTATCTTTTACTAGTGGTTTACGGCCCTAATTCGTCGGAATCAGCTTTCATGCAATGGTTGCTTCAACTTTGCTCTCGTTTCTCTGGGGACCCCCTTTTGCTATTGGGAGACTTTAATTTGGTGTTGGACCCTTACCAGGATAAGTCTGGTACCTCCATTGCCTCCTTGGGGGCCAAAGGTCGCCTTCTTTCTGACTTTTGTGATACTCTTTCAGTGGTAGACCCTTGGCATCTTCTTCATCCAGAAACCCGTGACTATACTCACCTTTCTCGGGCCCATAATACTTGGTCCCGGATAGATCATATTTTTCTGTCTTCGACTTTGTTCTCTTCGGTTAGCTCGGCTGAGATGGGCCCCCTGACTATTTCCGACCATGCCCCAATATGGGTAGATATTCAATTAGACGCCACGTATCTCCGGACATCATTTTGGCGCTTTCCGTTCTATCTTGCTCAGGATATGGACTTCCACGACTTTTTGCAGGCCCAATGGGAGGACTATATTACTAATAATGCTTCCCACAAGGATGATCCTATTTTATTTTGGAAGGCCGCAAAGTCTGTCCTTCGGGGCCAGATCATTTCATTTGTGAGTGCATTCACAGAGGTATTGTTGCCTTAGAGCGGGCTTTACAAGTAGCCAAGCGGTCGTTTCTTTCGCATCCCTCGAGGGAGGCTCGGGAACAATATTTGTCTACCCAAGCAGCTCTCAATTCATTACTTCATTCACGTTCTCTAAAATGGGTTGCTTTTTATAACCACCGTTTTCATCGATTCGGCAACAAGCCCGGACGTCTCATGGCACGCTTGGTTCGGGTTGAGACTCGTAGGAAGCCGATCTTGTCTCTTCGGACCCAGGGTGGGGGACGGGTGACTAACATGGCTGACGTCTCCGCAGTTCTTTTTGACTTTTTTAGTCATTTATATGAGGCTCCTAATGATGCTTCTCCAGATTTACTGGCAACTACCTTCAGTCCTCTGAACGTCCTCGCCTGCCGGAGGAGGTAGTGTCTTCTCTAAATGGTCCCTTTTGAGCGGCTGAATTGGATTCGGCTATCAAAGCTCTTCACTCAGATAGGGCCCCGGGTCTGGATGGATTTTCGGGGCATTTTTACCGTCTTCTCTCTTCCCATCTCTGTGGCCCTTTGCTGGCCTACTTCGACGCTGCTTATTGCTCAGGGCTCTTTCCACGTTATGCTAATGAGGCCTTTATTTCTTCATTGTTAAAACCTGGTAAAGAGGCTGACTTACCGGGTTCTTATCGACCCATCTCCTTAATCAATGTGGATCTCAAGCTCCTCTCTCATATGTTGGCCGACCGTGTCGCTCCACGCCTTTCTACTCTCGTTCATGAGGATCAAGTCGGGTTTGTCCGGGGACATCAATCGGTTTGTAATGTCCGTAAGGTTCTCTTTGTCCTGGCTCATTGTCACTCTCACCAGATTCCGGCTTTGTTTGTCAGTCTTGATGCTTCTAAAGCTTTTGATAGTGTCCACTGGTCTTTCTTGTTTCGCACCCTGGAACATGTTGGCTTGAGTGGGTTTTATCTTGATGCAATACGCTCCCTTTACTCTAATCCAAGGGCTTCTCTTTTGGTCAATGGGACTCACACAGATTCTTTTCCCATCTTCCGTGGTACCTGGCAGGGATGCTCCCTTTCTCCCTTGTTGTTTCTACTTTCTTTGGAATCGTTGCTTTGCACTCTTCGGGGGTTTGCGGCGGTACGGGGCCTTCTTGTTGAAGGGGAAGAGTTAAAGACCTTAGCATTCGCAGATGACATGTTTTTGATTCTTACTAGGCCTGAAGACTCTTTACTGATGGCGTTGGACCTCATTTCTGAATTTGGCTTTTATTCTGGTCTGTCTCTTAACCTGGATAAGTCCTATACTTTGCCTTTTCCCTCTGAGCTACGCACCACATGGAGGGGTGTTTTTCCTCTTTGCTGGGCTGACTCTACTTTGAAATATTTGGGGGTCACTATTCCTCGGGATTATCTAGTCTGTATCGGTTGAATGTAGAACCGTTTTTTCAGGCCCTTTAGAATAAATTACAATTATGGGGGACTCTTCCCTTTTCCCTTTTAGGTCACGTACATCTTTATAACATGCTTATTGTCCCGTGTTGGCTGTATGTTTTTCAGGTCCTTCCTCTTTATTTGACTTCTCGAGATGAATGATGCCTGGAACGCTTGGTTCAGCGCTTTCTTTGGACGGGGAAGTGACCTCGTTTGCCTTATAAATGGGCAGCGGCTCCGTGGTACAAGGGTGGCCTGGGTTTACTAAACCTTCGTTATCTGACCATTGGATGTGGCATGCGACACATTAATGATTTTTTCAGGGGTACCTCAGCGTTCACTAATACTTCTTTGGAACTTTCTTGTTTTTGATCAGTGCATATCTGCATTCTCTTCCTTCTCTTTTGCCTGAGCCTCTTCCCACAAAGGTGCTCCACCGTCCCTTGCGGAAGGTTTGGCGCTGGGTCTGTAAATTTCATGCTCTTTCTGCTTCTATAACTCCTTTCCTGCCTATCCGCTTTAATAGCTCCTTTCTACCTGGTATAGATGGACCGAGTTTTGCTCGGTGGGAAATAAGGGGCATTCATTATGTGTTTCAATTGGTTGATGATGATGGCAAACTGAAGTCTTTTGCACAGTTGCGAGACGAATTTGACCTCCCACCCACTGATTATTTTGCTTATATGCAAATTCAACATTACATTTCTTCTTTACCCTCTTGTTGTTTGCAGGCCACTTGCCAAGAGCTGTTGTCTACGGCTTTCACCATTGGTTCCCAACTTCCTGTTCCCCTTAAATTCCATCATCGCCATTTGAAGGATGAATCCCCCTTATTTGATCATTCTAAATTGCGAGATGCTTGGGCACGTGACCTTGCCCTTGAATTGCCTGATGATGTGCTTTTACAGGCTGTACGTAGGTTGCCTGCCTTTCGAAAATATACCACCTTTTGGGAGCAGCACTACAAGTTGATTTTCCATTTATACATTTCTCCCAAGAGGGCTTCTCTATCTGGACTTCGAGAGTCTGCTGCCTGTTTCTATTGCCAGGCTCCAGAAGCGGGCTTGGGACATATGTTCTGGACTTGCCCTAATGTTCAGGTTTTTTGGACTGCTATATTTGCCTTTGTGGAGCGCATTTGGGACATTACAATTCAATGCTCCCCCTTGTTCTTATTTGGAGCTGTTCCTCATTATCATCCTCGAAAGAGGGGGGCTGCTGCCTTCCTGAAATGGACTGTCCTTACTGCCCTCAAATGTATCTTGCTGAAATGGCTTGAGGATGACGCTCCGGACTATTCCCTTTGTCGCTGTCGGATGATTACTTTGGTGATGTGGGAGAGGAGAGATGTGACAAATTTTTCCTCTCTCCCGGGCCGCATCTTTCAGCGCACTTGGGAACCATTTTAGACAACCATGACTCCTTTGGTTCGTAGTCGTTTACTAAATTGTTGACTCTCTGTTTTTTGGGGTTTTTTTTTATGGCTGCATAGTCTAATTTTTCTGTATATTTCTCCCATTATGTGATAGCTCCCCATAGACTTATACAGTTTGCACTCCAGTCCTGTGTATCTTATTCTTTGTCTGTTCCATCAAAAGATGTATAATGCAGTTGCTATTTTTGTAATTTAAATTCATGGCTGTGTGATATACTAACATATCCATTGATAATTGTTATTCATTTTTAGTCAGATATCTACCTCATTAATCATTATTTATACATTTTTTAATTCATTTACGTAATAACTTCTGCACGTAAGGTTTTTTATAGATACGTCACTACTCATTTTAATTATTTTATATATTTTATGCTAATTTTATGATTCTATTTATTGATGTATGCTATAGATACAATTTTTATGTAACGTTTGTTCACGTTTTATCATTTTACATGAAACAAGATCTAATATGCTTTATAATATATGGTTGATGTCTGCATATTATCTTACACCCTTATGATCATATTGCTTTTTTATTCTATAGCTGCTACTCTATAATTTTTTGTGACTTTTTTTGTTATCCTTTTTTACCATGGTATGTATTTTACTCTCTTTTATTGTTACTGTATTTCTTACACATCTCTTTTCCTTTTTCTCTCTCTTTTCCTTTTCCTATGGGTCACGTTTTTCAAGTGTCTATCTCCGTCCCTATTTCTTTTTTACAGTCATTAATGCATTTATAGTAATATTTATGTTCTTTATCTCATTAAGATCACCTATTCTTTTCTGCATGCCATTTTCATTTCATTCTTATTTCAATTTATTTTATTTCCTTAATATGTACACTTGTCTTCTTGTTGAACCTATCACAATTTTGAATAGCGTCATTTAAATATCATCATGTTTACAATATATAAAAATTTTTATTATTATTTTTTTATTATGTGTATATTTGTTGTTTTATAATTTTAATAATAAATTTTATATTATATTTGTGCATAATAGGACCCCTGACGAAGGTTTGTCCAAAACACGGACCATGTCGGGTCCCTTGATTGGTAAAAGGGTTTGCATATAATTATTTTGTCACAATAAATTTTGCCTACGTCTTGTACAGATCTGCAGTTTTGTTTTGTTTGCTCTCTGTTTTCTATCTCATTCAGTTGTGTATGGCATGCCTGTTTCCTTTGGTGTTTCCTCTTCGCTAGTGTACTTGGAAGGAGGCCCACCCCGGGGGGGGGTTACTTGGGGGTGAGGTGGGATTAATTGAGGGGGAGGGATGTGTGGCAGCAGCGAGAGTAAGGGTCGAGTCGTCCCCCTTCACTGCAACGGAGGGCACAACGTGTTTGGCGGCTTGCCCTGCCCCCAGCAGCCGTTTCTTCTTCTGACCTGCCTTCCAGCCCTCTCAAGGGCTCAGCAGACCAGTCCTTTTCCTGCTGCAGCACAGTGAAGGGGAAGGGAGATCGAGTCGTCCCCCTTCATTGCACCAGAGGGCATGGCGTGTTCGGCGGCTTGCCCTGCCCCCAGCACCCGTTTCTTCTTCTGACCTGCCTTCCAGCTCTCTTAAGGGCTCAGCAGACCAGGCCTTTCCTCCCGCAGCACAGTGAAGGGGAAGGGAGATCGAGTCGTTCCCCTTTACTGCACCGGAGGACGCATCATGCTCGGTGGTCTGCCCTGCCCCCAGCAGCCGTTTCGGCACTTGGCCTGCCTTCCAGCCCTCTTAAGGGCTCAGCAGACCAGGCCATCTTCAGCTGCCTCTCCATGAACCAGGCCATCTCCACGGAGCCTCGATTCGAACCAACTCCCCAGCAGGGCGTGTGAGCCAGCCTGCTCCGCCCCCCCCGACCGGCGGGAAGAATCTTAACTTGAGCGAAGCGGAGCAAAGGAAGAAGTAGATCCCAACACCACTGCTTCTTCACCCCTACAGCCAGACTCTGATCAAGACGGCCTATCAACGGGTGTGAGAACCTCCACCAGCACCAGATCACCTAATCCGAAGTCCGCCCCAGATAAGTATTCGCATGTTTAACCAACTGTATGTGTAACCTATTGTAAAAAAAAACAACAACCCAATCCTGATAAGTTCTTGCATGTTTAGCTTATTTGCATGCCTAATCAACTGAGTAGAAAATCCGATAAGCATTTGCAAGCTTGACCAACTACAATCTCACAATAAAATGGCCTCGGTATACCAGCATTTACTACTATTTCTCATATTTTACTGGTACTGCTACAAAAGCAGGTCAGCCGATGCCCTATACTTCACTCCTATCCCAATCCTCACAAGAATCCTTCACGCCAACTTAGAAACCCAGAGACCTGCCCACCGCTTCCTACATGACTGTTCTGAAACAGGCCCTTTCCAAATACCAATCGTTCCCCCCCTCTCGTAGATCTAACAGACCCCCCCTGCAAAAACCCACGGAGACTGAGGAAAATCCCCTACACTATAACTACTGACTCCCCACATTTTCAAATGATCCAAGGTTTCTACCTAAATATTAGATCTTTAAGGAACAAGGCACAATTGGTGAAAGATTGGCTCGAAGAGGCCAATCCTGACTTTGTCCTGCTGACTGAGACATGGCTGGTCTCCGACAGCGACATCATCATACGAGAGTGCCTCCCACCTGGGTCCACCATCATTTCCCAGCCAAGAAACAAGGGAAGAGGGGGTGGCTTAGTCATCATTATAAAAGACTCATTTGAATCCTCCGTCTTATCTTCGAAGTCCTCAGTAGATCTCGAAATCATCTCTTGTAAGCTCAGGTCAGACCAATTAGAAGAAGGCTTAATCATCACACTATTTTACATCCCTCCCAAGAAATGGCCCACAGCTAAGGATACATTCTTCGAATACCTCCTCACGAACTCTACAGCTGGCCCCTACAACCTACTGACTGGTGATCTGAACATCCACCTGGAGCAGGGTGAACAAGGCGACACTAAAGAATTGCTATCCTTTATCGTTTCCCTAGACTTCTTTGTACCACCCCCAGAAAGAACCCACCATAAAGGACACCAACTTGACCTAGTTACCTTTTCCTCCAAAGACCTAGCCCACCCTAAAATATTCTGGCACCAAACCACCTGGACCGACTCCCTATGGTCTGACCACCGCCTGTGTAATTTCCAACTCAACTGGCAAGCCAAACGTACCCCTATCAAGCCCAAAGGGGCAAAAAGAACCAGGAAAATGATAGCTTCCAGAGGCCTGGTTAACCCAACTGAATTCTGGTCACACTATGAGATCTCGACAGAATTGGACTCTCTCTCTGTAGACTCCTGGACCAACACAAGCACACAAATTCTAGACAAAATGGTTCCCATCAAATTAAGAAAAATTAGAAATAAAAACCTAGATGGCTGGTTTGACGCTGAACTAGGAACTGCGAAACAAGAACTATGAAAACTGGAAAGACAATGGCTAAAATCAGGAGATAACAAAAGAAGAACAATTTGGAGACTAAAGTTAAAAGAATACAAAAAACTTATAACTACAAAACGCACAAATTTTTATGCACAAAAAATAAACTTTCCCAACATCAACACTAAGTCTCTATTTAATCTAGTTAACAACCTTTATGATACAGGCCTTTTCCCGCATCATGACAGATTCCCCGCCATCAGCCAATGCTTTGGCTGAATTCTTCAACTACAAAATCAGCAACCTAAGATCCAACCTACCGACCTCCTCAACCAACCACTTGAACTACCCTGTTGTCCAACACATCGATGAACCCAGGGTAGACCTGCTCTGGAGCGACTTCTCTATCCCCACCTGGAACCAATTCTGCAAACTCTACTCGAAATATGCCGATTCGTACAGCAGATTAGACAACTGCCCACCTAACGTCATGAAAGCCGCTCCAGTCGCCTTCAAAGCTAAGCTACACGATTGGCTCTCCTCCCTTTTGCTGTCTGGCACATTTCCCAAGGAGTTAGGTAAGATACTAATCACACCGATTATAAAAAATCCCAAGGAATCCATTAAGTTGACCTCTAACTATAGGCCCATTGCTAATATCCCCCTTTTTGTAAAACTGATGGAAGGCCTGGTAAACCAGGATTTAGTATGTACCTCGACAAATTCAGCATACTGCATGACAATTAATCTGGTTTTCGTTCCTGGTTCAGCATGGAAACAGTTATTGCTTCACTGCTGGACTCCCTCCTGAACCTATTCAGCCAAGGCTCCAGTGCACTGATCCTTCAGCTAGACTTGAGTAGTGCCTTCGACTTAGTCGATCAGACTCTCCGGCAATGTACTGAAATGGTTCCAAGGTTTCCTGATTAAACGCTCCTACCAAGTCCATATCGATAACAATCTATCCCCCTGCTGGGCAAACCCATGCGGAATCCCTCAGGGCTCCCCCATATCCCCCACCCTTTTCAACATTTATCTTGCCTCATTGGAGGCCCTACTGCAAAAATTAAAAATCAAATTTTACATCTATGCTGATGACATCACTATAATCCATCCTCTAACAAACCTGACTCCAGAATTGAAGAACCAACTATCATCAACATTGAATCATATTGAGTCATGGATGACTGAGTTCAGACTGAAACTCAACTCTGAAAAAATCAAATTCTTCCTGGCGAGCCCAAATGACAAAATTAAAGTCACTTCAATTTCCCTGAACAGACAAACCTTCCCCATTGTCGATTCCATAAAAATCCTGGGTGTGACGCTAGACCGTTACCTCACTCTAGATACTCACACAGAGTCACTGATCAAAAAAGGCTTCTCGACACTATGGAAACTCAGAACCATCAGAAAGTTTTTCGATGCAGCATCCTTTCGCCTACTGGTACAATCCTCCATCTTCGACTACTGTAATATCATCTATCTGGGGTCCCTCAAGAAAACCTTACAAAGACTCCGAATCATACAAAATTCTGCAGTGCAACTGATTTTCGGCATAAAAAAATGGGACCACATAACCCCCTACTACCAAAAACTCCATTGGCTACCACTAGAAGCAAGAGTGCTATTCAAATTTGCCTGCCTTTGTTTCAAATCTGTCCTTGGCATGGCCCCGCTATACCTGGTCTCCCACTTTAAATTCGATTGTTCCACCAGACCCACACGTAGAATACGTTTGTTCAGCCACCCTTCAATAAAAACCTGCCAATACAAAAGATTCCTAAACAGAACGCTAGCCTTTCAAGCAAGTCAACAAAACAACTGGCTAGGCAACTTCATCAAACTCTCCTCATCCTACCTTAACTTCAGAAAACTAATAAAAACAAACCTGTTCAACAGATTTTTAACCAAGAACCCTTAAACCCTCTACTGTACTCCTTTTCACATCTTCTTGCTTCCCCACATTGTGACTTTATGCAACCAAAATCCTCACTGTTATTTTTTTCTTCTTTGCTGAATCCAAAATCTCCATTGTTATTTTTCCTTCACTGACTGTCCAGCTCTTCTTGTTGTAAACCGCCTCGAACTACTATGGCTTTGGCGGTATATAAAAATAAAGGTATTATTATTATTATTAAAATATTGAGCTTGTTTGTACTCTGTTTTTTTCTCTGTTGGTGTTTTGGCTGTGCTCAATAAAATATATATGACTATAAAAAAAACAATCACTACCACCTGTTTCGCTGATCCAATTCCCACTCACCTACTCAGAACTATCAGTCCTACTGTCATCCTTCCCAAGTGTCACATCCTTAACTTATCACTCTCTACTGCAACAGTTCCTGATGTCTTCAAATATTCCGTAGTTACACCTCTCCTCAAAAAACCCTCACTAGACCCCACATCCTTCTCCGAATATCAGCCCATCTCCCTCCTCCCCTTTCTATCCAAGCTACTCAAATGTGCTGTTTACCGCCATTGCCTGGTCTTCCTTTCTTCTCAAGATATTCTTGACCTGCTTCAATTGGGCTTTTGACCTTGCCATTCTACGGAAACAGCCCTTGCTAAAGTCTCTAATGACCTGTTTCTGGCCAAATCCAATGACCTCTACTCTATCCTTATCCTTCTCAATCTATCTGCTGCCTTTGATACTATTGATCACCACCTACTCCTCAATACACTGTCCTTGCTGGGATTCCAGGGTTCTGTTCGCTCCTGGTTTTCTTCTTATCTCTCCCATCAATCTTTCAATGTATATTATGGTGGATCCTCCTTTGCTGCCATCCCACTGTCTATCTGTGTACCTCAAGGTTCTGTTTTGGACCCTCTCCTCTTCTCCATATATATCTGTTCTCTCGGTATGCTGATCTCCTCCCATGGTTTTCAATATCACCTTTATGCTGATGACTTTCAGATCTATCTCTCCACACCAGATATCTCTACAAGAATTCAGGCCCATATCTCAGCCTGCCTGACCGACATTGCTGCTTGGATGTCTCACCACCATCTAAAACTGAATATGGCTAAAACTAAACTCCTTATCTTTCTGCCTAAACTTACCTCCCCCTCCCACTGTTCTCTATTTCTGTGGATAACACTCTCAACCTCCCTGTCTTGTCAGCTCGCAACGTCGGGGGTCATCTTTGACTCCTCTCTCTCCTTCTCCATTCAGATCCAACAAATTGCTAAAATCTGTCACTTCCTCCTCTATAATATTACCAAAATCCGACCTCTCCTCTCTGAGCACACTATCAAAACCTTATCCATGCTCTCAACACCTCTCGTTTAGACTACTGTAACCTACTTCTCTCAGGTCTTCCACCCATCCATCTCTCACCCCTTCAATCCATTTCAAATGCTGCTCCATGACTCATATTCCATGAGAGCTGCAACACTCACATTACCCCTCTCCTCAAGTCACTTCATTGGCTCCCCATTCATTTCCGAATACAGTTCAAACTTATCTTACTGATTTACAAGTGCATTCACTCTGTAGCCCCTCAATATTTCTCCTCATGTATCTCCCCTTAAGCTCTACCCCATGAACTCCATTCATTGGATAAGTCCCTCTTATCTGTACAAAGTCCCTCTTATCTGCACCCTTCTGCTCCACCGTCAACTCAAGACTTCATTCCCTCTTTCATGCCTTGCCTTATGCCTGGAACAGGCTGCCAGAATCAGTATGTCATGCTCTGTCTCTAGCAGTATTCAAATCCAAGCTAAAAGCCCACTTTTTTGGAAGCTGCTTTCAGCTCTTAACTCCCTGTCACTGCCAGATTCCTTACCCATTGCATCTTTCCTTCTACCTGAAACTCCCCAACCCTGAGATGTCCTGTCTGTTCAAATTAGATTGTAAGCTTTTCTGAGCAGAGACCATCTATTGGATGTTAAATGGACAGTGTTGTGTATGCCTTTCAGTGCTATAGAAATGATGAATAATAGTAGTAGTGGAGTTCTGTGTGGAACTCAGAATGGTACCTACCTGTGCCTAACAATACCTACCTAAAAAATATGCATGTTTATGGGCAAAGAATAGGCATGGTATGACTTAGCCATTGCTGGATGTTTGTGGTAGGCATCAGTATATTAGGCCAGCAAAACCCTGGCCTAATGTACCAGCACCTACCATTAGGATGTCTAGTGATGCCTACATCAAGTTAGGCATGATTCTGTAAATGACACCTAGTGATTGCTTGACAACTTCTCCAAGCAGTGCCTAGAAGTTAGGTGCCATTAGACACCATTTATTGAACATAAGAATAGCCTTACTGGGTCAGAACAATGGTCCATCAAGCCCAGTAGCCCATTCTCACGGTGGCCAATCCAGGTCACTAGTACCTGCCCAAAACCCAAGGAATAGCAATATTCCATATTACCAATCCAGGGCAAGCAGTGGCTTCCCCCCTGTCTTTGTCAATAACAGACGAAGGCTATTGACTATTACTATGAGCTAGATGCACTAAAGTCAGTCGGTAATACCGACTGGATCGCTGTTGGCCAATTCTCTGGCCAATTGTGGACCAGTAATCGATGCGCTACCAAGTTTTCATGGAGCTGCATATCATTTGCATGCAAACGTAACTAATCAATAGCTCTGTGAGCGATTGACATATGTGCAGAGCCCTAACAGCAGTGACAGGGGAAGCAGCCTCCTGTCACTGCTGTTAGGGCTTCTTTTTTTTATGGCACAGTAATTTACAATGTGAATCAAGAATATTAATGCAATTTATCTATTATTTAAACTTCACACAATAGACAAAAACAAAGAAAGAAAAAAAAAAGAACTTAGATTACCTCTTCCTTTTTATTCTCCATTCCTCTTTGGGATTCTTCTTCTTCTAAATCTCTGGATCCTTCATCCATCCTCCTGCTTTTCCTCTCCAGCTATTCAGCAGGCAGCATCTCTTGAAATCTACAAAGCCACTTCAAAGCACCCACTGTCTTCTTTAATAGATTTCCTAAACCCAAGTGGATCCACTCTGGAAATCTCAAAATACACTCATTTTGGTTAAAGCTAACACTCTTTTTGCTCAGAACAAGAATGCTGTACATCCTTTTCCCAATTAGTCAGCAATGGTCTTAGGCTTCCAGCTTATAGCTCACTTGTTAGCCTCCTCTTCCCCAGAAGAGCTCCACATTGTCCAACAGACAGTAACAGGCTCATTTTCAAAAAAAGATAGATGTCTAAAAGAAAGCATAAACTGGTACTTGGATGTCTTACTAATCAAAATGTCCAAATGGGCATTCTCAAACCTAACTTTCCAGACATCTTTCTAGTTGTTTTGTCTCCAGTGCATACAAATCTTAAGAGTGTGTGTTAGGAGTGTGTTTTCGGCAGGCTTAGGACTTTAACAAAACATCCAGGGCTCTTTTTTTTAGACATTTGGAGTTAAACCTGTTTTAAAAATGAAAAAGGGTCAAAAAGGTGCCCAAACTGACCAAATGACCACTGGAAAGATTAAGGCATAGCCCCCCATACTCCTCCAGTGATCACTGACCCCTTACTACCACCTAAAGATGTGAAGAAAACCAATACATTCTAGCCTGTATTATGAGGGGGTGCTGAAACATTCTCAGCCCAACCAACTTCCTAAATTCTGAGCGTTATTTTGCCACTGTAGCTGAAAAGAGAGTTATCTTATTTCATTAAGTGCCAATTTGCAGAAACAAAATTCTATGTTTTAACATTGTTTCAGATCATTAATTGAACCATATCCACGTCATTCTTTTCTTAGTTGGGTTAAGACCCTTTCAGCACCCTCTTGTACAGATTCAGATTTTCATACAGACATCTGAACCCAGGAAAGCAGAGCAGAGGGCACTCTAGAGGGTACTGCAGTGAATGTCACATTTCAAACTCCCAGGTCAGATGTCACTATAACTTGCTTATATTGTATGGTGAGCCCTCCAAAACCTACTGTACCTATAAAGATAACACCTGCAGGAATAAGGACTATTGTGGTACAGTAAGATGGGTACAGTAAGTTTTGGGTGGGTTTTGGAGGGCTCACTATAATATGCAAGCAGTTTATAGTGACATGTGTACCTGAGACTTTGAAATGTGACATGCACTGCAGTACCCCCTAGAGTGCCCCTCTGCTGTTCTCAGCTCTCTATGAACAGTTTGCTAAGAATGCTGGCTGCTTTGACATCTGAAAAGCTTTCTTTAGTGTGTTTTCATGTGGATGTCTTTATATTTGAGAATGGTCAAAAAAGGATAGACATATTAAAGGCTAAAATGTATAGATAAGTCATTTTCAAAAAATAAATAAATAAAAAGACAGATGTCTCACTGTTTTGAGAATAGATATTTTCTCTACTGGATTTCTGGACATCTTTTCCAAAATGTCCAAGTTCAGACTTAGACGTCCTATCGATAAATCCACTCACTCTCTGTTCATTTTTTGCAGATGGAATGTAAATCCTACAAACTTCACTTTTCAGGTTTCAGGTTTCAGGTTTTAGGTTTATTTAAAAATGTGATATACCGCCTTATCAAAATTCAAAGCGGTTTTACATAATATAAAAACAAAGAATAAAGAGGGCATAAGTTATGTTCAGGGCCTTGTTCAGCACCCAGGACCTCAATGAATCAGGAGCGCTGTGTTCCGGTGACAGGTCAAAAACGCGCAAGACAATCGCGTGCAGACAAAATTGCGCAGACAAATAAGCGCTAAGACAATTGCGCGCAAGACAATTCAGCGCACCGACAACTCAGCGCAAGACAATTGAGCACAGCAACAACTCAGCGCAAGACAACTCAGCGCAAGACAACTCAGCGCAAGACAACTGAGCGCGCCACTAGAGGCCGCTTGACCATCGGAGGACACGCGCACGTACAGCACGTGAACATGTCATCACGTCGACGTGTGTTCAGTATGATTACCTTGACTCTTTGCGTTTTCAACATAAATCACGTGAATGCATTTTCGTTACCATGGTTACGTTATCTCATGATATATATTCTCCGAACAGCATTTAAATACAAGTCACGTGAATGCATTTTCGTTACTATGGTTACGTTTCCACATTATATATGTCCTCCTTCCTTTCCCGCCTTCCTTTCGCTGCCTGACCGTGTCCGTTATAGGTAAAGATCTGGTTTTGCTGGTACTTGATCTATAACGAATATTTGTCTTGCGCGGATTTTTCTCGCCTCTGGTGAGAGCGAACGTCCACATTTCTTCATTTACAGGTATGTTTATATTTCCGCTTCACGCGCAAGAAAAGGGAGGGTATGATCATAAAACTCAGCGCAATTGATTATGAAGTTTATATAGGGTATGTTGATATTTACATTTTCAGTTCTTGTCTTGCGCGCAATTGTCTATGAACCAGTTTATATAGGGTATGTTGATATTTACATTTTCAGTTCTCACGCGCGCGTGTTTGTAAATGTCGCTGCCTTTGCAAGGGATACCATTATACTTAAACCTTAACTTTTTCCCTAAAATACTTTTTCCCTAAAACGCCCCACAGCGGTTCATAGACAATTGCGCGCAAGACGCAGCGCGATGTCCCCCCCACCCCCATGGGAGCCGTTTAAAATAGTGCTTTCTTCGGCGCGCCGTCAACTTTGCGCTCAGTCGTTCGTGCTGGGGGTTCATAGACAATTGCGCGCGCTCAGTCGTTCGTGCTGGGTTGTGTACGAACCGCGCGATTTGGTCCCGTATCTAAACGCACAGGTCCTTAAAAATCCGCGTTCTGCGCCACTTTTCGGGTCCCTGCCACATTTAGTCTCCGGCTCTGACAATTTAACTCTGAAGGATCCTAATGCTTTCTCTTCCCCATGCTAGGATCCGTCAGAGTTAAATTCCCATACGGTGCCAGGTCAAAAGCGCGCCGGCGCGCCGGGTCAAAGGCGTGCCCACACAATTGAGCGCAGCGCGCGCCGCCGCGCCGTTCTAAATTACTGTTTTTAGGGCTCCGACGGGGGTTCATAGACGATTGCGTGCAAGCCGCACCACTCTAAATGACCGTTTTTAGGGCTCCGACGGGGGGTGTGGGGGGGGAACCCCCCACTTTACTATAATGTGGAGGGTTACGACCCCCAAACCCCCCATAACGCCGGCGCGATGTCTATTAAGTAAACTGAAGGGGGTTCCCGAACAAAACCCCCCGTCGGAGCCCCTAAAAACTGTAATTTGGTGCGGTGCGGCGGCGCGCCTTGCCTTCAATTGTCGGCGCGCGCTTTTGTCTTTCGCGCCATTGTCTATGAACAATGTTGGAGCCAGAGACTAAAAGGGGTAGGGACCTGAAAAGGGGCACGGAACGCGGATTTTTAAGGACCCCCTGTCTTGCGCTTAGTTTTCCCGCATGTTAAAAGAGCGAGAAGGTTGAGGTATGGTATTAAGATTATGTATAATGTGATGATGGATATTAATTGGAAGCATAATTGGATGGAGTTATAGATTTTAAAAGTAATAAAGATCTAAAAAAACATGTTGGCATGAGGTAAAAACTCTTATGCCAGCAACACTAGTATCTGAATATGTTTAATTTGAGGATTGTATCATTATGTAATGATACAATATTATTGGGTAAGTGCATGAGAAAAAAAAGGAAAATATCAGCACTGGAGTCACCATTCAACATATAAGTAATAATTTGAAAGTATATAGTTTTGGGTACAATTCATTATGTCACATTATCAAAATGGAAAGAACAGTAACAATAAAAAAGGGAGACATTAACATCTTACTGTAATGAATATACACTATTTTCTATTTAAAGATACATTGTCTTATTGTTGGGAGGGGGGTCTAAATTATACTATTATCATTCATATTGGGAAAAGTAGGAGTGGGGAAGTGGGGTGGGAAGGGAGGTACTTATATCTATTATGTGATAATCTAGACAGATTGACATGTGATGTATTTCATTTTAATGTTTTGATTCTTGTACACATGATGTGTCATTTAAAATGAATAAAGATTTTAAAAAAAACCGAGTGTGCTCATGGTTTATAGTTTTATAAAGGCATTGGGTACCATTTTCTTTTGCAGGTATCATACATAAGAGGATATTCACATTTACAGGTATATGCATAGCTTCATTTTTTGGTTTTGCTAAATTTGAACAATAGGATAGGATAAATAGTCTGATGGTAGGGCTTATTGGGGTACACTTTTAGCCTTGGGTGTGTAGTGAGGGTGATTGTATACCATTGTTGTGGGTCCTTGTTTTGGGCCTCTCTGCCTTCCTTCTGTCTGCGCTTAGGTATAATGACGTTCTTAATCCATGATGGTTGGCAAGCCAGATTTTCACTATTACAGGTATGATTTCAAAGGTAAGTACAGACATAGTGGGTCTTGTTTGTTATATCTATGTGCTAACCTTATAAATTTTAGTCTTGCAGTCATGTGCTGAGGGATATGAATTTGCTGAAACCCTAGTGTTGTCTAGAAGTTCAATCTTGGAGGCAAGGTAAGTACAGAGGTATAGGGATTTGTATGTCCTATGTATATAATAACCTTATCTAATCTACTACTGAAGGTGACTACAATCAACAGACTACAATCAAGAGACCACGATCAACAGAGGACACACATCTTCAGTGTTTTGCTGACAGGAATCGCACCCTTGCAGGTATATGGTGTTGTGCCATAGCACTGAACTTTACATATAGGGATTTGTATGTCCTATGTATGTAATAATCTTATCTAATCTACTACTGAAGGTGACTACAATCAACAGACTACAATCAAGACACCACAGTCAACAGAGGACAGACATCTTCAGTGTTTTCCTGACAGGGATCGCACCCTTGCAGGTATATGGTGTTGTGCCATAGCACTAAACTCTACATATGTATGGCCTAACCTCACCTATTTGACCTTTGCATGTTTTTTTGTGTGCTGGAGATTGGTGGGGGGTGAACATGAAGTTTACATGCATGTTATAACTCTTGCAGGTACTGGTTCAGGGTTGAAGGTCGACTACAGTTCCTGAGGGTTTCATCGATATACTTCCAGTCTTACAGGTATGATGTTCTTTTGAGTAGTGCATTCATGATATAGGCAATTGTATATCAATTGCAAGTCAAAATAGGATAATGTTATTAATTGTATGGTTTCAGGAGTGATTTGACATAGACATGGAAGTAATAACTTCACAGCGTGGGAGAGAGCACTGGGTTCATGAGGGCTATCGATATCGGCGTGACCGAGTGATGGCAGACGGATCCACGTCCTGGAGGTGTGTGCGCCGTGACTGTGTGGGAAGAAGAAAGAGGCTTGTTGATGGATCTTCTGTTGAGATAACGGCGCATGTGCATGCACCCAACAATGCTAGAATTGAAGCTGATCGAATGATGGGAGACATACGTGAAAGAGCTGTGGCTACAGTTGAAAGGCCACGACAGATCATTCATGGCACAACAGCTGGTACAAGTTTAGAAGCAGCTACATTATTGCCTGCATACACCTCCATGCAGAGAACAGTTAATAGAAAGAGAAATGCAGGCCATCTAGCAATGGGTAATCCCAGGTGCATAAGAGACATACAAATTCCTGAGCCGCTACAAAGAAGCACACGTGGTGAACAATTACTGTTGTGGGATTCAGGTGAAAATGATGAAAGACGCATATTCATTTTCACAACAGAATCTAATCTTGAGGTGTTGGAGCAACATGGACATTGGTTCATGGATGGGACATTCAAAGTTGCCCCCCATTTGTTTGTCCAAGTCTTTACCATCCATGCATTTGTAGACAATCATGCACTTCCCATGGTCTACGTGTTGTTGAACAGTAAAAGGGAGGAGGACTATGAACGTGTGTTGAGGAAACTGCTGGAAACCAGAAACACGTTGGCACCATTGACAATCTTGATGGACTTTGAGAGAGCAAGTCTGCAAGCTGCCCGCACTGTATTTCCCAATGCTACAGTTTCTGGCTGCCTGTTCCATCTGGGTCAATCATTGTGGCGCAGAATTCAACATGAGGGACTGACCGCCAGCTATAGAGATGAGGAGAGAGTAAGAATGTTCACCAAAATGCTGTTAGCATTAAGTTTTGTTCCTGTGGATGATGTTGCTGAGTGTTTCCAGACCTTGGAGGAGAGTCGACCAGATGAACTGACCCTGGTGTATGACTATTGGGAAGACAATTACATCGGGAGATTGCGGCCAAATGGGAGACGGGTGCCACCTTTTCCTATTCCTCTGTGGAATATGCGCTCCCATGTGGAAGATGGACTGCCTCGGACCAATAATTCCGTTGAAGGTTGGCACCATGCATTTCAATCCTCTGTTGCATGCCACCATCCAACCATCTTTAAACTCCTTGAACATATACAGCGTGAGCAAGATCACACAGAACAGCTGCTTGCTCGATTCCAGGCTGGTAACCGCGCACCACTCAGCAGTAAGAGCACGTATGTGAGAGTGACGCAAAGACTAACAACGCTGCTGCCAATATATGGACAAAGACCTCTCTTTCAATATCTCCGTGGTATAGCACATAATCTGGAACTGTAGAGTTTGATGTTGAAGTTCAGGTTTTCCTGTTGCTATGCTACAATTGTGTGCACTTTGTGATTTGAAATTTGCTTTGACATGTCCATATGGTCTTCCCAAGCACATATGCTGCAGGAACAGGAGAGACACTTTGAAATGTCTATGTCCCCCTCTCCTTTTGGTGGCCCGAAAGCTACAGGCCTGCAAACTGTTGCGCTCAGGATCTCTCCCCCAGGAGTTTCTCTGAAGCCCTCCTCTGACCCCTACCTATCCTAGTATCCACTGCTCTGACATGTGCCAAGCGTGAAGGTTTTTTATGCCAACCAAGGTAACCCACTCAATCATACTGTACTCGCTTTGACATTTTCAAGGTGTTGTTGGTGGTGTTCAAAGGCTTTTTCCTTCACGTAGGGAAGGTCAGATGGTGTCTTGGATGGAGCGGCTTCAGGGATAGGCTGTGTTAAAGAAAATTTGAAAAACTTGAAATTGTACATTTCCTCCCTTGTTTTTGGTGGCCTAGAAAGTACATAAGCAGAAATGTCAGTCAGGTGCTGTCTCTGAAGCCATGAGATTCAGAAAAAGACGAGGACCCAGAATGGGTTGACAGGGGTGCAAACCTGATGGTGGCAGTCATGTGTTGGCCTTTGCAGGACCCAGAATGGGTTGACAAGGGTGCAAACGTGATTGGCCTTTGCAGGACCCAGAAGCAGAGTCCCCCCTCAGCAGAATGTAAGTCAGGTGCTGTCTCTGAAACCACTGCTCTGCCAATATCTCACTCTCCCACTACTGTTGGTTAACTGCTCTGCCAACTGTTGCTCTCACTCTCACAGATGTTGGTTAACTGCTCTGCCAATAACTCACTCTCCCACTACTGTTGGTTAACTGCTCTGCCAACTGTTGCTCTCACCCTCACAGATGTTGGTTAACTGCTCTGCCAATATCTCACTCTCCCACTACTGTTGGTTAACTGCTCTGCCAACTGTTGCTCTCACTCTCACAGATGTTGGTTAACTGCTCTGCCAATATCTCACTCTCCCACTACTGTTGGTTAACTGCTCTGCCAACTGTTGCTCTCACTCTCACAGATGTTGGTTAACTGCTCTGCCAATATCTCACTCTCCCACTACTGTTGGTTAACTGCTCTGCCAACTGTTGCTCTCACTCCCACAGATGTTGGTTAACTGCTCTGCCAATATCTCACTCTCCCACTACTGTTGGTTAACTGCTCTGGCAACTGTTGCTCTCACTCTCACAGATGTTGGTTAACTGCTCTGCCAATATCTCACTCTCCCACTACTGTTGGTTAACTGCTCTGCCAACTGTTGCTCTCACTCCCACAGATGTTGGTTAACTGCTCTGCCAATATCTCACTCTCCCACTACTGTTGGTTAACTGCTCTGCCAACTGTTGCTCTCACTCTCACCGATGTTGGTTAACTGCTCTGCCAATATCTCACTCTCCCACTACTGTTGGTTAACTGCTCTGCCAACTGTTGCTCTCACTCTCACAGATGTTGGTTAACTGCTCTGCCAATATCTCACTCTCCCACTACTGTTGGTTAACTGCTCTGCCAACTGTTGCTCTCACTCTCACAGATGTTGGTTAACTGCTCTGCCAATATCTCACTCTCCCACTACTGTTGGTTAACTGCTCTGCCAACTGTTGCTCTCACTCCCACAGATGTTGGTTAACTGCTCTGCCAATATCTCACTCTCCCACTACTGTTGGTTAACTGCACTGCCAACTGTTGCTCTCACTCTCACAGATGTTGGTTAACTGCTCTGCCAATATCTCACTCTCCCACTACTGTTGGTTAACTGCTCTGCCAACATTTGCTCTCACTCTCACAGATGTTAGTTAACTGCTCTGCCAATATCTCACTCTCCCACTACTGTTGGTTAACTGCTCTGCCAACTGTTGCTCTCACTCTCACAGATTTTGGTTAACTGCTCTGCCAATATCTCACTCTCCCACTACTGTTTGTTAACTGCTCTGCCAACTGTTGCTCTCACTCCCACAGATGTTGGTTAACTGCTCTGCCAATATCTCACTCTCCCACTACTGTTGGTTAACTGCTCTGCCAACTGTTGCTCTCACTCCCACAGATGTTGGTTAACTGCTCTGCCAATATCTCACTCTCCCACTACTGTTGGTTAACTGCTCTGCCAACTGTTGCTCTCACTCTCACAGATGTTGGTTAACTGCTCTGCCAATATCTCACTCTCCCACTACTGTTGGTTAACTGCTCTGCCAACTGTTGCTCTCACTCCCACAGATGTTGGTTAACTGCTCTGCCAATATCTCACTCTCCCACTACTGTTGGTTAACTGCTCTGCCAACTGTTGCTCTCACTCTCACAGATGTTGGTTAACTGCTCTGCCAATATCTCACTCTCCCACTACTGTTGGTTAACTGCTCTGCCAACTGTTGCTCTCACTCTCACAGATGTTGGTTAACTGCTCTGCCAATATCTCACTCTCCCACTACTGTTGGTTAACTGCTCTGCCAACTGTTGCTCTCACTCCCACAGATGTTGGTTAACTGCTCTGCCAATATCTCACTCTCCCACTACTGTTGGTTAACTGCTCTGCCAACTGTTGCTCTAACTCTCACAGATGTTGGTTAACTGCTCTGCCAATATCTCACTCTCCCACTACTGTTGGTTAACTGCTCTGCCAACTGTTGCTCTCACTCCCACAGATGTTGGTTAACTGCTCTGCCAATATCTCACTCTCCCACTACTGTTGGTTAACTGCTCTGCCAACTGTTGCTCTCACTCCCACAGATGTTGGTTAACTGCTCTGCCAATATCTCACTCTCCCACTACTGTTGCTTAACTGCTCTGCCAACTGTTGCTCTCACTCTCACAGATGTTGGTTAACTGCTCTGCCAATATCTCACTCTCCCACTACTGTTGCTTAACTGCTCTGCCAACTGTTGCTCTCACTCTCACAGATGTTGGTTAACTGCTCTGCCAATATCTCACTCTCCCACTACTGTTGGTTAACTGCTCTGCCAACTGTTGCTCTCACTCTCACAGATGTTGGTTAACTGCTCTGCCAATATCTCACTCTCCCACTACTGTTGGTTAACTGCTCTGCCAACTGTTGCTCTCACTCCCACAGATGTTGGTTAACTGCTCTGCCAATATCTCACTCTCCCACTACTGTTGGTTAACTGCTCTGCCAACTGTTGCTCTCACTCCCACAGATGTTGGTTAACTGCTCTGCCAATATCTCACTCTCCCACTACTGTTGGTTAACTGCTCTGCCAACTGTTGCTCTCACTCCCACAGATGTTGGTTAACTGCTCTGCCAATATCTCACTCTCCCACTACTGTTGGTTAACTGCTCTGCCAACTGTTGCTCTCACTCTCACAGATGTTGGTTAACTGCTCTGCCAATATCTCACTCTCCCCCTACTGTTGGTTAACTGCTCTGCCAACTGTTGCTCTCACTCTCACAGATGTTGGTTAACTGCTCTGCCAATATCTCACTCTCCCACTACTGTTGGTTAACTGCTCTGCCAACTGTTGCTCTCACTCTCACAGATGTTGGTTAACTGCTCTGCTAATATCTCACTCTCCCACTACTGTTGGTTAACTGCTCTGCCAACTGTTGCTCTCACTCCCACAGATGTTGGTTAACTGCTCTGCCAATATCTCACTCTCCCACTACTGTTGGTTAACTGCTCTGCCAACTGTTGCTCTCACTCTCACAGATGTTGGTTAACTGCTCTGCCAATATCTCACTCTCCCACTACTGTTGGTTAACTGCTCTGCCAACTGTTGCTCTCACTCCCACAGATGTTGGTTAACTGCTCTGCCAATATCTCACTCTCCCACTACTGTTGGTTAACTGCTCTGCCAACTGTTGCTCTCACTCTCACAGATGTTGTTTAACTGCTGTGCCAATATCTCACTCTCCCACTACTGTTGGTTAACTGCTCTGCCAACTGTTGCTCTCACTCTCACAGATGTTGGTTAACTGCTCTGCCAATATCTCACTCTCCCACTACTGTTGGTTAACTGCTCTGCCAACTGTTGCTCTCACTCTCACAGATGTTGGTTAACTGCTCTGCCAATATCTCACTCTCCCACTACTGTTGGTTAACTGCTCTGCCAACTGTTGCTCTCACTCTCACAGATGTTGGTTAACTGCTCTGCCAATATCTCACTCTCCCACTACTGTTGGTTAACTGCTCTGCCAACTGTTGCTCTCACTCCCACAGATGTTGGATAACTGCTCTGCCAATATCTCACTCTCCCACTACTGTTGGTTAACTGCTCTGCCAACTGTTGCTCTCACTCTCACAGATGTTGGTTAACTGCTCTGCCAATATCTCACTCTCCCATTACTGTTGGTTAACTGCTCTGCCAACTGTTGCTCTCACTCCCACAGATGTTGGTTAACTGCTCTGCCAATATCTCACTCTCCCACTACTGTTGGTTAACTGCTCTGCCAACTGTTGCTCTCACTCTCACAGATGTTGGTTAACTGCTCTGCCAATATCTCACTCTCCCACTACTATTGGTTAACTGCTCTGCCAACTGTTGCTCTCACTCCCACAGATGTTGGTTAACTGCTCTGCCAATATCTCACTCTCCCACTACTGTTGGTTAACTGCTTTGCCAACTGTTGCTCTCACTCTCACAGATGTTGGTTAACTGCTTCTGCCAATATCTCACTCTCCCACTACTGTTGGTTAACTGCTCTGCCAACTGTTGCTCTCACTCTCACAGATGTTGGTTAACTGCTCTGCCAATATCTCACTCTCCCACTACTGTTGGTTAACTGCTCTGCCAACTGTTGCTCTCACTCTCACAGATGTTGGTTAACTGCTCTGCCAATATCTCACTCTCCCACTACTGTTGGTTAACTGCTCTGCCAACTGTTGCTCTCACTCCCACAGATGTTGGTTAACTGCTCTGCCAATATCTCACTCTCCCACTACTGTTGGTTAACTGCTCTGCCAACTGTTGCTCTCACTCTCACAGATGTTGTTTAACTGCTCTGCCAATATCTCACTCTCCCACTACTGTTGGTTAACTGCTCTGCCAACTGTTGCTCTCACTCTCACAGATGTTGGTTAACTGCTTTGCCAATATCTCACTCTCCCACTACTGTTGGTTAACTGCTCTGCCAACTGTTGCTCTCACTCTCACAGATGTTGGTTAACTGCTCTGCCAATATCTCACTCTCCCACTACTGTTGGTTAACTGCTCTGCCAACTGTTGCTCTCACTCTCACAGATGTTGGTTAACTGCTCTGCCAATATCTCACTCTCCCACTACTGTTGGTTAACTGCTCTGCCAACTGTTGCTCTCACTCCCACAGATGTTGGTTAACTGCTCTGCCAATATCTCACTCTCCCACTACTGTTGGTTAACTGCTCTGCCAACTGTTGCTCTCACTCTCACAGATGTTGGTTAACTGCTCTGCCAATATCTCACTCTCCCATTACTGTTGGTTAACTGCTCTGCCAACTGTTGCTCTCACTCCCACAGATGTTGGTTAACTGCTCTGCCAATATCTCACTCTCCCACTACTGTTGGTTAACTGCTCTGCCAACTGTTGCTCTCACTCTCACAGATGTTGGTTAACTGCTCTGCCAATATCTCACTCTCCCACTACTATTGGTTAACTGCTCTGCCAACTGTTGCTCTCACTCCCACAGATGTTGGTTAACTGCTCTGCCAATATCTCACTCTCCCACTACTGTTGGTTAACTGCTCTGGCAACTGTTGCTCTCACTCTCACAGATGTTGGTTAACTCTTCTGCTAATATCTCACTCTCCCACTACTGTTGGTTAACTGCTCTGCCAACTGTTGCTCTCACTCTCACAGATGTTGGTTAACTCTTCTGCTAATATCTCACTCTCCCACTACTGTTGGTTAACTGCTCTGCCAACTGTTGCTCTCACTCTCACAGATGTTGGTTAACTGCTCTGCCAATATCTCACTCTCCCACTACTGTTGGTTAACTGCTCTGCCAACTGTTGCTCTCACTCTCACAGATGTTGGTTAACTGCTCTGCCAATATCTCACTCTCCCACTACTGTTGGTTAACTGCTCTGCCAACTGTTGCTCTCACTCCCACAGATGTTGGTTAACTGCTCTGCCAATATCTCACTCTCCCACTACTGTTGGTTAACTGCTCTGCCAACTGTTGCTCTCACTCTCACAGATGTTGGTTAACTGCTCTGCCAATATCTCACTCTCCCACTACTGTTGGTTAACTGCTCTGCCAACTGTTGCTCTCACTCTCACAGATGTTGGTTAACTGCTCTGCCAATATCTCACTCTCCCACTACTGTTGGTTAACTGCTCTGCCAACTGTTGCTCTCACTCTCACAGATGTTGGTTAACTGCTCTGCCAATATCTCACTCTCCCACTACTGTTGGTTAACTGCTCTGCCAACTGTTGCTCTCACTCCCACAGATGTTGGTTAACTGCTCTGCCAATATATCACTCTCCCACTACTGTTGGTTAACTGCTCTGCCAACTGTTGCTCTCACTCTCACAGATGTTGGTTAACTGCTCTGCCAATATCTCACTCTCCCACTACTGTTGGTTAACTGCTCTGCCAACTGTTGCTCTCACTCTCACAGATGTTGGTTAACTGCTCTGCCAATATCTCACTCTCCCACTACTGTTGGTTAACTGCTCTGCCAACTGTTGCTCTCACTCCCACAGATGTTGGTTAACTGCTCTGCCAATATCTCACTCTCCCACTACTGTTGGTTAACTGCTCTGCCAACTGTTGCTCTCACTCTCACAGATGTTGGTTAACTGCTCTGCCAATATCTCACTCTCCCATTACTGTTGGTTAACTGCTCTGCCAACTGTTGCTCTCACTCCCACAGATGTTGGTTAACTGCTCTGCCAATATCTCACTCTCCCACTACTGTTGGTTAACTGCTCTGCCAACTGTTGCTCTCACTCTCACAGATGTTGGTTAACTGCTCTGCCAATATCTCACTCTCCCACTACTATTGGTTAACTGCTCTGCCAACTGTTGCTCTCACTCCCACAGATGTTGGTTAACTGCTCTGCCAATATCTCACTCTCCCACTACTGTTGGTTAACTGCTCTGCCAACTGTTGCTCTCACTCTCACAGATGTTGGTTAACTCTTCTGCCAATATCTCACTCTCCCACTACTGTTGGTTAACTGCTCTGCCAACTGTTGCTCTCACTCTCACAGATGTTGGTTAACTGCTCTGCCAATATCTCACTCTCCCACTACTGTTGGTTAACTGCTCTGCCAACTGTTGCTCTCACTCTCACAGATGTTGGTTAACTGCTCTGCCAATATCTCACTCTCCCACTACTGTTGGTTAACTGCTCTGCCAACTGTTGCTCTCACTCCCACAGATGTTGGTTAACTGCTCTGCCAATATCTCACTCTCCCACTACTGTTGGTTAACTGCTCTGCCAACTGTTGCTCTCACTCTCACAGATGTTGGTTAACTGCTCTGCCAATATCTCACTCCCCCACTACTGTTGGTTAACTGCTCTGCCAACTGTTGCTCTCACTCCCACAGATGTTGGTTAACTGCTCTGCCAATATCTCACTCTCCCACTACTGTTGGTTAACTGCTCTGCCAACTGTTGCTCTCACTCTCACAGATGTTGGTTAACTGCTCTGCCAATATCTCACTCTCCCACTACTGTTGGTTAACTGCTCTGCCAACTGTTGCTCTCACTCTCACAGATGTTGGTTAACTGTTCTGCCAATATCTCACTCTCTCCCACTGTTGCTCATTTAATTTGAAGGGTGTGTATGGTCTTTCTTTTTCAAGGGTCGGATAGCAAAATGTGTGTTTTCCACACATGGTGCAGGAACAGATGAGACACTTTAAATTGTCTATGTCCCCCACTCCTTTTGTTGGTCCAGATAGCCAGAGGCCTGCTAACTGTTGTTTCTACTGTTTCACTTAAACTGTCTGTTAATTTGCTCCTGATGTTTTTTCACTGCTATAACCACATCCTTACTCACTGTCACTGATGTTTAACTGCTGTGCCACCTTTAATGGATATATTATTGCACACTTGTTTATGATTTAAAACGAATAAAGATACAATTCAGTATGTTGTACATAACAGATCATGAATGGTGAACTGAAAGATTTTGTGTTGTTGACACTGCATTTGAACATATGTGTATTACATGTTTATCACATATGCAATATTTTAATAAACATTTACCAATGTTTAAAACATTTTGTTGTTTTCTTTATGTTAGTATGACATTAATAACCATGCCATTAAATGTAAATTTTTATTGTACTATCCAACTAAGTAACACGTAAGGACATTTCCTCAAATTATATTTATTCTGACATCATTAAATACATAATTTGCCAATCTATCATAAGTCAAGGCTACTGGATTGTCCTTCATCCTATTTATTTGAGGCAAAATTGATTTCTAAACTAATAATATATATGGACAATAGAATAAAAGATGATCTAATGTCCCAGACTCAAGATGATAGTGGCAACATTTTTTAGGCCAAAGTTGTGGCCATTGAGATGCATCAATTTAATGCTTAATCTCAATGCTCCAAATGTCTCTAAGACCATGTTTTGGTGTTTTATTTACAAATCCAGCTATTAAGTTATACCACCTGAAAGCATAAGAGTTCTAGGCTATGATAATTGTTTAGATTTTTCCATTCAGGGAACCCCGCTTGAATGGCCTGCTTCAATTGCAACCATCTAAAATATTGTGATTTATTTAGACCAAATATATGTTGCAATTGTGAAAAGTCAAGCAGTTTACTATTAGTTATTACATCCTCTAAAGCAGTGTTTTTCAACCGCTGTTCCGCGGCACACTAGTGTGCCGCGAGATGTTGCCTGGTGTGCCGCAGGGCCGCCATCAGGGCAGTACTACCAGTCCTGCATTCAGGGGCCCAGAGCTGACAGGGGGCCTGAGGCAGGGGCGCCAGTAGCTCGCCAAGGCAAAGTGAGTCGATCACCCAGGACTCACTTTGTCTTGGCGATCTAATCTATCGAGCCGATAAGTCTTCTTCTCCCCGACGTCAATTCTGCAGTCGGAGAGGAAGTTCGGGCCAGCCAATCGCTGCCTGGCTGGGCGGAACTTCCTCTCCGATTGCAGAATTGACGTCAGGGAGAGCATGCGTCAGCGTCGGCTTTGGGGCCTGTTATCCATTGGTGGGTCCTGTTCCCCGATGGCAGTGGCAGTGGCTTGGGGAACGGCAGGGAGAAAGAAAGAAAGGGGGCAGGCAGGGAAACAGAAGGAAAGAAGAGAAACAGAAAAAAAGAAAGAAAGGTCAGGGAGAGAGGAAGAAAAAGTTGGGGGAGGGAATGAGGTGTGGAGGAGAGAAAGCATACAGGCTGATAGAAGGGAAGAAAGATTGGATGCACAGTCAGAAGAAGAAAGTGCAACCAGAGACTCATGGAATCACCAGACAAGGTAGGAAAAATGATTTTATTTTAAATTTAGCAAAGTGGAGGCAGTATTACCACAGTTTTCAAAGGAATTTGCCCAAATAACTTAATAGTTAACTGGGTAAATTCCCAGAGATGAAAACTTCCCTTCACTTACTATGCACAGTTCTGAATTTATATCTGCTGTCTATTTTACAATATGGTCACCTTTTACTAAACCGCAATAGTGGTTTTTAGCGCAGGGAGCCTATGAGCGTCAAGAGCAGCGCTGGGCATTCAGCGCAGCTCCCTGCGCTAAAAACTGCTATTGTGGTTTAATAAAAAGGATGGAGGGTATATTTGTCTATTTTTGTATGCTATAAAAACCAAATACAGAGAGAGACTGAGAGCTGTTGACGAAGAGCTACGTGTGTGTCTTTCTTCGATTCCAGCCAGAATATCAGCTTTGTGTTCAGCCAAACAGGCCCAGGTTTCGCACTTAATAAAGTATTTTATAATTTTTCACTATTCTGTTTACTTAATATTTCATAATAAAGTAATTATAAAATACTTTCTTTATATTTATTTGATTCCTATTCAAGAGAATTACTTTATATATAGTCAATATAGGCACAGAGTTAAATTTTTTAACATTTTCTAATGGTGGTGTGCCTCGTGATTTTTTTCATGAAACAAGTGTGCCTTTGCCCAAAAAAGGTTGAAAAACACTGCTCTAAAGTACATATCCCTGCCAACATCCAATGCTTCCAAATGAATACATCTGAAGTTCTTCCACTAAATGTACATTGTCCAAAAGGTTTATTTCATCCATTTTCAAGTTCACAATTCCAATAGAAAAATAGAATTTTCAATTCCTTCATTTATGTAGGTTAAATCATCTCCTGTACAATTGACCTGGTGGCATATTATCAGTGCAGAGTGACTTAGATTCCATTTTCATGTTAACATTAGGTCACTTAACTTTAGGACAAAGATAATAATTAACAAACGACCCAATACACACCTTAGGGTGATGATACCTACTTTCTGCATTGAGCAGTAAAGCACAGTTACTTACAGTAACAGGTGTTATCCAGGGACAGCAGGCAGATATTCTTAACGCATGGGTGACGTTACACACTACTCACTAGATATTCTTACGTCCCACCCTCCTCCCCGGGTTGGCTTCTTAGCTGGCTTATCCTAACTGGGGACCACGCTCTCCACCGTCGGGTGTGAAGGCACTCGCGCATGCGCGGTGCGGCCAACTAGAACTTTCTAGTTAAAAAGGTCTGTACCGGGGCTCCGTCAGTGACGTCACCCATGCGTTAAGAATATGCTGCCTGCTTGTCCTGGGAAAATGTATTTTCTCTGCATCCCTCTTCCCAAACATATGTGATGTATGACTGTATTAATATATTAGGAGTGGAAAATGATGTGTAATAATTAAAATAATTTACTCATAACTCCCTGATCTTTTTAAAATTAATATAATTTTATTGTTCTTATGTGTTTCCCATATACAAACACTGTAATAGCTGCGCATGCGCGGATGCGTCAATCTCTCACACATTTAACTTGCACCCAATCCTTTTGCATATACAATAAATAAAATATTATTGCCAGTATTTGGTAAAGCCTTTTCTCATGTACGCTGCACTTTCATATCGGCGCGACTCACATCTGAATATTTACGATCAATAGGTTAGCACATGCATACGTTGAACAACATATGCACATGCGCAATTAGGCCCCCCACCCGCATTTACAAATGTCACCATTTATTCAGATTTCCCATTAACTCTGTTTGTCCGCATTTTTCACTTGCGCTCATTATACTAAAACCCGTCAATTGCGCGCTGGGAAACTAATCCGTCAATTGCGCGAAAAAGTACTATAACTTTAATATGATGATATACGTCATCATTATGTACTAATGGAGACAAGCTGATGTCATCACGCGTTTCAACACATATGTGCGCCATGCTAACGCTAATTGAGTTTCAATCAAGTACTACAAAACTATATACTATAAAATACACACATACTCAATTAATATGTGCATTTCATCACTACAATGTAGTAAAATCTGTTTGACTATTGATCATATAACACGTGTTTTAGATAACCAATAGCAGCGCTGAAAAGGGGAAATATCACGATATTCACACACCATCGGTCATGTGACTGGTATATAAGCTTTGCAAAAACGTCATAGATTCACAGAGAAGATGGCATACTATTCGGGGTTTCTTGGGCGGAAGCCCAAAATCTCCGAGCGTGAAGTACTCATATTAACTGAGTACTTCACGCTCAATGCTAAACTGCTTTTCCCCGTTAAGGGGAAAAGACGCAATATATGGGAAATGGACAGGGCCTGGGGAAAACTGGCGCAGCTGTTCAACGCCCGCGCTATCACACCGCTCTCCGTAAGTATTTATCAAATACATGTTGTTCATAGACAATTGCGCGCTGACAAATTGGCGCGGATAAATAATTTTTTTTTTTTGCGCGGAAGGCAAAAATGGATACGCATCTCCTGAAATCGCGCACTGCGTCATCATGCATCTGCTGAAAAATTGTGCAGTTGATAATGGTGTCTCTCATGTACTTATTTGATTTAATTAGCTGTATTCCAGTCGGGTTTTCACAATTTACATAATTAATATGCTTGCAATCTATTTCCATGCACTGCTTTCAATGCATATATATATATCATGTCTGCGCGATTTGTCCACGTGCAATTGTCTATGAACCATATATCATGGCTCACTCATGTCTCTCCATTATGTAATAGGTTGAGGATTTGAAGAAAAAAGCCCGCGAGCTCAGGCTACATCACCCTGCATGGGTCCGGGCTGTCCGCCGCAATCTGGACAACACCCCAGGTATGTTACAGTAAAATATCGGGTGGGTATAAGGTGTGCAGTCATAATATCTGTGTTGAACAATCATGTATTTTAAACGTTGACAGGTCAAAAACTCGCAAGACAATCGCGCGCAGACAAACATTTTAAACATTAACAGTTCTTCATATACTTCTGACACTACATGCATTTATGTCTTCAGATGCGAGTGAGGAGGAAGAGGAGGAGGAGGATCAAGAAGAGGAGGAGGAGGAGGAGGAGGAGGAGGAAGACACCCCTATTCCTGACCGGCCGTTCCTTATCCCCCGCAGACGCCCCACCTCCCAATCCCCTTCCACCTCCGCCCAGTCCCATCCAACGTCCCAACCCCCTTCCACCTCCGCCCAGTCCCAACCAACGTCCCAACCCCCTTCCACCTCCGCCCAGTCCCATCCAACGTCCCAACCCCCTTCCACCTCCGCCCAGTCTCATCCCACTTCCCCCCACCGACGCCCTAGACTACCCTCTAGGATCCCCCTAAGAAAACGCCCCAAACCCTGCCCTGCCCCTTCATTCCCAATGCCCAGTTCCCCCTCCCTCCCACCCCCTAAACCCAAGTTCTGCCTTAAACTTTTCCCTGAAATTCGACCCTCTGTCATCACCTCTCCCCCAGCCCTCCCACGTACCTCAATGAGTACTGCCTCAACCCCCATCCTGGACAGATTTAGCGACCTCTCTGTCCAGTCCAGTAAGTGTTATGATATTTTTATTCTGTAATTTTTGTACTGTAAAAGCTTTTATTCATTTTTACAACGTACATCAAGTGTACAATTAATAAACACATTTATGATTTAAGACATCACTTGAATTTTAATAATATAATATAAAATGCTTAGGTTTGTTCATATGTAACAAAAAGAACCAAGTTTGTCTCATAGATGCTTCCACTGTACATAATTGTCTTTTCAATGTCCATCTGCTTTTCATGCTCTTTTTCATTGCAGATATATTGGCATCCCCCTCCTCTTCGCCGCCTTTCTCAACATCCCCCCTCCCCATTCAAAGCTCCAACCGTTGTTCCACCTGTTTTGCCCCCCTCCGACCCTCCACCAGAGATTGTGGGACCAACCCTGCAACGGCCACCACCCCTGTTGCAGCGACCACTATTGTGGCTCACGCTGCCACAAACACAGATCCTCCGCCCAGTTCTGTAACAGTGGAGGACATTTACACGGCGGTGGTTACCATCTTAGCAGGGGTGGAGCACATGAACAACTGTGCTGAGGAATCCGTTCGACACATTCGTCACGTGACAGGGGCACTGCAGGTCTTGCTAGAAGCACTTCGTGGTACCCCTCCCACCCCGTGAATGGCTCCACTGTTAACGAGGGAGCTGCACCCTCTTGTCACCACTCCTCCCTCCCCTTCTTCCCCCCCTGCCTCACTCCCTCCCCCTCCTGCCCTTAGCCCTCCCAGAAAAAATACAAAAAAAGTAAAAAAACAACTCCCTCCCCTTCTTCCCCCCCTGCTTCACTCCCTCCCCCTCCTGCCCTTAGCCCTCCCAGAAAAAAATACAAAAAAAGTAAAAAAACAACTCCCTCCCCTTCTTCCCCCCTGCCTCACTCCCTCCCCCTCCTGCCCTTAGCCCTCCCAGAAAAAATACAAAAAAAGTAAAAAAACAACTCCCTCCCCTTCTTCCCCCCTGCCTCACTCCCTCCCCCTCCTGCCCTTAGCCCTCCCAGAAAAAATACAAAAAAAGTAAAAAAACAACTTCCTCCCCTTCTTCCCCCCCTGCCTCACTCCCTCCCCCTCCTGCCCTTAGCCCTCCCAGAAAAAATACAAAAAAAGGTAAAAAACAACCCCCTCCCCTTCTTCCCCCCCCCGCCTCACTCCCTCCCCCTCCTGTCCTTAGCCCTCCCAGAAAAAATACAAAAAAAGTAAAAAAACAACTCCCTCCCCTTCTTCCCCCCCTGCCTCACTCTCTCCCCCTCCTGCCCTTAGCCCTCCCAGAAAAAATACAAAAAAAGTTAAAAAAACAACTCCCTCCCCTTCTTCCCCCCCTGCCTCACTCCCTCCCCCTCCTGCCCTTAGCCCTCCCAGAAAAAATACAAAAAAAGTTAAAAAAACAACTCCCTCCCCTTCTTCCCCCCCTTTTCATCCACCCCCTCCACACTCCCACCCCTTCACATCCATTCACACCATACCCACCCCACTCCACCTACAGTCTCCAGCATCATGACTCACCTGCCTCCTACCATCTCGTGGGATCTTCAGTCCTCCTGTGAGTGGCTCTCTCTCCCTCCCTCCCTCTCTCCCTCACCCTCCCTCCCTCTCTCTCTCTCTCTCTCCCACTCTCTCTCTCTCCCACTCTCTCTCTCTCTCTCCCTCTCTCTCTCTCTCTCTCTCCCTCCCTCTCTCTCTCTCTCTCCCACTCTCTCTCTCTCTCTCCCTCCCTCCCTCTCTCTCTCTCCCTCCCTCTCTCTCTCTCCCTTACCACAGTGTTTTCTTTGCCCTCCAGCCTCCTGTGTCGCAGCAGCGGTGACTACAACTTCACAATTCATGTCTCCAGCATCATGACTTGCCTGCCTCCTACCGTCTCGTGGGATCTTCAGTCCTCCTGTGAGTGGCTCTCTCTCCCTCCCTCCCTCTCTCCCTCACCCTCCCTCCCTCTCTCTCTCTCTCTCTCCCACTCTCTCTCTCTCCCACTCTCTCTCTCTCTCTCCCTCTCTCTCTCTTTCTCTCTCTCCCTCCCTCCCTCTCTCTCTCTCTCCCACTCTCTCTCTCTCCCACTCTCTCTCTCTCTCCCTCTCTCTCTCTCTATCTCCCTCCCTCCCTCTCTCCCTCACCCTCCCTCTCTCTCTCTCCCACTCTCTCTCTCTCTCCCACTCTCTCTCTCTCTCTCTCTCCCACTCTCTCTCTCTCTCTCCCACTCTCTCTCTCTCTCTCTCCCTCCCTCCCTCTCTCTCTCCCTTACCACAGTGTTTTCTTTGCCCTCCAGCCTCCTGTGTCGCAGCAGCGGTGACTACAACTTCACAATTCATGTCTCCAGCATCATGACTCGCCTGCCTCCTACCATCTCGTGGGATCTTCAGTCCTCCTGTGAGTGGCTCTCTCTCCCTCCCTCCCTCTCTCCCTCACCCTCCCTCCCTCTCTCTCTCTCTCTCTCCCACTCTCTCTCTCTCTCTCCCTCTCTCTCTCTCTCTCTCTCTCTCCCTCCCTCCCTCTCTCTCCCACTCTCTCTCTCTCCCACTCTCTCTCTCTCTCTCCCTCTCTCTCCCTCCCTCCCTCTCTCTCTCTCCCTTACCACAGTGTTTTCTTTGCCCTCCAGCCTCCTGTGTCGCAGCAGCGGTGACTACAACTTCACAATTCATGTGTCCAGCATGAGGACTCGCCTGCATCCCACCGTCTCAGCTCCCACATCTGGACTTGGCTTGCCAGCTCTCCTTCGATGATCAGAAAAATGTGACATCATATCTATGATACTTTTAAAAATACATATTAATATACAACTTATTGAAAATAAATGACAACTGCGTACTGGATAAATGCAAAACCTTATCAAACATAAGTGTTAATTTACATGGCTGTGTCAACTAGGTAGAATTTGTAATGCTACATGATTGACAGCTTATCTTGTTTAGAGATGTTCTTAATAGAGTATAACACTTATCATTCTTAATCCTTTAAGTATAAATTAGATGAAATGCATAGAGGTGATATGTTAACATCTTTCCTTTCGTGCACACAAAATGTGATAGATGTATATAGAAAAATTCAAAAGTAAATTGAAAACTTTTCTTTTCAATGATGCTTTTATAAATTAATTTTTAAAAATTTTTTCTTTTTTTTCCAATCACCCTACCCTTCCTCATGTCCTTTCCCTATATGTCTCTCCAGACTTTTAATACAATGTAAATTCTCCCCCTAATTCCTCATGTTTCCAGTTCGTCGCATCTGTCTAAAGTCTAGTTTGTTTTATCTATTATAGTAAGAATTTTAACAATGTAATTTTATTACGATGTATATCGCTTTGAATCTAGATAAAGCGATTAATCAAAATTTTATTAAAACTTGAAAACTTGAAACTTGAAAACTATAAGGTGTACACCTGACATAATTTTAGTCACCCATCTCCCTGTATGCCTCTTGTAAGGAGATGCACATTTAGTTTGCTTTAAATCCTGAACTACTTACCATCAATAAAACAGGGGCACTGGTCTCCTGACGTAATAGCATGTATTTAATACGTACTTCCTGAGTGCAGTGTCAAAGCACTAGCATTGAACAGGTGTGCCAGTTTCCCCCAGACCCAATCGATTTCACCTATATTTCTAATTTTCCTCTTGATGAGGAATAGCAGTTTAGCATTGAGCGACATGTACTCAGTTAATCAGAGTACTTCACGCTTGGAGAACTTGTGTTTTGGCACACAAAATCCATAATAGGAAGCCATCTTCTCTGTGAATCTATGACATTTTTGCAAAGTACTCAGTTAATCTAAGTACCTCACCACTATTGTGGCTCACACTGCACACAGACACACACACACTGACTGAATGAGAGCCAAAGAGTGAGTTTTCTCCACACTATGTCCATTTTTCAAATGTTCCTGTGCTTGATGGGGGAACAATACTTTAGCATTGCACAAAACATACTCTATATGGACTAAATTTATGTATGTATCTCTATATATGATCTTTTAAAGTTCATAGCCTTTTACATCCTCCAGTTCAAACACTGAATCTCAAGCATACAGAATACTTCTCTTTCTGTGAATTTATGCTTTCGCCCTCATCATCATCCTATTTTTAGACCAATTTCAAAATCTTTTCAATTTCAAAATTCTTATAATGATCTTTATCATTCAATGTTATTATTTGCTGTTCACATCATGTTTACTTGTGTTCAATAATACTTACTTTGCATTTAACTTTGCCCTGGGAGATCTATGTTATCCATTCTATATGTTCACTGTATTATGCTTTCTTCAATAATACAGTTACTCAGAAATAAAAACATTATAACACAACTATTGATTCCAGAATTTATTTTACACTCACAAACTCCAATGACATTATGAACTTATAATGACTAACGTTGTCATTTAACAAATTGTTTATTATTGTCTTTTAACATATTAAAACACTTCATAAAATCAATAACTAGAAAGCTGCAAACAAATTGTGGACAGTTTTGTTTGGGTTTTATTCGGTGGGGGGGGGGGGGGCAGTGAAGCTTGTCTTTAATCTTTGAAATCTGTTGGGCCTGAAGACGACAGAGCATGAAGACACTTGTAAGTTTGAACATGAATAACGATTTAAACAAACAAAGAAAATGACATAATGATCGTCATAAACACTTAAAACATATATTGTGTCATGTAAAGATTATTAAGCTAATTCAGCTTTACAAAATTTTAACAATTCATACAACAAACATATCATGCAAGACAAACAGAAATAATGAAACTTAGCATTTGACAGATGGATCAGATGAATAGACACTGCAGGCATCAGACTATGGGCATTTCATTATGACCCCAATGCAAACACCCACTATGCCCATTTACCTTCCACTATTACAGGTATCACAGTCCACAATTAATGTGTCTAGTAACGGGACAAAAACACCTGGGTCAAAAACTTATAACTATCCCAAAATCTGCAGCCTGGAACTGGGTAACCTGGCCACCCTGTTACTTTGATTTATTAAACTATTTTTTCCAATATGAGAATGACACAGGGACACAGGAACTAAATTCACCATCCTGTCCCTATGAGTTATGTAGCTGTCCCTCTCCCATTCCTATCATCTCTGCTTTAACAGTGTCAGGTCAAGACCACACCAAGACAAAGGCCGCGCGCAGACAACTGAGCGCAGGGCAGAGGCATGTGCCTAACAAAATTAATAATGCATTTTTAAGGTCTCCAAAATAATGAGGGAAGTTGCCTTGCCTCGCGCTGAGTTGCTTGCGCTCAGTTGTCTTGCGCTCAGTTGTCTTGCGCTCAGTTGTCTTGAGCTCAGTTGGGTTCTCGCGCTCAGTTGCTCGTGCTCAGTTGTCTTGCGCTCAGTTGTCTTGCGCTCAGTTGCTCGCGCTCAGTTGTCTTGCGCTCAGTTGTCTTGAGCTCAGTTGGGTTCTCGCGCTCAGTTGTCTTGCGCTCAGTTGTCTTGCGCTCAGTTGCTCGCGCTCAGTTGTCTGGCGCTCAGTTGTCCTGCGCTCAGTTGCTCGCGCTCAGTTGTCTTGCGCTCAGTTGTCTCGAGCTCAGTTGTCTTGCGCTCAGTTGTCTTGCGCTCAGTTGTCTTGCGCTCAGTTGTCTTGCGCTCAGTTGTCTCGCTCGTGCACATTTGTGAAAATAATTTGCGCTGAATTGTCTTGCGCTCATTTGTCTTGCGCTCACTTGTCTTCACGCTCAGTTGTCTTGCGCTCAGTTGTCTCGGGCTCGGTTGTCTGCGCGATTTTGTCCGCGCGCGATTGTCTTGCGCGAAATTGTCTTGCGCACAATTGTCTATGAACCCTGTGTTCCTAGTTGTCAGTATGGCAGAAGAGAAGGAAAGACAAACTTCCCTACAAAACACATAAACTGGGTGACTTTATCAGTACATTTGATAGAAGTAGATAGACAAATTTCCCTAAGTGTGCAATAATCTATAAACTTTAAAGGAGCCTTTTAACTATAGAGCAACATTAAAATGGAATCATTTACCATTTGCAGCATGATCATTGTCAAATTATAGTTTCATTAGAAAAGATCTAAAAACCTATCTTTTAAAAAAAATATCTTGGACTGGCTTGATGATGCTAGCTATGTTATTCTTTTTTTTTTTTACTATCATATAATGCTGAATCTCAGATATGACTGTTTGTTTACTTTTTAAAGTTGTAATCCACATTGAATCCAAAAGGAAATTATAGTGGAAAATAAAATTCAAAACATCAGATAACATAACTGTATGTTTTTATACTGTATGTAGGTCCTGTTTGCAAGCAAATTTGCAAATTTTTCCCTTCACAAACAGTAAATTTTCATGTGTAGTTCATGATGTGCAAAACTTTCCTAAGATTCTGAATTAATGAACTGCTGTAAATGTGTATGCATAATTCAGCAAAAACTGAAGCATTGTCTTGATGGACTGGTTTTTGCAAAAATTATAACTACAGTTCAATGGCATATAATTATTTTCAGCTAGGCTTTGTAGATACATTTCTTATGAATGTTCACCATGGAGCTCATTTGCATTTGTAGCAAATTTTCATGGAAATGGGCCACTAACCCATGGGAAATCCCATAGGTTAGTACATTGGCCTCTTTGCAGCATAGAGATTGACTGGTTTGAGTACTCTCATGCATTTGCTTGCTTTAATTTATTCGTACCCTGCAGCAGAATTAGAACAAAGTAGTTCAAACAAATGCTGTTAAAATCACACCTTTATTTTAATTGATCCCATAAAACACATTAAAAATCAAACACATGTTTAATGAAGGCCCATAATATTCTCTTGTTCATGAAGATCACTCACAGCAATTGGTTTTAATTGTTCCAAATAATGTGCTACAATTAAATTTGAGAAAATGATAAAGTAAGTATCTATTTCATCTGGGATAGCCATTATGTTATTTTCAATGATGTCATTATCAAAGCAGAGCTGTGATAGCATGAGTACCTCACACAATCAGATTAGAGCAAAGAGGGGTGGAAAGGAACACCCACCGGAGAAACAAAGGGTGGCATAATGCCATTTTAAGGGGCAGACTTTATTGAAAGGCCTCCTATACATGACAGCCTTTGTCTATGAAAGAACAGAGATGAAGGAAAATAGCCAACCCAATTTTCAAACCAGACATAACATAGAAACATGATGGGAGATAAAAGCCAAATGTTCCAGCCAGTCTGCCCATCTGCATTAACCAATCTCTTCCCCTCTCTAAGATATCCCATGTGCTGAGCCCATGCTTTCTTGAATTCAGCCACAGTCTTTGTCTCCACCACCACTTCTGGAAGACTGTTCCATACATCTACTTTTCTGAAAAAAGTATATGCTTAGAATATTCCTCTGCCTATCACCTCTTAACTTCATCCTAAGCCCCTCATTTCAGAGCTTCCTTTCAAATGAAAGAGACTCGACTCATGTGCATTTATGCCACGTAGGAATTTAAACATCGCTATCATATCTCCCCTCTCCTCCAAAGTATACATATTGAGATCTTTAAGTCTGTCCCTATACGCCTTATGATGAAGATCACGCACCATTTTAGTAGTCTTCCTCTGGAATGACTCCATTCTTTTTATATCTTTTTGAAGGTGCAGTCTCCAGAATTACATACAATATACTAAATGAGGTATCACCAGAGTCTTATACAGAAGCATCAATATCTCCTTCTTCCTACTGGTCCTACTCTTTCTAAGCACCCTAGCATCCTTCTAGCTTTCACTGTCACCTTTTCAACCTGTTTGGCCACAATCACATCCAAGTCCTGTACTTCTGTCGTGCACATAAGTTATTCACCACCTAAACTGTACCTTTCCTTCTGTCCTTCTGGTTTTTGCAGCCCAACTTCATGACCTTGCATTTCTTAACATTAAATTTTAGCTGCCAAATTTCAGACCATTCTTCATTCTATTCTGGATGTCTACACTACTGCAGATTTTAGTATCATCCGTAAAGAGCTAAATCTTATCCAGCAGCCCTTCAGCAATATCACTTATAAAAATGTTTTTGTTTTGTTTTTTTAAACTTTATTTAATTTTTAATGCCAACAAAAAGTGCAATACAATTTATATACAAATAATGATAATCAACCAAGCACTTATAATCAATTAGTATCTATACAAAAGATAAAAATTCCCTCCCCCATCCATTATTAGCATCAGGAATAATATCAAAATAAAAGATATACCCCCCTCCCGATCCAACCCCCCCTGGATGTGTGGGTAAAAACCAATAGAAAATAAAGATAAAGGACAACTATAGCAAATCTACAAAAGACGTCAATGGACCCCAAACTAATTTGAATATCTTATTATGCCCCAGCATATCAGCATTCATTTTCTCATATTTATAAGTTAAACTGCACCTTTCTTTCAGGATTTTGCAGCCTAAATGCATGACCTTGCATTATATAGCATTAAGTTTTAGCTGCCAAATTTCAGACCGTTCTCCAAGCTTCACTATGTCTTTCTTCATGTTATTCACACCATCCAGGGTGTGTACTCTATTGCAGATTTTGGTATCATCCGCAATGAGGCAAATCTTACCTGACAGCCCTTCACCAATATTGCTTATAAAAATGTTAAAAAGAACAGGCCAAAGAACAGAACCTTGAGGTACACCACTGGTAACATCCCTTTCCTCAGTGTGATCTCCATTGACCACTACCCTCTGTCACCTTCCACTCAATCATTTCCTGATCCAGCCCGTACCTTTGAGGCCCTTCCTGTGGGCACTCACTTTATTTATTAGATGCGTGTAAGGAACACTGTCAAAGGCTTTGCTAAATCTAAATACACCACATCTATCCCAGTCAAAGAAATTTTTCAGATTTGTCGGACAAGACCTACCTGTAGTGAATCCATGTTGCTTCTGGTCCTGTAATCCACTGGATTCCAGAAATATTACCATTCTTTTTTTTTAAGTGTTTCCATTAATTTGTTTACCACAGGAGGTATTGATGCCCCTGTATAAGACTCTGGTGAGACCTCATGTCGAATATTGTGTACAATTCTTGAGGCTGCACCTTCAAAAAGATATAAAAAAGGATGGAGTCAGTCCAGAGGAAGGCTATTAAAATGATGCTTGATCTTCATCATAAGACATATGGTAAGAGAAAGTTATGATAGGGACATTTAAATACCTATGTGGCATAAATACACACAAATTGAGTCTCTTTTATTTGAAAGGAAGCTCTGGAATGAGGGGCATAGGTTGAAGTTAAGAGGTGATAGGCTGAGGAGTGATATAAGGAAATACCTTTTGACAGAAAGAGTGGTAGATGCGTGGAACAGTCTCCCTGTATAGGTGGTAGAGATAGAGACTGTGTCTGATTTCAAGAAAGCCTGGGATAGGCACGTGGGATCTCTTAGAGAGAGGAAGAGATAATGGGTACTGTGGATGGGCAGACTGGAAGGGCCATTTGGCCTTTATCTGTCATCATGTTTCTATGTTTCTTTGTTCTATGTTTCTATGTTTCAATGCCCAGGAAAAGGATCTCGGTGTTGTCATTGAGGATATGTTGAAACCCTCAGCTCAATGTGTAGCAGCAAAGAAAGCAAATAGAATGTTAGGAATTATCAGCAAAGGAATGGAAAACAAAGATGAAAATGTTATAATACCCTTGTATGTATGGTAAGGCTGCACTTCAAATACTGTATTTAATTCTGGTCGCCATATGTCAAAAAAGATATAGCGGAATTAGAAAAGTACAGTGATGGGTGAAGAAAATGATATAAGAGATAGGATCATTTACAGAATCACGCCTAGCAGAACTTAACTTAATGTAGGCATCGTTAGACATCCTAATAGTAGGTGCTGGTACATTAGGCCAGGGTTTTGCTGGCCTAATTTACTGATGCCTACCACAAACATCTAGTGATGGCTAAGTCATTCCATGCCTATTCTTTGCTCCTAAACATGCATATTTTTCAGCCACGTTTATCTGAAATGTAGACCAGCATTTTGCTGGCCTACATTTCAGGCACCTATCGTGGACCTAGGGAGGCACGTAGGGCTGCCTAAGGCTACTTCCGTGTAAAACCACGCCCACACCTAGCCTCAGGTAAGCTTAGGCAACCCTATGTGCTTCCCTAGGCTCACAAAATGCCTACAATGTATGCGACCCTCCTTGGGGCTTTTTTTTTAATGTGCATCCTGATTGGCTAGCTAGACAGCGGTAGGATGCCTACCGCCATCTATAATCGGGACACCGTTTATAGAATTTGTCCTTATGTGACCAAATCTCAGTGCACCAGTTAAGAACCTAACAGCTGCATTTTGAATCAATTGTAAACATAACTAATTTCCTTTCTTAGCCCCAAAAATAATGTATAATCTATTTAGCTAGTAATACAAGCATAAATTAATTTTTTGAGGTTGTCTATGTCATGACAGGTTTTAATTGGCATGATAGTGTCAAATGATAATAAGATTTCACTACATGTTTGATCTGGGGTTTGTAGGTTAATTCTGAATCACAATGAACCCCCACAATGGTAATAAACTGAAATTGTAAGGGTTTACCATCAATTTCAGGTAAAACTCATAGATCACAATGTTTGTGAGATGTCCACATGGCAGTGGATATCCCTAAATTCAGAATTAAAGATTTGTCAGCTAACAAAGTACTTAACTCATCCAATTTGACATTGAGTTCAGAAATTGCTGCGTCTTGATTTTTTTCCAATAAACACTAACAATTGGATATCACCCTATCAAGTGAAAATATAAAATCTTATATTCCAAGACCCCAGCTTTTTTTTGCTAAGGGTACCAAATACTGTATATATTTAAAAGAGTTGGTAATAACAATGACCCTTGAAGGACCCCTGATAAAACTGAATCCATAGATGTGAATTCATTTAGATGATAATTCATTTTCCAATACACAGAACATGAATGATTGGAAAATAGGAAGCAAACCATTGTAACATTATAGAGTTCAGACCTATCTCTTTAAGACTGCAATAATTTCATATTGAAACTGTATCAAAAGCTGCTGTTAGATCGAGTTGTATCCACAGTACATTCAGACCAGATTCAGCTTTGCATAAAATGTCATATGTTAAACCCAATAATAGTGATTCCTTATTATGATGATTGATGAGAACGAAGATTTTTTTTGTTCAGTTACTGTATATACTCGAATATAAGTCGATCCGAATATAAGTCGAGACCCCCTTTCTCCCCCCCAAAGGAGGGAAAAAAAATAAAATAAAAAAAAAATGTTGTCTCGAATATAAGTCGGGTGGCTTAATATTCAAGTGCCCTGCCCTGTCAGGAGCTTCAGCTGGAGCATAAACAACGCATTTGCAGCCAGTGTAAATAGTTGGTTTGCTTTCAGAAATTTTAGTTTGGCATTCAGATCCCCTATAAATTGAATATCCTGCAACGTAATATTTTATCACAAAATTAAAAAGCAGGGGGCGTGGCTTGGCTGTGAGTCGGAATGGATGAATAATTACTGCGCTCCTCCACTTAATGCCTTTTTCAATTTAATTTACTGTTTTTTCTGACCCAATTTGTTTTATTCTGCTTACATTCCCTCTATAAATGATCAGAACTGAAATGGAGATGATTAATCTTTCAACTATAACATTTATAACAGTCAGTCTGACGTGGTGAGGCTGATACATTTGAGTAAACTTTTCCTCGCTGGATCATGCTAACCTAACCATTTGACAATTACCTTACAAAACAAACAAACTAAACAAACTGAAAGAAAACAGTAAATACTGAAGAGACTTCTGCCTGTCATGAATTATTCTATTATTAATATAGACATATCAGGCTGAATCTCTACTAAATCTCAATGGGTATTTTGATGCTATATGTTGTGACAGGGAAGCTCCTGTCACGGTTAAAAAGACTGCTAGCCCAGTTAAAAGTACAGCCCTCAAACCTGCAATCCCTAAAATAAAACCTGTACACCATGCTAAAAGCACTAGTTTAGTACAGCAAGAAAGAAGGGAGAAAAGGCAGGTGATGTTGCAGCCAGAAATTCAGGCAGTGAGGGCACAGAAACCACAGTCTATCCCCTATTACTCCTTTCCCAGAGCTAGGGAGAAACATGAGATCAACCCATAAGCGGGTTAGCCACCGAGTTCTGCAGTCACGTAAGCCTCAAGGAGGAAGACTGCAGGGAGGTCAATTAGCCTCAGCTGACTCTAATTGGAAAAGGAGAACAGAGAACATGGGAAGCAGCCCAACGCTGTGTGCAAACCACCAGGAATATAGGATTGCCCCAGGCCAACAAGCAGGGAGAGAAATCCAGCAGCCAGCTAGGTACTGTGATTTCCCAGGGGAGCCTAAGGGGGTAGGGCTAGAGGTTCTCTCAGAGGAAGAGGAACCTGGCCAGGAAACTTTCCCAAACATCCAGAGAGGGGGGATGGGAGGTGGAGAGTGAAGAAGGGGAATTCATGGAGACAGAAAACAACTATAGCCCCAGTGACACAGGGTAGGGGTGGTGCAGTGAGGCTGAGACAGAATTAAGTGTGCCAGAAGAATGTATGGAAACCTGATTTAGAAATTATAAGCTACTCTAGGACTGTGGTAGCAATTGGGATGGCATGAAGACCTTGGTGAAAAGGGAGGCTTGCTCCACACAGCCTGCAAAGCAGGGCTGTGAAAGTCCTTAGAGGGGACAAAGCGCTAGAGAGGGAAAGCAGTGGCAGAGAAAACATTTTTTTTCCCTCTCTGTCTGAAAAGTACTTGGAAGAAGGGCTGGCACCTGCAGTGCTCAGCCAGTGCTGGCCAGAACTGGTGCTAATAGAAGCTAGCTGCCCTAAGGAGGGAGTATTGGGGCATTTGAGAGACTGAAAAGCCTATTTGATTTTTATTTATCCTTTTTGCTGACAAGGACTGTCCAGTCCCTGTACTTGAGCACAGACAGAGTGCACTGGACTTAAGTGGAAGGAACTGCATAATTGGTGCCTGTGAGAAACAACTGGCCTTTTTGGGACTTTTTTCTTTTGTCTTAATAAACCCGGTGAAGTTTTGTTTGTAAGAAATCCAGTGTCCGGGTTTTCCTTACACCAGCCATATAAAAAGCGCATTGAAAATCTTACCTGTGGTCCACGCCGGGGTTTCCCACTCATCTGGGGCCTGGCCCGGCCACAATGTATATGCATTTATGAGTTTTCATTTTTGTTTTAAAGCATAATTCTTGATGTTTTAACTTGGGGAATTATATTACATAAACTTTGGTAGAAGTTTACTTTATATGGGGATTTCATTTGGGACATATAGGGTAGAGAATGACACGGGGAGCGATCCCCGCAGCGAACTGCTGCGTGGCTGCGGTTTGGCTGCGGGTTATGGTGACCTCATTAGCAAATCGCCGCAGACGCGGGGACAAATCCTTTCACCGACCGCAAAAACGGTGAATAGATTTGTCCCCGCAGGCCAATGTCCCCCCCTCTAGGAACCGCAATTTACCTGTGTTTTCACCGTGCTCCTCATTTGTCAGATCAACCCTTCCTGCCAATAGAACCCGCCCCCCCCGACGATCGCCCTCACTGGTAGGAGGGTGCCCAACCCCTCCTGCCGGCACCCCCAACGGCCCCCTATATCGCCAATAGGAGGGTGCCCAACCCCTCCTGCCGGTCCCTCCCCCAACAAACCCCGCCATCCCGAAACACCACCCTTAGTCTTACTTTCCAAGTTGGACCGGACAGCTCCTCGCTCGTCTGGCCAGCAGGCCTGCCTCCGTCCAAATGAGGCGGGCCCGCCCCTCCCCTCCCCTGCCTAACCCACAGGATCCTAGGGCCTGATTGGCCCAAGCACCTAAGGCCCCTCCTATCGCGGGAGTGGCTTTAGGTGCCTAGACCAATCAGGCCCTAGGATCCTGTGGGTTGGGCAGGGTAGGGGCGGGCCCGCCTCATTTGGACGGAGGCAAGCCTGCTGGCCATACGTGTGAGGAGCCGTCCGGTCCAACTTGGAAAGTAAGACTAAGGGGGTTCCGGGGTGGGAGGGTTCGTTGGGGGGGGGTCCAGCAGGAGGGGTTGGGTACCCTCCTGCCGGCGATCTTAGGGGAGGCCATTGGGAGGACCGGCAGGAGGGGTTGGGTACCCTTCTGCTGCGATTGTCGGGAGGGCCGTTGGGGGGGTCTACAGGAGGGGTTGGGTGCCCTCCTGCCGTGATCGCTGGGGGGAGGGGAGACTTGCAGCCGTAGCCGCGGTCACTATGCTAATCACGGCAGGGAGATCTTTGCCGCGATTAGGTACAGCGGCCGCGTCTACTTACCATATAGGCTAACATTGTAAGCATTTAAAGTACATGTCGTGTTTGTTTTTGCATTGCTAGCCCCAGGGGTGGTGGAAGATTAGTGATTGAAAAACTGTATGAAAAATAACTATTTTAAATTTAGTGATCAAAATGTGTCAGTTTTGAGAATTTATATTAATTAATTTTTTCTCTGCGTGTTTTGTTTTTGTATAGTTATTAACTAATATTTAACTAAGTTTTAAAGTTTTAAAGTTTTAAAGAATGTTTCCTTTATACGTAAATAAAGAAAAGTGAATGGGATTGCAGTGGCGGTGACGGGGCGGTGAATGGGGTGGCAGTGGCGGTGACGGGGCGGTGAAGAGAATGGTGAGACGGGGACGGGGCGGTGACGGGGATGGTGAGACGGGGACGGGGCGGTGACGGGGATGGTGAGACGGGGACGGGGCGGTGACGGGGACCAATTTTTTCACCGTGTCATTCTCTAATATAGGGCTCTTTTTACAAAGATGCGTTAGGGCTTTAACGTGCATAATAGCGCACGCTGAATTACCACACACACTAGACCTTAATGCTAGCATTGAGCTGGCATTAATTCTAGAAGCGTAGCGCGGGTTTAGCATGTGCTAAAATCCTGCATGTGCTAAAAACGCTGGTGCACCTTAGTAAAAGGAGCGCATATTGTTCTTAGATTTATAACTGGATTATTATAGGGTATATGGTATTATAAAAGGTATTAGTTTAACTGGTTGGGAGATGGTACTTGATAATTCTTTTTGTATCTATTGTAAAGGAATGTTAAAGGACTATGTTCTTTTTATTACATGAGTTTAAATTATAAAATGTCAAAAGAAAATGCAGATGCAATATTTTTATGAATTTATATTTTTATGTATTGATGTTTTACCTCCTGTTTTACTAAGGTGCGCTAACCAATTAGTGCACGCTAAATGCTAATGCGTCCATAGACTAACATGCATGCATTAGCATTTAGTGCACGCTAAATAGATTAGTGCACGCTAATCAGTTAGCGCACCTTAGTAAAACAGGGCCTTAGTATATAATTATCCATATCTGAAAAGGGAGGTTAACATTTCATCATTTCTGAAATTAATTTATCTAGGGATCGGCTTAATTATAAGGTAATAGAATTACTTGTTAGTTTCTTTGGTTTTGGTATAGGTAATTTCTATCAATTAGGAATTTTAATTATTGGCTATGGGAATACAATCACTATAAAATTGATGTTGGGTTAGGTTTGGATTGATTGTAAGGCATGATGGAGGGGTTGACGATTGTTAATCCAATGCTTGCATCCAAGTCTTCAAATTATTTAGAGGGAAGGGGTGGGGAAGGGGATTATTGCTTAGTGGATGTGTGTAGAAATTTTAAGGAGATATCTGATTAATTTGAATTTGAGGTTTTACTTTTTAGCAGATATTAATTAAATCAAATGCCTTTAAAAAATTTTCTTTAAACGTTAATGGACTCAATCACCCTATCAAGAGGAAAAGAGTTCTAAATTTCTTGAAGCAGCAGGAGGCAGATGTCTATTTTTTGCAAGAGACGCACCTTTTGCAAGTGGAAGTATTGTTTTTGGGCTCCTGCTGTAGCAAAGAAGGCTGGCGTGGCTATCCTGGTTAATAAAAGATGTCCTGCTGTGTTTGATAATGTCCAAGCTGATCCGTTGGGTAGATGGCATCATGTGGATATGACTTCAGGTAATGATACCCTGATGATTTTTAATATTTATGCCCCTAATTCAAATCAGGCTGACTTCTTCAAGAAACTCCAACTAATAATCTTATCATTGGCTACCTCTAATCTAATTGTTGCTAGAGACTTCAGTGCTGTCATGGATTCATTATTAGATAAGCAGCCTAGTAGGCAGATGAGTTCATTGGGCTTAGATAACCTGGTTCAAGCCTGTAGATTGAAAGTCATACTTTTGCTGATTTATCCTGGTTCGTCCTGGAGCAATTACCATGGGACATTAGAGGGGATAAGATGTTTCAACTCACCCTCCGTGAGCAATTTTGGATCTTCCAACTGCAAGCTGTACAACAAGCCGGTCTGAATGAGAGTATGGAGTGGCACATGATAGTTTGACCTTTGTCCCGCCTCTCTTGGTTGCTGATTGGTTGTTTTGCTGGATGAAGTTTCTTGTCTTGTCCTTTTAGTGCGCAGTCTGGCTCTTCTTAGTTATCTCCGCCCTCCCCCAGCCGGCTCAATGGTCTTCAGAGTTAGTTATTCTGGTTCCTGAGGAAGGGAGTTTTTCCCGAAACCATGCCTGGTTGACCTACTTTTCTGGCAGACTTTCTTGCTTTCGGGAGTCAGCTTCATCACTCATTTCCAGCTAAGTCGGCGTTTTTCATTCTTGTGGGAGTTGTTTTTTGGGGGAGGTTCTCTAAGAGACTGTTGCCTGTCTTCACTCGTGTGTGTTGCTTTGTGCTTTATTTTTTGTACTTTTTGCACTTATTGATTTATTTCACACACCTTGGAAGCACCCTATGATGGTGTGGGGGCAGGGACTGGTTGTCTTTGTCTCATGATTTGAGCGCAGGAGCATTGCTCCTTTCGCTGCTTTATCACACTGAGGGCACTCCTTCATTAAATTCATTAAATTATATTATTATCTTAATTACTCTTTGGAGTTCACTGTTGTGTGCTCACGAGTGTTTAGATAGTCAACAGTCTCTTCGAGAACCAATTGATCTTGACTGCCTCTTTATTTGGTATCTTGTTAAGTTTCACTGGCAGACCTTTTGGAGTTTTCTCAGTACCGAGCAGCAGCACCAAATCACGCTCCTGCTCATGTCGCTCAGAGGCCAAAGGAACTCACGGCAGCTGGTTAGCAGCAGGGCAAAAACTTGGAAAGTTCACTCCTGCCCACTGCACCTCCACCACAGATTGGCAAGATGAGGTACCATATGAGGCTAGGGCAAAGAAGGAGGCAGGGGCAGAACCTGGTGGCAGCAGCCTTAAAAAATTCTGGGAGGGGGCATTGACCTGAATATAAACCGGGCCCCCATTTTTGGGCCAAATTTTGGCCCCAAAATCCCAGTTTATATTCGAGTATATACGGTAAATTGGCATTAAGTTGTTTCAGTACAACTTTCTCCATTGTTTTTGTTAACATTGTTAGTTAGAAATTGGTCTAAAACTTACATAATCATTGCAATCAGATTTGTTCTTTTTACTAATAGGAGTAACAGCTTAAGTTAGACAATCCGGAACTATACCAGTACTTAAAGAAAGATTGTCACATAAAGGGAGCCATTTCCTTCCTACTAGAAGAGGTAGTATGACTAGGCACTACATCTAGTTGAACTGTGGAAGAATTTATTGAGAGGACTGTTTGCTCAACTTCCAAAATGGATGTTTTATGAAAATGATGACTTTTGATGACTTGGCTAAAAGAAGGATGAGAGAAGGGGGCTGATTCTGGCAGATGGAGAAGGAGGAGATGGAAAAGAAGGATATGGGAGAAGAGGGCTGATAGCAGTGCTGGGGCATGGAGAAGAGGGTCTGATGGTGGCAGATGCTGGGACTGGTGGTTGAGCTAGAGGAAGGGTCTAATCAGGGCAGGATTAATTAGTTGAGGGCTCCTAGGGACACAAGTCCACTGGGTCCCCTGCCATATGGTAGTTTTTGGCTGCAGGTGTTCACCGTCTTGCCGGTTCCCTCCTCCGTCTTGCAATGATTGCTCAAAGTCATGGGCAGTGGCTCCCACACGCCTCCCGCAGCTGATCTGGAAGTGTTCCCTCTGATGTCACAATGCTTCTGGGTCATCTGCAGGAAGCATGTAGGAGCCGCTGCCCACGGTTTTGAGTGAATGCTGCAGCAAGACGGAGTAGGGAACTGGCAACACAGTAAACAGTTGGGGGTAGCAGAGGAAAACACTGCATTGTCCTCGAGCGCAAGTGGGGCCGCACAAAATTCTTCACGTGGCCCATGGGCCACGGGTTGCACACTCCTGGTTTAAAGGATTCCTACAATCCAGAACTTACAGAGTTAAAACAAACAAAGATAAATCAGAACCATGGTCCAACCCCTGTGGAGTACCCCAAGGATCACCTTTTTCTCCCACACTCTTCAACCTATACATTGCTTCCCTTGGCTCCTACCTGGACAAGCTAGGCCTAACCTCCTACAGCTATGCAGATGATATCACCATTCTCCTCCCTGTCGACCAACCAGTGCCAGGCACAATACACAGAACACTTGAAACAATAACAACATGGATGAAAGAACACAAACTAAAGCTTAACTAAAACAAACTTCATCTTCCTAGAAAACAGCGAAACCCCAACTTTAACAAATCTAGTAATAAATTCAATCTCATTCAACCCACGCTAAAACTTCTTGGAGTGCTGATAGATAGAGGCTGTACCATGCAACCACAAACCAACAAAATAACAAAAACATCATTCGCTATTATGAGAAACCTAAGACAACTTTGAAAATTCTTCGACAAAAAACAATTCCAACTCATGGTACAATCACTAATCCTAGGCCTAAAAGACTACTGCAAAATACTATATCTCCCCTGCCCAGCAACCATGATAAAACAACTACCAATAATATAAAACACAGCCCTAAGACTGATCTATTCACTGAAAAAATACAACCATATCACAAAGGCATACCACGACTCACACTGGCTCCCAATACAAGCCAGAGTACACTTCAAATTCCACTGCCTACTATTTAAAGCTGTAAATGGAGACAGCATAACATACTGGAACAATCAACTAATTCAATCCACCTCAACCAGACACAGGAGAGCCCATACACTATTCACAAACTCGCCAACCAAAAATGTCAAACAAAGAAAACTGTATGACAACCACCAGAGCAGCGAAACTGGACAGACAAATCACCAATCTACTGATCTTGACCACAGACTACAAAACCTTCAAAAAAGAAACAAAAACCCTACTCTTCACAAAATATATAAAACCAATATAACACAATCAGACTTGGCCTAAGCTTCACCTGAAATACTATCTACTCCTTAGCAAATTAGAAAATGTTCAGACATTTAAGTTCCTCATAACAATTCTTATGTAACCACAAGGTAATGGCGGAATAGAAATCACTAATGTAATGTAATGTAATTTTTAATCAAACAATCCTCTTACAAAAAGTCATAGACTAATCCCTTATGATATTCATTTTTAGGGATAGTCCATTTTTTCATAAGGGATATTTATTTTTAATACAGAAGTTGTCACTTGTTGTTGGGGTTTCTAAGGGAATGTAGACTGAAAACCCACCTTATTGATATAGCTTTCAAACCATAACCCTACTCTCCACTGCCCTCCAACTCAGCCAGCAGATTAACCATTCCCCCTAACTGTATCCATGGCATCCTGTTTGTTTGCCTGTCTGGTCTGTTTAGATTGTAAGCACTTTGAACAGGGGCTGTCTTCTTTATGACTGTTCAGTGCTGCGTACGTCTGGTAGCGCTGAACAGAGAAATAATTAATAGCAGTATCAGTAATGTAATTTATTGTGTCACACAATGTTTGCACATCTTCATGTGAAAAGTTGTTGATTGGATTATACAGTATGATGCATGAGCTATTATCAATGCACTGTATTTGTAGGGCTCAATTTATTATATTGCTGAGTTAAAGGTTTGTTAAACAATCAATTTAGGATCAGAATCTGAATAAGCCAGATTCTCACGACTCTGAAAAAGAGGAATCTTACCCCTAGTATTTATCTGTTTCTCAGAGAGGATTAATCAACCATTCCTTTCTCCCTGGAGAATTCAGCTTTCCAGGAAACAACCACTTGTGGAGAGTCTTGGCATGCATTTCTAGTACATTTGCACCCAAATGATAAATGCTTTTGAGGACAAAGTTGAAGTGACTGAACCCAATATGATTTATATTGTAACGCTCACAAACATTGTAGTGGAAGTTCAGCAAGGACATCACTGTAATGACTCCAACTTAACGTTATAACTACAAAAATCAGTGGCTTTATTTCAGCTTTAAGTTCAGAAAACATGAAAGATTCCCCAAAATCTCAAACTTCTTCAGGGTGGGATATTTTCCCCTCAAGCCCTAATCCTCATACAAAGAAAACAAATCTTTTCAGTCACTCTAGTTCCTTGCTCTAAAGGACTATCCTAATTACAGTTCAAGGAAAAGTCCATCCTGTAGATATATATCCTAACTCTCTTAGCTACCTGTTCTAGTTTCACCCTCCCTTCTCTTAAAAATATTAATCACTTTATGTAATCTCTTAACCTCAAAGGCTCAGTGAAAGCTAGAAGGATGCTAGGGTGCAGTAGGAAAAAGGAGGTATTGATGCCCCTGTATAAGACTCTGGTGAGACCTCATTTAAAATATTGTGTGCAGTTCTGGAGGCCACACCTTCAAAAAGATATAAAAAGGATGGAGTCGGTCCAGAGGAAGGCTACTAAAATGGTGCATGGTCTTCGTCATAAGGTGTATGGAGACAGACATAAAGATCTCAATCTGTATACTTTGGAGGAAAGGCAGGAGAGGGGACATATGATAGAGACGTTTAAATACCTACGTGATGTAAAGGTGAATGAGTCGAATCTCTTTCATTTGAAAGGAAGCTCTAGAATGAGAGGGCATAGGATGAAGTTAAGAGGTGAAAGGCTCCAGAGTACGGTAATGTAAGAAAATACATTTTTACTGAAAGGGTGGTAGATGCGTGGAAAAGTCTCTCAGTAGAGGTGGTGGAGACAGAGACTGTGGAGCTCATAATCGAAAGAGAAAAGCGTCCAAAAACCAGCCTAAGTCGGCACTTGGACGAACATTGTCAAAATACGTCCAAGTGCCGTAATAAAAATGGGTTTTGGACATATTTATAAACGACCTAGGCCTTCATAGTGCGGCTGAATGACCATAGCTAAACGGGGCGTTTCAGAAGGAGTGTCGAGGGCGGGAGTTAGGTAGGACGTGGGCCGGCTTAGACTTAGTCGTATTGCATGTATAACCGAAAGTTATACAGCACAGGATCGACGGAACTTGGACGTTGTGACTTAGACCATTTAAAACATGGTCTAAGTCACAAAAACCCATCTAAAGTTACCAGGTAAGCACTGTAAACACACATACTACCTCAGTGATCACTGACTCTCCCCCACCCCATAAAAATATTAATCACAACTTGAAAATTGTGCCTCCAGAACATCTTCACCTGGCAACGTGGCATATGAAAGCCTAGTCGTGCTGCACAGAGGCATCTTAAGCCATCTTTGGGGTGGGTTAGGGACCCATGAAGAGGAGGACCTATGCCCTTAAGTCTCTGTAATCACTGCATTGATATTGAAACATGTGCAGTCCCCTATATCCCCCCAAAACTCTTTTGTACTGGCATATAAGTGGCTCCTGCAGCCATAAGGGCTATTGGGGTGTTAGATAAGTGGGTCTAGGGGATTTTGGAGGTAGTTTGGAGAGCTCACATGACCTTTAAGGGAGCTGTAGTGAGATGAAGACATGGCACCCTTTTTGTGAAGTTCACATCAGTGCCCTGTAAGATACCCCACTATTTAGATGTCATGTCTGGGTGTTCAGTCTATCACTTTGCAGACCCCTCCCATGTCCAATAGGGCTTGTTCTAGGCGTTTTTGACTTTGACGAATAGTTGGATGAAAATGTGGTATAAAGATAGCGACTTGGATAATCAGATCGACAGGATGTATACTTAGACGATTTTCTAAACGAAAAAAATTTGGACGTATTTTTCAAAAATGTGTCCTAAGCTGTTTTATACTTTGGACAACGTGCGACTTAGAAGAAACGGACTTAGACGCTCCTTTACATTATACCCCTCCACGTCTGAATTCAAGAAAGCCTGGAATAGTCATGTGGGATCTCTTAGAGAGAGGAAGAGATAATGGTTACTACAGATGTGCAGACTGAATGGGACATTTGGCTTTTATCTGCCATCATGTTTCTATGTTTCTCTGGTAACTACTTTTAAGGAGGCCAATTCACTGTCAGGTTGAACTGTGAAGAGAGGCTCAGAAATCCTGAGTTGGATTTTGGGTTGGACTCCAGGTGGGGATAATTTACCTTCCTGATGAAAAGAACCCCTCTGAGACAAATCTCCCAGGTCTTACTCTGATTCCCTCCGGAAGCTGAGTAGTCAAGTTTCCTACTAACATTAGGGTTTCCTATTACGAAGCTGCATTAGTGATTTAACGCGCATAATAGCGCATGCTAATTTGCCGGCCGCACTAGCTGCTACCACTTCCTCTTGAGCAGGCAGTACTTTTCGGCTAGTGCAGGGGTTAGCGCACGCTAAAAATGTGTATGCGATAAAGCCGCTAACGTCGCTTCGTAAAAGGAGCCCTAGGTAACTGTGTATTGTGTATTGGTGTATTGAGTGGGAAGGGAAATCTTGGTTACTGAGCTTAAAAGGAGTTCTCCTGGAACTCCTTTGAGTTCTAAAACCCCTTCTTGCCATTATATTTTTGGGGAGCATGCCTACTGCCCTACTTCCTTCAGTATTTTCCTGGGGATATCTGTCACGTATGTCATTTATATCATAATGATTATTTATTATGTTGTTTTAAAGTTGATTGATGAATATCTATAATAATAAAACCCTAGAGCGCGCATGCGCTGTCGAAAGTCCGTGAGTCCTGGTGGCGTGAGGTGTGCTTCTGTGCTAGTCCTCACGGTGCCTGCGCTAGCTGTTGGAGTGTGTGCCAGCGACTCCTCCCTCCCGCTACTGGTCCTCTTCAAAGCGGCCTGTTGGGTTTCGCCAGCCGCTGTAGCGAACCTTGCAGGCCGCTCTCCAAAGGATCAATGAAGAAAACTATAAGAAGGCGAAGGCGGGACAGAGGCTGCGATCGGCAGTGGCTGCTGCTACTCCTCCAGCCGCCTAGTTCCTCTCTGCCGGCCCCGGCCGGCAGCCCTCTCTGCCCCGTCCTCTCTGCTCCGGTGGCCCGCGCAGGAGAAGGAGCGGATGATGCAAGGGGTTGAAAAAGCGAAAGGTGGGAGGGGAAGGGGAAAGGGAGGGAGAGGAAGTCTAAAATGAAAAAAACCCCACAAAAAACAACTTTATACAGGAAGAGGAGTCTCTAGCACCCGTTAATGTAACGGGCTTAAAGACTAGTCTAATATATTAGTAAAAAGTATTGCAGAATAAATGGGACCTGTAGTAATTTGTTTATGTTATTCTTTCATTTGATACTTATTAACTTTCATGACAAGTTTATAGGCAATTGTTTTATCTCTATATGTTTTTTTAATTTATTTTTTAGTGTTATACTCTTAAAGAAGATATTTTTCCGAACATGGTTATGCCAAGTTTGTGCTTTTGAATCCAATAAAAGATAAAATGGCAATGCCTTTTTGTAAATCTAGCCTTACCTGAGACAATGGAAAATGAGGTTAGGACACAAGGTCACTGATATTTCTGTACTGATTCAGTAAAATGCTACTCCTGGGGGAATTCTGTGTTATTGTGCAATGTATCTGAGCAGAATTCTGCATAGGGAGCATGAGGTATAAACATGGCAGCTTTTAGACCCCCCCCCCTCTGCCCTTGGCACACAGCCACAGCTCTTATTGTGCCTTCCCACCCACCTGCAGCACAGCCCTTTTCCCAGCTTACCCTGCCCCCTTCCCCAATTATGCAGGAAAAGAAGAGAAAAGATGCAGCACATCAGGCTACTTCCTCCTTCTCTGTTGGCCTGAGTTCCAAACCTTTCTCTGTACAGCTGTGAGGAAGATGAGGTATGTGCTGTCGACAGAGGGTTGCATATAAAGGAGAGGGGGGATGAACTGGAACCAAGCAAATTTACCAGGTGGGCTTCACAGCAAGTTAGGACAATGTGGTGGAAAGGACTAGGAACTTTGTAGATGGGCTCCCTGAGTAACCTGGGGCCCTTTGTTGTATACGGGAGGCCCAAAACAAGCTATAGGGTATATGTTGTAGAGGAGGGGTGTCAGAATAAACTGGAAGGATGTGTACCAACCAGAATCACAGCAATTTGTGGCTGTGAACATGACTGGAGGAAGAGGCAAAGCTGGAGCACACAAGAATTATGTGTCTCGATGAAACAGAGATTTTGGGCTCCTTTTACGAAGCCGCATTAGCGGCTTTATCGCACACACCTTTTTAGCACACTAACCCCCACGCTAGCCGAAAAACTACCACCTGCTCAAGAGGAGGCGGTAGCGGCTAGCACGGCCGGCAAATTACACACATTAAACCGCTATTGCGGCTTTGTAAAAGGAGTCCTTTGTGGTTAGAGAAGAGAATATGGGCCTGATTCAATATATCACAGCTAAAAAATCAACGCCAACTAGTGCGGTGTTAAGTGTGATTCTATAAAAGTTATGTGCAACTTGTAGAATCATGCTTAGCACCTCTTAGAACCGTTTATGCATGATAACTTTTAGGTGCAGCCAGGCCTATATGCCTCTGCCAAATTGTGTGCACATTGGTGTACTGTATAGTCTATAAACTTGTGGATAACTTAAAACAATGCCCACAATCCACCCCTAACCATACCCAGTTTTCAGCATCGCACACTACAACTGGTGCATAACTTTTATAGAACCATGTCTACCAAGTTATATGCATAACTTCCAATTAATTTCAATTAACATAAATTATGAGATATTAATTGCCAATTATCGATGCCAATTAGCTCTATTAATCAATTAAATTGTTTATGTACATCAGCTATGCGCACCAATGTACACATACAAATTTAGGTTCCATTTATAGAATTGGGGGGTATGTGTCTTCTTTACTCCTTCCATATACTCCTGCTGGGCTCCTTTGATAATCCCATGAACTTGTTATCCTTTTTTTATGTATCACACGCTAGGTTGGACTCTGCAATATGGTGCCATTGTTACTTGGTGCTGCCTCTTTGGAAGGTACTGTCACCTGTCTTCTGTGCAGAAGCTTCAATATACAAATGTAAGATTGCCCAAGTATTTCCAGAGTACCTGCAGTATGCAGACAGTACAGCAGATTGAGTATCTGAGTCTGAAATTTTGTGCCCACCTTCTTTTTCTAAGGATTTTTTCCCTGTCTGTATTGGCTTCACCCTATCCTTTTTGCTTCTTTTTTTTAACTATTATTATTTATTTATATTCTTTTACAAATTGTTAAACAACAATTTAGTGGAAATAAACAATTGAAGTAAGAAACAAAAGAACAAATTATAAAATAATTCCACATTAGTAACTAATTTCAAAGTCCACAAACTGAAGAGAGAGAATCCGTCACCTCCAAGGGAAGTTGGTTTTCAGGAATAGTTCATAACTAAATCACATTACAGAGTGCAGTTGGATTCAGTTAACTAACTGCCTGGTTGAGAGACTCCATGGAGGCCTCTGAAGTTCTTCCAGCTGCCTTACCATCAAGAAAAAAGTTCAACTGATCAGGTTCATAAAATATATATCTAATGCTCTGATAGGTAACGCAGCATTTACAAGGAAAACGTAACTCAAAGTTGACTGACGATAAGCCAGGAATGTCTTCCGTCTGGCTTGCGTCCATTTCGAAACATCAGGAAATATTGAAATTTTGAAACCATGAAATTTCACATTATCAGTCTTATAGTATAGATGGAGAACTGCCTCCTTAGAGAAAAATGAAAGTTACTAGTAAGGTTGCTCTAGTAACTATTTCTCCTTGTTGAGATGTTTCCCACATACCAATGAGATCCAAATCTCCTGGTACGGTTCCTTTGCCTTTATCTTCTTTAGGAATATTCAAATAATATAGCTTTTGAAATGGTGGCGTATTATTTTCAGGAAATTTCAATACTGATTTTAAGAAGGAATGAAATAAATCTCTCGTTGTTTGAAATTTGGAAACCGGAAAATTTAAAAGTCTAAGGTTCAAACTTCTATTTGCATTTTCCAAATTTTCCATTTTCCTAGTAAGTAGACACTTTTACTTCAATTGTGAATTAATGGAAACCTTCACTTCTGCCATTGATTTTTCTAAATTGTCCATTCTATCGGACTGTTTCTGAAATTTCTCTTCAAAAGATTTAAATTGAGTGTTAGTGTTCTGTTATAAATATAAATTACACAGATGAGGGGATAAAATTGGTCACCTGTTAGCTAACCTAATACGTCCTCCTAAGGCCATGCATATCATCACTTCTATTAAAGATAAACGGGGACACGTCCACAGGCTATCACAAAATAGTTTGTACAATTCTATTCGGACTTGTATGCCGCACCCCTCCTGATGATGCTACCTCTAGAGACTCCTTTTTCGAGAGCCTCCAGTTACCTTGGCTGTCAGAGTACCAGCGGACACTACTCAACTATCCTATTCCTATCTCTGGAGAGGAAATTCAGGTAGCCATCCGTAAGCTGAAAATGGCTAAAACGCTGGGCCTTGATGGGTTAGGTCCCGAATTTTATAAACTCCTGAATCTTATGGCTCTAGCCCCCGTACAGGCTTATTTCATGGGGCCGCAACACGAGATACCACCCAGCGATTCTTACAATAGAGAGCACATTATTATTCCCAAACCAGGACACCCGTTGGATACCCTGGGATCATATAGGCCGATATCTTTGCTCAACCAGGATGTAAAATTCTTGGCCAATATTTTGGCAGTGTGTCTTAATGTCTTTCTTCCCTCTCTCATCCACGAGGATCAAGTGAGCTGTGTTCCAGGCAGACTCGCCTCAATGAATCTCTTGAAGGTATTGTCTGTATTGCAGTCTCCTCATTGTGCAGTTGATCGTGCACTTATCATGAGCTTGGATGTCAAAAAAGCTTTCGACATGGTGTCATGGGACCATCTTTTCTGGGTTTTGGGGCACTATGGTATTTAGGGAAACATAGAAACATAGAAGGTGACGGCAGATAAGGGCCAAGGCCCATCAAGTCTGCCCACATCAATGACCCTCCCCTACCTCTCTTTGCGAAGAGATCCCACCTTTCGATCCCATTTAGCTTTAAAATCAGGCACACTGCTGGCCTCAATCACCTGCATCGGAAGACCATTCCATCGATCCACCACCCTCTCGGTGAAGAAGTATTTCCTGGTGTCGCCATGCAATGTCCCTCCCCTGATCTTCCATGGATGCCCTCGTGTTGACGTGGGTTCCTTGAAGAAGAAGATATCCTCCCCCACCTCGATACGGCGCGTGAGGTACTTGAATGTCTCGATCATGTCCCCCCTCTCCCTGCGTTCCTCAAGGGAGTAGAGCTGCAGTTTATTCAGCCGTTCCTCATACGGGAGATCCCTGAGCCCCGTGACCATCCGTGTGGCCATTCGCTGGACCGACTCAAGTCTCAGCACATCTTTGCGGTAATGTGGTCTCCAGAATTGTACACAGTATTCCAGATGGACCTATATAATGGCATTATGACTTCGGGCTTACGGCTAACGAAACTCCTTCGTATGCAACCCATGATTTGTCTGGCTTTAGATGAAGCTTTCTCCACCTGAGTTGCAGTCTTCATGTCCTCACTGATGATTACCCCTAAGTCTCATTCCGCTACAGTTCTCTCTAGGATCTCACCATTAAGAGTGTAAGTCTTACATGGATTTCTGTTGCCTAGGTGCATGACCTTGCATTTTTTGGCATTGAAGTTTAGTTGCCAGGTCCTGGACCAATTCTCCAGTAGGAGGAGGTCGTGTGCCATACTATCGGTCTTGGATTTGTTGTCAGGTCCTGTTGTGTTCTTGTCCACTATATTGCATAATTTGGCATCATCGGCGAATAACGTTAATTTACCCTGAAGCCCTTCAGCCAAGTCCCTTATGAAGATGTTGAACAAGATTGGGCCCAAGACCGAGCCCTGCGGCACTCCACTTAACACCTCTGTCGTTTCGGAGGGGGAGCCATTCACCACCACCCTCTGAAGTCTACCTCCTAGCCAGTCCCCCACCCATGTAGTCAAGGTATCTCCCAAACCTATAGAGCTCATCTTGCTCAACAACCTGCGGTGTGGTACGCTATCGAATGCTTTGCTGAAATCTAAGTACACGACATCCAGGGACTCCCCAATATCCAGCTTCCTCGTCACCCAGTCAAAGAAGCTGATCAGGTTGGATTGACAGGACCTCCCCTTTGTAAACCCATGTTGACGGGGATCTCGCAGATTCCCCTCGTTAAGGACCGCATCCAATTGGTGTTTGATTAGAGTTTCCATTAGTTTGCTTACTATTGATGTGAGACTCACTGGTCTGTAGTTCGTAGCCTCCGTCCTACTTCCTTTTTTGTGGAGTGGAATGACATTAGCCGTTTTCCAGTCTAGCGGGACTTTTCCTTTGCTAAGGGAGAGATTGAAGAGTGTTGATAGTGGTTTCGCCAAGGTGTCTTTTAACTCTCTGAGTACTCTGGGGTGTATGTTGTCTGGCCCCATGCCTTTGTGAACCTTGAGTTTGGATAGTTCACTGTAGACACTATTGGGCGTTATCTCGAAGCTGCAAAACGGCCTTGCCGTTCAGTCCCCCGCCACCCCCGAAGGACCGCTCGCCCCACTGACCTTCCTGCACCACCTGTTAAGCAGCCCGCAGCAGGATCGCGAAGTCAGCGTCAGCATCCCTGCGCTGCTTCCTGCGCCGCGATCCCGCCCCTCCTCTGACGTCAGAGGAGGGGCGGGACCGTGGCGCAGGAAGCAGCGCAGGGATCGCTGACGCTGACTTCGCGATCCTGCTGCGGCTGCTTCATAGGTGGTGCGGGGAGGCCAGGGTGGCGAGCGGTCCTTCGGGGTGGGTCGGGGCATCAGGCCTTCAGGGTGGGGCGGGCGGGCAGGCAAGCAGGCTTTCAAGGGGGAGGGGGGGACAGGCAGGCAGGCAGGCCTTCAAGGGGGGACAGGCCTTCGGGGGGGGGTGCAGACCTTCAAGGGGTGCAGGCCTTCAAGGGGGGCAGGCAGGCCTTCAGGGGGGTGCAGGCCTTCGGGGGGGGTGTAGGCCTTTGGGGGGGTGCAGACCTTCAAGGGGGTGCAGGCCTTCAAGGGGGGGAACAGGCCTTCAAGGGGGGAAAGGCAGGCAGGCCTTCAAGGGGGGGACAGGCCTACAAGGGGGGGGGACAGGCCTACAAGGGGGGGGGACAGGCCTTCAAGGGGGGGGGCAGGCCTTCAAGGGGGGTGCAAGCCTTCAAGGGGGAGACAGGCCTTCAAGGGGGGGAAAGGCAGGCAGGCAGGCCTTAAAGGGGGGACAGGCCTACAAGGGGGGGACAGGCCTACAAGGGGGTGGGACAGGCCTTCAAGGGGGGGACAGGCCTTCAAGGGGGGGACAGACCTTCGGGGGGGTGCAGACCTTCAAGGGAGTGCAGGCCTTCGGGGGGGGGGTGCAGTCCTTCAAGGGGGTGCAGGCCTTCAAGGGGGGGAAAGGCAGGAAGGCAGGCCTTCAAGGGGGGGACAGGCCTACAAGGGGGGGAGAAGCTACAAGGGGGTGGTACAAGCCTTCAAGTGGGGGACAGGCCTTCGGGGGGGGGTGCAGACCTTCAAGGGAGTGCAGGCCTTCGAGGGGGGTGGTGCAGGCCTTCAAGGGGGTGCAGGCCTTCAAGGGGGGACAGGCCTTCAAGGGGGGAAAGGCAGGCAGGCAGGCCTTCAAGGGGGGACAGGCCTACAAGGGGGGGGGAGAAGCTACAAGGGGGTGGGACAGGCCTTCAAGTGGGGGACAGGCCTTCGGGGGGGTGCAGGCCTTCGGGGGGTGCAGACCTTCAAGGGGGGGACAGGCAGGCAGGCCTTCAAGGGGGGGACAGGCCTACAAGGGGATGGGACAGGCCTTCAAGGGGGGTGCAGGCCTTCAAGGGGGGACAGGCAGACCTTTAAGGGGGGACAGGCCTTTGGGGGGACCATGATTTAGAAGTACACGGAGGGAAGGGGGTGTTCAAAGAGACGTGCATATGCCAAACTTTGGGGGGGGGAAGAAATAATGGGTCTGAAAATAGAGGAGAGGGAGAGAGATGATGGACCATGGGATTTAGGGAGGGAAGGAACAGAAAGGGAGAGAAATTGGACACAAGGGATGGTGTGGAGGAGGGATAGAGATACTGGATAGGAGGGTAATTAAGAAAAGAAAGGGAGAGATGGTGGACTCTGGGATGGTGGGGAAGGAGGGAGAGATGCCGGATGAAAGGGTATTTAAGAAAAGGTGGATCTGTGGAGGGAGATGAAAAAAAGGAAAGATACCAGACTTCCTGGGGAGGGAAGGGAAATGGAAAGGGAGGACAGAGTTGGCAGATGGATGGTTAGCACGCAGAAAGAAGAAAGAAGGAGACCCTGGCAAGCAAGTTATCAGAAGAAAACCAGAGCCTTGGACCAACAAGATTTGAAATATAACCAGACAACAAAAGGTAGAAAAATTAATTTTATTTTCTGTTTTGTGATTATAACATGTCAGATTTGAAATGTGTATCCTGCCAGAGCTGGTGTTGGACTGCAAACGTGAGCTAGGATTTAACAGAAAGAGGAAAAGTCCTTTTTGTTTCTTTATTTTATTTACACCACAGCGCCAGTGTGGTTAGGAGAAGCCAAAGGGGGTGAAAAAGCTATAAAACCCACCAGGAGTTTTGAAAAAAATCACCCAACTGGGCAGGAAAATCGAATTGAAAAACCAATTCAATAGGGCTGAATCGAATCAAAATTTTTTTTTCCTGTATCTGGCAGCATTAGTTTGCGCTACTGTCTTAGACTTTAGGACCTGGGATTGGGGAGAGATGGCATCCTCAGTACTTTATAATGCAAGTGAAACGAGGATTTGGTCAGACTTTTGAAGGGTCTGCAGAAAAAAAATATTGTATAGGCCAGGGACATGAGACAGCAGGAAATGGGAACTTTTCTTCCTTCTATTTTTGTGAATGGAAAGGCTGAGGATGTCAGAGAGGTCAGTTAAAATATGTGCTTTATAAGAAAATATAATAATGTGTTTTATAAAGTTTATAGCATAGCTGGCCTACCCAGTGAGGTGTTCCTAGTGGTGATGGTGGCAGCGTGTCAATGTGTTGAGAGGAAGAGGTGGTCTGGGAAATTCTGCTGAGGCAAACTCCGGGCCCATTTCCACCCCCCAGTTAGTCCACTCCACTCAACTGATTCACACACTGAGTGGGTCTTTGGGTGTTGTTTTGGGATCTCTTCCAGTGGTTTATCTCCTTCTGGTCCAAGGAAGGAAACTTTGTTATCCTTAGCATTGACCTACAGAATATGTTTGTAACAGCGCTGCTTGTGTGGCATTAGGCTATGTAGTGATTGAAAGAAAAAAACAGACCTTTGCACATTTTTGCACTATATGGTGGGTGTATGAGGGATTCACATTTCCTGCACAGCTAAGTCCATGTGAAGTTACCTTGTGCTGTATTTGACATCTAGCAAGGTCTCTGTTTGAAAGGAAAGATCTAAACTTAAAAATGAAGTGGCCAGAAGTTATGGTAAAAGCAGATAGTGTAGCTGGTTTTAAGAAAGATTTGGACAAATTCCTGGAGGAAAAGTCCATAATCTGTTATTAAGACATGGGGGAAGTGTCTGCTTGCCCTGGATCGGTAGCATGGAATGTTGCTACTCTTTGGGTTTTGACCAGGTATTAGTGTCCTGGATTGGCTACCATGAGAATGGGCTACTGGGCATGATGGACCATTGGTCTGACCCAGTTAGGCTATTCTTATGTTATGTTCTCATCTGTAGGGGCCTTTGTTTTCACTTCTTATTTTAATGTATTTTTTTTCTGGGAACTTATCAGTGTTTTTTATAATGGGAACAAAAATGGAAGAGAATTAATGTGTGTGGAATGGGGGGGTAACTAATTTCTTCAGCTAAATAATTCAATCCACTTCAAACAGACATAGGAGAACTTATGCACCATTCACACACCCTCCAACCAAAAACGTCAAAAGAAAAAAACTGTTCGACAACCTCCTAGCCATTCGAGCTGCAACACTCGACCCCCAACTCTACAACCAATTGATATCAACCACAGACTGCAAAACCTTCAAAAAGAAATAAAAACCCTTCTATTCAAAAAACACATAAAACCGAACTGACACAATCAGAACTGTCCCAAGCATCACCTGCAACTACTCCATATGTACTTCTAATGTCATGACAATTTAGACATAATTTATGTTATGTTATGTTTGGAATAATGGTTACATATATGAGGTTCAATAAAAGAAAATTTTCACTGCCTGTTTCTATTCTGACCATTTATTCCATTTCATGGTTATTGCAAAAAAAAAAAAAAAAAAACATTTTTACATGGGGGGGGGGGGGTGTCAAAAAATGATGGGCCCCGGGTGCCACATACCCTAGGTACGCCACTGACTGTACATATTGAGATCTTGTAAATCTGACCCCATATGGCTTAGGACAAAGACCACTGACCATTTTAGTAGCCTTCCTCTGGACTGACCCCATCCTGTTTATATCTTTTTGAAGGTATAGTCTCCAGAATTCTATACAATATTCTAAATGAAATCTCAACCAGAGTCTTGCACAGGGGCATCAATACCTCCTTTTTCCTACTGGACATACCTCTCCCTATGCACTCCAGCATTCTTCTAGCTGTGCTCAGAGGCAGGGGAATGCTGGACATTTACACACAGAAAGCCTGTGTACCCAATGAGGGGGGAGAGGGGAGGGAGGCTGAGCCAACATTGTGTTGCCTATTCATAGGTAGGGATCTTGCTGTTTGAATGATAGGTTTGCTACATGTATATTGACCTAGGATTTTTCAGAGTTTGTATTATTTCACAATGTGACTGGTAGTGAAGCTATTTACATAGCTATTGCTCAGATGACATGAACATCAGAGTATTTTTTGTATGATGAATTGTATGGAGAAATGTCTTAGTTCTGGACTGCAGCGGTAGTTGAAGGGGGTAGGGCTTTTATAGTTGCAGATCATATTTACATCTAATTTATAAGAATTGCTGAACTATATCAGATCAAAGATCCACAAAAGTAATATATACTCGTACGTCCAGCCTTTTGCTGCCATGTCGTCTATCTTTATACCACATTCTTGACCAAAAATTTGTCCAAGTCCCAAACACCCGGAACAAGTCCTTTTGGATTTGGGAGGGATCAGCAAAGTGATGGACTAGACACTCAGACATAACAGTAGAGTAGTGGGGCACCTTACAGGGCACTGCTGTGAACATAACAAAAAGGGTGCCACATAAACATCTCACCACAACTCCCTTTCAGGTCATGGTAAGCCCCACAAAACACTCAAAAAAACCTACTATACCCACCTGTCTATAACCCAAATGGCCCTTCTGGCTGGAGGTAGCACCTATATGGCAGTACAGTAAGGTTGGGAGGAGGTGGGGTTGGCTCATATTTTCCACCACGAATGCAGTGGTTAGAATGACTTATGGGCCTAGGTCCTCTTCTCTATGGTCCACTAGTCCACCCTTAAAGACTACTTAAGCCATCTCTCTATAGCTCTATTAGGCTTTCCTATGTCAGGCGCTGATGTTCTGGAGGCAGGTATGTATGTTTTTATTCCAATTTTTATGGCAGTGTGAGGGGGTCAGTCACTGGGAGAGTGTGTGGGGGTCTGTACTTTGTCCCTGTAGTGGTTATCTGGTCACTTTGGATACCTTCTTGGCACTTATATCTGTTTTTAGATTGCCTAAGTCACAACGTATAAGTTCTGTCTAGGCAGTCTCATTAAATTTTTGATTATCTCTGCAGGATGACATTGTATATCTGGATTTTCAGAAGGCATTAGACAAGGTTACATTACTTCGGAAAATTGCAAGCCATGGACTCGAGGGTGAAATACTCACATGGATTAAAAACTGGCTCGAGCATAGGAAACAGAGAATGGGGTAAATGGACAATATTCAGACTGGAAGAGCATCACCAGTGGGGTGCCGCAGGGTTCAGTGCTTGGACCTGTGCTCTTCAACATCTTTATAAATGATCTGGACATTGGTACGATGAGTGAGGTGATTAAATTTGCGGACGATACAAAGTTATTCAGAGTAGTGAAGACACAGGGGGATTGTGAAGATCTGCAACGTGACATAATCAGGCTCGAGGAATGGGCATCAACATGGCAGATGAGGTTCAACGTGAATAAATGTAAAGTGATGCATGTAGGTAACAAAAATCTCAAGCACGAATACAGGATGTCTGGGGCACTACTTGGAGAGACCTCCCAGGAAAGAGACTTGGAAGTTATGATCGACAAGTTGAAGAAGCTGTTTGCGCAATGTGCGGCAGCGGCGAAAAGGGCGAACAGAATGCTAGGAATGATAAAGAAGGAGATCACGAACAGATCGGAGAAGGTTATCATGCCACTGTACCGGGCCATGGTGCGCCCTTACCTGGAGTACTGCATCCAGCACTGGTTGCCGTACACGAAGAAGGACACGGTACTACTCGAAAGGGTCCAGAGAAGAGCGACTAAGATGGTTAAGGGGCTAGAGGAGTTACCATACAGCGAAAGATTAGAGAAACTGGACCTCTTCTCCCTCGAACAAAGGAGATTGAGAGGGGACATGATTGAAACATTCAAGGTACTGAAGGGAATAGACTTAGTAGATATGGACAAGATGTTCATCCTCTCCAAGGTAGGGAGAACGAGAGGGCACTCTCTAAAATTGAAAGGTGCTAGATTCCATACAAACATCTGGAATACTGTGTACAGTACTGGTCACCGTACCTCAAAAAGGACATGGCAATGCTTGAGGGAGTCCAGAGAAGAGCAACTAAACTGATTAAGGGTATGGAAAACCTTACATACACTGACAGACTGAAGAAGCTGGGGCTGTTCTCCCTGGAAAAGCGGAGACTCAGAGGAGATATGATAGAGACCTTCAAGATCCTGAGGGGCATCGAAAAGGTTGACAAGGACAGATTTTTCAATTTGAAAAAAACCACAAGAACAAGGGGTCACTCGATGAAATTGAAGGGGGACAGGTTTAGAACAAATGCAAGGAAATTCTTTTTCACACAGAGGGTGGTGGACACATGGAACACCCTTCTGGAGGCCGTGATAGAAAATAGCACAGTACAGGGTTTCAAGGAAGACCTGGATAGGTTCCTGGAGGACAAAGGGATTGAAGGGTACAGATAAGAGCAGTGGAAGGTTTAGAGATAAGTGTAGAGGTAGGTATAAAATTAGTCAGGGACCGCTGCTCAGGCAATATGCCTGATGGGCCGCCGCGTGAGCGGACTGCTGGGCGGGATGGACCTCTGGTCTGCCCCGGCGGAGGCGACTACTTATGTTACTTATGTTATGTTCTTCACCCAGAGAGTGGTAGAAAACTGGAACACTCTTCTGGAGTCTGTCATAGGGGAAAACACCCTCCAGGGATTCAAGACAAAGTTAGACAAGATCCTGCTGAACCGGAATGTACGCAGGCAGGGCTAGTCTCAGTTAGGGTGCTGGTCTTTGACCAGAGGGCCGCCGCGTGAGCGGACTGCTGGGCATGATGGACCACTGGTCTGACCCAGCAGCAGCAATTCTTATGTTCTTAAGTCTAGGTCAACTCACATCCCAATCACTCCCGCTCTAACCACTCCTCAAAAAACACCCCTTTTTGCTCTGGATGCACAGCCTCTAGATACGTCTAAAAACCCGTTTTGATTATCAGCACTTAGACGACCTGTATTTATGTTGTCCAAGTGCCAATTTGGGTGTTTTTTTAAGACATATTTCTGTTTCAATTATGAAGCTCATAGTGTTTACTCTTTCAGAAAGATAGTTCCCTCTTTGCACAAAGTATAGCCTAATTTAAAAGACTACACACTCAATGGTTTTGGTCCCATGAAAAAAAATAGCTAAATGAATAATATGAATATTCATAGAAACTATATGAGAAGTGACATGAACATGAAAATTTTCTGGCTGTCTATCCCTAAAAGTTACATACGAGGGTTCTTTAAAAAGTGTCCGCACTTTCATATTTTCACAGAAAATGGTTGGGGAGAGCTGTTATGCTGTGGTGAAGATGGCTGCTATACTTACAATTTGAACTAATGAGGTACGGAAAATGTGATGTAATTTATTTATTTAAAACACTTGTAGCCCGCATATTGAACTTCTATGCGGATACCAATAATACATACATAAATAAAACAAAACATGACATACATAATAAAACAAAACATAACAGATAATTATAAAATAACAACATACAGCTAACAACAGTATACAGCTTTAAACCTATACCTTAAAATAATTAAAGCCATGCAATGACAAGATTACAAAGTGGCCAAATTTGAAAAGGCAAGTTGAAAAAAATAGGCTTTCAAACTTTTTCAAAGTGCCAAGAAATCAGAAATCATAATTTGCTTTTGAGATATTTTTTTAAAAATAAAAGTGTGGAAACTTTTTGAAGATTCCTCATACATTGCATGGTGCACCAACTTGTGCTAGGTCTATGGCTAGATTCTGCCTCGGTGGAAGCATGTTAACACCTGCTTGTGCTAGTACCAGTCTTCTATAATGAAATCATAGTGCCAAATGACATTATCGAACTGGCGATCAGCACTGAGGCACCTAACTTGAGGAGCCAAATTATAGAATTGCCCTGTGCATATTTTATGTAGAATTGAAAAATTAGTTTTGATGTTACTTGGTTTATAAAGTTCTCATACAGCATTATTAACAGACTCCGCTTAAAATATAAATCATTTTCATATCGCAATCACTTTTTATTTAATGGATTATTGCTTAGATTATAGTCTTTAGTTTTTATTGCCATCATATATCTGTAATCTCTGTGACTTTCATTTGAAATACATCGCCTTTCTGCTTACATAATATAAAATATTTGGTTCTGTTCCAGTATAATCACAATTATCCCTTAATGTGCTGTAAGGGTTGTAATCAATATTTGCTCAGAGTCTATTTGGCTCACAGCCATGTAACATTTTTTTTCTTTGCAAATGGGAATGATTTAATGTCTCATACATGAAAAAATTATATACAGGATATATATAAAAATGTATATCTAATATTCCTGCAATTAGGCATACATTCTAGAGCTATATATTTTTACACTATGCATATGGAAACTTGTCCCTTTTTATAAAAAATGGGGTAGAAGCCAACACATTTATTATAGAATATTTGTTACAGGAGGATATCTATTATAAAACAAATAACGTAAAAGTCTTATTGTGAAAGACAGCTCTCTCATTTGCTGCAATACTATAGGAAATGAGTAAATTAAAGACCAAAATTGCCCATCGAGTTTAACTACCAAGATATTTAGGTTTGTAACTTCCATTCCATGGAGCCCTAATCACGCAGCAGTGTTTTTACATACAGCCCTTCTATGATCAGGAGGCCAGAACCCCCATCACCATTCCCATCTTATGGCAGATTCTCCCAGTCCCCACCAATGGTTTTCTTATCAGGGACATTATTATTTATTTAATTATTTATATACCACTCATAGCCTAAGTGGTTTACATTCAGGTACTTTAACATATATTCCTATCTGTTCTGGTGGGCTCAAACTCTATCTAGTGTACCTGGGGCAATGAGGGGATTAAGTGACTTTCCCAGGGTCACAAGGAGCAGCGAGGGATTTGAATCCACAGCCTCAGGGTGCTGAGGCTGTAGCTCTAACCCCTGCCCACACACTCCCTACTCGTAACGTACTCATTAGAGCCAATCATGGACCCAGCATCCTGGCCCTGACCCAACGTACTCTGCACACCCAATCTCAAAGCTATCTGCTGCAAAGAGGAGATGTGGATGGGCCATATACCCTATTGCAAAGGATGTCATCCTCTCCACCATCCCTTCTAGTCCCTGTGCCACCAGCATCCAAACAGTAGAGGAATCATTGAGTTGTACATCAGACATGTCAAACTCTGGCCTGCGGGCCAAATTTGGCCCACGGAGTACTACAATTTGACCTGCCAAACAATTCCTGCCATCGCCATGATTTGGCCCGCCGTTCCTTCCCTTCCTCCATCAGGTGCAACGAAGCTCCGCCAATGTTCAAAGGAGCCACGTCAAAATCGAAGCCCTGCTGCCACCACCTCAGCACGTTCCCTCTGCTGCGGTCCCATACATCAGAGGAGGGGCGGGCCTGCAGCAGAGGAAATGTGCCATGGCAGCGGCCTATCTCCAATTTCAATGCGACTCCTTTTAACATTGGCGGTGCTGATGGCTGTGACTGGAGATGGTTGTGCGCTGTTGGGTCCCTTTTATACCATCCCATCTAGCTTCTGTATCGCTATCTAAAGTGTTTCCAGAATCACTACTGATTCCAAAGCTGCATTCCCAGCTTCTTTAATATTTCCAATTTGACCAGCTCCTTCAAGGGTAAGGATTCACCAATTCCATGTCCTGGCCCAACTTCTTTGAGTTTCCCAGGGCTTGGTCCCAGTACCCTCGATTCTTCTAGACACGGTGGGATGTTAGCCATCGTGTGTGTGTGTGGGGGGGGGGGGGGGGGGGATAAGGAGACATCATTGCCCAGGGAGTCAAACGCTCCTCCCTTGACGGCGATGTGATCCAGCACCTAAACAATTGTAGGCTGTAATGGAGGTAACAACGCAGCCAGCTGTGGAACAGGCTTGATCATTCCCTTCTGTTTGGTGTGAGGCATCAAAGAAGAAGAAAACTTATTCCAAAGACATCCCAAACAGCAATTTCTGAGGTAAAACTAAAACTAGAATGGTATAACACTGTCAAGAACCAGCCTCCATTTTGGCTCCTCCTCCCCCCAATGTTAGATTTTTAAATTTTACCCTTTATTCAATCAGGAACCAAAGAAGGTGTTTAGGAAGAAGAGTTATATGATCATTATGTTTTGCATTGCAGAGAATCCTAGCCACTGGGTTCTTTAGGGTTTGCAAACAAATTGAACTTGATGATACTTGTTATACTGTACTATGTTACAATAGTCATACCTGGCATAGAATAATACAAAGTGAGAGTTAAAGTCTTTTTTATTTGTTTTGTTTACATCACAGAGCCGGCATAGGGTTGGAGAGGTTGTAACCCTATACTTCTACTAAAATTAAGGGGTCCTTTTATTAAGGTGCACATTTAGCACATGTTAAATTGGTTAGTGTACCTTAAAAAAAAGACCACTAAGTATCTTAATAAAAAATTTGGCCCGCGACTTAGCCTATGTTATAGGTTTCGGCCCCTTATGTGATTGAATTTGACACCCCTGCTGTACATGCTGCTGCCTGCTTCTTCTAAAATCAGAACTGTGTACAGACAGCAGGTATTGAAAGAGTAGGATTTCCAACCCAACTTTGATTTAAGAAGGAAGACAGCTAAAGAACAGGCAGAAGCAAGTATTGTTGCAGGGTGGGAAGAATTTCATGGTTCCAGGGCATGGGAAGGAGAAGAAAGACATATTAGTGAGTGGAAGGGAAATAAGAGTTGTGTTGATCCCAGGGAGGTGGGAAAAGTATGGGAAAGTGATACCAGAGAGCATGGTGGAGAGGGAAAGGAAGATAGTGACGTTTGATGGATGATGAAAAGGATGTTGATGTTGTGTCAGAAAAATGGAGCCAAGTGCTGAGTGTGCCATGACATAAGGAATCTTGGGAACCACTGCCCTAGCTGACAGAAGTAGAGGCACAGATAATCATTGATATTTTCCCCTCCCCACTATGCACTTACCACCTTGCTAGATTTTTCACAATAAATGCAGAAGAAAGGGTGCTTATTAGTGCATCAGCTGCACTAACAGCTGATGCACTAACAAGCACCATGGCCACGGCCAATTTTTATGCCATTTTTTTGGCCCAAAAATCTTGGTTTATATTCGAGTATATACAATACTTTATTTTCACAAAATGGCATCACAACTATTCATAATAAATGATATATGTTAAAGTCTGACACCAAATTGAAAACATAATGACAAACACCAACATACTTTATTTTCACATAAAAGCATTGTGACTATTCAAAATAAGTGAAATATGTGAGTCCTTGTCACAGGGGTAAATCAGGCTTTGCCACTGATCTAAATTATTGTGCCGTTCTATAGTAATGTTTACAGTGATCGCAAAAAATTCCAAGGCGCCAATAAGACACATTGAAGCATTATATCTTACCAAATCTCTATAAATTCTAAAATCTCAAAGTGGTGCAAGAAAGAAACAGAACACCACAATAATCACATTGAATCCTAAACGTAGGTTCACTCTCAAATTCAAAAAAGTAACCTTAGATGGCCATCTGATTAAATAAATGGTAAAAGTCTTGTGAGCGTCTGACATATAGATGACATGACTCCACGTCAGTTTCCCGCCGGATTCTATACAGGAGTGAAAGCCCCATGAGTCCAAAAGTAAATGAATCTTGTACACATCTGATGTGTAAATGATGTGAGGCTCTGCAGTTCCCTCATCCCTTGCATTTAGTCACTGATGGATGTGGTGATATGTAATAGCTGCTACATCAACCCTGTTTGCTCCCTCTGTACTTGCAATCCTTTCTGAATGAAATACTACCGATAATCTGCCAGGGATATATTGTATCCCAGGAGCCTATGAGCGAGGAGAATGAGTTGTCTCAAGTTTCATGTTTATTTAAAATTTCTTATACCGCCCAATCAGCCTTCTAGACGGTGTATGAAATCGTAAAAACATTTGATGGCTAAAATACAAATTTAAAATGACAAAACATTGCCAGAAATAACAACAACATTCAGAGACATTTAAAAAACGTAAGGAACAGGAACAAAATGGAAAAAGGGCTGGAACTACAATAACCAAGGAGTAAGAAAACATAGAAGGAAGGAACAATAGGGAGGGGTGCTGATGGTAAAATCCACTGTTGCTGGAGTCCCCTCCTGTGCATTCACTACACCTCAAACATGGAACTCCCTTCCCAATTATTTAAGAGAGGAAAGTTTTCTTGACAGGTTCAAGACCAATCTAAAATGCTTTCCTTTTAAGGATGCTTTTGATCTTTGACTCTTTAAGCTAGGATAAGCTTAAAACCCTCGATCTCTGATTCCTTAACAAGGACAAGCTTCCATCTAATCTTATATCCATTCTATAACCTTTTTCGTCTTCTTCTTTTTGTTTCTCCTCTTTTCTCAAAACCCTACTTTATGTTTTTCCCATATTCGTTTCTTTCCTATCTCATATTGTATTTCTCACCTCCCTTCCCCATTGGCACTGTAAGTCTTGTAAGTTAAATCCATGTCTTATATATTGTACCTCCCTGAATGTTTTAAACTTTTATTTTTTGTGCATCACTTAGAAGTAAGATTAAGGGGTCCTTTTACTAAGGCGCGCTAGCCGTTTTAGCGCACACTAAATATTAGTGCGTGCTAAACGCTAACGCATCCATTTTAGTCTATGGATGCGTTAGCGTTTAGCGCGTGCTAAAACGGCTAGCACGCCTTAGTGAAAAGATCCCTAAGCGATTAATCAAATTTTAAATAAAACTTGAAACTTGAACCTTTTTCTTTCCTTTTTGAATTCATGGTGTTCTTTTCTATTTTTCTTGTTGTTTTAATTGTAAATCCCTGAATGGACTTGCAACCCCTAAGCAGTAAAGCAAAGCCAATAAGCCTGAACCTGAATCTACCAACTGTAAATGAACTTTTAACTTAGTTGAGTTTGGATTTGGAAAAAGTGAATAATTAAATCTAAAATCTCAATTTTGAGCCTATTAAAATTAACATCTAGCCAATGAATTGATTTTAATAGGTTGTGGAGCTTCAGATATTTCTCTGTTGCTAATTTGGATCTGTAGGTAAACACAGACAGTCAGAATAACCAGGAAAATTCACAAGACAGAGCCAGAAAATAGGAAAATGCAAATCAAGTGGGGTTTAATTTTATATCTTGACATTTAGCTTTAAAATAGCAGATGGTTTAGCTATTGCATATTTATTAAAACTGTAAAACCTGCCTGATAGATGAGTGTATTCATTCAACATTGAAGGTACGACAGTTACATTCTTGAACTGTCTTAAGATGCAGTCAACCTGCAAAAGGCCCTGCTCCTGCCTTATTTGAGGAATGAATCCGCTGCTGAGACAAATTAAATCAAAGCCAGGCTTACTCAGAAAGCCTGTACAAATTGGTATTTTACTGTATTACATAGAATTTTATTTTTTCTATTCTCTGAATCAAAATTATCTTTTAACTGAGCTGGGGGAAGGTATGGCTTATTCTTAGGATATATTTATTTAATTTTAAATATGGTATAGTGTTGTTGCATATTTATGTGTTTGTTTCTAACTGCTCTTGCATTGTATTTTGATGAGATGGACTTGGAAGCCCCTCAGCCAGGAAAGAGGGCATTACCCAGAGGAGGGCTCAAGATCTTTCAAACAGGAAATAAAGATAGCCCCAAAATCAACCCACAGAGTGAAACAGATTTGAACAGAAATATTTCCACTTTCTCTATCTCTTGAAATCAATATGATGTCTGGATTTGCGGTCTCTGAAACAGGACTCCGGCCATCTACAAACCCCTATGAATCACCCCACTAATCACATAATGGAAACTTGTACATACTTTCTTTAGATGTCTCTCTCTCAACTCTGTCTGCTTGTAGGGACATTATTGGAGATTAATTTCACAGCTACTTTGTGCACATATTCCTTGCTAGAGTCTCCAATGATTTTCTCCTGGTCAAATCCAAAGGCCTTTACTCCATCCTCATCTTCCTTGATCTATCTGCAGCATTTGACACTGTAGACCAGTGTTTCTCAACTTCTTCAAACCAAGTACCCCCTAAATCTAACAAATATCAGTCGAGTACCCTGTCCAAGCTGTGCCCCAGACCCACCAAGCTCTGTCTCTGACCCCACCCTCAATAATAGTACTAACTGTAATGCAATTTATTCCATTCATTTTTCATTTAATCTTATTAACAATACATAATGGTAACCACAAAATTAAAAAACAAAAAGCACACTGAACGCAGAGAAAATGTTAATTTATCATTTATATTTGTTTATTTTCAAAGAGGTCAGGTCAGATGACTTTAAAATATGCAATGCCACCTTAGGAACAGCTATAAAAAATAGACAAATATAGTGTAAAATATAGACAGCATATATAAATTCTCAAAACTGACACATTTCAATCACTAAATTGAAAATAAAATCATTTTTCCTACCTTTGATGTCTGGTGATTTTATTAGTCTCTGGTTGCATTTCCTTATGGTTTATTAATCTTGTTATATCACTCGCTCATTTCACTGGTCCAAGCGGTTTACAGAATATAATAAAAGTAAAATAAAATAAAATACATATAAAAAAAGAACTCCATTATTAGATAGTTTAGACCTTCTGACTGTGCATCCAATGTCTTGCTTTCTGCCTCCTGCATGCTTCCTCTCCTCCGGACCTCATTCCCTTCCCCAACCAACATCTCTCTCTCTCCCTCCATGAGAACAGCTTTTCTTCCTCTCTCCTCCACAAGTACTACTCGAAAGGGTCCAGAGAAGAGCGGCTAAAATGGTTAAGGGGATGGAAGAGTTGCCGTACAATGAGAAATTGGAGAAGCTGGGCCTCCTCTCCCTTGAAAAGAGGAGACTGTGAGGGGACATGATCAAAACATTCAAAATACTGAAGGGAATAGACTTAGTAGAGAAAGACAGATGTTCATCCTCTCCAAGATAGGGAGAATGAGAGGACACTCTAAAATTGAAAGGGGATAGATTCCGTACAAACGTAAGGAAATTCTATTTCACCCAGAGAGTGGTAGAAAACTGGAACGCTCTTCCGGAGTCTGATATAGGGGAAAACATCTCCAGGGTTTCAAGACAAAGTTGGACAAGTTCATGCTAAACTGGTGAGACTGGACTCATTTGGAGCACAGGTCTTGACCTAGGGGCCGACAAGTGAGTGGACTGCTGGGCAGGATGGACCATTGGTCTGACCCAGCAGCGGCAATTCTTATGTTCTTACGTCTCCCTCTCTCTCTCACTGTCCATCTGTCTTTCTTTTATTCCTTCCCTTGCTGCAAAGGGAGTGGGGAAAGAGAGAGAGATCCATGGTACATCTCTCCCACCCCCTCTACTGCCATATCTGACATTTCTTCCTCTCTCATGCCCCGGATTAGAGAATGACACAGGGACAAATTTGTTCCCATCCCCGCAGAAACTCAATTTCCCCGTCCCATCCCCACGATTTTTGTCATTCTCCCCATTTCTGTAAGATCTGCCTTAACTGCACAAGCCTCAAACACTTATGATTTTAAAGTGTTTGAGGTTTGTGCAGATAAGGACAGAGCTTGCAGGAATGGGGCAGGGACAGGATGGAATGGGGATGGGATGGAACGGAATGGAGACGGGATGGGAAAATGAGTTCCCGCGGGGATGAGGAAAAATTTGTCCCTGTGTCATTCTGTACCCTGGATCATGTGCAGCATCTTTCACCACTTCCCACCAGTCCCATGTCCAACATTTCTCCTTCTATCACCCCTCTTCAGCACATGCTGCATCTCTGCCTCCATTCCTTCCACCACTATGTCCAGCATTCCTCTCCCTTGCATCTCTTTTAATCTGTCCCACTGTTCCCTCTCCATGATCATATGAAACATTTCTCCCTCTCATCCTCCTCTTCCTTAGTCTTCTCTCTCTCTATGCCTAACAATTTTCCTTTTTCCTTTCTCCATGTGCACAATCTCTTTCTCTCTCACTCACACATTCATGCTCAACAATTATCCCTTTCTATTCCCTTCCTCCCTTCAGTGTTCCAGGTTCATGCCCCTCCCTTCCTCCATCCACATGCATCTTTTCCCGTCTTCCTTTTCCCTTCCAGCCATGTGCATCTCCTCTCTCTATTTCCTTCCATTCCACTTTATCTATGTGCACCTAGACTGGTTCTCAAAATTCCTACATTCTCGGTCTTACGCTGTCAACATGAATGACACCTCATCCTCCCCCTGGAAGCCAATATGTGGAGTCCCGCAAGGTTCACCTCTATCCCCCATCCTCTTCAATATTTATATGACCTCCCTAAAACTCCTCCACCTATCCCCCCTTGAAACAATTTACACTTACGCTGACGACATCCTCGTCCTCATCGAGATTGATTCGAACCTCACCAACCTTCCTGAGAACATAGCCTCCTGTATAATGAACCTCCAATCCTGGGCCCGCACCGTTCATATGAAACTAAACGAGTCCAAAACAAGACTCCTTTGGCTTGGTCCAAAACTTGACCAACTACCCCCTCCATCTCTCTGCCCTCTGGCTCCTCTCTACAACTTGAGTTCTCAAGCAATGTTCTGGGCATCATTATTGATTCTTCACTGTCCTTCAATGACCACCTCAATTCCTTGGTAAAAAAAATGCTTCTTTAACCATCATATGCTGAGGAAAGTCAGATCCTGTTTCCATCAAAATCATTTTACCATCCTTGTCCAATCCATCATCCTCTCCAGATTAGACTATTGCAACTCTATCTACTTAAGCCTAACTAAGAAAAACCTTCACAGACTCCAGCGGATCCAAAATGCCGCGGTCAAGCTGATTTTCACAAAAAGTTAATTTGACCATGTCTCCCAGCTTCTTTCCAAGCTTCACTGGTTACTGATAATCGGCAGAGTCCACTTCAAATGCGCCTGTCTAGCTTTCAAAATCCTACATGGAATCCTCCCCCCATGTATCCCTCTTTCTTGGAACTCCTCTAACCCTAATTCCACCAGATCCACCAACAAATTAAAACGATCCTTCCCCTCATTAAGAGGCATTTCCCATATAGGAAAACTAGGGACATCCCTTCCCTTCAGAATCACCAAGCTCTGTAACAACCTTTCCTCCCCTCTTCGGAACCTGAGCTCTCTCCAACTTTTCCGCAAACATCTGAAGACCTGGCTATTCTCAAAAATCTGATACTTACTCCATCCCCGACATTCTAAGCCCTCTAAAACTCTTCATACCTGGACCTCTAACCCTTCATTGTAGTTCCTTTCTATCCCATCCCCTGTAAATCTCTAGCTTTCATTGTAGTTTCTTTCTATCCCTTCTCCTGTAAACCGTGCTGAGCTCTACGAATGTGGAGATGATGCAGTATACAAACCTAAGATTTAGTTTAGTTTAGTTCTTTCTCTCTCTTCTTTTCCTCTTCTTCCATGTGCCTCTCTTCCCTTTCTCTTCAGTTCCCTTCCCTCTCTTCCATCCATGTGCATTTCCTCTTCCTTCTTCCCTTCCTCTCCATCCCATAAGAAGCATGTCCCTTCTCCCCTTCTACTCCATCCATGTCCAGCATTTCTCCACACATACCCAGCCAACCAGCTAGCCTTACCATCTCTCTCCATTTCCCCACATCCCTCAGTCCAACATCACTCCCTCACTCCTTCCTTCCCTCCACTGCCTACTCATTGATATGTTGTCTTCTATTCACTGATATGCTGTCTTAGATTTCAGGGCTCTGTTATCTCATGGTTTTCTTCTTATTTTTTCTACTGCATTTTTAGCATAAGCTCTGGAGGATCTGCCTCTGCTGCCATTCCACTATTGATCTTCTTTCCTTGGTTCTCTAATCTCCTCCAACAGCTTCCAGTATCACATCTATGCTGATGACTCACAAATCTACCTCTCTACGTTGCCTGAAATTTCTATGGGAATCCAGGCCTGAGTCTCAGCCTGCTTGCCTGACATTGCTTCCTGGATGTCTCATTGACATCTAAAATTAAACATGGCCAAAAGTGAACTCCTTATCTCCCCTTCCTCTGTTCTCTATTTCAGTGGATAATGCTCTCATCCTCACTGTTTCGTTGGTTCACAACCTCAGGGTCATCTGTGACTCATCTCTTTCCTTTTCACATATCCAACAGACCATCAAATCTCATCATTTCTTTCTCTACAACATCACTAAAATCCAGCCTTTCTTTTCTGAACACGCTGCCATGACCCTCATCCACATTCTCGTCATCTTTCACCTGGCCTCTCAGTTGGCCTCTAGTAGAGAATTAAAGAATGTGTTGAGAATGTTCCTAGGGGTTAGATGGAAGGGATAATGTATAAATTTACCAGAGATTAAGAAGAAGGAGGGGGGAATATAAGTGGAGAAATTGTCAGGGATTATGAATGAGGGAGAGAAAGAAGATTAGGGGCATAGGAGGGATCAGTGAGAGGGGAAGTTGAACCTAAGATGAAAGGATAAAGAGAAAGAACAGAGAGGGTTGGAAGGTGATGGGAAAAAACTGGAAAGGGATGTCTAAGACTAGGGAGACAGGTGAAGAGGAGATGGTAGAACAGAGACAGCGAAAGAGAATGGAAATAAGGAATGATAGAGAGAGAACCCAGAATTTGTGAAACTAGAGGAGAGTGAATCCATAGCAATAATGGAGGAGGAAGGGGTGAGAAATGGGATAGAGTGCATAGGAAAAGAAGATGAATGGACAAAAGAGAGCAGATAATAATAACAAGAGGAAGTAGAGAAAGGGAACAGTGAGAGAAAGAAGGAAGATAAAGTAGTATCATAATATTCAGTGTTATAGTATTATAATATTCAGTGCTGGAGAAAGGAAAACTAATGAAAAGGCAGAGCTGAAAAGAAGAATAAAGAGCACAAAAAAGAAAGGGAAAAAATGAAAAAGAACAACAATAAAACTAGAGGATGAGAAAAAATACATAGCCAGAAAATCAAGCCACAGACACAAAAGTTTGGAAACTTTTTTGCCTGATCGAAAATATTAGTAACTCATTAGTGTTAAATATCATGGGACCCAGTTCAAAATCTCTGACCTGAATGTATCTATTACAAACAATATAAATGCTGGAGATATTTCTTTTCAGTTTATAATTAATTTCCAGGGGTATATTATACCCAGCAGCATGCGACCTAGGCATTGGGTTCAAAATACATTATGGTAATGAATTTTAATTGATGCATATTTAGGAATATTTTGAAAATAAATTTCCATAAGAGAGTATAACCACACCCTGCCCTTTCTTCTCACCTACCTATATAAATGCATGCTGCTGATGTTATGGAGGACCAGAGACTCAGATTTGCTTACAAATATTTTGGTACCTTTAATAGGACCATACAGGACCTAACTGAGCTATATTTGTGCTCAGCCCCAGCTCTACCCACTGAAAGAAAGTGATGGGCTGTAAGTGGAAAATTCTATAAACAGAGTCCCAATTGTAGGCAGTGGTAGGTGTCCTACTGCTGTCTAACCAGCCAATTGGGACACACATTTTATTTTATTTTTTTAAACCCAAGGCAGGCCACCTACGCTGTAGGTGTCTCACGGGTGCAGGGAGATGCAACGGGACACTTAAGCTCAAACAAGGCACAGTGTAAGCTCACCCGGAAGTAGCCTTGAGCAAGCTTAAGCACCCTCCAGCTTGCCGACGTTGCCGTGGGGTGGTTCTCTGCCGCGGCCGCTGAGCTGATCATGGCAAGGAAAGTTTCCTGCCATGATCAGCTCAGCGCCTGTGGCAGGGAACCACACCACTGCAAAGTCAGCCAGCAGGAGGGATACTCACTCCTTCGCCCCCCCCCCGAACTCCCCAACAAATCCCCAGGTAGAAGCGATGCCCACTCCTTCCTGCCGCCACCTCTCCTGGAACTTCCTCCCTACCCAGTGACACCCCCCTCCAGAGCCCCCACATCTGAAGATCCCCTGCCACCCCCTAACCGGTAGACCCCCCTCAGCACACTACACACTCCCATTGTACCTTTAAAGGTGAAAGTCCAGCCAGAGGGATGCATAAACCCTCCGGCCTGTAGGCCTACCACTTCAAAATAGTGGATCTTCCTGGAGCCTATAGGTAGGGCCTTAGGCACCTGGGCCAATCGGAGTCATAGGCCTCCTTCCAAGTGTATCCTGGGATTCAGTGGGTGTGGCCTAATACTCCAATTGGTCAGTTACCTCAGAGAGGGGAATGGCTTGAGGGTGTTTGCTTCCCTACGGCCAGACTTTCACCTTAAAAGGTACAGGGGGTGTGTTTGGGGTGCTGGGGATGTCTACTGATTAGGGGGGTACCAGGGGGTCTACAGGTAATGGTGGGGAGGGGCTCGGGGGGGGGTGTTGCCAAGTAGGGAGGAAGTTCTGGGGAGTGGCGGCAAGAGGGAGTGGGCCTCCTTCCTACCACGGGCATTCACAGAGGGCTTGGGGCATCCCTCCTGCTGACCAACTACACGGGGGGTGGGGGTCAGGGGTTATTCTGCCACTGGCTACTTCTAATTTAATAGTAGCGGCCCATGTGCCTAAGGCCCCGCCCACAAGAGGGGCCTAAGGCTCCCGGGCCTATTATGATTGGCCCAGGCGCCTCAGGCCCCACCTGTGGGTGGGGTTTCTGCCACCTGGGCCAATCCGGCCCCATTCTGGACCCGGCTGGCCTGCCTGACGGGCGGGCTTGGCACCCGTCCGTCTGTCCAACATACAGGTACGGGGAAGGGGTGGGGTGGGAGTGGGGTGGTCGGCCGGGGGGGTCGCGGGTCAGCGGGGTGGTCGATTGGGGGTTATGGGGGAGCGGTCGTTGGGGAGAGGGGGGTTGTGTTGAAGGTAGGAGGGCCTGGGATCCCTCCTGCCCGTATTGTAGTGGGGGGTGGAGGGTAGGGGGTCACTGGGGCCAGGGGAGCTTGGGCTCCCTCCTGGCCCGTTGTATCAGAGGGGGGTCGCCAGAGCCAGGAGAGCTTGGGCTCTCTCCTGGTCCGTTGTGTTAGTCGGGGAGGGGGGGGGTCGCCGGGGCCAGGAGAGCTTGGGCTCTCTCCTGGCCCGTTGTATCAGAGGGGGGGTCGCCGGGGCCAGGAGGGCTTGGGCTCCCTCTTGCCCCGATGTTGTTGGGGGGGGGGGGTCGCAGTTCAACGGGGCAAGAGGGCTTGGGCTCCCTCTTGCCCCAATGTTGTTGGGGGGGATCGTAGTTCAACAGGGCAAGAGGGCTTGGGCTCCCTCTTGCCCCGATATCATCGTCGGGGGGAGAGGGGGTGATGTATCACGGCAGGAGAGATTGGCCATCTCCCCTGCCGCGATGCGATCACTCCTGTACCCAAACTGCCACAACCCGCGGCAGGAGAGATTGGGCATCTCTCCTACCACGGGTCGCGGCATTTCGGGTAGAGGGGTGATCGCATCGCGGTAGAGGAGATGAGGCATCTCTCCTGCTGCGATGGTTGCGGTAGGTAGGTTGCTGGGCTGCTGAACTGATCGCGCCAGTGGCCATCAGCTCAGCGGCCCCTTTTTCGGCACTTAGACCAGGTTTGACTTCGTCTAAGTCAAAAAGGTCTAAGTGCCGACTAGGCAACCTGTGAAATGTTTTGGTTATACCTGTTGTACGCCTAGGTGTAGGTCAGCCCACCTCCCGCCCACTGCCCGCCCTTTCCCCTCCTCTAAACACACCTCTTTTCTCTCTGTGCGTTTAGAGGCAGGGGAAAGGCCTAAGCTGTTTTTAGATACGTCTAAAAACCAGCTTTGGTTATGGGTACTTGGACGATCAGGCTTTTTGATCGTCCAAGTAGCCATTTAGGACACTTTTTAGACTTTTTTTTTAATTTATTATGAATCCCTTGGCTAATAACTGGCATTTCTGAAGTCCTTAGAAAAATAGTGAATGAGAAACAATATAAAAATGAATGTATAGGATACTGTTTTGTAGCAAATTAACCCATTAAGATTATGTCATATGGTGAGTATCAAATTGCCCAGAATTTATAAGGACAATAGTATCTTATTTGCCACATGGAGCACCTTAAAATTTCTTAACAACTTAACAGATATTCCAGTAGGAAAGTCCACGTGTCAATCCTTATGGTTGAACTCCAAGATTCAAACTGGTGAGTCTAAGATTCTTTGGAAGCATTGGTTGCAGGCAGGCATACATACGTTAGATCAGTGGTTCCCAACCCTGTCCTGGAGGAACACCAGGCCAATTGGGTTTTCAGGCTAGCCCTAATGAATATGCATGAAGCAAATTTGCATGCCTATCACTTCCATCATATGCAAATCTCTCTCATGCATATTCATTAGGGCTAGCCTGAAAACCCGATTAGTCTGGTGTTCCTCCAGGACAGGGTTGGGAATCACTGCGTTAGATGATGTGATATTTAATGGGAAAATGCTTGATTTTTCATGACTGCAACAATCATTCAGTATTTCAAGGTCTCAAGCATATAAGTGGTTGCAGTTGAAGCAGGCCATTCAGAAGGGGTTCCCTGGTTGGCAAAATCTAAAAAATATCAGTATAGCTTGCCGGGCCTATGCTTCCAGACAGATTTGCTAGGGCAGGGGTAGGCAATTCCGGTCCTCGAGAGCCGGAGCCATGTCAGGTTTTCAGGATATCCACAATAAATATGCATGAGATAGATTTGCATCTTAAGGAGGCAGTACATGCAAATCCATCTCATACATATTCATTGTGGATATCTTGAAAACCTGACCTGGCTCCGGCTCTCGAGGACCGGAATTGCCTATCACTGTGCTAGGGCATCAGGCAGCCAAGTGGTATAAATTAATATCTGGCTATATGAATAAGAAACCAAAAACAAGTTTGAGAGATATTTAGAGCATTGAGATTAAGCAGCAGATTTGTGCTACTCAATGGCCACAGATTTAGTCTTGGAGGATGAGGTCAGCATCTATGACGCAAACCTGTTTTTTTGGCTGCATAGAAGTTTTTGGACTCCTGTTCGATTGCTGAATTTAATAGATACTGGCACTGTCATCTTGATATAGGGACACTGGACCATTTATTATTCTATTGTCCTTTGATACTCAGTTTTTGGAGATCTATATGTGAACATATTACTCTGATTCTGGAGACTGTGGTTCTGCTGTCATATGAAGCGGTAATATGTGGGACTTTATTATCTCCTATATCTCCAGTAGACAGACATAAAAACAGGTTATTGGGTATAATGACTAGGGTAGCCATTCAAATAATTATGAAAAATTGGAAGAATTGTGACCGATTAAATTTCACTTTTTGGTGGAATTCGTTATGCTTGTGTTATAGATACAAGAAAATGGTTTCAGAACAAGGGGGTAACAAATGGTTTAAAATGACATGAGGGCCATTAACCAATTTTATTGATTCTAATTGAATGGTTTTTCCCTTTCCTTCTGGTTATAATTTACACATCCAGGGAAAGGGGTGGATGGGAGGGAGAGGGACAGTATATAGGCAGGGACTGGTCTATTAATGATTTGAAAGTACTATTGTATGGTTTTTTGAATACATTGAAATCAGGGGGGGAGGAGGTGAAAATGATTCTCATGTATTTTATTGATAGATGCAAGTGCTGTTTTTTCAAATAACTCGTATGAATTCTTGTATGCACTGTTTTCGATTGAAATGAATAAAGATTTTTTTTTTTGTTAAAGAACATAAGAATAGCCTTATTAGGTTAGACCAATGGTCCATCAAGCCCAGTAGCCTGTTCTCACGGAGGCCAATCCAGGTCACTAGTACCTAGCCAAAACTCAAGGTGTGGCAACATTCCATGCTACCAATACAGGCAAACAGTGGCTTCCCCGATAACAGACAATGGACTTTTGTTCCATGAACTTGTCCAAACCTTTCTTAAAACCAGCTACGCTATCCGCTCTTACCACATCCTCTGGCAACGCATCCCAGAGCTTAACTATTCTCTGAATGGAAAAAAATTTCCTCCTATTGGTTTTAAAAGTATTTCCCTGTAACTTTGAGTGTCCCCTAGTCTTTGTAATTTTTGATGGAGTGAAAAATCGATCCACTTGTACCCATTCTACTCCACTAAGGATTTTGTAGACTTCAATCATATCTTCCCTCAACTATCTCTTTTCCAAGCTGAAGAGCCCTTTACCATCTTGGTCGCTCTTCTTTGAACCTTTTTCTAGCACCACTATATCTTTCTTGAGATAAGGAGACCAGAATTGAACACAGTACTCCATGAAGCGATACAGGGGCATTATGACATTATTAGTCTTGTTAGCCATCACTTTTTTAATAATTTCCAGCATCCTGTTTGCTTTTTTGGCCGCCGCCACACATTTAGTGGAAGGTTTCATCGTATTGTCTACAATGATACCCAGATCCTTTTCTTGGGTGCTCACCCTAAGGTGGATCCTAGCATCCAGTAACTGTGATTCAGGTTATTCTTCCCAATGTGGCATCACTTTGTATTTGTCCACATTGAATTTTGGATGCCCAGCCTTCCAATTTTTAAGGTCTTCCTGCAGTTTTTCACAGTCTGCATGCGTTATAAGAACTTTGAACAGTTTAGTGTCATCTGCAGATTTAATCACCTCACTCCACTGAGAAAATGGCCATTCAACCCTATCCTCTGTTTTCTGCCTGATAACCATTTCTTAATCCACAATTGGACATTATTAAATTACACTTTCTGGTGGGAATCCCTTTGTTATACTTTTAAGATGGAATGTCTGATGTCCATACAGCAGGGAAGGTACAGGAAATTTATGGATGTTTGGGAGCCATTGACTAAGGGCTCTTTTTATCAAGCCGCGCTAACGGGGTTAACGTGCGCGACGTTGCATCACGCGCTAACTCCCGCACTGGCCAAAAACTACTGCCTGCTCAAGAGGAGGCGGAAGCAGCTAGAGCAGCCGGCGGTTTAACGTGCGCTATTACGTGCGTTAAACCGCTAGCGCGGCTTGATAAAAGGAGCCCTAAATTTTGTAAGGAATGATAACTGACTTTATTTTACTGACCTTTCAACAAACACATCCAGGGTGGGAGGGAGGAGGGAGGGGTCTGTACTAGAATTGTTTTGGTGAATTTTTAGATAGTTTCTTGTGAATATTTATTTTCTTGATTAATAGGTGGTGGGGGGGGAATAACTGCTTTATTGTGCTTTTCTTATAATATTATATGTACATGGATTATTTGTATGCACAATTGTAGTTGGAAAATTTAATAAAGATTATTTTTAAACAAAATGTAGAATAAACACAGAAAATTCCTAGTTTATAAAGAACTCAGAATTCAGATTTGCCCAGAAAGTTTATGAGTCACCTAGAAAATAGGTATAATTTCAAAAATTCTCCCCGCTGTGCATAACTTTTGTCCAGTCAACTCTTTGGCAGAGGACATTTATTTCCTTTGGAAGTTTCTAGATCAAAGCCATAGAAGCCAAATTTCAAAATGATTGGGGGTGATAAACTCAATAAAAATTACTCCTCCTCCATGGATTCAGTCAGTAAATTTGCTTAATATTAGGGAAGCTCAAGCACTCCCAGCATACCTGAGCGATAGTTTGACCATTCGTATCATTGTCCATCTAAACTTAGCCAAATATGTCAGGCTGCTGAAATCAGTTTTTAAACCATTCAAACAAGTTTACCTGGATATCTTTAGCTGTTCAGTACTTCACTGAATAACTGATCCCAAAGAAGCAGCACAGTATTCTTAAAAACAGCATAAAGGGATCATTCTTTATTGTTTAAACTGTGAATACACAGTTCATATTAATGAGCAGAATAACTCTCAAAGTTACCTGGAAAAAAAAAAGGCTGTTGGCCTTCACTATGCCCCTATTGATTCTCCACAGCACTGACAGTGAGATACTATAAGATTGTGGATTTAAATAAAAAAGTATCTGGGGACTGGATTCCTAATTGCAGGAATGAAAATATGATTTTTTTTTCTAAATGTTTTGCCTCTATAAAACACAAATGGCTCCCAATTGCAAAATATAAAATAAAGATACAAGGCTGTGGGCCAAATTGACTCCAAACCAATATTGATTAAACAACTGTTATAGCACACTAAGGGATAAAGTGTGATTTATAGTGGAGAAAAGTAAAATGTTTTACATCAAGTGGTTAAGAAGGCTATTCATTTCAAATGAAAATTGCAGATTACAGATGTATAACGATAATGAAAACATTAAAATTTAATATCAAAGTAATAATCTGTCAAATAAAAAAGTGATGGAGTATGATGTGAAAGTGATTTGTGCTCTAAGTGAGGTCTGTTAATTTGGATGTAAGTGGATGTCATAGATCAATGAATTTTAAAACTCACTAATCTACAATTACTTCAGAGATCCTCTATTGTCTCTCAGTGAAATATCACCAGGCTTTCCAGAGAGTGGCTTCCTGAGCAACGGAATAAGTTTTCTGTGTTTCTTGACTATCAGTGCTATATTAAAGATAAATTGGAAAGGACAAAGCATTTCAGGATGAAATTTATTCACCCAAATTTGGAATTTAGAAAACCATTTGAAATGCCTTAAAACAGATTGTACAAAATTGGCAATGCACATAAATCCATTTTCAGAGCTTTTTATAATAAGCCTTTTTCCCCATCATACATTTATAAGAAATAGCTTAGTAAGCCAGGCTTTTAGAGAGTTTTAGCACATGCATCACACCATCAGATAATACCTATTTGTTTATATTCCTACTAGTTTAGAAAACAGGGAGGTATTTGAGACCCTTAGAATATGTTCCCAAGTTAATACCTCTGATAAGGAAATCTAGCAAGGGCAGTTTTTTGTTTAGATATATTTTAACACTGCATCAATTTTTTTTTTGGGGGGGAGGGAGGGCGACAACGGAGGTGGTTGTGTTTCTGTGCCAGAGGTCAATGCTTCTAATATAAACCCACTCTAAGAAGCACACCTTGCTATTTGGATTTTCTAGATTGCCACAATGAAAGTTCATGAGATATATTTGCATACAATGGGTCTCTTAACATGTGCAAATCTATCTCATACTTATTATGGTAATCCTGACTAGTGGGCCCATGCTCATAAAATTTGTAGTAGAGGAAACTCTACTGCGAATCCAGTGTTTAAAAAAAAGCACTCCATTATATGGTAGTAAGGCCCCACCTGGTTCATCCCAGAATGCACCAAATGGGGCTGGGTGCCACCATTTAGATGGCAATGTCCCAGAGGGAGGACGGAAGGATGCCTCCTCCCATCCATGGTTTTATTAAGGTACTAGTCTTTAAGCCCGTTACATTAACGGGTGCTAGAATCCCTCTCCCTAACTCTCTCTCCATGGCCCTCTTCTGTCTTTCCCCCCCCCCCCCCCGAGCAAAGCTGTCTGTCCCCAGCACACCTCCCCCCCCAAAGTAGCCCTCTTTCCCTCTCCCTATCTCTCCATGGCCCCTTCTGTATCCTCCCAGAGCAAAGCTGTCCCCAGCACACCTCCCCCCCAAAGCAGCCCCCTTTTCCTCTCCCTATCCATGGCCCCTTCTGTCTCCCCCCAGCACACCCCTCCCCCCAAAGCAGCCCCCTTTCCCTTTCCCTCTCCCCCTGGCTCCCGGTATTGATCCCCTTATTACCCTCCCCTCCATCCCGGCGTCTTCTGGCCTGCTCCTCTTCAAAGCAGCCTGCGATCGTGGTGGCCGGCTTTAGCGAACCTCGCAGGCTGCTCTCCAACTCGGTAGCACGTTCCCTCTGACGCGATCCTGTGCGTCAGAGGGAGCGCGCTACTGAGGTTGGAGAGCGGCCTGCGAGGTTCGCTAAAGCCGGCCACGATCGCAGGCTGCTTTGAAGAGATCTGCGGCGGCAAGTGAGGTGACACGGCGAGGACGCGGGCAGGCAGCAAGTGAGAGGCAGCGGTGAGTGAGGGCGGGCGGTGACGCGCTGAGGCAGGGAGAGAGCACAGTCGCACGCCTTCAGCCCATATTCTGAAACTGAAGCTCAGTTAAACCATCTTTGAGTTTTGAACCATCTCCGAGTTTTTTGCAGTTGAACAGCTCTTATAAACAAATCAACCTGCTTGAAGCACCTCTGGGAGTCCTTGCTTATTTCGGATCTCCTATTGAGATAAGTGTCTTTTCATTTTTTTTGCTAAGGCTGTGCAGTTCTATGTTTTTCAAACTGTGTTTGTGTGAAATTTACACTTTTTCTGTTAATTATTAAGTGTATTTGGGCTGGGCCAAGGGGCGTAGCTTAGCCAAGATGGCGGCTTGATGACTGCACAGGGACGCCGACACGGTCTTTTTGATCAAATTTCCTATCTTCACCTATGATGAAAAGGAAGTCTAAAATCCGGGTTTTTCCAGAGGAACCCTTACCTCAGACTGGGCCAATGGACTCCTTTGTGTAGTGTGGCTTGCGAGCGCAGCAACCGTAGGAAGCCTCGGCAGGAGGGAATACGCAAGCTGAAGCGCGGGAGCTCTCCCTCGAGGGTACCAGCTTGTACCCGGAGGAGCAGAGTCCTTTGACTCATCCCGTGGCGTCAGGAGCAGTAGCAGTGGGGGAGGTGCAGCTGATGCCTGACTTGGCTCAGGACGCTCTCTTGCCAGCCGGGCAGGGCAGGAGGGAGTTTTTCAGGTATGGTTACTTTACAAGTGAGTGGAGGTTAGGAGTTAAACACAGCCTCAAAAAGGTGGGCATTTGGTATGGATTTGAATATGGATAGAGCTTGATGTATTGACTTGGGCAGTGTGTTCCAGGCATATGGCACAACAAGAGAGAAGGAACACTGTGTGGAGTTGGCAGTAGAGGAGAAAGATACAGATAAGAGAGACTTGCCCAATGAACAGTGTTCTCAGGGAGAAGTACAGTGGTACCTTGGTTTACGAGCATAATTCATTCCAGAAGCATGCTCGTAATCCAAAGCACTCGTATATCAAAGCACATTTCCCCATAAGAAATAATGGAAACTCCGCTAAGTCGTGTAAAATCTTCTCATTAACTGGTCAAATTAATTACATTTTAGTGCAGGCCTTTAATACAGGTGTAGATATGAAATAAATATTAAATAAGAACAAAAAGTAAATAAAAAGATGAAAAGAAAAACAAATGGGGAGTTAGTTGAAATCAGTCATTAAATGGCTCGGCCACCACAACAGGACACTATCTTTGCAAGCAGGGGAAGGCACCATTACCCAGCTCCAGGAGCAATTGAAAACATCAGGAGCAGAAGGGAGAATGCTCGCCGTCGGTTAATTGAAGGAAAAGTCCCAAAGCAGCTGAAGGAAGCAGTCCGAGACAGAAGACAGGAGGGGCGGACCGAACGGGCAGCAGGCCAAAGAGAGAAGGTGGGCCACAGAAGATCAATCAAGGCGAGCCCACCACTGGTGAGACAGAAGGCAGGAGGGGCGGAACAACCAAAAGCATGAGACCGAGGAGAGAAGGTGGGCCATAGAGGATCCATCGAGGCGAACCCACCACTGCCGATCACAGCTCCGGCATCTGCCCCAGGTCCCTGATGCACAATCACACTCCTCCTAAGGCGTACCACAGCCCCACCAATAAGCAGAGACACCGTACCGAACCAATAAGCAGAGCCCCACCAATAAGCAAAGACGCCGCACTGAACCAATAAGCATTCTTTGCTTCGGTCTTCACCAAGGAAGATGTGGGGGAATTACTGGTGTCAGAAATGGTATTCAATTCTGACAAATCAAAGAAACTCAAGCAAATCACTGTAACACTGGAAGATGTAATAGGTCAATTTAACAAACTGAACAGTAGCAAATCATTTGAACCGGATGGCATACATCCCAGAGTGCTATTGTTGGTAATTTATCATTTTTCTTTAAAATCCAGCATAGTTATTTAAGGAGATCTGGAGCCCACTGGATTCGTTTATCAGGCATCATTAAAGTCTACGATGGATTCATATTATTTTGTTTTAATATATCTTTAATACTCTTCATACACATCCAGGATAGGGTTAAGGTGGGTGGGTGGAGGTTAAGGATGTTTCATAAATTAGGCATAGTATGAAAATGCTGTTTGTTGATTTTTGATAAGTGTTGCACTTTGTATAAGTTGTTTGTATAAAACTAATAAATAGTTATAAAATAAATAAAATCCAGCATAGTACTGGAAGACTGGAGGGTGGCCAATGTGACACTGATTTTTTAAAAGGGTTTCAGAGGTAACAGGGGAAATTATAGACTAGTGGGTCTGACGTCGGTGCCAGGCAAAATAGTAGAGACTAAGAACAAGCTCCGAACCACATAGGGAGGAGCAATGACAAATCGGCCGAAGCCTTGGGGCCAATCGGCTAGGTGTAGGGGGGGGGAAGGGGGGTAGGATAGATTAGGGGTGAGCGGAGGGGAGATCGCCCCTTTCAATCCGGCTTCACACGAGGCGGACGCAGCTCCCCTTCCGCTCACCCACTGCAGCAATGGATTTGTCTCTCACCTGGAGGCGGGCAGAGCGTCCTTTGGTCGCCTCCGCGGCAAGGAGCAGTCCCCGATCCATTGGGAGCGGAAGGGAGATCGCGGGAGACCATGGCAACGTGTCTCCAAATTGCCAGGTTTGTCTCCCCACGTGCATCGCCGGCTCGCTCTGCTCTCGGCGTGCACTCACCCCTACGGAGCGACGCGCAGCTCACACCCCGACTCTCCATTATTGTGTCGCGGCCTGGCAGGGCCCACCGAGACGCTCCCTCGGATCCTACGAGATATGAGCGTCTCGGGGGAGCCGCCGCGCACGACGGCCGCTGACGGTTGCAGTCCGTGCCCTGGTTCGGCCTGGAGTGTCAGCCACCTACTGCGGTCTCACCCGCTCCGCGTGGCTGGCATCCTTCCCCTCCCTGAGCACTCCGGCGGTGGGGGAGGGGGGGATTTGGGTCGCTGCCTCCCAGCCGCCATGCTCCCACCCCGAACCAGGCATCATGGCAGCCTGCGGCCGCACTGGGCCACGTGTTATCCCGTCTCCGGCCGGCCGCTGACGGTTGCAGTCCGTGCCCTGGGCCCATGGCTGGGCGTTGTACGCGGCGGTATGGCTCCGACGGGGCCCATTGCGGTGTTGCGTGGGAGCGGATCGGGACTGTTCTTCGGCCTGGAGCGTCAGCCACCTACTGGCCCCAACGCGGCCGGGCGGCGGTCTCACCCGCTCCGCGTGGCTGGCGTCCTTCCCCTCCCTGAGCACTCCGGCGGTGGGGGAGGGGGGGGATTTGGGTCGCTGCCTCCCAGCCGCCATGCTCCCACCCCGAAACAGGCATCATGGCAGCCTGTGGCCGCACCGGGCCACGTGGCGTCCCGTCTGCTGCGGTGGGGGAGGGGGGGCGGCGGGCACTCGCTGCGGCCTCTTCTTAGTGGCTTTCCTCTTCCCCCTCTTCCCCTGCAATGGGAGATAACAGGCTGTGTGACAGTCGCAGCATATAATCATTCCTAGAAAAGTAAGATATAAATTTGAGATGACCTAGTGGTTAATGTACTGGGTGCTTATGCCAAAGAATGCAGGTTCAAAACCCACTTTAACTCATTAAAAAAAAAAAAAAAAAAAAAAAAATTAAATAAATAAATAAATAAATAAAATTATTATTGTGCACTGTACAGAAACAGAAAAATACCTACTGAACCTAAATATATTAGTTACCTGCACCTAAATATATTAGTTACCTGAGGTGTATACATTCAGATTATATATATATTTTCTCTTCTTGGAACTCACAGTTACAAAATAAGAGTTAATTGGAATTTTAACCTTGGTACCTTGGTTTAAAGTCCACTGCATTCAGCTGCCCCTCTGTGCTATAGAATGTGTCGTGTCGTGTGGCCAGTCTTCCGGCTGCCCTGCTACTGCCACACGCGGCCAGCGAGGCGGTTGGCGCCTTGGGTACCCTGGACAAAGGCTTGCACTTACAGGCATAAATTTGAAATTTCATGTCTATACATATGCCTTGATATACGTCCCAAGGACCAGGTGTACAGTTTTCCTGGAGTGGTTTTCAGAGAGGAAAGGTGGGTACACTTTCAGAGTGGGAACATGAGAGTGGCCATACGGGGTCTGAACAATGATCCATTTAGCCTGGAGGTCACAAGTATCTGGAGGGCACACAAATGGTGACAGTATTCAAATGGTGACAGTATTCCGTGCTGCCAAATCCCAGGTTTCTCCATGTCTGTCTCAGTGGCAGCCATGAGCTTTTCCTCCAGGAACTTGTCCAGATCCTTTTAACTATAGAAAAGTGCATTTGCACTTTCTACCTGTGTCCGACGAGGCAGATGGCGGTTGACCGCTCTGGGCACCCTGGAGGCTGCCAGCCGCGGCCACATGTCTCGGCATGGACAGCGCTGCCGTTTCTTTAGGGACAGCCCCGGCCGCCGTGGGGAAAACGTTGTTCCGACCTCTTCCATAGCAAGTGGAGGGATCAACAAATTTAATTATCTGGATAATTCTCTGCATTCGGTGATTCCCCTGAGTCTAATTCTCTGCATTCTGTGCTTTCCTTATTGCTACCTGAGTCTACTTCTCTGCTGCAATGTGCTGAACAAAATATAAGACCTTGCCTTCAGGGCGGTGTTAGATGAGGATGTTATGCTTCACGGTGTTATTTCTAGTCTTCCCATCTATCCAATCAGCTAATTTTAATGATCCTATAATTCTTATCCTTGGGATGAGAAATATTGCAAAACAGCGATGACACTGGACTCATCACATTTCTTCCTTCCATGAATTTTCTTATTTCTTTCCGAGAATTTAACTATAACTTGCAATAAGGAATAGCTGTTGCAACTGGATTTGACTGCCGACAACCTACAAATGTACTGTGTTTTCCTTATTAAGTTTCTGCTAGGAAGACACAAGTTGGAGACCGCTCTGTTTTTTCCTTTGACATGACATGCTGATATACAATCATGTTCGTACTTACTGTATCATTCTATAAGTATTTCTCGACAGCACAAGTCACGATCCATGCCGCCGTGCCGAAGAAGCCACCAGCACCGAAGAGGCCCGCGGCCAGCACACGCGCTACCACCGCGGCTTCTACGGCCGCACATCTCAGCTGGAGCTCAGCACCGCCCGCGATTTTAACCCCATTAAGCTGGAGGGCAAATGAGATAGTCTAATTGCTTAGCCTAAGATAGGAGCTCCCGAGATTGGGGCAGCATCCACTCGGCGGGAACTTCGATTCACAGGTCCTGCCCTTAGACTTCGATTCACGGCTCCGATGCATACTACTGTACAACACTGGCCTCATACGAGAGCACAGAGACCACATCAGATGACATCTGGAATCCGGTACGCACAAGCATCGGCAATTCGATAATCAGCATCTGGGAGGTAAGTCCGATACATGAAGGGACAGGGCTTTAGAGGGATATAGATGGAATCGCCGTGTTCACATATTGGCCACAGATAGAACAAATTTTATTTGGTTAGATGAAAGTTATAAATGGATGTAGACTAGAAGCTGGGTCATATATCCAACGAATTGACAAGGAAGCTGGCTTGATTCGGCCCTTACATGGGGGTGTATAACACAACAAATAAATTAATATAAATTCACAAATCAATTTATTTTACCTTAAAGGGCCTACTTTCGCTTTATCCATTTAACGACTTACATATGGGTCTTATAAGACCTTCATAAGGAAGGTTTACGTTACCTCAACAGCATCTACGAGACATTATGTCCGATGCCTCCCTTACGGTTTGCATTCCTTCCGGGACTACTACACACATATTAGGACCTAATATTTACTGGTCTCACATGCTTGGATTAGGGGGAATATGGGATAATTAGTTTGATATCTACACACTGATCCCGATATTGGCTAGGCTCATCAGTACATTGGATCCTCTGTACATCGCTAGGCTCATTAGTACATTGGATATGCTCCTCTGTACATTGCTAGGCTCATCAGTACAGGGAGTACAGGGGACATGCTCCTCTGTACAGCGCTAGGCTCATTAGTACATTAGATATGCTCCTCTGTACATTGATATGCTCCTCTGTACATTGGCTAGGCTCATCCGTACATTGGATATGCTCTTCTGTACATTGGCTAGGCTTATCAGTACATTGGATATGCTCCTCTATTGGCTAGGCTTATCAGTACAATGGATACGCTCCTCTGTACATTGGCTAGGCTTATCAGCACATGGCATGTGCTCCGTTCAGCACATTGGATACGCTCCTCTGTACATTGGCTAGGCTTATCAGTACATTGGATATGCTCCTCTATTGGCTAGGCTTATCAGTACAATGGATACGCTCCTCTGTACATTGGCTAGGCTTATCAGCACATGGCATGTGCTCCGCTGTACATTGGCTAGGCTCTTCAGTACATTTGATATGCTCCTCTGTATCAGTACATTGGATATGCTCCTCTGTACATTGGCTAGGCTTTTCAGCACATTGCATGATACGCTCCTCTGTACATTGGCTAGGCTTATCAGCACATGGCATGTGCTCCGCTGTACATTGGCTAGGCTCATCAGTACATTTGATATGCTCCTCCGTATCAGTACATTGGATATGCTCCTCTATACATTGGCTAGGCTTTTCAGCACATTGCATGTGCTCCTCGGTACATTGGCTAGGCTTATCAGTACATTGGATATGCTCCTCTGTATCAGTACATTAGATGTGCTCCTCTGTACATTGGCTAGGCTTATCAGCACATTGCATGTGCTCCTCGGTATCAGTACATTGGATATGCTCCTCTGTACATTGGCTAGGCTTATCAGCACATTGCATGTGCTCCTCTGTACATTGGCAAGGCTTATCAGTACATTGGATATGCTCCTCTGTATCAGTACATTAGATGTGCTCCTCTGTACATTGGCTAGGCTTATCAGCACATTGCATGTGCTCCTCGGTATCAGTACATTGGATATGCTCCTCTGTACATTGGCCAGGCTTATCAGCACATTGCATGTCCTCCTCTGTACATTGGCTAGGCTTATCAGTACATTGGATACGCTCCTCTGTACATTGGCCGGGCTTATCAGCACATGGCATGTGCTCCTCTGTACATTGGCTAGGCTTATCAGTACATTGGATATGCTCCTCTGTACATTGGATACGCTCCTCTGTACATTGGCTAGGCTTATCAGCACATTGCATGTGCTCCTCTGTGCATTGGCTAGGCTTATCAGCACATGGCATGTGCTCCGCTGTACATTGGCTAGGCTCATCAGTACATTTGCTATGCTCCTCTGTATCAGTACATTGGATATGCTCCTCTGTACATTGGCTAGGCTTATCAGCACATTGCATGTGCTCCTCTGTACATTGGCTAGGCTTATCAGCACATTGCATGTGCTCCTCTGTACATTGGCTAGGCTTATCAGCACATGGCATGTGCTCCGCTGTACATTGGCTAGGCTCATCAGTACATTTGCTATGCTCCTCTGTAGCAGTACATTGGATATGCTCCTCTGTACATTGGCTAGGCTTATCAGCACATGGCATGTGCTCCTCTGTACATTGGCTAGACTTATCAGTACATTGGATGTGCTCCTCTGTACATTGGATACGCTCCTCTGTACATTGGCTAGGCTTATCAGCACATGGCATGTGCTCCGCTGTACATTGGCTAGGCTCATCAGTACATTTGCTATGCTCCTCTGTATCAGTACATTGGATATGCTCCTCTGTACATTGGCTAGGCTTATCAGCACATTGCATGTGCTCCTCGGTACATTGGCTAGGCTTATCAGCACATTGCATGTGTTCCTCTGTACATTGGCTAGGCTTATCAGCACATGGCATGTGCTCCGCTGTACATTGGCTAGGCTCATCAGTACATTTGCTATACTCCTCTGTATCAGTACATTGGATATGCTCCTCTGTACATTGGCTAGGCTTATCAGCACATGGCATGTGCTCCTCTGTACATTGGCTAGGCTTATCAGCACATTGCATGTGCTCCTCTGTACATTGGCTAGGCTCATCAGTACATGGCCATATATATATATATTTAATGCGCAGTACCCATGCAGTGGGTTGCATATATAACTGGATTACGCTGAGACAATGAAGTTATCTGTACCTTGGCATATATATTTGGAGCGCAGTACCCGTGCAGTGGGTTTGCATATAAAATTTTCTGTACGTTGAGACGATGAAGTTATCCGTACCTTGGCATATATATTTGGAGCGCAGTACCCGTGCAGTGGGTTGCATATATATATTTTCATTACACTGAGGCGATTCAGTACGAAAAGTTATCAGTACCTTTGCATACCCATGCAGTGGGTAGCATATAAGTGGGTAGCATATAGGCCGCAGCTACAGCACTTGGGGGGAACCCGCGATAAGCGAGGTTTCGCTATCCCGGGTAGTGGAGGGTAAGCACAGCATATGAGTCAACGACATACACCTTTACATTGCTTAGGAAATTGGGCATGTCACCTTGCTTGGACGGCAGGGAGGCCAGGCCATGATCTTCACAGCAACGTACTGCTGATGAGAGGACACATTCTTGAACGGGATAGGTCCAGCGAGCAGGGGAAGCTGTTACGGCAACCCACATTCGGAGAGGATGGAGAGGCATATGCTGTGCACCTGATCATGTGGTGGTCATACCTGATTGGTTATTCTGCTCAATTGATGACAGTTGTGATGTAATAGTGCTGTTATGGCTGCGGCCTAATAAATTCCACACTAGTTGAAAACGCTTGTGTAGTGTCTTTGTTTTCAGGACAGGGGGGTAGAGCACCAAGTGCTGAGTGCACGATTTGTTATAAAGAACAAAATGACAGAACATATAAGTTTCCAAGTTTATTTAAGATTTGATGGATCGCTTAATCAAACTTCAAAGCAATGTACATAACTAAAATCCATACAACTTTTGAGGGCACAAAACATGCCACATTTACCACAAACAAGACTTATGCATAGTGAGGAAAGAGGGAAAGAAATACAATATACATAAGCATGGATTAATAGGAGAAAGCCAACATGGATTTAGTCAAGGGAAATCTTGCCTCACCAGTCTACTGGGGTGAATGAACATGTGGATAAATGTAAACTGGTTGAAATTGTATATTTGGATTTTCAAAAGGCATTTGACAAAGCACCTCATGAAAGACCTCTAAGGAAATTAGAAAATCATGGGATAGGAAGTAATATCCTATTATGAATTAAGAACTGGTTGAAAGATAGAAAACAGAGAATAGGATTAAATGGTCAATATTCTCAGTGGAGAAGGGTAAATAGTGGGGGTCTGTGCTGGTACTGTGCTTTTTAACATACAGCACTCACCAATGATCTAGAGGTAGGAATAACTAGTGAGATAATTAAATTTGCTGATGACATAAAGTTGTTTAATACCATGAAGATTGTGAAAAATTGCAAAAGGACCTTGGAAGACTGGGCATCAAAATGGCAGATGAAATTTAATGTGAGCAAGTGCAAAGTGTTGCATGTGGGAAAAAGAAATGCACACTATATCTATGTGATGCAGGGTTCCATGTTAAGAGTCAATGCCCAGGAAAAGGATCTAGGTGTTGAGGATACGTTGGAACCCTCAGCTCAATGTGCGACAATGGCTAAGAAAGCAAATAGAATGTTAGGAATTATCAGGAAAGAAATGGAAAACAAAGGTGAAAATGTTATAATGCCCTTCTATCGCTCTATGGTATAGCTACACCTCGAATACTGTGTGCAATTCTGGTCACCATATCTCAAAAAAAAAAAGATATAGCAGAATTAGAAAAGGTACAGAGAAGGGTGGGATGGGTGACTTTCCCTATGAGGAAAGGGTTCCTCAGCTTGAGAACAGATGGCTCAGGTGTGATAGGATAGAGGTCTATAAAATACTGAGTGGAGTGGAAAAGATAGATGTGAATTGCTTGTTTACTCTCTCCAAAAATACTATGACGTAGCTATAGTTCAGGTCCTTTTTCTCACTTGCTTACATTAAATGTCATCTGCCATTTTGATGCCCAGTCTCCCAAGGTTCTCTTGAAAGTTTTCACAATCCTCTTGCTATTTAACAACTCTAAACAACTTTGTGTCATCAGCAAATTTTCCCCCTTCTTTACTAACACATACCGCAGGTTTAGCATCGGCAACGTCGGTAACTGCTCCAATGCTTATTGGAATTCTATAAGCGTCGGAGCAGTTACCGCAGCTGCCAGCGCTAAAACCCACGCTACTACGTGTTAGTGAAGGATGGGGTTAATTATCTCACTAGTTATTCCCACCTCTAGATCATTGATAAATACTGTATGTTAAAAAGCAGAGGTTCTAGCGCAGACTCCTGGGGAACCTCACTATTTATCAAAAAATGTATAGGATGCAATGAGAACCTCACTATTTACCCTTCTCTATTGAGAATACTGACCATTTAAACCTACTCTCTGTTGTCTGTCTTTCAACCAGTTCTTAATCCATAATAGGACAACATTACTTTCTATCCCATGACTCTCTAATTTCCTCAGAAGTCATTCATGAGGTACTTTGTCAAATGACTTTTGAAAATCCATATACACAATATCAACCAACTCATCATTACCCACATGTTCATTCATCCTTTCAAAGAAATGCAGTAGATTGGTAAAAGAGTAAACAAGCGATTCACATCTACCCTTTCCACCCCACTTAGTATTTTACAGACCTCTATCATATCACACCAGAGCTGTCTCTTCTCCAAACTTATGAATCTTAGCCACTTTAGCCTTTCCTCAAAGGGAAGTCATCCCATCCCTTTTATCATTTTTGTCACCCTTTTCTGTACCTTTTCTTTTTTCTTTTTAAATCTTTATTCATTTTCAAACTTACAATAAGTGTGACAATATATTCAAACAAATTAACAATAAATATATCACTTAATAATCATCAATCGTACAAATGATATGCTCTTATCTCCCTCCCTTCCCACCTTTTCTTATCATATAATCAAATACCTTGTACGATTTGTAATAATAAATTACCCTCCCCCCCTCACAATTGAACTTGTAAATTCAAGGGAAAAAATGTCCTCTAATCAGTACAATATTTTGTTAATGGCTCCCCCACATCTTGAAATTTCTTAAAACTCCCTTTCTGTATTGCAATAAATCTTTCCAATTCTGCTATATCTTTTTTTTGAGATATCGTGAGCAGAATTGCACACAGTATCCATGTTGGCTATGATGTAGTAGATTTAAAACAAACCATAGAAAATATTTCTTCACACAACATGTAATTAAACTCTAGAATTTGTTGTCAGAGAACATGTTGGAGTCAGTTAGCTTAGCAGGGTTTAAAAAAGATTTGGACAATTTCCTAAAAGAGAAGTCTATAGGCCACTATTGAGATGGCTTGGGGAAATCTATTGCTTATTCCTAGGATAAGCAGCATGAAATCTGTTTTACTACTTGTGATCTTGCTAGGTACTTGGAATCTGGGTTGACCACTGTTGGAAACAGGATACTGAGTTTGATGGAACTTCAGTCCGTCTCAATATGGCAATTCTTATGTTCATAAATTTCCATATAATGGAGGCAGTGTATGCAAATCAAGTTTATGCATATTCATTGTGACATCCTGAAAACCTGACTGGCAAAGGGTACTCCAGGACCAAGTTGGAAAACATTGCTGTAGGTACTCTAAGCACAGAGGTTCTCAATCTGGTCCTCAATGAATATAAATGAATTAAATCTGTATACAAAGGAGGAAGTACATGCACATTTTCTCATGTATTTTCATTGTGAATAGGGTTGCCAAATGGATCCAGATTCTCCTGAGAGGGTTGATCCAGTCCTGGGTTTACCTCAATGAATGACAGACTTGTAGTTCTGATTTCCCTATTGCATCCACTAAGAAGGATGCAATAGGAATAGGAGCTAAAATTTAAATGGCTATTTCGAGCATTAACTGGTAATTTTCAGTACTGACCAGTCCAGTTTAGCTGCCAAATAGCAGTCCTATCTTTGGCTGCTATAAACTGAACCAGCCAGCACTTAATATTGACTTAGCTGGTTAAGTTCATGCCAACCCCCCAAAAAACTGGACGTTGGTCACTGGAAATAGTCCAGCTTTGAATATCTACAGCAGGGGTGCCCACGGTTTCTGGGCTTGCGAGCTACTTTTAAAATGACCAAGTCAAAATGATCTACCGACAATAACATTTTTTTTTTTTAAACCACAAAGCACACTGTACACAGAGAAAATGTTAATTATCATTTATATTCTGGGGGTTTTTCAAAGAGGTCAAGGCAGATGATTCTATGCACTGTCACCTCAGTAACAACCATACAAAAATAGACAAATATAACCTCCCCCCGCCCTTTTATTAAACCGTGATAGCAGTTTTTAGTGCAGGGAGCTACGCTGAATGCCTCGCGCTGTTCTCAACGTTCATAGGCTCCCTGTGCTAAAACCCGCTATTGTGGTTTAGTAAAAGGGGGCCACAGTGTAAAATCTTGACAGCAGATATAAATTTTCAAAACAGACACATTTTGATCACTAAATTGAAAATAAAATAATTTTTCCTACCTTTGTTGTCTGGTGATTTCATGAGTCTCTGGTTGCTCTTTATTCTTCTGACTGTGCATCCAATATTTTTTCCCTTCTTTTATTCTGTATGCTTCTTCTCCTCCAGACCTCATTCCCTCCCCACAACTTTTTCTTCCTCTCTCCCTGCCCTTTCTTTTTTTCTTTCTTCATGCCCCCTTACTTTCTTTCTGTTTCCTTTCTTTCCTTCTGTCTCCCTGTCTGCCCCCTTTCTTTCTTTTTCCCTGCCCTCCCCCAAGCCACTGCCACTGCCATCGGGGAACAGGCCCCAAAGCCACCGTTGCCCCAAGCTCTCCCTGCTTCCTTGCGCTGGGCCGACCAGCTTTCCTCTTCCCGATGTCAATTCTGCCTTCGGAGAGGAAGTTCGGGGCCAGCCAACCGCTGCCTGGCTGGCCCGGAACTTCCTCTCTGATGGCAGAATTGACGTCAGGGAGAGGAAGGCTGATCGGCCCGGTAGATTGTGAAGGCAACGCGAGTCTATCATGGAGTCTGGGATGGGCTCTGCGATCGACTCACTTTGCCTTCGCGATCTACCAATTGATCGTAATCGGCATATTGGGCACCCCTGATCTACAGTCTGTACCTCCTGCAGCCTGAATATCAGCCAGAATATGATTTTTACTTTACTATTATATCACTGGTTGCTAGCAAGAATGAGTGCATAAATCAAATGTTTGGCCTCTGCCTACCTACTACCATTATTTATTTATTTAATTAATTAGAAACTTATACCCTGCTTAAAACCTAAGCGATTCACAAAATATATGCATAATTATAAAACAATACTGTAAAAATTATTTATATTTATCACAAGAACTCTCCAATAGTAATAAAAAGAAAGCCATCTTTCAAGAAAAGGCCTTCATAAATAAGGTTGTTTCAGCACCTTTTTAAATTTCTGAATGTCAGAGAGCGACCTAAGTGTCAGATTATCCATAGAACGATGACCTAAAGTCTGTCCAGGATTGTAGACGCCATTCTTTTTTGGACGCTGACAAGTGATTGATACGCAATCGGCGGTTACTTCTTAGGTGTCGGTGTCCAAAAGAGAATCAGGCCCATAGTACATTAAAAGCTACCTGGCTGATGACTTGCATAAATGAGGGGAAAATTTTTCTAGTCCAAAAAGCTCTAGTCAACTAACTACAGTAAAATCATAGTTCTGGCTACTCTAGCCAGAACAACAAGTAAGGAGGTACCTAAGAGCAATTGGCAGTAACAACAACTGCTTAGGCTTTGTACTACCTTGGAGACAGTGGAAACAGGGAAATCATTGTACCCACTCCTGAGGCAAAGGAGAAGAAGAAAAGTTGGGCACAGTTATCGTATTTCTAGGGCACCCAGGACAATCTATCATCTCTTCAGGATCCTAGAACATCTCCAGATACTGAGGAAATCAGACCTACTTGCAGCTACACCTTATCTGGGGACCAACACATATCCTAACAGGATCAAGCCACGTGAATTTCTGCTTTGAAGTCTCAGTCATCGAGTGTCTCAGCATTTCCAACAAAGACTGTAAGTGAAAACATTTTGAACTGATTATACCATCTATTATTTCCATTAAAGAAAAAAGTAAAGAGAAAATAACTACAACTACAAATCCCAATAAATAAATAAATAAATGTAGAATAAGGAGCAATGTTGGAAAGGAGACAGATACTTTTCACCCAATATTCAGCAATATTTAACTGGCCCAGAAAGGTTAAATAGCTCTAAGCCAGCTAAACACTAATAATCATCATGAAATGGCTGCTGAATGTTAGCACTCAGCAGATAGCCAGCTATGTACAAAATTTAAAACAATAACCAGCTAATTTTAGTGGCCAAATCAAGCCACTTAAATAGTAACATAGTAACATAGTAGATGATGGCAGATAAAGACCCGAATGGTCCATCCAGTCTGCCCAACCCGACTCAACCCAAAATTTTTTTTAATTTCTTCTTCCTAGCTATCTCTGGGCAAGAATTCAAAGCTCCACCCGGCACTGTGCCCGGGCTCCAACCGCCGAAATCCCCGCCAAGACCCACTCCAGCCCATCCACACCCCCCCAGCCACTGAAGCCCTTCCCCGCCCACCCTCCACCAAACGGCCATACACAGACACAGACCGTGCAAGTCTGCCCAGTAATTGGCCTAGTTCAATATTTAATATTATTTTCTGATTCTAAATCTTCTGTGTTCATCCCACGCTTCTTTGAACTCAGTCACAGTTTTACTCTCAACCACCTCTCTCGGCGCTTGGACGTTTTTCAGAAATGTTCGTCCAAGTGCCGACTTTGGCCGGTTTTTGGACATTTTTCTCTTTCGATTATGAGCCCCTAAGTGGTTTACATTCAGGTACTCGAAGCATTTTTCCCTATCTTCCAGTGGACTCACATTCTGGGGAAATGGGGATTAAGTGATTTGCCCAGGGTTACTATGTATTTTTATTTTAGAATTGTAAAGCGCAGTGGTTGGAGCTACAGCCTCGGCACCCTGAGGTTGTGGGTTCAAATCACATGCTGCTCCTTGTGACCCTGGGCAAATCACTTAATCCCCATTTCCCCAGAATGTGAGTCCACTGGAAGATAGGGAAAAATGCTTCGATTACCTGAATGTAAACCACTTAGGGGCTCATAATCGAAAGAGAAAAATGTCCAAAACCGGCCAAAGTCGGCACTTGGACGAACATTTCTGAAAAACGTCCAAGCGCCGATAATAAAACTGGGTTTTGGACATATTTGAAAATGACCTAGGCCTTCATGGTGCCGCTCAATGTCCAAAGCTATACGGGGCGTTTCGGGAGGCGGGAGTTGGGCGGGACGTGGGCCGGCTTAGACTTAGTCGTACAGCATGTATAACCGAAAGTTTAACATCAGAGCCTAGACAGAACTTGGACGTTGTGACTTAGACAAGTTTCAAGTTTTTATTTGTATTTGATGAATTACTAATTCCAGTTACTAAACATGGTCTAAGTCACAAAAAACCCGCCTAAAGTCACCAGATAAGTACTGAAAACACATAACACAGACCCCCACACTCTACCCCAGTAATCATCAACACCCCCCATAAAAATTTTATTCACAACTTTAAATTTCAGTCTCCAGACCATCATCACTTGGCCGCCTGGCATAGGAAAGCCTAGTCGTCCAGCCCAGAGGCAGCTTAAGTCGTCTTGGGGGTTGGTTAGGGACCCATGAAGAGGAGGACCCATGCCCATAAGCCCCGGTAATCACTGCATTGCTACTGAAACATGTGCATTGCCCTATATACCCCCAAAACCCTTTTGTACTGGCATACAAGTGGCTCCTGCAGCCATAAGGGCTATTGGGGTGGTAGATAAGTGAGTCTAGGGGATTCTGGAGGTGGTTTGGGGGGCTCATGACCTTTAAGGGAGCTGTAGGGAGGAGAAGCCATGGCACCCTTTTTGGAAAGTTCACAGCAGTGCCCTGTAAGGTACCCCACTATTTAGGTGGCATGTCTGGGTATGCAGTCCATCACTTTGCAGACCCCTCCCACGTCCAACAGGGCTTGTTTTAGGCATTTTGGACTTGGACGGAAAGTTGGACGGAAATGTGATGTAAAAATAGACGATTTAGTGGCTTGGCGATCAGATCGGCAGGACGTATAACACTGCACAACAATTTTTTGGTTAAGTCTTGATTCCTGAAAAGTTTTTGGTGATTATGACAGGTACCAACTTGGTATGCTCAAATATGGTTTTGGTTTTACTGCATCACGTAAGAACTATGAGAAATAGACATTTTTATGTTTACTGACAATAAAATATATAGTCAAGTTTACGTTTCGCACAAGCGACTAAATGAAACAGAATTAAAAGTGTTTTGCTCCCGAGTTTCTTTTATATTCAGTGTCTGGTGCATCACGTTGTAGCATCCAACAATAGTCGGCAAGCATTGACGGATTCCAATTGCCCTGGTATCGTTTCTCCATCGTAGCTATGTCTTGATGAAACCTTTCACCGTGCTCGTCACTCACAGCACCGAGATTTGCGGGGAAGAAGTCCAAGTGTGAATGGAGGAAATGAATCTTGAGTGACATATTGCACTTCATTCTCTTGTATGCTTTGAGAAGTTTGTCTACCAGCTGAATGTAGTTTGGGGCTCTGTAATTGCCCAGAAAATTGTCAACAACGTCTTTCAAGGCTTTCCAGCCAATTTTTTCCGGCCCAACTAACAGATCTTCAAATCGCTTGTCACTCATAACATGTCTGATCTGGGGGCCAACAAAAATACCCTCTTTGATCTTGGCATCAGTTATTCTTGGGAACATCTGTCTTAAATAACGAAAACCTTCCCCTTCCTTGTTCATTGCTTTCACAAAATTCTTCATGAGTCCCAGTTTAATGTGAAGAGGAGGCAAAAATATCTTTGTCGGGTCAACAAGCGATTCATGTGCTACATTTTTCTGTCCTGGAACTAACTTTTTACGGAGTGGCCAGTTCTTTCTAGAATAGTGCGACTCTCTGTCTCGGCTGTCCCATTCGCAGATGAAACAGCAGTACTTTGTATAGCCAAGCTGCAGTCCTAGTAACAGAGCAACGACTTTGAGGTCTCCACAGATATTCCAGTTATACCTGGTATACTGGACATACTTTAGTAACATTTCCATATTCTCATATGTTTCTTTCATATGTGCTGCATAGCCAACAGGTACTGAAGGATAAACGTTGCCATTGTGCAACAGAACAGCTTTCAGGCTTAACATTGACGAATCAATGAAAAGACGCCACTCTTCCGGGTTGTGATCACAACCAAAGACCGAGAACAATCCTTCAATGTCACAACAGAAACAGAGACTGTCGACTTGTGCAAAAAATTTGGTTATATCATGATGCCGGTCTCGAAACACAGAAATTTTCGTACCTGGTGATAGCAAACACCATTCCTGCAGTCTCGAACCTAGCAGCTCAGCTTTTGCTTTTGACAGTCCCAAATCTCTGACCAAATCGTTCAATTCGGACTGTGTTATCAGATGTGGATCGCCTGATGAGGATGGTTCAAAATCCGGGTCAATGTCACTGTTAGAACCCTGCACTGCAGTTTCTTCATCTGGTTCGTCTAAGGTCCAATCCTCTGGTGGTTTCGGAACTGGAAGACTGTCATCATGTGGCATGGGTCTCATTGCTGAAGGCAGATTAGGATATTCAATTGACTTCTTGTTTTTGGCAGAGAAACCAGACACATTAGTCAAACAGAAATAACAGTCCGTCACATGGTCTTTCTGTTCTCGCCATATCATCGGAACAGCAAATGGCATCGTCTTTCGAGTACCTCTGAGCCAGGCTCTCAGACTAACAGCACATGTCGCACAGCAAATGTGAGGCGCCCATTGCTTGTCTTGATCACCTATTTTGCAGCCAAAATACAGATGATAGGCTTTCTTTACAAGGGCAGTCATCGAACGTCTCTGAGGCGTAAGTGTATATTCCCCACAGATATAGCAGAATGTGTCGCGGCTGTTACGACACCGACGAGACATATTGCCCGACACCAAAACGTCTATAGCATCAAGCTTACTTACTGTTATATTGCTACAGCTACTATACTACTATACTTTACTATACTGATACTATATACACACACGGACTATCTATATTAACCAAATGAGCAGGATCGGTGTATGGAAGCCACCATTATAGCATGGTGAGACAGCGCAAGCTCGTTCAGACCTGCCCAGACATGCCCAGGATGTCATCTTCCATAAAACAGTTTCCAACCTGGCTAGATTTTATGCATGGACAGACCCAGGCGGCACAAACCGTTGTTGATAAGACACTTATGGGAGAAAAAATTGTTTGCATCCAAATATAAGAAAAAATCACGACAAAATTGAAGATTTCTCTGAAATGGTACGTGATGGGTAATTTTTGATGTAATATTCATGATCAGCACCCAAAATTCTATAAGAAACACCCAGCAGTGTTCAGGAAGCAAAAACTTTGTTGTGCAGTGTAATCAGACGATTTTAGAAAGTAAAAAAAAGTTGGACGTATCTTTCGAAAATGTGTATTAGGTTCTTTAACTTTGGATGACTTGCAATATGGACGTAAACGGACTTGGACGTCCCTTTCGATTATGCCCCTCTTAGGCTTTAAGTGGTATATAAATACTAAAAATAAATAAATAAGGCACAAGGTGTCACTGATGCACTCATGGTCTCTGTTTCTCTCCTGTTTCTAGGCGCTCCTCCTCCATTCTGATGAAGGCTTTTTTAATCCTGCTGCTTCTAGCATGCATCTGTTTGGGTGAGCTCTTACACTTTACATGAATCTGTGTCATATGCAGGGCCCCAACAAGGTGTGAAAAAAAGAATTCTTCCAACGTTTGCTGGAAAGTTCTGCATCTGCTGTCCTCTCTCCTCTTATTCTGTACCTGTTGAACAATTCTTGAAAACAGTGTATGCCCCCTCTTGTCTTCTCCATGCTCTCGTTAGCATTTTTTTTTTTTGGGGGGGGGGGGCTGGCTTTCACCAATACCTGCATGGATTATCAAGATTAGTTAGAGGTTGAAGTGTCATGGTTTTAACCTTTCTTTTCTGCTGGCAGGAATTTGGTATCTCTACCCCCTTGCACTCAGGCTGCTTCACTCATCACCTTCCGTGATCTTCTCTGGAGCAAAAGTGCCTCCAGCAAGTGCCAGCTGGCGGATGGAAGGCGAGGAAGCCATGAATACAGCGCTGCTGGTAAGGAAGCTTTATGGAAGCGGAGGAATAGTGCAGTGGTTAGCGCAGCAAGCTGATGTTAGAGTTCCAATCCTACTGATGCTTCTTGTGGCTTTGGGAAAGTCACTTAACCCTCCGTTGTCTCAGGCACAATCTTGGGGGCCCATGCAGAAAATCTTGCGGTTGAGCCAACTGTGAGGAATAGGCAAGGTTTGTCTGGGAATGGAGTGCTGCTCATGTACTTTGTGATATGTCTCTCTCTTTTTTTTTTTTTTTTTTAGCAAAATCTTAAGAACATAAGAAGCTGCCTCCGCTGAGGCAGACCAGAGGTCCATCCTGCCCAGCGGTCCGCTCTCGCGGCGGCCCATCAGGCTTAATTGCCTGAACAGTGTCCCTGACTAATTTTGTAACTGCCTCTAATCCTATCCCTATTACCTACCCCTACTCCTATCTGTATCCCTCAATCCCTTTGTCCTCCAGGTACCTGTCCAGACCCTCTTTGAAGCCCTGCAGCGTGCTCCTGCTTATCACATCCTCCGGTAGCGCGTTCCATGTATCCACCACCCTCTGAGTGAAAAAGAACTTCCTGGCGTTTGTTCTAAACCTTTTCCCTTTCAATTTCTCTGAGTGCCCCCTTGTACTTGTGGTTCCCCGTAATTTGAAAAATCTGTCCCTGTCTACTCTTTCTATGCCCTTCATGATCTTGAAGGTTTCTATCATGTCTCCTCTAAGTCTCCGCTTTTCCAGGGAGAAAAGCCCCAGCTTCTTCAGTCTGTCAGTATATGAGAGGTCTTCCATACCCTTTATTAGCTTAGTTGCTCTTCTCTGGACTCTCTCAAGTACCGCCATGTCCTTCTTGAGGTACGGCGACCAGTACTGGACACAGTACTCCAGGTGCGGGCGCACCATTGCACGATACAGTGGCAGAATGACTTCCTTCGTCCTGGTCGTGACACCCTTCTTAATGATGCCCAACATTCTGTTTGCCTTCCTTGAGGCTGTGGCGCACTGTGCCGACGCCTTCAATGATGTGTCTACCATCACTCCCAGGTCTCTTTCAAGGTTACTCACCCCTAGCGGTGATCCCCCCATTTTGTAAGTGAACATCGGGTTCTTCTTCCCTACATGCATGACCTTGCATTTCCCTATGTTGAAGCTCATTTGCCTCTTTTTGGCCCACTCTTCCAGCGCTGTCAGATCTTCTTGGAGATTTTTGCAGTCCTCCTTGCTTTCAACCCTGCTGTATAATTTGGTGTCATCCGCAAATTTAATAACCTCACATTTTGTTCCTTCTTCCAGGTCGTTAATAAATATATTGAACAGGAGCGGTCCCAGCACCGACCCCTGCGGAACTCCGCTCGTGACCCATTGCCAGTCTGAGTAATGGCCCTTTATTCCAACCCTCTGTTTCCTGTCCGCCAGCCAGTTTTTGATCCACCGGGTGGACCTCCCCTTGCACCCCGTGGTTCCATAGCTTCCTTAGCAATCTTTCATGTGGTACCTTGTCAAAGGCTTTTTGGAAGTCAAGGTAAATGATGTCTATAGATTCCCCTTTATCCACCTGGCTGTTTACCCCCTCAAAGAAGTATAATAAGTTAGTGAGGCATGACCTGCCCTTGCAGAAGCCATGCTGGCTCGGCTTTAGCTGCCCAGTGTTTTCGATGTGTTCCCAGATGCAGTCTTTAATCAGCGCTTCCATCATCTTTCCCGGGACTGAGGTCAAGCTCACCGGCCTGTAGTTTCCTGGGTCTCCCCTTGAGCCTTTCTTGAAGATGGGCGTGACATTTGCTATTTTCCAGTCTTCCGGAATCTCTCCAGTTTTTAAGGATAGGTTGCATATTTGTCTAAGTGGCTCAACTATTTCGTTCCTTAGTTTCTTGAGTACCCTTGGGTGAATGCTGTCCGGATCTGGCGATTTGTCGCTCTTTAGCCTGTCTATCTGCCTGAGGACATCCACTTGGCCACTACAAATGTAGCTGGCTAGCGGTGAATATCGACTTGGCCAGCTAAGTTTATAATGGCCAAAAATAGACCAAATATTCAATGCCAGTCACTGAAAACAGCCTGGCATTACATATCCAAGCCCAGTGCCAACTATGGAGGTCAGCTGGGCTAAATCCCAAAATCTGAATATAGGGCCCTTTGTAAATATTGTTTGTGTATTGCCTCTGCCTTATTATACACTTCTGGTGTTATTGTCCCAATTGTTCCAGTAATGCTGATTCTATATTCGTTCTAAGACCAGTGCAAACCAGACTGCTTTCACCCCTAGGCTGTCTGTGCTGGAGCAGAAAAGGTTCCAATGTGAATCACAGAGCTTTGTGACTCTGTGACCTGTATGTGGCTGTATCAAACAGGCTTCAAAATCTAGCCTCAATAGCACAGAAATACTCTCACATAGAGTTATACCTACTCTGAAGCAGATACAAGGGGCCACTGAACATTTCTCAGCCCAACCAACAAAGTTGGGGTAATCTCCATCGAGGGCCATATACATAAAACCCTGATTCTCAAACTTTCGTCAATATCGATGGCCACATTAAAAGCAGCCACATGTCAATTACACATCGGCACAGGTTTTGGAATCGCACCAAGAAAGATACAGTAGGTGCCAGAAAAGTAGGCTAGGGTTTTCTAGGTCTATATTTCCGGTGCCTATTTTCACATGTGCTTTAGATCATCTAACGCTACTTCTGGTGTTGGCAATGCCTACGTAGGCATGATTCTGGCACCGATTTTCTAGGCACTGGTGTGCGCCTCAAATCTCGGTTAAAAACACCATTTGGATGGCATTTTTAACGGAGGTATGGGTGCCTACTGCCGCCTAGAAAATTGGCGTCGGTTCAAGAATCTGGGCCTTAGTCCAGTTATATTCCACTTTTTTCATTCTGTCAGAAAAATATGGAACGAAAAAAGTGGAAAATTGCTGCATGTGTATAGCCCTCGATGGAGACTGACCCAACTTTGTTGGTTGGGCTGAGAACTTTTCAGCGGCTTCTTGTACTACCATGTACTCTCTGCGAGTCCATTTACACTTTATAAAGTATGGGTATGTCTCATAATCTGCTACCTCCTGAAAAATCTATATGCAGACCACATAAAAGCACACATGGTCTTGAGGGTGCCCTTAAACTTATGCAATATTTTTTATAAAAGCTATTTTCTGCACATAAAATCTGTTTTACATGCAGGAAATACTTTATAAAATTGCACCACCCCTCTCTACCCCCAAATGTGATAAATCTTTTAATACAGAAGCCCCTAAGTGTCACCCTTCATTGTCTAAATCAGAGTGATAAATTGAGAATCTCCATGTTCATGTCTACTCCACCAGAATGCCAGCCTGATTTGTAGCATTCCATATAAAATAATTCATATTTAAAAAAAATAAATAAATATGAAAATGAATTTTTTTGTGCTTCACTGATGGAATTCCACTTCATTTGTGTTTCTAAACCAGAAAAAAAGCTGTGGCACCTTCCAGAAAAACAACACAGAGAGCATGAAAGGTTTGATCTGACCACAATAGAGTATTTAAGAGCTATCATTATTCCTTGACCCGAAAGTCCTGCATCAGCAAAAAGTAAATAACAATCTAAAGAAAAGTACTTTTGGAATGGAAAAAGCCACAAATTGTAGACTAGCAGTCATGAAGATTTCTGATCCTGTTATACCTTCCACATCATGCTAGTAAAATGGCATCCTGTTTCTTTTCATGGCAGTCAAGGCTCTTATTTCAGTTCAGCTATACTATCATAAAACCATAGCACCTCCTTCCAGCTGTGATTTAAGTGACTTTAAATAACTGAGGAAAATAAGGTGCACAATGCCATGTATAAACTGCTATTTTTCTGCAAAACTGTCATTGCTGAAAAACAGAGTCTGAAAAGATAAGTAAGACAGTAAGGGCACCTTTTATCAAGCAGCGGTAGAACCTTTTACCACAGGCCGGTGAGGGAAATGCTCCAAAGCTCATAGGAATTGAATGAGTGTCACAGCATTTATCTCGCCAGCCTACTGTAAAAGGCTCCACCACTGCTTGATAAAAAGTGGTCAAAGACTTTGGGATGATTTTGTGTCTATAAAAAATAAAGCCTAGCAAATCAGGCTCAAAATGTGAAATTGTCAAAAAACACAATATGTTGCAATCTTTACATATGGTTCATCGAGTATTTACAGTATATTAGCTATTCCTTTTCAGGTCAAAGAGATGAAAGGATCTGAATTAACATTTAAAAATCTCTAATTCAAATCTTCCTAAACATATCCTGAGGACCCTCATGAACACTGAAGTTTTCAGGATTTCCGGAGATAAATCTGCATACAGTGGAGACAGTGCAAGCAAATATATCTGATGTATATTCACTGGGGTAAATATTCAAAGTAATTTAACTGGCCAGGCTAACTCTGTATACCGTAAATCATTTTAATCCATGTAAATAAATAATATATAGGTACAATAAAAATAAGCAATAAACAATAATTATTAAATAAACCAACATATACAATTTACACATAGGTAGTAAAAGCTAACAATTCTTGTGTCACAATGTCCCCTTGATATTATCAGAAAGCAGTAAAGTCAGTTTCTTAGTTCAGACCAGAAAGTTCTAAAATGTTCAACTCAAAAATCATCTTTTGCTTTTCCTGTACCAGATATCTATTGTTTTCCCCTTCTCCCCAAAGCATAGCAAACATATGTAACACAAACCTTTAGTCTTTAAAAACAAGATATTCTACTGGCATTGTGAGACTCAAAGGAGAAGGTGAGAAATATGTAGAAGCTGATAAAGAAAAGGCTGAAAAGATAGTACTCACGCAACTTTGAGACTTCATGGAAACAAACACCTCTCTCTCCAACTTACAATCATGATCCAGGAAGCACCACAGCACAGAATCAGTGCTTCTAGATATCATAGATGACTGCTGGAAAATCCTTGATGAAGGAAAAGACGTATTGCTGGTCCTATTAGATCTGAGCGCAGTCTTCAATACTATAGATCACTCATTCCTCCTCTCTAGACTATACTCCTCCTCTCCAGACTATACTTTATCGGAATCCATGATGGCGCACTAGCATGGTTCTCCTCCTTCTTTAACGAAAGGTCTCAAAAAGTACTAATGGAACTCTCCTTATCGGAACCAAAACCTCTCTGCTACGGAGTGCCACAGGAGGCATTACTATCCTCACTCCTCTTCAACCTATATGTCAAACCAGTACTCGACATCGCAGAAAAATACCAAATCAAAATCCATTTGTATGCAGATGACATACAGCTTTACCTTCCCCTAGATCAGGGGTAGGAAATTCCGGTCCTCGAGAGCCACAGGCAGGTCAGGTTTTCAGGATATCCACACTAAATATACATGAGATAGATTTGCATCTCAAGGAGGCAGTGCATGCAAATCCATCTCATATATATTCATTGTGGTTATCCTGAAAACCTGACCTGCCTGTGTCTCTGGAGGACTGGAATTGCCTACCCCTGCCCTAGGTCAACATCGAGACACACAAATAAAAAAAACTTCACTGCTGCCTAACAGAAATAAAAACTGGATGGCTGTAAATAAACTACAGCTGAACACGTCAAAAACAACTTCTCTGGATATACAAGGATACCTGCGCATACCCCAGCAGCCTAGGAGTGATTCTCGACTCAAACCTGTCGCTCTCAGACCATGTACGAAAATTAGTGTCTTCATCCTTCTATTACCTCCACCAACTGAAGTGCATCCATGCTTATTTTTCAGAAAGTGACTTTGCCCAGCTACTATACGTGTTTGTATTATCCTGCCTAGACTACTGCAACGCTCTACTAGTGGGATTACCAGCAAAAACACTCTCCCATCTCTAAGGGGTGCAAAACGCCACAATCCGACTCCTAAAAAACCTGGGCTTTCGCAACCACATCACCCCTACACTAACATCCATGCACTGGCTGCCTATCCAAAAACAATGCACCTTTAAAGCCTTGGTGTTAGCCTTCAAGACTTTCCACAAGATGACACCAAACTACATTGCATCAAAACTACGAATTTATGTCCCCAATTGATCACTGAGATCTCAAACAGAAAAACAGCTGATACTGCCACCTGGCCGCTCATTCACGTCTGAGATGGCCAGAAGACACTCTTATTCTCATTACATACCCAGATTATGGCACATCATCCCCCCATCCATTAGATCACTAGACAGTCTTTGGAACTTCAGGAAAGCCGTGAAAACCTTCCTCTTTACAAACCCAGCTCTTTAGCAACCCGCATCTTCACCCCAGATCTCAAAGACACCACCTAAACGGAATCTCACTAAAACTTGCATGCCACCGCAAATATAATCAGAATTATTTCCACATTCTCCAACAACAAAATTGTACCCACCTACTAATAAAAGCTATTTTACCTCCATGCTATATCTACACTGAAATCACTGAAATATAATCCATCCTATGTCCACTAAGTCTGTATGTTATGTCTACACTGTACATGCTGTAATCTAAACCACTTTGTCTATACTGTAAATGCTGTAAAGTCTGTATTTCTCACTAAAGTTTGTCCTACCCATACTATGAATGTAGTCTTGTAACCTGTTCTGGGCTGCTTTTGGGAGGACGGGCTAAAGAAATGACTAAATAAATAAATAAATAAATAAATTGAATAACAAATATTTCTGTTCTGTGTTCACAGATGAAGTGCCGAGAGTGGAACCACAGAAGGCAAATGCGAATAGGGATGGAGGAGTGATAGACCCTGATCGATTTTCAGAGGGTTGTTTTCGTGAGGAGCTAGCTAAATTAAAGGTAGACAAAGTGAGGGGGCCAGATGGTGTATATCCGAGGGTACTAAAGGAACTTAGGGAAATTCTGGTGGCTGCGCTGACTGACTTTTCAATGCTTCTCTAGAGTCGGAAGGGGTACCATAACTGGAGAAGGGCAGATGTGGTCCCTCTCCACAAAAGTGGAAGTAAGGAAGAAGTAGGGAATTATAAGCCAGTAAGTCGGTGACTCTTCATGGCTTGGAGCAGCATGTCTTCTTACAAAGCAGCGCTTGAGCTAGAAGTTGATGTTACAGACCTCACAGAAAATGGTCCATTGACCCCTCATGCAGGCTCATTGAGCTGAAATACAGACTGTGTTGGGTCGAATAGATTTGGGTTGTAAAAATTTTTTTAGAAGAAATATTTTCCCGGTTGTTCTATGTCTTCTCCATTTTTCTCTTTTTGATTTTTTTTTTTGTCTCCTTCTCATGGAGATTTGATTCTTTTTTTTTTTTTTTTTGATTTTATAAAAAAAATGTTAAAATTTAGGGTGGACATGCACTAACACCCAACATGCATTATACATAAGGTGACCATACGGCCCATTTTGAACGGGACCATCCTGTTTTTAGATGCCCTGTCTCATTGTCCCCGTAAACAGCTTTATGATGCCAAAATGTCCAGTTTTCAAGGACAATGTCCCAAAGCTGTGCGCAAGGCCAACGAGACAGGCAAACGCTTCCCCTCCCTCCCTGCCGCACCAAAGCCAGCCTCCTTCCTTCCCTCCCTCCAGTGCCTGATTCACCCCCTCCCCCCGGGTCCACAACCGCTGCTGCTTGCCAGCCTCTCTTACCTCTCTCCAGCGCTGATTCAACCCCTCCCCCCGATCCACCACCGCTGCTGCATGCCACTCAGAAGACTTCTTTCCGACATCAATTCTGACGTCAGAGAGGAAGTTCCAGGCCAGCCAATCGCTGGCTGGCCGGGAACTTCCTCTCCGACGTCAGAATTGACATCGGGAAGAAGGCTTCTGAACAGCAAGCAGCAGCAGCGTTGGACCGGGGGGAGGGGTTGAATCGGCACTAGAGGGAGGCATGGAAAAAGGCTGGTAAGTAATGGCCTGAGGGGGGGAGGTTGAATCTGGTGCTGGAGGGAGGGAATGAGGGAGGCACTGGGGGCACTAAAGACATAGGAAGGAGGCACTGGGGGCACTAAGGACATGGGAAAGGGCACTAAAGACATAGGAAGGAAGGAGGGAGGAAATAGAAAGGGACAATTGTTGGGCCTGAGTGCAGAAAGAAAGAAATGAAAGAAAGGATGCACAGTCAGAAGTAAAGGCAACCAGAGACTCATGAAATCACCTGACAGCAAAGGTAGGAAAAATGATTTTATTTTCAATTTAGAGATCAAAATGTGTCAGTTTTGAGAATTTATATCTGCTGTCTATATTTTGCACTATATTTGTCTATAAGAGAAGGACACTAAGTTCCCATCTAATAATAATTGACCCAGAGTTTGTAATCCCTGTCTGGCCCACAAACGAAACATTTTGTCTATGTCTCTCAGAACAAAGTGAGGAGCATAGGCTATAGCTATATCATAAAAGTATTCCCTGGATCCCATCAATCGAGCGTGAAGCTTAACCCACAATAACTAAACATGGTGTAAGATAGGGTTATCTATACCTGCTAGATCAAGTAGTCGCAGCAGTCAACCATGGAACCACCCAAAGTGGTGCTCTTTGCAGGAGGGCTTGCTCCATATGCACCCAACTTTTCTGAGATTCCCTTTCCCACTTCCAGCTGGCTAAAAATTTCAATTGGGCTGCCTGATAATAAGAACAAAAATGTGGTACTGCTATCCCCCCATGTTGCTTACTCTGATACAGCATTTTGTGCTGCACCGGGGGCTTTTTATTGTTCCAAATACTGTATAAGAAAACAGTTTTTTCTGCAAACATTAAAAAAAGGAAAGCCACAAAGACATAGGCAGCGCAGTGAACAAATACAGCAATTTAGGGAGAACTATCAATTTTATCGCGTGTACTCTCCCTAACCACGAGATATTCAAATGCTTCCACCTATCTAATTCTGACAGTACTTGCGTGAGTAAGCCTGGATAACTGGCAGCATCTAAACCTGACAGAGTCCTAGTCAAATTAGTTCCCAAATAACGCAGAGTGAGATGCCCATTTATAGGGAAACATTTCCGCAAGATAAATTTTCTCATCATCTGTAAGGCTAAGCTCCAAAAGCTCAGATTTAGTACCATTAACTTTAAAGTCCAAAACCTGCTAAAATAGATCTTACAACTTTGACACTGCAGTAAGGGATTTTTTGTTCTCCTTTCCCTTACCTTTTTGTGGAGTCCCTCAGGGTTCCCCTCTATCTCCCAGTTTGTTCAACATTTATTTTGCACCACTGGGGAATCTATTGCAAAGCTTAAAAATGAAATTCTACATCTACGCGAACGACATCACTATAGTCGTTCATCTTACTAACCTGACACCTGAGATAAAAAATCATTTATCTTTCATTTTAAACCAGATTGAATTGTGGATGATTGATTTTAAACTGAAACTTATCTCCGATCGTGTACTGATCGTGTACTGATCGGTTTGCGAGCCCTTTGCGACCAAATTTCCCTCCTGCACTATTCACTAAGGCCTAAAGTGATCCGACCCCAATCCTCCCACGCAGATTAGTAAAACCCCATGCAAAATAGTCAAGCGATTGATTCACTAAACATCGCTTGGCTAATTTGAGTCGGGTTTTACTACTGACAAACCCGACTGCTGCAGACCGTCGGTAACTGAGTTACCAACAGGTCTGCAGGTTTTTTGACAGGCCTGCCTGACTTTTTTATTCATTTTTTTCCATGGCACAGATATTTTGCGTGTGTTACACACGCAAAGTATCTGCCCCATGAAAAAAAATGGGTAGGAAAGACAGGCAGGCCTGTGAAAAGTACCCCCACACATTAACGCACCCCCCAAGCACGGCTGTCCCCTACCCATGACCGGCATGGCCCTTGCCCTCCATCCTTCCCTCCCCGTGACCGGCATGATACAGCCCTCGCCCCCCTCCCTGCATGGCCCACCCACCCCCTGGCACCAAAATGTTGGGAGCAGGAGTGGTGCTCAGTCCCTTCTGCTCCTAGTCCTCCCACCCCCTGGCCCACCCCTGGTCGGCCCAGGCGATCGGGCCCGGCCCACCCACCCCTGTACCTTTGAAATAGTTGGGAGCAGGAGGGGTGTCCGGCCCCTCCTGCTCCTTCGAGGCTCCCATCTTCGGGAGCAGGAGGGGGGGCCCGGTCCCTCCTACTCCTTCGATCCTTCGATGGCAGGCTCCCATCTTCAGGAGCAGGAGGGGTGCCCGGTCCCTCCTGCTCCTTCGAGGTTCCCATCTTCGGGAGCAGGAGGGGGGCCCGGACCCTCCTGCTTACGCCACTCTTTGAGAGCAGGAGGAAAGTCCTCCTGCTCCTGTTGCTCCGGCCAACCGCCACCCAATAGCGGCCTTAGGCCCTGTCCCGGTACATCATCCGATGCATGGGGAGGGTCCTAAGGCACTGATTGGCTGAGGCACCTCAGGCTCCTCCCAGGGTGATTCTTGAAGGTTTTAAAGGCTTTATACTCTGCTCCCACAGCAAAAATTCTGATCAATGGCAGTCTTTCGGAAGCCTTTGGGGTGGGTAGAGGGACACATCAGGGATGCCCACTGTCCCCTTTATTGTTTTTACTTTATTTAGAAATGCTTCTTCGCACCATTAAGAAGGATGATGAGTTGGTAGGAGTACCTGAGGGCTCCTCCCAACTCAGAGTATTAGCATTCACTGATGACTTACTGTTGACCTTAGCACAACCTCAGAGTTCAATGTCACGAGCTCTAACGCTGTTTGATGAATTTAATATATACTCTGGGTTGACCTTGAATCGACAAAAGTCTTTGGTGTTAATGTCTGTCCGGGATGGTTGGACGGGACCTATCCCCCTGGAATGGGCATCTAACAGCCTGAGATACTTGGGTATATTCATACCACAAGATTTGACCCAACTTTATTCTATCAATGTGACACTATTATTGACTAGTACAAGGACTAGATTGAGAGCGTGGCGAGCATACCCCCTTACGTTTTTGGGTAAAATAGCACTCTATAATATGCTGGTGATCCCCCAATGGGTTTATATACTTCAAACGCTGCCCTTGCTGTTGCGACGGGGTCATCTGTTCTTATTGCAGAGGTCTTTAACTATTTACTTGTGGGGTGGGGGGGGCAAACATTCTCGTATTCCCTTGACCACATTGTTTTTACCTAGAGATCAGAGGGGTATGGGGTTATTACATTTGAGAAGGTTTAATTTGGCTTGCCAATTTAGACATCTGAATGACTGTTTTTGTATGACTACTTATTTTTCTGCGACAACTGTGGAATGTATGGCCTTCTTTCCCTATCATTTTAGCTATTTACTTCATGTTAAAAAGTTGCCGGAGTGTTCTCCTTCTTTTGGAGATTTATTTCTGTTTCCGGCATGAAAAACTTAGAAATGTCTTTGTAAACTGTTACAGCTTAGCCCATATGTGACTTTGTGTTTGCCCATACGGAGTAATGGTGATTTTCTACCAGGAATGGGTCTGGGGTCATTCTCGAATTGGACTCATAAAGGTATACTGTATTTGTCCCAGGTGTTAAAGTCCGATGACAAGCTTCAGGAGTTTCAACAACTGCGGGAATCCTTTCATTTTGGACTCCGGGACTGGTATAATTATAGACAATTACATCACTATGTTTTTTCTCTGTCTCGCTTTGCTTTGTTGGAAGAGACATAGGAGAAATTATCGGAATCACTATGTTTGACTGCCCAGGTTCTTATTCTACTCCGGTTTCATCATCGGTTTTTACAAGAACTGGCAGGAGAACTGGATTATGCAGCTGTGGCAGCTCGTTGGACCACGGATTTGCAGGTCCTGGTATCAGTGGAGGTTATAAAACGTAGTCTGAAACTGGGCCCTTGAGTACTACAATCTGCAGCAGAATCGGAGCGGTACTATAAGTTTGTGTTGCGGGCCTTCTTTACCTCAACTCGAGCATATTGGGCACGCCTTTGTTCTTTGGCTTTGGGCGTTTTGGACTTAGGCTTTTATTTTGGTTTATTATAAGTCTTAAGTGTAGACATAGTGGTGGTCTGGGCATTTAAATAGCTGAATGTAGAGGCAGGCCATTGTTAAAAAAACCCTCCTTTTGGACGTTTTTTTTTTGAGAATGGACATTTTCCCTGCTTCTACTTTCAGCGTTTAGGGCCTAGGCCAAAAGGGGACTTAGACGTTTTTTTTATTATGCCCCTCCACGTGTACATGAAAAATGAATGGAAGAAATTGGGGGTGGGGCTAGGGTGGGATTTGGGGGCGGGACTGACAATTAATAGATGTCCCGTTTTGATAAAAAAAATAAATGGTCACGTTAATTATACATAACCAGCAGAATGGCACAAAAACCTATCCTAGCTGCTTAATGCAGTCAGGGAAGGAGCTAGGTGTTACTTGGCATGGGAGGTCAGAATAATGGCCGGCTGTGACAACTAGCACATGGGTCAGTACTGTGTGCTAGCTGTCACAACTGCAATCAATGTGGCTTTGCTTATTGCTACTTCAAGAGGAGATATTAATTGAGAGCCACACTACTGACACCAGTAGCACAGTTTCTCACGGTGAAGGTATACCAGTGCTTTCCTTGCTTTCCAGTCCATCCTCTCTATCCAACACCCCAATCTGCAATACACCTCCTCATGGATGCCAGCCGTGTGGGTGTTGTGGGTGCTTGAGCACCCCCAATATTTTTAGCAGTGATGTTCAACCATCAGAACTGAAATCCTCTGATGTAAAGCTGCTCCTCAGCAACTGCTCCTGCCTTCCCCTGCAGTCTATTGGTCAGCCAAAAAGCTGCAAAGAGGCAGAACCAGTGGTTTAGGAGATGAGACACCATTGGTCAGCCAGTCCTTAGCCAACCAATAGGCTGCAGGGGAAAGTAGGACAGAAGATTGATGTCTCCTAAGCTACAGGTCCTGCCTCCCCCTGCAACCTATTGGTTAGCTAAAGAGTGGCTGAGCAATGGGCTCATAGGGAGTAGAGGAGTGCTTGAGTCAATGGCACCTAATATACCCAAAGGAGGTCAGACAGGCTTCCTGCCTTTGGTCTACCATAGAGAGGGAGAGAAGTGCTGAGGGAGGCACTGGGAAAAGAAGTTATAGAGAAGCAGGGAAAGGAAACAGTAGCACAGGAACTGAAAGGTTGTGAGAGAAAAAATGCTGAAGGAAGAGATGTGAACTGTGAAAAGGAGATGAGAGCTAAAGTGAATGTAAGTTAGGGAAGGGGGCATGGGCTGTGATACAAAGAGAAGTGGGTGAAGGATAGGCTGAAGAAAGAGAAGCAGAAATGAGGGCTGAGAGGAACTGTGTGGGATTCAAAGAGGAGGGAGCTGGTAGAGGAGATTGGCTGAGGAAAAAGGTTCTGAGTAGAGAGGATCAGGCAGGAAGGAAGAAGCACTAGGGGTTAAAGAGAGGGATGGAAGTGGCAGGAGGGGTGAGACTAGGAAGAAAAAAAAAAAAATAAGAACAAGCAACAAAAAGAGAATTTTTTAGATTTTTGTGCTTTCTGTTCAGATCTATCAGCAGCTCCCTACAACTGAGCAAGCCCAAGAATCACTGGGCAGGAGATGCAATATTACTAATTGGGCTGGTAAGTTTTGGGTAGCTGCTGGAATCTGCTCTTTTCTTCCAACTTTGTGGCTACTAGGGTCAATAAGGTATTTCTGGGCTGTATAAAGAGAGGCGTAGTCAGTAGAAGGAAGAAGGTGTTGATGCCCCTGTACAGGTCATTGGTGAGGTCCCACTTGGAGTATTGTGTTCAGTTTTGGAGACCGTATCTGGCGAAAGACGTAAGAAGACTTGAGGCGGTCCAGAGGAGGGTGACGAAAATGATAGGAGGCTTGCGCCAGAAGGCGTATGAGGAGAGACTGGAAGCCCTGAATATGTATACCCTAGAGGAAAGGAGAGACAGGGGAGATATGATTCAGACGTTCAAATACTTAAAGGGTATTAACGTAGAACAAAATCTTTTCCAGAGAAAGGAAAATGGTAAAACCAGAGGACATAATTTGAGATTGAGGGGTGGTAGATTCAGGGGCAATGTTAGGAAATTCTACTTTACGGAGAGGGTGGTGGATGCCTGGAATGCGCTCCCGAGAGAGGTGGTGGAGAGTAAAACTGTGACTGAGTTCAAAGAAGCGTGGGATGAACACAGAAGATTTAGAATCAGAAAATAATATTAAAGATTGAACTAGGCCAGTTACTGGGCAGACTTGTACGGTCTGTGTCTGTGCATGGCCGTTTGGAGGAGGATGGGCAGGGGAGGGCTTCAATGACTGGGAAGGTGTAGATGGGCTGGAGTAAGTCTTAACAGAGATTTCGGCAGTTGGAACCCAAGCACAGTACCGGGTAAAGCTTTGGATTCTCGCCCAGAAATAGCTAAGAAGAAAAAAAAAAAAAAAAAAAATTTAAATTGAATCAGGTTGGGCAGACTGGATGGACCATTCGGGTCTTTATCTGCCGTCATCTACTATGTTACTATGTTATTCAATAAAAGGATGGGAAGGGGGAGGAGGTTGTGGAAGCATGGAATACTATGAACTGAAAATTTTCCTTTTAAAACTTACTTTTGCTAGGCAACTCTGATATTGAGAGTAGAGAATGACACGGTGAAAAAATTGGTCCCCGTCACCGCCCCGTCCCCGTCTCACCATCCCCGTCACCGCCCCGTCCCCGTCTCACCATCCCCGTCACCGCCCCGTCCCCGTCTCACCATCCTCTTCACCGCCCCGTCACCGCCACTGCCACCCCATTCACCGCCCCGTCACCGCCACTGCAATCCCATTCACTTTTCTTTATTTACGTATAAAGGAAACATTCTTTAAAACTTTAAAACTTTAAAACTTAGTTAAATATTAGTTAATAACTATACAAAAACAAAACACGCAGAGAAAAAATTAATTAATATAAATTCTCAAAACTGACACATTTTGATCACTAAATTTAAAATAGTTATTTTTCATACAGTTTTTCAATCACTAATCTTCCACCACCCCTGGGGCTAGCAATGCAAAAACAAACACGACATGTACTTTAAATGCTGCCGTGATTAGCATAGTGACCGCGGCTACGGCTGCAAGTCTCCCCTCCCCCCAGCGATCACGGCAGGAGGGCACCCAACCCCTCCTGTAGACCCCCCCAACGGCCCTCCCGACAATCGCAGCAGAAGGGTACCCAACCCCTCCTGCCGGTCCTCCCAATGGCCCCCCCTAAGATCGCCGGCAGGAGGGTACCCAACCCCTCCTGCTGGACCCCCCCCAACGAACCCTCCCACCCCGGAACCCCCTTAGTCTTACTTTCCAAGTTGGACCGGACGGCTCCTCACACGTATGGCCAGCAGGCTTGCCTCCGTCCAAATGAGGCGGGCCCGCCCCTACCCTGCCCAACACACAGGATCCTAGGGCCTGATTGGTCTAGGCACCTAAAGCCACTCCCGCTATAGGAGGGGCCTTAGGTGCTTGGGCCAATCAGGCCCTAGGATCCTGTGGGTTAGGCAGGGGAGGGGAGGGGCGGGCCCGCCTCATTTGGACGGAGGCAGGCCTGCTGGCCAGACGAGCGAGGAGCTGTCCGGTCCAACTTGGAAAGTAAGACTAAGGGGGTTCCGGGGTGGGAGGGTTCGTTGGGGGGGGTCCAGCAGGAGGGGTTGGGTACCCTCCTGCCGGCGATCTTAGGGGAGGCCATTGGGAGGCAGGGGAGGGGAGGGGCGGGCCCGCCTCATTTGGACGGAGGCAGGCCTGCTGGCCAGACGAGCGAGGAGCTGTCCGGTCCAACTTGGAAAGTAAGACTAAGGGGGTTCCGGGGTGGGAGGGTTCGTTGGGGGGGGGTCCAGCAGGAGGGGTTGGGTACCCTCCTGCCGGCGATCTTAGGGGAGGCCATTGGGAGGCAGGGGAGGGGAGGGGCGGGCCCGCCTCATTTGGATGGAGGCAGGCCTGCTGGCCAGACGAGCGAGGAGCGGTGAAACACAGGTAAATAGCGGTTCCTAGAAGGGGGTACATTGGCCCGCGGGGACAAACCTGTTCACCGTTTCCGCGGTTGGTGAATGGCCTTGTCCCCGTCACCGCAGCAACTGCTAGTTTTCTTCCCCGTTTTCGGCGGTGACCCGCGGCTTAAATGCGGTGGCCGCGGGTAAACCGTCACCGTGTCATTCTCTAATTGAGAGGGCTATGGTCAGGGATTGAACTGAGAGAGAATGGAGAAAGCACTGCTCGCCTAAAGAAGTAACCCAGCAGCTTGAAGAGGTGACAGGAGACTTCCAAAGCTCAGAGAGCATTTGGCAAAGAATCTGATGTGCACTCTGCAGGCAGAAAGGTGGTTATTGGTCTAGAATCTGTAATTGCTGAAGTGCAAAAGGGAATGAGGAACCAGTCACTGAAAAGAGGAATGTGCCTGGAGCCAGGGAGAGCAGAGCAAGGAAATGATCCAAGCCTGTGCTCAGTGGGAAGTCACAAATTGAAGATGAGTCAAACATACAAGCAAAAGTAGAGGAGAGTGAGAATTGGGAATCGGTAAAGGGATAGGTGAGCCAGACCTGTGTGGAATGGCAACTAGCTAGGGAAAAGTGCATTGGACCTTGCTGGTGAGCAGAGGGAAATAGAAGGCTGGAAAAAATGAGAAGCAGAACAGGTTAAAGAGATGTAGGGAGTAAAGCAGGATAACAGAAATTAAATTCCCCGCCCCAAAATATAAAGCATCAAATTATGCCTTTTACAGAGGGAGGATGGAGAGGGGAGATGAAGTTAGGGAAAAATGGGGAAAAAAAATTGGGAAAATAGAGTGTGGTGTAGATGGGCTGAGGGAAGAGAGGGACTGGTTGGAGGAAAGTGCTACTGTATAAATAGCTTGAATAGAGAAAGGGAGAGAGAGTATGATGTTGACACACGGGGGGGGGGGGAGGTGAAGAAGAGAGAGTGGCAGGACCCTAACTTTTGATTTGTCCACATTCCCTGCCCCCGCTCTTGAGATTCAGATACAAGCTGGTCATCACTACCATTCGCTACCAGATGTATTTTGGTTTTCCTTGTTTTTTCTTTGCTGGGTGAGGGGACATTTTATGTGAGTTATGAGTTGAGGACTCCCAATCATTTTTAAAAGTTGGCTCCTATGCCCCTCCTGACACCCCCTCAAACTCTGAATCCTCCTCTTGGCTGACACCCGATATTCAATCCCTCAATCTAGTTTAACTCCCACCCCACCCTCAAAAGTCCAAACCTAAAGACCAAAGCCATATGTTCCTAAAATCTGAAACTTTGCATCTGAAGATTGAAACCCCACCCCCAGAGAATTATATACTCCCCGGACCACCAACTCAGGGATCTTCATGGGTGATTCCAAAAATAGACCAAATTGCTAGTTCTATTGGATTGTCAGGGGAATTCTCCAGGGATTTGTGGATTTTTTTTTTTTAAATAGCTGTTTTTTGTTTAATTTTAACAGTTTTGGTCTATCGAGCTATAGTTGGCCTCAATAAGTCAAGCTGTCAATCACTGATGCTGACAGGAAGTCACAGCATTCTTAAATGCCTTGGGGTTCTTTTACTAACTGTTATAGAATTTGCACTTATCACATACATTTGTCCTGCATTTACTGCACATGGTTACTATGTTATATGCCAGGGAAGATAGCTCGGGTCTTCTGCACTATCAGCACAGGCTTGTAACACCGTGCTTTGTGCTTTAACTTTCATCTGTAGAGCTACACATGGCATCACCACTCATTCCTAGTACCAGTGATATACCCAGCTTGCTAGCTACCTGGGGCAAAGCACCCTCATCCTCCAGGCACTAGGGGGTGCATGGAGCGATCACATACGTGAGGCCATTGGCTCTGCCAGTCCCCAGTCCCAGAACAGGAAATTGAATGGCCCTTCATGAATTGTCACTGTAATGACCATACTAGATGCCAAGGGAAAGCGGAGAAATAAATAGAGGAAGCTACTACTTGCTCTTGGATCGGCAGCATGAAATCTTTTTTTTTTTTTTTAAATTCTGTATTCATTTTCAAAATTACATTAAGTGTTATATATTCACTTATAAGCTATCATTGGTACATTACATAAACTCTTATCCCTCCCCCCTTCCCACCCCTCCTTACCATATATTCCATTATCATATAGAATATGTAATAATTAAAATATCCCCCTCCCTACATAATTAAACTGATAAATTTAAGGGAAACAATTTCAACTAATCCGTACAATGTTTTGTTAATGGTTTCCACACATCCTGAAATTTCTTGAAATATCCCCGTTGTAATGCAATAAATCTTTCCATTTTATAGATATGGCATAAAGAGTTCCACCAAAAGTTATAATATAATCTCCTCCAATCCTTCCAATTATATGTAATTTGCTGAATGGCAACACCAGTCATTATAAGTAATAATTTATTGTTGTTCACAGAAATCTTGATATTGTTTGAGATCCTGCCAGGTACTTGTGACATGGATTGGCCACTGTTGGAAGCAAGATCCTGGGCTAGATGGATCATCAGTCTGATCCAGTATAGCTATTCTTATGAAAGACTTACAGTGCTAGATCCCAGCTCTGGCTCTAACTGAGCTAGAAGTGCAAAAGAGCAGAAGGAAACTGATGGTCCCTAAGGATGCGTTAAGGAAGTTTTTAAGCTTTCATTAGCCTTGTCTCTTTGGCTGATGTGCCTGCTTCCCTTTCCCCCTTGTTTTATTTTCCTTTCCTGTTCTTTACTATCTAAATATTGTAGTTCTGCCCCGTTACCTTTCATACCTGTAAGTCATCCTTTGTCTGTTGGTCTTCCTGTTGCTGTATTGGAAATTGTTTGTAGTGTCTCTTCTATTTTAAATAATGCTTTGTAAAACCACTTTGATATTTGATAAGGCGGTATATCAAATTTTTAATAAACCTGAAACCTGAAATAAATAGAAAAAACTTTTGGGAGCCAGCTTAGTGGTTCAGTGAAAATGCTTTGCACTGCCTCCACATTTTTTGTTGTTTTCATTGACTGGAATGAAAACCTGTGACCACTACATGTTCTTACAGGTATATCCAATGAAGGAAAATATAGGGCTCCTTATACAAAGCCGCACTAGGGCCTTAACGCAAGGAATAGCGCGCGCTAAATTGCCAAACGTGCTAGTCGCTACCGCCTCCTTTTGAGCACACAACTGAGCCACAAACCCAGCTAGCGCGCACTAAAAACACTAGCACACCTTTGTAAAAGGAGCTCATAGTGTCTGTCTCATTTTTCTTTAGAAAGCTCAGTTTTACCTTCTTCTGAGTTGTATTTGTGTTCTCCAAGTGTTTTTGTAAACATCAACAGTCAAGCGAGGATGGGTTTTTTTTTTTTTTTCTTTACAGGTCATGGTCATTATTTTCTCATCATTCCACTTAGTGCTGGTTCACATGCTCTCTAACCCACTGACATTTCCCTGCAGTAAACTGGAGGGCTGAGAAACTGTCTTGAGTCAGCAGTGCTCTGTAAATTGATCAAGCACTCATGATTGTATTTTGTGCACATTCTTCACTAAACCAAAAGCTTCAATGAATCTTCAGCAGAGAAGCTCTGACAGTCCTAATAAACTGCTAAAAAGTGCTCTTTTTGAGTCTTCTTCTTTTTTTTTTTTAATCTGTATGCCAATCATTTGTTCTGTAAAGTAAACTATAAAATTCAGTTTCACTCCAAGCACCTTCTGGTCCTCTAAGTAAGATAACCCCACTTGGAGAGATGTTCAAGAGAGGGACTAAGATGGTGTTCTAGACCATGGGATGAATGACACACTGCGTAGGGCTGACAAGGCTTCTCTGTGATTGGTAAAAGCTCTTCTTAAAGACAGAGCTGAAATTTCTCAGATACCTGCTAGACCTTTTGTAAACTGGCATGCCATATCAAAGGTTTTAAAGGTAGGATGATAACAAATAGCTGTGGTTTGAAACAAAAGGCGCTTATTACAGAAGAAAAATATTTACTCAGTCCAGTATACCAGTAGCTTCATAGTAAATACTTCTTACATCACAATTTAGAGAGAGAAGTAAATCCATTATTGTTTCTCACTTAAGCTTAATTCTATGTAAAGCTCTGAAAAGACAACAAACTCACAATTTAAGCAGGGTTATTACAGCAATGTAAAGCTAAACTGAGGCTCCTACCATCTTCTCTCTCTCTCTTTCTCTTTCTCTCTCACTGTGAGTAAAGGACATCAGTACTTTCAAGACAAACTCGACTACCAGGCTTTCCTTCTTCTCATTGGCATTAGGATAGTTCCATCTCTGAAGGATGTTAACTCTAGACCACTAGACAACCAAGGGGGTAAACCAAGAACTCAGGAAGGATATGGTAATTGAACACTAATTAATTATTTGCCTTGGTCTTTACTGAGAAATATGTTGGGTTGTACCCATACCAGAAACGTTCTTTGTTGGTGGTGATTTAGAACAATCAAGAAAAATCACAAAAATCTATAAGATGTAATAGTTCAAACTGAGTAACTAAAAAGTCACAAATTAATGGGACTGGATTGTATTCAGTCCTGATTTCAAGCATGACATGGGTAACCTGTTACGAATAATCTGTCATTTCAAGTGACCACAATACATAAGGGTGGCCAATTTATAGAAAGGGTTCTAGAGGTAATCTAAGAAACTATAGATCAATGAGCCAGACACTGGCACTAGGCAAATTGGTAGAAACTGTACTAAACATTTAAAATTACTGACTATATAAATAGGCACAGCCTAATGAGATTTAATCAGCATGGGTCCAGCGAAAGGAAATCTTGCCTTACAAATTTACTAGATTTTTGAAGGTTTACACAAGCGGATAACGTTAAGCTAGTTGATAAAGGTGGTAATTTTAGAAGTCCTGGCATGTTCACATGCATATCAAGTTAATGTAGAAACCACAGGGGATAGAACCAGGATGGTGGGTCATCTGTAGTATCTACTACTAAAGACGTCGTTTTTACCTGCTAAATTTTCTTTCTCTTGGATGGGTAAGTGCAAGTAGGGTTACCATATGGCTCCAGAAAAAGGAGGACAGATTGAGACATCCAGATTTTACTTCCATTACTTTCAAAGGAAGAAAAACCCAGATGCCTTAATCTGTCCTCCTTTTCCCTAAGTGCAAGGGTAAAGTGAGGGTCTATCTCTTGGAGAACCTTTATACCCTTGTGATTGTTTCCACAAAGATATATGTGGAGCTTTGAGGAGCACAATTTAAGACATCTGGAGCAATGCCAGCAGAAAGAGACCTAGAGACAGGATAAATGGGCACCCTCTCATCATCTGACATCACATTTAGCATAGCTGAACAACTTCCATTGTTACACCTCTCCTGACTAGCTTACCATATGGTCCCATACCAAAGTGGTTGAGGTACTGTAAGCCTGAGGAATAAAGACCTGAGCAGTTCCTCTGAATGAAGTAAAGTTGCAGGCCATGCCAGGGGAACAGGTGTGGTGTAAAGCTGGCAATGGGGACAGGAGCAAGGAATCGTCATTTCACATGCAAGGCTATATACAGTATAGACATATTAGCAAATATTGTGTTCTTTCTCTTCCTGGTAAAGGTCAATTGTCTATAATCTCTGTGTCAATTGAAATTTCACCTAATAGACCTGAACAATTTACTTTGGAATCAATTTGGAATGTGATCACTAAATTAGAGCAGGTTCTTTGTCTCCAAATAAGAGCTTTAAATTTGAAAAATCAGGCTCAAGATAATAAAATTAAAACTATTGAGTTGGATTTGAAAGAATCCTGCAGATGTTAAGACAAAAGTGATGGCTTTGCAAAATACAGATAATGCTTTAAGAATATTTTATTGAACTTGAAGGTGGAGGAATTAGAAAATCAAGTGAGAGCTACCAACTTGAGGATATTGAACTTTGCTTAATTACCTAAGGAGCTCATTTTCAAAAATGTCCAGAAAGCAGCATAAACCTTCCAGCAGTTTTCCATGCTGTTCATCTGCAGTGTATCTAAATTTCAAGAGGTATGCTAGAGGCATAGTTTGGGCATGATAAGGTGCATTTATGAGATGGACATTTTTCTATAATAATGGAATATTGTAGAAAATAACCAGGGCACAATTTGGATATTTGTGACTAGACCAGTTATAATAGCAAATAAGTGCCAAAAATGTGCCCTAACACACCAAATAACCACTGAAAGGAAGAAGGCATGACCCCCTCACACTCTCCCAGTGATCACTGATCCCTTTCCACTCCACAAAGATTTTTTATATTTATAAACTGCCATGATCATGTTTGTCCAGATGGTATAGCAAATTCTACTACACCTGAACGTAAACCTAGCCACTGTACCTATTTCCATATATACATACTAGCTGATGCCCCGGCGTTGCACGGGTATTTAATTATAGCAATAACACTGTAAATGGATTCAAATAAAGATACTTTATAGTGGTGAATGAAATTATTTTTTTACAGCTTAATAAAAAGTATAATATTCAAATTATAATGTGAAATATTTGACAAAATGAATACAATACAACTAACGCAAAACGTGATTATAAACAACAATTTTAGTTTCACCTCCTGGAGCAAGAACATATAAATTCTTGGGTGAACCCACCCTTGAGCAAGCAACATAGAGTTGTGGGCCGCGAGACCCCCAGAACATATCACCCCAGGTAGTGAGGGATCTGCATACCAAGTTTCGTTCAAATCGGTCAAGCCGTTTTTGAATTACAGTGAGAATGGCAGCTTTTTACATTTTTTCCATTGACATGAATGGGTGAAATGTGATTTTCTGTTTGTAGCTCCGCCCACGTGTGCAGGTGGGCCGCGAGACCCCCAGAACATATCACCCCAGGTAGTGAGGGATCTGCATACCAAGTTTTGTTCAAATCGGTCAAGCCGTTTTTGAATTACTGTGAGAATGGCAGCTTTTTACATTTTTTCCATTGACATGAATGGGTGAAATCTGATTTTATGTTTGTAGCTCCGCCCACGTGTGCAGGTGGGCCGCGAGACCCCCAGAACATATCATCCCAGGTAGTGAGGGATCTGCATACCAAGTTTCGTTTAAATCGGTTAAGCCGTTTTTGCGTGATCGCGGCACATACATACATACACACATACATACCTCTGATTTTATATATATAGATGTTACTATGTATATATGCATATACGTGGAGGGGCATAATCAAAAGGAATGTCTAAGTCCGTTTTTGTCCAAGTCGCAAGTCGTCCAAAGTAAAAAGAAGCTTAGGACACATTTTTGAAAAATACATCCACATTTTTTTTCGTTTAGAAAATCGTCTAAGTATACGTCCTGTCAACCTGATCATCCAAGTCGCTAAATCATCCATCTTTATACCACATTTTCATCCAACTTTTTGTCCAAGTCAAAAAACGCCTAGAACAAGCCCTGTTGGAGTCTGCAAAGTGATAGACTGAACACCCAGATATGGCATCTAGATAGTGAGGTACCTTACAGGGCACTGCTGTGAACTTCACAAAAAGGGTGCCATGTTATCATCTCACTACAGCTCCCTTATAGGTCATGGTGAGCCTCCCAAACCACCTCCAGATTCTTCTAGACCCACTTATCTACCACACCAATAGCCCTTATGGCTGCAGGAGCCACTTATATGCCAGTAAAAAAAAGGGTTTGGGGGGTATATAGGGGAGTGCACATGTTTCAATATCAATGCAGTGATTACAGGGGCTTATGGGCATGGATCCTCCTCTCCATGGGTCCCTAACCCACCTGCAAGATGGCTTAAGACGCCTCTGTGCAGCACAACTAGACTTTCCTATGCCAGGTGATGATGTTCTGGAGGCACAATTTCAAGTTGTGATTAATATTTTTATGTGGTGGGGGGGTGCTCGGTGATCACTGGGGTAGTGTGTGGGGGTCTGTATTACCGTATTTTCACCCATATACCGCGCACCCGTATAAAACACGCACACGGGTATAGCGCGCGGGGAACACAAATTTGTGTAAAAAAAATTTAATATAGCGTGCACACGCGTATACCGCGCATGCTAAAACCTCCTCCCGCCTACTCCAAACTGGCATCCTCCCCCCCCCACTCGCTTACCCGCGTTTTACAACTTTTTTTTTTCAATCCGATCCGGCTTCCCCCCTGCGAACCGGCATCCTCCCCCCCCCGCTCGTGTCACCCCCCCTCCCCCGCGACCCTACATCCCCCCCAGCACCGCAAAACATCTCTTACCCGATTGGGCACCGGCACCAGCACCAGCATCAATGCACAGGATGTGCCAGTGCCAGTGCCCGAAGATCCTCCCTCGTTGGTTTGGGCTGGGCGGTGTAGTGCGGGAGAGATCCTCCTTCTTCCTGCGCCAGGCTGGACTAGGCTTTGAGCATTTGCGCAAATGCTCAAAGCCTTCTGGTCTCGCTCTCTCCGAGATAATCTCGGAGAGAGCGAGACCAGAAGGCTTTGAGCATATGCATATGCATAAAGTGCTTTAAATCTACTGTGGTCTGCTATCTCAGCTGTAGCAGCAAAAATATGGAATAAGTTGCCAGGTGCCATGTGGTTATATAAGAACTATGGTCAGTTCTGTAAGGCACTTAAAACATATTTATTTGTGCAGACATTCATGGCTTAGTTTTGGGTTTTTTTGGAGAGAAGTAACACAGGCACATGAAGAAAGAATTGAAGAAATGAGATGTGTGTTCCTTGTGACCCTGGGCAAGTCACTTAATCCCCCATTGCCCCAGGTACATTATTTAGACTGTGAGCCCACCAGGACAGGTAGGGAAAAATGCTTGAGTACCTGAATGTAAACCACTTAGGCCAGGGGTGCCCAAAAGGTCGATCGCAATCGACCAGTAGATCACAAGGGCAATGCGAGTCGATTGCGGAGCCCGAATAGAGTCGCATGGCCTTTGCGTTCTCTCTGCTTCCCCGACACTGCAAAAGCCAAGTGAGTGCATCCACTGCAGAGAGTGAACAACCTGCCTTTATCTACTAAGTCTATTCCCTTCATTATCTTGAATGTTTCGATCATGTCCCGTCTCAGCCTCCTCTTTTCAAGGGAGAAGAGGCCCACTTTCTCTAATCTCTCACTGTACAGTATTACAGTGAGTCAATGACAATCCTGAGAGTAAAATTGGACCCAGTACTTACTATGAGTTGTCAAATGGTAAAAGCAGTGCAAATATGTTTTACACAGATACACTTATTGTACTATGTGAGACCAGTGCTATTACCATCTGACATCCATGCTATTGTACAAGCAATGATCTTGTCACGGCTGGACTACTGCAGTATCCTATACCTGGGAATAACCAAGACCAGGTGCAGGGCATTGCAGATGGTTCAGAATGCCGCGGCCAGATTGATAACTGAAATATCAATATATGAGCATATTACTCCATATCTTCGACAATTGCATTGGTTGCCAGTTGTGTTTTGAATTCAAAACAAAGCAATTATGTTATGTCATCAATTTCTATGTGGTATGTTACCTGAAATCTTTAAGAATATGATGTCTCATTATCAACTACACAGATCCCTGCTTTCCGAAAGTGCTGCATTGCTGAAAACAAAAGCTAACCCTAAATATGTGGAAACAAATGCCATGACTTTCACATGTGCATGAGTCAAGCTATGGAATGGCCTTGTTGGTCAGATTCGAAAATGTGGAGAGAGGAATTCATTTAGGAAAATGTTAAAGACTCAACTATTTGTAGATGCCTTTCTTTGAGCGATTGATTTTATGTAAAACTGAATTTGTATGTTTTTATTTTTTATTTTATATAGACTCGTAGAGGGGCATAATAAAAAAAACGTTTAAGTCCCCTTTTGGCCTAAGGCCCTAAACACTGAAAGTAGCAACAGGGAAAATGTCCATTCTCAAAAAAAAGTCCAAATGAGGGATTTTATGAGAATGGCCTACCTCTACGTTCAGCTGTTAAACGTCCAGACCACCACTATGTCTAAACTTACAACACATTATCAACCAAAAAATAGCCTAAGTCCCAAACACTCAAAACAAGAACTTTTAGGCAAAGGAATGGCCAGTCCTTCGCCTAAAATCTGGATTCTGTAACCGGCATCTGTCAAAAACAACACCGCGATCATTGAGGTGGGGGGTGAGCAGGTTGCCGGGGCCGCTGAGCTGTTCACGGCAGCCACGATCAGCTCAGTGGCCCCTTTTAGGAACTTATACCTGTTTTGACTTGGTTTAAGTCAAAACGTATAAGTTCCTACTGGGCAACCTGCTCAAGTTTTTGGTTATACTTGCTATATGACTAAGCCTAGGTCGGCCCACCTCCCGCCCTATCCCCTCCTCTAAAAATGACTTTTTTTGCTCTAGGCATTTAGAGGCAGAGGAAAGGCCTAAGCTGGTTTTAGATACATCTAAAACCAGCTTTGATTATCGGTACTTGGACGATTTAGCTTTTTGATCGTCCAAGTACCAATTTAGGCCCCTTTTTAGACTTTTTTTTATTTATTATTATGAGATCCTTAATATTTTTATGTATGTAACTCCTTGTAAACCGTTTTGGAAAAATACGGTATAGAAATTTTAATAAATAAATAAATAATTTGCTTAGGTTTAATCAGGTGCTTTGAAATAAATAATTTATTTATTTATGTAAAATTATCTATATCCTGTACATCCCAAAATCTGTGCGGGTTATATGAAAACATTCAAGACCAACAATCTAACCCCCTGTTTTACTAAGCTGCGGTAGAGGTTTCTACTGCAGCCCACAGTGCTAAATGCTCTGACGCTGCTCTGATGCTCATAGGAATTCTATGAGCATCAGAGCAGCATAAGAGCATTTAGCACTCCGAGCCACAATAGAAACCTCTACCATGACATAGTAAAAGGGTTAGGGTTAGAGGAGACATGATTGAAACGTTTAAAAATAACACGGGCCATATCGAGGTGGAAGATGATATCTTCTTTCTTAAAGGGCCCTCGGCTACAAGAGGGCATCCGCTGAAAATCAGGGGTGGGAAATTTCATGGCGACATCAGGAAGTATATCTTCACCAAAAGGTTGGTTGATCACTGGAATGAACTTCCACTTCAGTTGATTGAGGCCAGCAGCGTGCCAGATATTAAAAGGAAATTGGATACACATGTGGGATCTCTAGGGGGTAAAATCAAGTGGGGCGGGTCATTAGAGTGGGTAGACTTGATGGGCTATAGCCCTTTTCTGCCGTCAACTTCTATGTTTCTATGTTTCTAATGATAATTGATATACAACAGTGTAAGATGATCAAAATGTTTTGCACATCTCAATAAGCGACTAGCAGAATTTTGCAACATTTGTAGATGCTTCAAATGAAGTTAGCAACCCATAGTCTAACTTTGAGACTACAAAAGCTTACATCAAATCAATGCCTCACTGCATACAATTGCCATAACATATTATATCCTTTTTTTCACAATATCTGAAATCTGCTAAGCAATGCTCTTATTAATGCATGTTAAATATAGACTGTAACATTAATAATTAATACCTAGACTTCTAAGTAGAGTGAATATCCCAGTGTGAAAATGGCAACCAAGCTAGGAATGTACCATAAAGGAAACTGACAAGGACAAGCAGCAGTCTGGAGAATAAGAAATATATAGCAAGTTAGTAAAAATATGTAGATACAGTGCATTATCGCTAATGGCAAAGAACACGCTATGAGAGCCTACTCCAGCTGCTAGCTGTTTTTCTTCAGTACTCTCCTTGATAAGCCTCATAGAGCTAAGTGCCAGGAGTTGTGAGAAGCTACAAAAACCAAAGGAGCCATTAATCACTGGCAGCAAGCTGTCTGGCAGATATGCATTGTCTTCACTCTCTTATCTGTACCCAGCAACCTATATCTTTTGATTAAATTAAGCAGCAATATCAAAACATCTGCCTTCTTGACCTGGAGTGATTTCAACTGGTTCTTCTTACAGTCTCTTGCCAGTACAGAATTTTTACTAAGAAACCCAAAGATGTCGGAAGTTAAGTGTATTTCATATTTTCATTACGGTCAGTATATTGGAAATGTGTCTGTTTTTCACTACAAACAATAAAGTAGATTACAATAAAAGTAATAAAAGATTAGTGTATAAATAATGGCGCATAATTATAAACAACAAAACAAAACATTAGTACGAGGGGTAAAGTAATACGCAAGGTTCAGTCACCATATGGCATGGCCACAGTCTAAAGACAAAATCAGTCAGGGCAGGAGACCCCCTTCCTGGTTAAATCACGCTGTCTGGCCCAATTAAGAATATATATATTTAACAGCACTTTACTAGATAACGTCGCTGATTATTAGCACCGACTACCACAGCACTATCCTGTTAGTGTGGGGGCAGTCTGGAGAAGGAGTTGGGCAGCCCTGGAAGTCGTTGCTGATGCCCATATACCTAACAGGGCATATTGGACAACAAATGATGCAGTCCTAACTATACCCAGTTAGCTATTTTGATACTTCTCTGACTATCGGCCTTCCCTGGATAATTTCAGTGCGAAACCAACCCACCTCCCATGGTGTTCAGCACTGTAAAACTGATTCCTGCTGTAGGATGAATTTCAGCCAGTTAGTTTCATACTACATAATAATAAAACTAGGAAAGCAGAACACACCCTTCATGATTTTTCATTTGTTTTCTACTTTTGAAGATTTTTATATTTTTATTTGTTTTTTAATATATATTTTTATTTTAAAATGAATTTATTTTAAAAATGTATATACCGTCTAAAACTAGCCGGTTTACAGATGTTACCTTAATACCATAATAATTCATAACGTCCAATATTCAGAGCTACTTAGCCAACCAGGAATGGCTCCTGGTTGGCTCAACAGCACATAGCCGCCTAAGCACTAATATTCAATGTGAGATGGCCACTAAATATTAGCAGGCTATATCACATGATCTAGCTGGCTATATCACATGATCTAGCTAGCTATCCGTGGAATTCAGACTGCTAGCCAGCTAAGTCGAGTGGCCTAACTGGGCCACTCCAAAAGCTGGTCTATCTTTGCCCACTATAAACTTAGTCAGCCAGTGCTGAATATCGACATGACCAGCTAAGTTTTTTAGCAGCCAAAAATAGACTGGAAATGGCCAACTCCCACAGTCTGAACATTGAGCACATGAAGAGGCATTTTCGATAGAATGTCTAAGTCCAAATCCGGATATCCAGAGTTGGATGTCCAAAGTCAGATCCATAATCGAAAACACATCCAGAAATAGAAAGGCATTTTGAAAATGAGTAACTGGACGTCTGAAACATGACCATCTTAAGCCCATTCTACTGAATATCCAAGAATTTCTATTATATGGCCCCTAAGATGTCTAAGGTAGATGTCCCACAAGTTTCAATTATTCAACTGCAGAATGTCTAAAGTTGAAAATATCTCTGATGATGTCAGAACACTATCTCGGCAGTAACAGGACATTCCCAATGTCCTACATATCTATATATAGCCCTGCATGTGAAATGATGATTCCTTGTGGGTTTAGTGAGGAGTGTGATGGTGGAGAAAGGAGAGATGTTAGGAAAGACCAAAAATGGAAGAATGGGGCTAGCCTCGAAATAAACAAAACAACACAAGAGGCAAGAGAGATGTCTATTCCAACTAGCAGTTACATTTATTCAAATCAACAATAATTTTCCAACATAAGTCCTTGGTCAAAAAGATCATGCAAGGTCCCAATATAAAAATCCCAGGAAAGTCCCAACTAGGATTCGAGTTTCAGCAACAGAATCACCTTCAGGGGACAACAAAAGACTCTGGATATGGACAATTCACATTCACACATGCACTGAGAATAGTGCAAAATACGGCTGTCCACCTGATATATGGGCTGAGGAAAAATGATCACGTCAGTCCCTATTATCGATTATTACACTGGTTGCCAGTAGAAGCATGAATAATATTTAAGTTCTCTTGTATTTGTTTTAAATTGGTCTGGGGACTGACCCCTAACTACCTGTTACCTCATTTTGTGCTATTAAACCCTACCAGGATAACCAGGAACTGCAATTTATTTACCTACCCCAGGATCATTGGCTGTAAATACAAGTCTTTTTTAGACAGGATGCTAGCATTCCAAGCAAATAAACAACAATCTTGGTTGGGCAATTACATCAACGGAACCATGCAATCTTACAGCGCATTTCAAAAAGGGATTAAGACTGCATTATTTGATAAATTCATTTCTTAATTGAAGTCTCATTATAACAATACTTTTAATCTGCCTGTACGTTAGATAACATGCTGTACTTCTATTCTCAATACTTTGTACTTCATTGATTGACCAGTTTCTCTTCTGTGTAAACCACCTAGAAGTCATTTGATTGTTGGCGGTATAGAGGAATAAAGTTATTATTATTATTATATAATTAACATGTCAGCATCTTTGTGTTAGGAAAGCAATTTAGAGTTAGAGAGAGAGAGAAAGACTGTAAGAGAGAGTGTGAGATAGAAACATAGAAACTTGATGGCAGATGGCCAAATAGCCCATCTGCAGCATCAACTATCCCCTACTCTTCCTAAGTGATCCCATGTGCCTGTCCCACATACTCTTGAATTCAGACATATCCTTTGTCTCCACCTCTACTGGGAAACTATTCCATGCATCTACCACTCTTTCAGTAAAAAGGTATTTCCTTAGATTACTCCTGAGCCTATTATCCCTTAACCTCATTCTATGTCTTCTCATGCTGGAGTTTTCTATCAGTTGAAAGAGACTCACCTCATGTGTATTTATGTCACATAGGTATTTAAATGTCTTTGTCATATCTTCCCTCTCCGCTGTTCTGCTTCCACTTTCATGAAAGCAGAGGTGCATGTGTATTGAATACGTAAACAGAATGTTTCTTTAAGCCAAGCTCCAAGAGTACACTGCTATGGGATGGAACTTTCTCACGCTAGTTCTGGGATACACAGGGGAGGAGTCTAAGATCCTGATTGACTCCAATGGCTAAGACCCCTCCCATAGGAGGGGCCTTAGGCACCTTGGCCCACTGGAGTCTTAGGCCTCCTTCCCAGGACATTCTGGGATGCACTGTGAGGGACCTAAGACTCTGATTGGCCAGATTCCTAAAGCCCCTCTCATGAAGGCACCCCTCTCACACACACACAACATCCCCAGCAGGAGGGATGCCCAGTCCCTCCTGCCAGAACCCACTCTAAAGACATGCCCCAGTGGGCATCCTTCCTGCATGGACAGTGTGTGTGAGTAGCTGAACCTCATTCATGTAGATGTAGAACTGAGTGTCCACTGACCAAATCAGCTCAGCTGGTGGCTTGAGTTAGATATTGAATAGAATAGGTGACAGTATTGATCCTTGTGGTACCCCACAGATCGATGCCCATGCTGGTGATGAGACGCTGATGAACAGTATGGACTATTGCCTATCTGATAGATAGGATCTTTGTTGCATTGATACTTGTTTCTGTTGGACATGCTAGCATGATATTGTGATCCACAGTGTCAAAAGCTGCTGAGAGATCTAATAGTACTGTTCTTTTTAACATTTTCATAAATGATATTGCTGAAGGGTTGTCGGGTTAAGATTTGCCTCTTTGCGGATGATACCAAACTCTGCAATAGAGTAGACATGCCAGATGGTGTGAATAACATGAAGAAAGACCTGGCAAAGCTTGAAGAATGGTCTGAAATTTGACAGCTAAAATTTAATGCTAAGATGCAATATCATGCATTTGGGCTACAAAAACCAGAGGGAACGGTATAGTTTAGGGGGTGAAGAACTTATGTGCACGACAGAAGAGTGGAATGTGGGTGTGATTGTATGTGATGATCTTAGGTGGCCAAACAGGTTGAAAAGGTAACAGCGAAAGCTAGAATGATGTTAGGTTGCATAGGGAGAGTTATGGCCAGTAGGAAAAAGGAGGTATTAATGCCTCTGTATAAGACTCTGGTGAGACCTCATTTCAAATATTGTGTACAATTCTGGAGGCTGCACCTTCAAAAAGATATAAAAAGAATGGAGTCAGTCCAGAGGAAGGCTACTATAATGGTGTATGGTTTTCGTGATAAGGCGTATGGTGACAGACTTAAAGATCTCAATCTGTATACTTTGGAAGAAAGGCGGGAGAGGGGAGATATGATAGAGTCATTTAAATACTTACATAATATAAATGTGAATGAGTCGAGTCTCTTTCATTTGAAAGGAAATTCTGCAATGAGAGGGCATAGGATAAAGTAAAGAGGCTCTGGAGCAATCTGAGGAAATACTTTTTTACGGAAAGGGTGGTAGATGCGTGGAACAGTCTCCCGGAAGAGGTGGTGGAAACAGAGATTGTGTCTGAATTCAAGAGAGATAATGGTTACTGTGGATGGGCAGCCATTTCGCCTTTATTTGCTATCATGTTTCTATGTTTCTATGTAACACATCAGCAAATCCGTTGTCTCGGTTTCTGTGAAGATCAGCAAGTAGGGATACAAGGACCACTTTTGTTCCATAACCAGGTGTGAATCCAGACTGGCTACAAGAGAGAAAATGGCTAGATCAATGACAATCACTGAGTTGAGAACAGACTGTTCTATAAATTTTCCTAGAAATGGGATGTTAAATAGTGGCCAGTAACCTTTAAGTTTGTCCTGGTCAAGGTTGTTCTTTAGCAAAGGATGAACCTACTACCCTTTTTGATGCTGTTGTTAATTGAATATTAAATGAAAGCAGGAGGTTTACCACTGGCTGAACTATGCCCAACAGATTTCAACATCCTACCACTGCTGCTTACCAATTCTCTAGCACTGCTAGACATACGCAACACTGTACATTAAATATGTAAGAGACAATCCCTTCTCAACAGAGATTATAATCTAATTAAAACAAACATATAGGATAAATAGGGGCTAGGGAATTTACCACAGAAGGAATGATAAAATAGACATGTGTACTTTACAAGTGAGTGGAAGTTAGGAGTTAAAAGCAGCTTAAAAAAAGTGGTCTTTTAGCCTAGATTTAAATACTGCTGGAGATGGAGCATGATGTACTGACTCAGTCTGTTCTAGGCATGCGGTACAACAAGATATAGGATACTGAGCCTGGAGTTGGCAGTAGAGGAAAAGGGTAAAGATAAGAGAGACTTTTGCAATAAATGGAGTTCCCGGGGAGGAGTACAAGTAGAGATACTGGGAAGCTGCAGAATGAATGCACTGGAAAATCAATAAGAAGAGTTTGAACTCTATGCGGAAATGGATAGGGAGCCAATGAAGTGACTTGAGGAGAGAATATAAGTCACGCAGCAGAATTTTGAATGGCTTGAAAGGGAGAGCAATGGTTTAGTGGAAGATCTATGAAAAGCAAGTTGCAGTAATCTAGGCGAGAGGTGACAGATAAGGGTTTGTTAGTGAGCTCAAAAAGGAAAGGTTGGATTTTGGTGATGTAGAGAAAGTTTTGTGCAGTGAAAGAGAGAGAGGAGTCAAAGATGACTTTGAGGTTGCGAGGTAACGAGACAAGAAAGATGAGAGTGTTATCCACAGAAATAGAGAATAGGGGGAAAGTAGGTGGGTATAGGTGGAAAGATAAGAAACTCAGTCTTGGCCATGTTCAGTTTTAAATGGTGGTGAGACATCCAGGTAGTAATGTCGGATAGACAGGCTGAGTGAGACTTGGCACTGAATTTCTATATAAATTTCTGGTGTAGAGAAGATAAGAACATAAGAATTGCCGCTGCTGGGTCAGACCAGTGGTCCATCGTGTCCAGCAGTCCGCTCACGCGGTGGCCCTTAAGTAAAGGACCAGAGCCCTAACAGTCTAGACTTACCTGCGTACATTCTGGTCTAGCAGGAACTTGTCTAACTTTGTCTTGAATCCCTGGAGGGTGTTTTCCCCTATGACAGCCTCCAGAAGAGCGTTCCAGTTTTCCACCACTCTCCTGGTGAAAAAGAACTTCCTTACGTTTGTACAGAATCTATCCCCTTTTAACTTTAGAGAGTGCCCTCTCGTTCCCTCTACGTTGGAGAGGGTGAACAACCTGTCTTTATCTACTAAGTCTGGGAGTCATCAGCATAGAAGTGATTCTGAAAACCATGGGAGTTGATCAGAGCACCAAGGGAATGAGTATAAATGGAAAAAAGAAGAGGTTCCAAACAGAGCCCTGAGGTTTACCAACTGATAGTGGGATAGCAGTGGATACACTAAAAGTGCATACACTAAAAGTGTGATAGGAGAGATAAGAAAACCAAGAAAGAATAGAGCCTGAAATCCAAATGAGGTCAACATATCAAGGAGTAGCTGTATCAACAGCAGTAGATAGATTGAGAAGGTTGCGGATAGAATAGAGGACTTTGGATCTAGCAAGAAACAGGTCAATGGAGACTTTGGCAAGGGCAGTTTCTGAAGAATGCAGAGGGTGAATGTCTGATTGAAGTGGGTCATGACTAGCTTGAGATGAAAGAAAGTCAAGACAACGGCGGGGCAGAGAGAGGACAGATGTATGAAAAGAAGAGAGTGAAGAGAAGATGATTAAACCAGAAACAAAAAAAGGTAGAAAAAAAATATATATATATATTTTTTGCTTTATTGTAACTGTGGTGATAAAAGTTAATAAACAGGAAATGGAAATGACAATTTTTTTATTAGACTAAACCCCCTTCCTCAGGTTAGGCAGGATTCCTTAGCAGCAATATACTATATTGACCTGAAGAAGGAGGATTTGGCCTCTGAAAGCTAATTGAAAAAAGGATTAGTCCAATAAAATGGTACTTTCTTATTTCTCATTATTTGTTTTATTTCTGTTTGTTAATTTGTAAAGTGATGATTGCTATTTCTCAGTTTTTCAAATTTACATCTGCTATCTTTATATTTTGCACAGTATTAGGGTAGAATAAAGTGTTTTATTAGAAATTTATTAATTGAAATATGTTAGCTTTGCTATATTCAGTACAAAATATGGAGCCCCTTTTCAGGTTTTGTATTTCACAATGTGCCTGGGAGTGAAGAGCTTTGTGTTGCTATTGCTCAGATAACATGAAAATCGGGATTTATTTTTTTGTATGGTGACTTCCAAAGAGAAATGTTATAATTCTGATCTGCATGATGTGGAAAAATAGAATATCAGCTCCCATATAACTAATTTTATTATGGTGTGTTATACTGAGCTTTTATTTTGCTTTCTTTCTCATTTTGCTCCTTGATGTTTGAGCATTATATATCTCCTTTGTGTTTTTGCTGAAGAGCAGGTTAAAGTATGTGTGGCGAGAAACATGGTTCTTTATTTGGCAGGATCTATTGTTTTGCTTTAAATATGGGTGACCTGAGCCTAAAAGGAGTGGTGTGCAAGGCTCTGCTGTCATTTACTATGTTAATGAAGCTACTACCTTCTAAGAAGCTGCTGCTATAGGCAGCTGACCAGCCTTGCCTAATAGTTGGGGCAGCCCTTGCCCCACCCCTATTTTGAATGCGGGGGAGGGGGGCGGTGCCAGCGCACCCCTCACCTCAGGCAGCAGATTGCCTTGAGCCCCCCTGGTTACAAGATCCCTGGTATTCCATGAGCAGCCAGATTGGTTGTTTTTTCCTCCTCTAGCTGGATTAAAATATATTTTGATTTATTTAGCTGGTGAATGGTGATTCTGCTACCCCTCTACCCTATCTTCCTGGTCTTGGTTGATACTGAATGATGAAATCTGTTGGGCATAGTTCAGCCAGTGGTAAATCCCCAAATTTCATCTTATTCCTAAAATATTAAGATGCTGTTTGTGGATAACATCATAGATCACTAAGGATTTCTTAGCAACTGATCTGGCATTCACCAGTCCTATAGTTCCAAAGGGTGATCTGGCGGTAGCTTTGCTATAGCATTAAGATGATATTTTAAGTACAGCTATATAAGTGTTTGACCTCTTGCACTTTTGTCTTCAGTTTGGTTGGTTGGTTGGATTATAGATTCCTCTCCCACACACCACTGGGATCCCTGAGGTCTCTCGGTCTGCTGGGTCAAGGCAAATTCTTTGTGTCAGAAACTTCTTACAAAAATTTCAATGAATGGCACTTACAGTGCGGGTCCCATCCTATATTCATCCGGGACCCTCATAAAACAGACATGGAAGCCCAGGCTGAATATTTTGCCAAAACTCACATAACATCAAGTTTCAATTTTATTTAAAATTTCTTATACTGCCTAATCAGACTTCTAGGCAGTGTACAATAATTAAAAGATTATACAAAGTACATATAGAGTTAAAACAAGGTTACAGAAATTAATAAAGAGGGACATCACTAGGGATTGTTAGTTCAATGGCAGATTAAAAAACAAGTCTTATGCCAACAAAAGGGAAGTGGGTTAGAATTACAATGTTTGGAGGAAAGAAAATGAAAATAGAGACAGACAATAGGTGTGGACAGACCACAGTAGATGAAATGTATTTTGTCCTAATAAGGACAGTTACAGTCTGAATGCGTTGGAAAACAGAAATGTTTTTAGTTTAGTTTAGAATTGATTTAAGGATGTTTCATCTCGTAAGTAATTTGGTATGGAATTCTAGAGAGAGGGTACAGTAATAGTGAAGATATTAGATCGCATCTTATTAATGTGTTTTAATGATGGAATAGTGAGGAATTTATGAGTTGCAGAGCGAAGAGTTTTGGATGGGCTATATGGGATGAGAAGTCTGTTGATAAATTCTGACTGGTTACTTAAGCGAGTTTTAAATGTTAATAATAAGATTTTATAGCTGATTCTGTGCTCTACTGGGAGCCAATGTGCTTTGTTTAGAAGAGGGGGAAAAACATGATAATATTTTTTAGCATTGAAAATAATTTTAATCGATGTGTTCTACACAATCTGAAGTCGCCTTATTTCTTTTTTTGTTATGCCTTTGTACATGGCGTTACAATAATCAATGCAAGAGATCACCAGTGAGTGAATTAGGGTGTTCAAAGATGAGGGTTTAAAACATTTAGAGAGAGAGCAAATCATTCTTAGTCGATGAAAACATTTCTGAACCAAAGTGCGGATATGAGCGTGATAGGTAAACTTACTGTCAAGGGTAACTACTAACAATTTTAAGGTTGTTATGATTTGAATTGGAGAAGACTCCAATTTAAGGGGAGTCTGTTGTGATAAGCCTTCATTAATAGGAAAGATCATCAGCTTCAATTTGTTGATGTTTAGGGATAGCATGTTCATATATAACCATGATTTGATTTTTTCCAGTTTCTGATTTATGTTTGTTACTTCTTCTGGATTATTAAGGTCAATAGGATGGATTAATTGGACATCATCTGCATAAGCGTACAAGGTGAAACTAATGGACTGACCTAGATTTAGAAGTGGGGCCAGGAAGATGTTAAAAAGTAACGGGGATAAAATGGAGTCTGCGGGATATCATATTTGTTCATGAAGGTCTCAGAAGAAGTTGCATTAAAGATGATTTTTGATGTCTGGTCTGCAAAGAAAGAAATGAACCAGTCCATAGACTGACCTGCTATTCCAACCTCTTGAAGACATTGTAAAAGAAGCTTATGGTCGATAGTGTCGAATGCTGAAGAAAGATCTAGGGAAATGAGAAGAACTGACTGATGGTGATCAAGGTGGTAGAGGATCTTGGTGGTCAAACCTATAAGAGAAAGTTTGGTAGGATGATGTTGACAGAAACCTCTATAGTTAGGATGTAATGCTTTGGTTTTCACAATGAAGTCTGAGATTTAGTGGAAAACAATTTCTCAGTAAGCTTTGCAAGGAAAGGGATTTTGGTTATTGGCCAGTAATTTGATATTTCATGGGCACTAATTTTATGGTCTTTAATTGTTGGGTAGATGATTTATTCCTTCCAGGTTTTGAGCAAGGTTCCTGAGGCTAAACTAGTTTTGACCAAATCTAAGATGTATGGACCGAAAATAGAAAAGAAACATTTCAGAAGGAAAGGTGGAATAACTTCTGAGCTGGCCCCTTTTATGTTTAGAGAATTTAGGCATCTTTGGATATCTGACAAGGTCGGAAGAGTAAAGTGTGAACATTTGGAGAAAGGGAGGTTTATTGAGTCGTTCATATTGGTTGTATTGTTGGGGTTGGTAGGTGTATAATTGTAATTACTGTGGCCTGTCTGAGATAGTCTCTAATTTTTTTGATCTTGTCTATGAAATGTGTGGCAAGGACCTGTGCCGAGGGTACTTGGTCAGATATTAAAATGCTTCACAGGTCGTTCAACACCCCCCTTCCCAAAACGTCCCTCTTTTGACCCACCCGAAAAAATCTCCACTATAGACTACTTAAGGGTAGGTCCCAGGGATGGATTGGAGGTCCACAGAAGTAGCAGAGGTACAGATTTTATTCTAGGCATGAGCTGTTGTTGCATCGGAGGGGCTTGGAAGGGTGTTTAGGAGATCAAATCTGGGTGGGGGAATGATCATTGGGTGGTTCTGAAGGAAGTTATGAGCAGGATGGTTGTGATTGGGGCTGGGTGTTTTCAAGGGTAAGGGTTCATTTGATTGGAAGAGTGATCAGGGGGATAATGTGATTGGGGGTGGACCATTCCCAAGGGTTAGCCAGTAAGATGCAATAAGAAGGCAGATCTTAAGGCACCTTCCTGGCTCTGCACCTTCTTGTGAAATAGGGAATACAAGTGTAGATTTCAGTCCTGCCCTAGTCCCATCCCGCAACACTTTCCCTTCCCATATACAGTACAGTGCACACATAAAACCAGCTTCTAAAATGAGAGGGCCTTAATGAACACTGACCTATGAATTAATGTACATACAATTCTAACATTAATGTTTATTAAAATGAATATGTGATAAGAATAGAAAAAAATCAACATCAGGGGAAAAGTTACATTTTTCAAACACATACTGACACTGGGTTTTACTAAATAGTGGTAGAGGTTTCTACCGTGGGTCTCATAGAATTCCTATGAGTGTCAGAGCAGCTATCTCACCGGCCCATGGTAGAAATCTGAACCACCATTTAGTAAAAGAAGCTCTGAATGTTTTTCCCTTTGCACATAACCATGTCAATAAAAAGTGTGGAATTTTCAAGTGTGGAACTCCGAGCCATCATGACGTTCCTATTCCTGCAGAAGAAAACTAAAAAAGAAATCTATGAATGTATAATGCAAACACTGAGTGACAAATGTCCATCATATTCCACAGAGAATGTGTTGGGTGTATAATCCACGAGCAGCTGGATATGCAGAAGCTGTCAGCCAAATTGGTGCCCAAATGTTTGAATGCTGACGAGAAATGACGTTGAGGGACACTTCCAGCATTAAGACAGAGGCAAAAAATGAATTTAACCTATCGGCAACCCGTTTGTCTTCTTTAATTGACCCTTTCCTTCCTTGGTTGTCGAGAGGGCCCACTGCCTCTCTTGCTGGTTTCTTTCCTTTTATATATCTAAAAAAGGGCTTAAAGTTTTTGGCTTCTTTCGCTATCTTTTCTTCATAGACTTTTTTGGCGTCTCTTACCACTATATGATACTTTTTCTGGTCGATCTTGTGACAGTTCCTGGCCTCCGTCGTTTTTTCTCGTTTCCATCTTTTAAACGATTTCCTCTTTTCCCGCACTGCATCCTTCACCTCTTTGGATAACCAAGCTGGTTCTCCTTTGACCTTTTTTCGCCTTCCTTTGGATATCTTCGGTATGTAAAGATTCTGTGCTTCTATGATGGTGTTTTTCAGAAGAGACCATGCTTGATCAACTGTTTGGATTTGTGCCTTCCCCTTCTTGAGCCGTTTTCTAACCATGGTTCTCATGCTATCATAATTCCCTTTTTTGAAGTTAAAGGTTGTGGCTTTAGTTTTGATTGGTTTCCCTTTTCCGATGCCAATGGAAAAATTAATCACTTGTCCCCAGAGGGGCCGCAACTTCTACATCTGTTGTCCTTCCAGTAATGCCATTCATGACCAAGTCCAGGATTACGTTTCCTCTTGTCGGTTCTCCCACCATTTGTTCAAGGAAGTAATTTCCTATCGTTTCCAGGAATTTTATCTCCCTGCCGCAGATTGACGTTGCCAGTTTCCAGTTTATCCCCGGAAAGTTGAAGTCCCCCATGATCGTTACATTTCCTGATTTACATCCACGGTTGATTTCCTCCATCATTTCTTTGTCTGTTTCCTCAATCTGTCCTGGGGGTCGATAATAGAGGCCAATTTTTATATCTGCTTCTTTTTGTCCGGGAATCTTTATCCAGAGGGACTCTAGTTTACCATTTGCTTCCGTCTCCCCTTCTCTAATAGATTCTATTTCTTCTTGGACGTACAGGGCAATACCTCCCCCTTTTTGCCCAATCCTATCTCTTCTGTATAGTTTATATCCTTTCAATGCCGTGTCCCATTCATTCTCTTCATTCCACCATGTTTCTGTTATTCCTATGATATCCAGTTGTTTTCTTTTTGCTAGCTCTTCCAGTTCGCCCATTTTATTTCTTAAGCTTCTGGTATTCGTGTACATACATTTAAGATCCTTTTGTGCTAAATTCCTGGATTTAGTGGTCCTCGCATCCCTCTTAGTATCCATTTGATCTTTTTGATTGCCTCTTGTAGTTTCATCCTGTTCTTGCCCTATATCTGTGCGGTTGCTTGAAGTTTCCTCCTCAGTTTCATCTTGTTCTTGGCCTATATCTGTGCTGTTGCTTAAAGCTTCCTCCTCAGGATATCCTGGTGTCCGGGCCATCGACTGTTTGTCGACTGTCGGCTCTCCCCTGATCTTTAGTTTAAAGCCTTTTCAATGGACTTCTTCATGTTCTCAGCCAGGACTCTTGCTCCCTGTTTGGTGAGGTGTAGGCCGTCCTTTCTATAGTACCTGTTTCTTCCCCAGAACGTTGTCCAGTTTTGCACGAAGTCGAAGCCCTCCTCTTCGCACCATTCCTTCATCCAGGCGATGTCTCATTACATCCGCTCTCGGTACCGGCAGGATTTCCGAGAAAGCCACCTTCACCTCCCTGACCTTCAATTTCCTTCCGAGTGAGCGGAGCTGGTCCTTCATTTCTTCCCTGTCGTATTTCCGTCCGCTTACATCGTTGGTACCCACATGAATAAGCACGGCAGTGTCGTTTCCTCCTGCGCCGTCTATGATGCTGGTGATCCTGCTGGCCACATCCCTCACTCTTTCACCGGGCAGGCAGTTGACCAATCTATCCTCTCTTCCTCCCGCAGTGTGGCTGTCCACATTTCTTATGATGGAATCTCCTACTATGATCCCTATCTTCTTTAGTTGGAGGTTCCTCGGGGGTCTTAAGTCCGTATCCATGGTGTAAGTCCTGTCTACCTTCTTCTGTGGCTCATCTCCAGATGGTCCATCATCTCTGCTTAGTGTGTGTACATTTACGGCCTCCGTTTCTACCTTCCCGTCGATTGGATTGGTGCTCCCTTCCATATCTATTATTCCATCCTCCTGGGTTGCTCGGTTGTTGATCTCAAGCCCTGGGATCTCCACAATCTGCTGGTGGGCATCCTCGATGTATCTCTCCAATTCTTCAATCACTTCACTGGTGCTGGACTCCACAAGCAACCTCTCTTGCTTGCGCTTTTCCTCTTTATTGATGAGAAGTTCTTCTAGTTCCTTCACAGTTCCTTCCAGCAACCAGACTTGCTTTTTCAGGCTTTCCAGCTCCCTGCACCGACTGCAAATGTATGCCGTAGTCCCTGAGGGGACACAGTGCAAAGACCATCCACCCTACTCAGCAGAACTTGCTCCACCTGACTATTTTTTATTTCCAGACCTTAAAAAGAGTTTGAAAGGGTGACAATTGTTGAGTGATTTGGAGGTGTTTCCAACAGCGGTTTACATCAGAGTATTTTTTTGGGGGGAAGGGTTACAGAAACTTCAGACACAATGTGCCAAGTGTGTTGAACTTAGGGGTGAATATGTGGAATAACTGGTAAATTTCATGGCTCCACATCATTCCCTTCTTGGTTGGGCTGAGAACTATTTAGCACCCCCTTGTTATATACAGTCTTGCTTAAATAGATAACTTTAGCTGGGCAATGCTGAATATGTTTGTATTAATCTTGGTTTGGACTTTGGCTTCTCTGCCTTCCCACAGTTAACCAAACTTTGCACAGTACTTGGACGAAGGGGGGGGGGGGAGGAGGATTATAACACCAAGTTATTTATATTGTTGATTCTCAAAGTTAACTGGATAAATGTGTTTAAGTATTGATATCTCTGAGTTCAAGAAGGTTTTTCAAGTCATTCTTTAATCCAAGCATTTGAACCTTGATTTGCAAGAAACACAGGACACTTTTACTACTTTCCACCATCTGGTTTTACTTTCTTAGCTTACCAACAGCATATTCTGTAGTTGCTTCACAAGTTACAAGAACAAGGTTTTTTGATTTGTTTTTCCCCATGGGAGCTATTGCTTAGATAGGAGTCTCTACAAGATCAGGGAGCGTGGGATATTTTAGCTTCTGCTGGAAGTTTGCTGAGAACCATTTTGTGCTAATACTGGACAAGCACTCTAGATATTTAAAATAAATGAAAAAGAATGTCCTATATAAATGAATGTACCATCTTTAATAGAAAAATATATACAAGTATAATTAACAGATCTTTCATGTTGACGATCTATTGGATGTTACTACTATATGTTTTTAGAAATAATATAGAATTATTATGGTGTGTGTATGTATATATGTGTACACCATACACCCTATATAATGTGGCTCAATATAATGCGGGACAATTTTTATTTATTATTCTTTGGACCTCTATATAGTATAGATTCACTTATAATGCAGTCAAATATCTTGGACTCCAACATTCAGTGTTATATGGGGTCTATGGTGTATACATCCTATACTACTGTATAAAGTGAGCAATAATTGGATGTTTGTACAAGGGGCTACTGAAAAGTTCTCAGCCCAACCAAGAAGAGACTGGTGTGGAACCGTGAAACTTGCAAGTTATTTCACACTTTTCATTTCATTTAATGTCATTGAAACGAAAAGTGTCAAGAAAAGTGTGGAATAGCTTGTAGACTGAATAAACTGCAACTATACTCGCTCGAGGAACGTAGAGAGAGGGGGGACATGATTGAGACTTTTAAATATATCACGAGCCGCATCGAGGTGGAAGACGATATCTTCTTTCTTAAAGGACCTTCAACCACAAGAGGTCATCCGCTGAAAATCAAAGGTGGGCAATTTCATGGCGACGCCAGGAAGTATTTCTTCACCGAAAGGGTAGTCGATCATTGGAATGAACTTCCATTGCAGGTGATTAACGCCAGCAGAGTGCTCGATTTCAAAAAGAAATGGGATATGTATGTGAGATTTCTAGCCGGGTGAAGTCTGGGGGTGGGTCATTAGCGTGGGCAGACTTGATGGGCTACAGCCCTTTTCTGCCGTCATATTCTATGTTTCTATGTTACATCATTCTCTTCTTGGTTGGGCTGAGAACTTTTCAATAGCGCCTCATATGTTTATAGGTAAATTTTATCTTGAATATGGCCCTAATGATTATCATGAAATGGGGTAAATCTAGGGTTTTCGGGTGTGAGAAAAGTGAATTAGCTAAGTCTGGAGTTTGGCAAAATTAATTTGGGTGGCATTAGAGAGGATTTTGCTGATGTTCCCACATTCCTAACAAAGCTTAGAAGCTTAGCCAGCCAATAGGCTGCAGGGAAAAGCAGGACTGAAGTTTGCTAAGACACTGCCTCAGTAGCTAATGTTTCCCCCTTACCCTGCAGCTCATTAGTCAGACATTCCTAAAGAAGCTTAGCCAGTCAATAGGCTGCAGGGAAAAGAAGATCTGAAGGTTGCTAAGGCAGTGTCTCTGCAGGTGATGGGATAATCACGCGCCAGATGCCAGCGCGCCAACAATCCAGCGCAGACATTTCGGCGCAAGACAGAAGCGTGCGGGGGGAAAATAATTTTTAAAGAGCTCCAACTGGGGGTTTGGGGTGGCAAACCCCCCACTTTATTGGTTAGTGTTCACGCTGCCGTTGCGGGGAGGGGGGGTGAAACCCCCCACATTATAGAGATAATGGAACTTTTCCCGAAAAAAATCAGAAAAAGTTCCGTTTTCTCTATAATGGAGGTTTCCAACCCCCTGAACCCCCCTCCAACAGCAGCGCGAACACTAACCAATAAAGTGGGGGGGGTTTGGACCCCCCGTCGGAGCTCTTTAAAAATTACTTTTTCCCCCGCGCACTTCTGTCTTACGCCGAATTGTCGGCGCTGGATTGTCGGCACGCTGGCATCTTGCGCGCCACTGACTATAAACCAGAACGGTGACGGGATAATGCTGCTAGTAAATAAACCTTACCTTACAATCTGACCATGCAGAATCAGTACCACTGATGCTGGAATCACTTCCTCAATTAAACGTTTCCATTGCACGCATTAAAGAGTAAATTTTCTTATGTTTAGTCAGGGCCTGCACAGTGCACAAGTAAATTTAAAACTTACATATGTCAATTAGTTAAACTTGCTTAAGTAGATTTTTTTTTTCCAGTCACCTAAAGCTATCTGTGTGCATTTCTGAAACACAGAAATGTTCCGCATAAAACCCAGCCATACTGGCTGACCTTCTAGGGGCATGTATTGAAATGTATGCATGCACTTTACATGGCATGTTCCTGGAGTAGCTTAAATAGACAAGTTTCCAATAGATACAATACACTACATTAAAAAGAACAAATAATTTTTTTCACTGAACTCACATGAAAACTCTGAGATTTGTTGTCAGAGGTTGCAGTAAAAGCAACTAGTATATCTGGGTTTCAAAAAGTTTGGAAAAGTTCCTGGATGAGAGTCCATTTACCGTTATTAATCAACTAGGCTTGGGGAAAGCCAATGCTGATCCTTGGGGGTAAACAGCATAGGATTTTGCTAAATTTTTGGATCCTGGTAGGTACTTGTGACTCAGATTGGCCATTGTTGAAAGCATGATACTGGGCTTGATTCCTCTATTTAAGTGCACCAATGTCACATAGTGGGAGCCTATACTATAACAGCAACTGGGTGCTCAGAGTTCCTTATAGAATGCAAGAGTTACTATCAGCTATAGAACTTTTCCTTACATTTATGGCAAAAAGCAAACTTAAATGTGAGCACCTAGTATAGAATTACCCTTTAATTCTGCTGCATATTACCTTGCTTATGCAACATCCTGTGAGCAGGTGCGACAGAGGAAAAATCCTGAAAGTCAGAGAGGTAGCCTTTAGCACTGTTTCTGACGCTGTATTTGTGGAGGACCTGGCGAGCAGAAAAGTAACTGAGCACAGGGAGGAGGTGCTAATCCAGGGGTTGCTGATCACAGAAGGGGGCTGGACCCAGGTTGACACTGGACCTGGGAGTGCACTGGGCCTGGGATGGGCACGTGCTCTAGGGGGGCCATCACGGTACTCAGGACCTTCTAAGTCCCAGCTACACCACTGGATGATCCTGTTTACCTGGATATTAACTCCCTTTCTCCATCTGAAGCGCAATACAGTACTCCCCCGATATTCGCAGGGGATCCGTTCCAGGAACTCTCGTGAATCTTGAAAAACCGCAAATATGGTTTTTTATGGGGGAGACTTGAGAGGGCAGTGGGAGAGGCAGGAGAGAGCAGCTGGAGCACCAACAAGTGCAGGAAATCACTTGCTGTATACTCTGACCGCCTCTTCCTGCACAAAGTCGGGCCTTACCAATCAGGAGCTGCGTGTCAAAGCGAAACAGCTTTTTGCTCTCGGTTGTGTTGCCTCCTATTTTACTGGCATAGTAGTTTTTCTTTGTTTCGGATATATTGTCCTTATATTTATTTATGGCTGTTCTCCATTGTGTTCTGTGTTCTGGTGTCTTGTTTTTCCTCCATTTCCTCTCTAGACATCTGCATAATTGTTTGTCTAGTCTTAAGGACTCTGTAAACCAGGGCGAAGTTCGGTTTGATTTTATTATGCGTGGGTGGATGGGGGAAGGTTTTGACTATGATTTTGTTCCAGATGGTTATCATTGAGGTGGTATTATTCGTGAGGGGAGGGAGTGATTTTTGACACTAAGTTCCAGAAGACATCAGGTCTTGTTTTCCTGCGGACTAATCTTGTGGCTTTGGAGTTCAGGTCTATGTCAGTTAGGTTTGGCAGCATTCTAGAAGAAAGTGATCTGTTCATGGGACAGGGGACCACTTGGCCCTGCTGACTAGGTTAGGGGGAGAGGATGAAAACAGGTTGAGGGAATGGCCTTTTTCATGGTTGGGGCCTGAAGGTATGATTGTGATTTGGCAGTCCTCGATAAGAGACTTGAGTTTAGTGACTTCTTTATTTTCTGAAGATTCAAGGGGTAGGTTGATGTAACTGAGTATGATTAGTTTGTCATGTTGGCAAGTGAGGTTTGTTATTATTTCCATTGTTTTTGTGATGGAGTCTGAATTGGTGCTAGGGAGTCTATAGAGTAAGAGGATTCAGACGTTCTTGTGTGTGAGATTGTGCTCGCTTACGAGCTTGCAGATGAGATATTCTAGGTCGGGTGGGAGCTTGAGTCTGTCTCGGCGATGGTGTATGAGTTTTGTTAATTTATTGCCAGGCCACCTCCTCGTTTGAGTTTTCTGAGAAGATGAATGTTGTGACCCTTTAGGCAGAGATGTGGGAGTTCAGGGCTTTCGAGGTCTTTCAGCCATGTTTCTGTGATGAATGTCAGAGCAATGTCATTGGATATGATTAGGTCATTTAGGATGAAAAGCTTGTTTACCACTGATCTAGCATTAATGTATATGCAGGGAATGGTGATTTCGTTAGGTTTTGTTGAGCATTTTGCAGGTAATGGGTTGTAGAGGGGTTTAGGATTTGTTTGTTTTCAGTGTTTGTTGTGATTGTGTTTGTCCCAGAGTATGGGAAGGATATGCCGAAATTGTCCAATGTATTCCGTTGAATAGTTTTGAGTTTCTGGTGGACTGGTTCTTTGTTGCTTGTAGTTCCATGGGGATTGGTGTCATTGTTAGGGAATAAGTTGTGTAAGGCTGTGAGGGTGGAGAGGCATAGGAGAGGAAGTATAGGACTAAGAGGGGCTTCATCATGAAGGTTGTCTTGACTGAGTATATTGTCTGTTTGTTGTTTTGACTGTGTTGCTGCCTGTAATTCCTGACTGAGTTCTATTTGGTTTCGTTCGTCACAAGGGGCATCAGGAAGCAGAGCTCTTCTCCCACACTCTTCTCTTCTGCCTCCCTGCAGCCGCTGGGCTAGGCTGAGCTGAGGCGGCTCCTGGCAACAACGGAGCTGCCCAGAAGAATGATGCAAATCAAAAGATAGCACTGCAAAGGGCATCGGGAGGCGGAGCTCGTCTCCCACGCTCTTCCCTTTTGCCTCCCCTGCAGCCACTTGACTGTGCTGGGCTGGGGGCAGCTCCCAGCAAAAGCGGATCTGCCTTGAAGAATAAGGACATACAACAGTTGGCACTGCAAGGGGTGTTGGGAGGCGGAGTTCGTCTCCCACGCTCTTCCCTTCTGCCTCCCCTGCAGCAGCTGGACAGTGCTGGGCTGGTGTAACTCCCTTCAGCAGCGGAGCTGCTCTGAAGAAAGTAGGAAGTCAAAAGTTTGTGCTGCAAGTGACATCAGGAGACGGAGTTCGTCTCCCACGCTATTCCCTTCTACCCCCCCCCCCCTGTAGCCGCTGGTCTGGGTTGAGCTGGGCCGGCTCCTGGCAACAATGGAGCTGCCCTGAGGGATGTAGGAAAACAAAAGTTGGCACTGCAAGGGGTGTCAGGGGGCAGAGCTCGTCTCATGTTATTGGTGGCACGTGATCCACAATACAGCATTGAAGCATGTTCAAAAGATGGTTATGAGAGGTACAGTGGGACACTATTGGCTCATCCATTTTAAGACATAGTAAATTGCTGCGATGTTCCCCAAACTGTGCTCTAAACGGTCTGGACATCTGGCCCATGTACATCAAAGGACAAGGACATAGTATGATGTACACCACATATGATGTATCACAAGATGTAATATGTCTTAATCTGTATGTCTTCCCTGTAATGGGATTTGTGAATTTTTCTTGTAATTCCAAAAGGTTGTCACAAGTTTTACATTTGCCACATTTGATGTGTCTGCCAATAGTTATTTGCTTAGATCTCGTAACTGCTGGGCATAAACATTCTTTCTAATTCTGCATCAGACTATAAGCAATTCTAACACCCTGTTCTTTAAGGCCCGGGTGTAACTGAATAACAGGCCAGTGCTTGCGTATAACTGAAGCTACACGCTCGGCCCCCAAACCATACCGTAAAACACAAGTAGATGTTTTAGTAGTTTGCTCAACTGGTCTCTTGGTGAACAGCAGCTCTTTCTGCATGTACTTGGCCTGTTTATATGAGTCATTGACCACTCCACTGGGATATCCACGAGCGAGTAGCTTACACTGAAATCCCTTGGCCTGTTGTTTGTAGTCTTCTAGGGCAAAACAGTTCCTTCGATATCTTAGGAACTGTGAAAAAGGTAAACTTTTCAAAGGTTTGGGGATCCAAGATGGCGATGGAGTAAGTCGCGGCGGCGAGAGGCTCCTGCACAATCGGCAAATACTTACTTGTTTGTCTTTTTTCCTACCCTCACAATGCCAAAGCGCAGGGGAAGACAGAGGGGCGTTCTTCCAGCTTTCTCTGCCTCTTCGCCGTCAACGCAGACGGAGATTACTACCTTTGCCGTCCCAGTTGGAGCGGGCACATCCGCAGACCGAGGGGGCAGACCTCGATCTTGGAGGGCGAGATGTCGCTCAGCCCGATGGGACCTGGAGTTCCTCCTCGCCCCGGGACGGTGTCGGGAACATTGTTTGCAGCACAGGAAGCTCAGGAGTTGACGCCTCCGGCGGCGCTGCAAATTTCCCCTCTGACCCCGGATGAGATACACAGCTTGCCGGCTTGTCTGCAGCCGACAATGGAGAATGGAGGAATGGAAACCTGTAATGTTACAGAGAAGGAGAAGGTGGAATCCAGTGGAGTGATTCCTGGTACAAACTTGCTTCCTCCTTTGATAAGACCAGAAGTTATAGACATGGAGGCTATTTGGAGTGGTTTGGAATCACTATACAAGGTATGCTCTCAATTTGTCACTTCAGCCCAGAGTACCAACCTACAGCTTAAGACTTTTGAAGAGAAACTTCTAAAACAATCCGATAGAATGGACAATTTGGAAAAATCTGTGACTGAAGCGAAAGCTTCAATTAACTTACAATTGAAGGATAAAAATGTACTTGTTAGAAAATTGGAAAATTTGGAAAATGCTAATAGGAGTCTGAATCTTAGACTTTTAAATTTTCCTATTTCCAAATTCCAATCGGCAAGAGAACTGTTTCATTCCTTCTTGAGATTAGTACTTAAATTTCCTGAAAACAATTTATCACCGTTACATAAATCATATTATTTAAATATTCCTAAAGAAGATAAAGGAAAAGGAACCGTAGCAGGAGATTTAGATCTCACAGCTATCCTGGAAACATCTCAACAAGAAGAAATTATGGGAAGAGCAACTTTATTGGTAACCTTTGTTTTTCATCAAGATAAGGAAGCAGTTCTTCGTCTATTCTATAAGACTGATAATTCAGAATTTCATGGTTCAAAAGTCTTAATTTTTTCTGATGTATCAAAATGGACTCAAGATAGACGAAATAAATTTTTAACCTATCGTCAGTCAATTTTGAGTATGGGAGCAACTTTTCAGTTACGTTTTCCCTGTAAATGCTGTGTTACCCACCAGAATATTAGATATATATTTTATGAACCTGATCAGTTGAAATTTTTCCTTGAGGGTAAGGCAGCTGGTTATGCTCCAATTCCCTCCATGCCTTTTCAATTAACCAGGATGATAATTTAATTTAATCCAACTGTTTGATCTCCTAATATGAATGAACATTTCTTGAAAACCAACTTCCCTTGGAGGTGTAGGATTTTCTCTCCCCAGTTTGTGGACTATGAACTTAGTTAATTTTGTGAATTTACAATTTATGTTATGTTTCTTTTTTAAATGTTTATTTCTATTATATTGTTGTTTAACAATTTGTAAAACTATAAACAAATAAATAAAAAAAAAGGTAAACTTTTCTTTAAAGACAAAGGGTGGCAACTATGGAAATGCAAAAATGTGTTCCTATCGGTAGGTTTGTGGAACACTCGGGTCTCAAATCCATCACTGGTCTTTTTGACTAATAAGACCAAAAATGAAATCTCATTTGAATGCATGGTCATGCTGAATTGGATTTTCTGATGCCTCTGATTTAACCAACTAACAAACTCCACCAGCTCGCCCTCAGATCCTTTTCACAGTAAAAAGACATCGTCAATATAGCGGACCCACAATTTAATATTGTCAAGATCCAGCCATAGATCCATCACTCTTCATAAGCTTTCATAAACAAATTCGCAATGGAGGGAGCCATAGTGGCACCCATAGCCACACCTGAAATTTGCTTAAAAATCCGATCTTTAAACATGAAATAATTGTTCCTCATGGCAATCTCTGTAAGATGAATAATAAAACTTGTGGGAACACGCCTGTCTTCAGAATCTGAATTGCAGCTGGTGCACTTTATTGAACAACAAATATTAGGTTTTATTAAGTGACTTGCCCAGGGTCACAAGGAGCAGTGTGAGATACAATGGGAGAACAGCATCCCAGAGAGCTTGTAAAATATTCCAATATTTCAGTTAAGAGTTCTCTGTTAGTTGAATTATATATAACTTGTGACAATATCGTTAATTAGATTTAGATGTTAGCAGCAGTTGTGTTTAGCCTAATGTGATAGTATTTGGCTGTATTCTTTCAGAAGCTTCACTTATAGGACCCCAACATTGTAGCCGGAGGAGAGGAGGCTAAACATTTTCAGACTACAATCACATATCTTGTAAACAGCAGTTCATAAAATTTCTCTGAAATAGCCTGACCTGGAGGGCTATTGAGAAGTACAATATTATATTATATTATATTATATTATATTATATTACATATGCACCATTCATAAGCAATTATGACTAAGAAAATGCTGTGTGAGAAAGTGCCTGTGGGCATATATTGTTGTGTCTAACTATAAAATATATATAACTTGTGGCTAGATATCTTATTACATTTCCTCAACAAAGTGACCACTTCATGATTGATCTTTCTTTTGCAAAAACAGTACAGTAGATGAAATTGAATAATGTTGTTATATTTTCTGAAAGTAAACTAAGGGTCAGTTGTACTAAAGATTTTTGTCTGTTGTGAGTCTGTAGGAATAATACTCACTACATCTGGCCCTAAATTATATATAGTTCGGGTTTTTATTGTTTTGTTTTGATTTGGTTTGTTTTTGTTTTTGCAGGAAGTGGTTGCCTACAATATTCCCAAAGTCAGCAGTGAGAAAATGCCCATTCTCAAAATATATGTCTAGAATATATTTTTTTCAAAAATCATCTATCTGGACGGCCAGGCTATTGTTCGTCCAGACTACCAGTGCATCCATTTTTATCCATATTTTCAACCAAAATTTAATCCAAGTCCCAAATGCCCAGAACAAGACCATTTAGATGTGGGAGGAGCCAATCTTGTAATGGACTGGCCACTCATAAATGGCAACAGAGCAGTGGGGCACCTTACAGGGCACTGCTGTGAACTTCACAAAAAGGGTGCCACACAGTGGCGTACTTAGGGTATGTGGCACCCAGGGCCCATCATTTTTTGACACCCCCCCCCATCTATATGAAAAATATGATTTTTAGTACCAATCTACATATCGCACCACAAGAGTGTACCTAGGAAAAGGCTGCATCTTAAACACTGCAGTGAGCACTAGAACACCAACACATACATTGTAAAACTAAACAAGCCAGATCCCGCACAGTCAATTGGTCCTGTAGTCAATGCCAACTGAAAACTATGTCTTTTTCATACACACAGAACAGAGATACACCCTCGCCCAAAATGGAATAATCACAAACTAAAAATAGAAATATGTAGACAAAAGTTAAACTGATCCTCCAAGAAACCAGACCCTGGATACAATGCAACACCACAAAAAACAGTAACACATGTCCTCTAATACAGTGCAAAATATAAAGACAGTAGATGTAAATTTGAAAAAACTGATACATAACAATCACCAATTTATAAATTAACAAATAAAAATAAAACAAATAATGAGATATAAAAAAATACAATTTTATTGGACTAATCCCCGTAAGCTCGGTCCCCATCCCCGCAAACCACCTGATTCCATCCACACAAGCCTTGAATTGTTTATATTAAAGTATAAAAAGAAACAATATTCTGTACAATTGTCAATTTATAAATCAGCGTCTTCTCCCCACTCTCTTCCCCATTTCCCTTCAGCATCCTCAGCCCACTCTCTCTCCACTTTCCTTCAGCGCACGCACATAAAAACAAGCAAGTAATTTTATATCATTTTCATTCTATTCATTCATAGAAATTAAAGTCTAGATAATGCCAGTCACATAACAAAACATGATTTTACAAAAATAATTCCCTGCAGTCAAGCCTGCAAGGATTATTAGATGTCTTTCAGCAGTTCCCCTCCCTCCCTCCCCCTTACCTTTGTGGCCAAGTCAAAATGATCTACCAACAATAAAATTTTAAAAACACAAAGCACGCTGTACGCAGAGAAAATGTTAATTATCATTTATATTCCGCGGGTTTTCAAAGAGGTCAAGGCAGATGACTTTATGCAATGTCACCTCAGTAACAACTATACAAAAATAGACAAATATTCCCCCTCCCTTTTTACTAAACTGCGATAGCGGTTTTTAGCGTAGGGAGCTGCGCTGAATGCCCCACGCTGCTCTCGACGCTCATAGGCTCCCTGCGCTAAAAAACTCTATTGCGGTTTAGTAAAAGGGGGCCATAGTGCAAAATATAGACAGCAGATATAAATTTTCAAATCGGACACATTTTGATCACTAAGTTGAAAATAAAATCATTTTTCCTACTTTTTTGTCTGGTGATTTCATGAGTCTCTGGTCCTTCTTCTGATCCTTCTTCTTTCTCTCTCCCCCTGGCTCCCCTCTTTATTTCTGCCTTTCTTTCTCTCTCCTCCTGGCCCCCCTCTTTCTTTCTGCCTTTCTTTCTCTCCCCCTTGACCCCCCTCTTTATTTCTGCCTTTCTTTCTCTCCCCTTGGTCCCCCTCTTTCTTTCTGCCTTTCTTTCTCTCTCCCCCTGGCCCTCCTCTTTCTTTCTGCCTTTCTTTCTCTCCCCCTTGACCCCCTCTTTATTTCTGCCTTTCTTTCTCTCCCCTTGGTCCCCCTCTTTATTTCTGCCTTTCTTTCTCTCCCCTTGGTCCCCCTCTTTCTTTCTGCCTTTCTTTCTCTCTCCCCCTGGCCCCCCCTCTTTATTTTTTCCTTTCTTTCTCTCTCCCCTTAGCCTGCACAAAGCCATCGTGCCGATTTCTCCACTTCCACGATTCTTTCTCTACCCTCACCCCCAAGCCAGCAGCCGATTTCTCCCTGCTCCTTCCCCGATGTCCTGAACTTCATCGGGCAGCAGCAGCATTCACAATTCACTGATGTTGCCCGCTTCAGGCCTTCCTCTCTGTCGGGTCCTGTCTTCATGAAAACTGGAAGTAGGCAGGACCCGGCAGAGAACAAGGCCTGAAGCCGGCAACAGCAGCGAATTGTAAACGCTGCTGCTGCCCGAAGAAGGTAATGGAGCACCGAGGCAGTCCGCTTCTCCCCCCTCCCAGCCGAACCCCCGCTGACCCTCCTATCTCCCCCCCCCCCGTGAACCTTTCCGACCTTCCCAGCGAGAGCAGCAAACCTCCTTCGCGGCTTTCTCCTCCCTCTGCCGCGTTACTGAGGACGTCATCAGTGATGCGGCAGAGGGAGGATAAAGCCGCCGCTACTGGAGGGAGGTTTGCTGCTTTCGCTGGGAGGGTCAGAAAGGTTCACTTGGGGGGGGGGGGAGAGAGATAGGATGGTCAGCGGGGTTTCGGCTGGGAGGGGGGAGAAGCGGTCTGCCTTGGTGCTCCAAGGCCTGGCGCCATTACCTTTTTCGATAATGGCGCCGATGCTGCTTTCGCTGGGAGGGTAGGAGCGCGATAGGGACCGGGCCAGCTGTGCACCCCCCCTAAGGCGGCACCCGGGATGGACCTCCCCCTCGCCCCCCTTGGTACGCTACTGCCCTGGGGAAACAGCCTGCAACAAGATCGCGCGATGCCAGAGATTTTTGCCTGCTTCGGCTGTTTCCTCCGCCGCGGTCCCGCCCCTCCTCTGACATCAGAGGAGGGGCAGGACCGTGGCGGAGGAAACAGTCGAAGCAGGCAAAGATCTCTGGCATCGCGATCTTGCTGCAGGCTGTTTCCAGACGCGACACCCGGCGCAGGGGGGGGTAACTGGACCAGACCGGGAGCACCCCCTCAGGGCTTGGTACCCGGGGCGGACCGCCCCCCCCGCCCCCCCCCTTGGTACGCCACTGGTGCCACATAATGGCTACATCCGAGGGGAGTGAAGAAGGTTCAATGGGGAATGGAGTCAACGGATGCTTAACATCTGAGAAGAAAATATTAATTAAATCTTCGGAGTCTTCTGATGTGAATGGCACGTCTTTGGTTAGATCAGCTGGGTGGGCATTGAAGAGATTTCCAAGGAACAGCAGATGATCGCTTCCTGGATGCTATGTGCGATCCCGCGGATGCCGTCTTTGGACTTCAGCACAGCGGCGATGCCCGGGTCGGGGTGGGGGGGGTGGACCCGGTTGATGCCTGCTACATGCTGCTTTCTCTGTGTCTCTGTTAAAGACACAGGGTTTCAAAGAGAAATTGGATAAATTCTTGAAAGAAGAAGTTATTGAAGGATATAGATAGGGAATATATAGGATGAAGAAGGGTACAGTTAGAAGGATATAGATAAGGTAGGATAAAAAAAATGGATTGAAGGGATAGAGGGGTACAGATAGAAGACTACTACACAGGTCCTAGACCTGATGGGCCGCCGCGCGAGCGGACTGCTGGGTGCGATGGACCTCTGGTCTAACCCAGCAGAGGCACTTCTTATATTCTTATGTTCTTATATGATTGGACCATCAGATACTGAAAACTAACCTGTTTATGTTCCTTGGCCGCAACAGACAGGACTTTGGTAATTGTCTCTGGAACCAACTTGATCACTTCTCAGTGCTAGGCCAAAGGAAAATGGCCTGGTTCTCCCTATACAAGAACGTTTGCCAGTGTGTCTGCTCTGCATGTGATACTCAGGGCAGTATAGCAACACTCTTCAAGGCTCAAAGAATGAAAACTGACAGCCCTCTTTGTGATCATAACCTTGGGCAAAAGAAAACTTCAGAGACTGGCAAAAGGATTTTAGATACTAGCAAAAGGATTATTTGATACATATGAAAAACCAGTCTGGTGTTGTTTGAAGAATGTCTTTGAGCAACAAAACCCGTTTGATGCATACTGATAATATAAGGGAGAGCATTGGCTAAGTGTAAAGCCAATAACTTATCCAGAAGTTTTCTATCTACATTTATTAAAGAAATAGGCCTGTAATTTGAAACCAACATAGGATCTTTATTTGGCTTTGGCAAAACAATAGTTAAAGATTCTGCCATAGTACCTGTAATGCAACTTTTAGTCAATTGAGCCTGATATAAATTTAATAGATAAGGTAATAGGGTAATTTGAAATGATTTATAAAATTCTACAGTGAAACCATCATCACCTGGAGCGGATCCAACTCTAAGGGACTTCAACACTGCTTGCAGTTCTTTCATTGATATAGGCGCATCAAGAGTTCCTTTTATACGCTCAGGAATTTTAGGCCCCTTAATTAACTTCAAGAACTCTAAACCCTCTTTATTTGAATAAAGCTCAGAATATAAAGCTTTATAATATTTCAAAAATTGTTTTAAGATATTTCCAATTTGAGAATGAGTTTCCCCCATCTGTGATAGCCACAATTTTTACTTTTCTTTTTTTAGCTTTAACGTAATTAGCTAATACTCCTCCCGCTTTATTCGAGTTTCCATAATACAGAGCCTGTTGAGAAAACAAATCTTTCCTAGCCAGCTGAGAGGAAATCTCATTGTATTTATATTTAGCTTTTAAGAGGGCCTGCAAAGTAGGTTGTGCCCATTTCATTAAAGATACAGAGAAGGCCGGATCTTCCATGGCTTTTGTTAAATTTTTTAAAAAGCATAGAAGATCTAGCCTTCTCTGTATCTTTGGATACAGAGAAGGCCTTTGATCGTGTGGAATGGATCTTTATGTATCAAGCAATGGATTGGTTTGGTATTGGTTCCGGACTTATACAAATGATTCAAACCTTGTATAGTTCCCCTTCTGTCAGATTATATATTAATAATACTTTTTCAGACCGTTTTTGTCTCCTTTGTTTTTTGACTGTACTGGAACCCTTGCTATTGGCTATTCAACAGGCAAAGGAGATACAGGGTATTCCTTATGCAGGTCGGGAATATAAGGTCTATGCAGATGATATTTTGCTTTATTTGAGGAATCTTGAAACTTCCATCCCACTTTACTGGATTTGATTGACTGATTTGCAGTGGCATACCAAGGGAGGGGGGCGGTCTGCCACGGGTGCAGCCTTAGTGGGGGTGCACAGCTGGACAGGTCCGGAAAATTCCTGGGCTGCGACGGCACTCAGCGGCATTGGGGCCCCCCCCCTGCCCCGTGACAGCACTCAAGTTCGGCCTCCTTCTCCTGGCATCAGCAGAACTTCAGATCGGCAACAGGTGCTCAGTCAAAAGCTTCCCCTGACTCAGCTTCCTGTTTACGCCTAGGCAGTTCAGTCAGGGGAAGCTTTTGGCTGAGCACCTGTTGCCGATCTGAAGTTCTGCTGATGCTGGGAGAAGGAGGCCGAACTTGAGTGTTGTCGCGGGGCAAGGGGGGTGCTGATGCCGCTGAGTGTCGTCGCGGGGGGGGGGCGCCGATGCTGCTCAGTGTCGTCGCGGGGGAGGGGCGCCGATGCCGCTCAGTGCCGTCACGGGGGGGGGGGACCTTGCCGATCTTGTTGCCAAAATTGGAAAGGTGAGGGAGAAAGATGGTCCTATGGTGGATGGAGAGATTGAGAGAAGAGGGCAGATGATGGAAGTGGGGGGAAGAGAGAGAAGAGGGCAGATGATGGAAGTGGGGGGAAGAGAGAGAAGGAGCAGATGATGGAAGTGGGGGAAGAGAAGAGGGCAGATGATGAAAGGAGGGGGAAAGAGAGAGAAGGGGCAGATGATGGAAGTGGAAAGAAGGGGGAGAGAGAATAGGGCAGATGATGGAAGTGGGGGGAAAGAGAGAGAAGGGGCAGATGATGGAAGTGGAGAGAAGGGAGAGAGAGAAGGGGCAGTTGATGGAAGTGGGGGAAAGAGAGAAGGGGCAGATGATGGAAGTGGAGAGAAAGGAGAGAGAGAAGAGGGCAGAGGATGGAAGGAGGGGATAAATAAAAGGAGGGCACATGATGGGGGAAAATGATTGAGTTAGGGAAATACTGGAGGGGTGAGGGAAAGAGGTGGCCAGCTGTAGGTAGACAGTAAAAAAGGAAATTGGTGAGAGGGTAGTAAGAACGTAATCTAGATGAATGCAGAAAATAAATTGAAAAGGAAAATGAGGGAAGAAAGGGATTGCAGAAGAGAGGTGTGGGAAAGGGAAGGAGAGGAGAGGAGAGAGATGCCAGACCAATGGGGGTGAAAGGAAAGGTGGAAGGGGGAGGCATACAGTTTCTGGAAGGGGCATAGAAGGAGAGAAGATGCCATATAGGGGCAGAGAGATGGCAGACAGTGGATAGAAGGAAGACAGTAACAAAAAGATGAGGAAAACAGAAACCAGAGAAGACAAAGGTAGAACAAAAATTTTCTATTTATTTGTTGCTTTATGAGACATGTGTCACTGTTTCTGTGGTGTTGCAATGAATGCAGAGTCCAACTTCTTGCTGGTTCAATTTAACCTTTGTCTATGTATTTCTATTTTATCCCCCCTTTTACAAAACTGTGGAGCGATTTTTAGCGCCAGCCGTGGTGGTAGCAGCTCTGATGCTCAGAATTCTATGAGCATCAGAGCTGTTACCACCGTGGCTAAAATTCACACTACAGTTTTGTAAAAGAGGGAGGGGTTAGTTTGTGATGACATATCCCATAGTAGGCGAAGGTATTTTCTGTGTTCTGTGTATTCGAAAGACATGGTTTTCTGTTAGGATTGACGGTGTAGGATTGATCTGTACTAGTCTGGCTTGTTTAATTTTACAGTGGGAGTACTGATGTACTGCTCACTGCATATGTAAGATGCTGCATTTTCCTAGGTACTCATGTGTGATGTGTGGCTTGTTACTAAAAATCATGTTTTTTGTACAGATGGGGGGGTACCAAAAAATGATGGGCCCCGGGTGTCACATATGCTAGGTACGCCACTGCCGATTTGCAAATTTTCTGGATGTAAAATAAATTGGAGTAAATCGGAGGTTCTTCCGCTAAATGTACACTGTCCAAAAGGATTATTTGATACATTCCCTTTTCTTTGGAAGGAAGAGGGTAAAAAATATTTAGGTATTTGGATTCAAACAACGCTGGAAGAGACGATGAAAGTAAATGAAAAATCATTATTACTGAAGGTCACAGAAATGTGTGAGCAATGGAACCCCTTATATCTGTCTTGGTGGGGAAGAGTTCAAACAGTTAAGATGATGATTTTGCCTGTGGTTTGCTACCAAATGGGCATGTTACCAGTGTTTTTCCAGGGGTCCTTTTACAAGAAATTAAATAATATTCTTACTAAATTTATTTGGCTGGGTAAAACTGCGAGAATTGCTTTAGTATCTTTACAAAAAACAATTGCGGCGGATGGGGTAAATTGTCCCAATTTTTATAGGTACCATCAGGCCAATATACTGCATCAGGGTATGCATTGGATCCTTCCTGAGCTCATGGAACATCTTCCTGATTGGCTTTACTTAAAATGGCAACTCATGTCTCCAATGTGATTGTTTTAAGTATCAAGTTACCCAGATATGTTAAGGACAATAGTATTTTATTTGACACCTGGAAAACATTGAAATTTATTAACAATTTAACAGAAATGCCAGTAGAGAATTCCACATGTCAATCCTTACGGCTCAAATCGTGCACTCAGCACTTGTTGCTCTACCCCCCGAGATCTGTCCTGAAAACAATGACGATACTCAAGCGTTTTCAACTAGTGTGGAATTTTATTTGGCCACAGCCGTAACAGCACTATTACATCACAACTGTCATCAACTGAGCAGAATAACAAATCATGACATTTGATCAACTGTACATCGAAACTGAACATCTGAAGATGACATAACACTCCATGTATAACACTTATTAGATATAACCACCACATGATCAGGTGCACAGCATATGCCTCTCCATCCTCTCCCAACGTGGGGTGCCGTACCAGCTTCCCCTGCTCGTTGGACCTATCCCGTTCAAGGATGTGTCCTCTCATCAGCAGTACGTTGCTGTGAAGATCATGGCCTGGCCTCCCTGCCGTCCAAGCAAGGTGACATGCCCCATTTCATAAGCACTGTAAAGGTGTATGTCGTTGACTCATATGCTGTGCTCACACTCCACTATCCAGGATAGCGAAACCTCGCTTATCGCGGGTTCCCCCCCAAGTGCTGTAGCTGCGGCCACCGTGAAGCAACATCGCATATCAAAACCAGTGTACTGATGAACTTCACCAAACCAATGTACTGCTGAGCATATTCAATGTACTGATGAGCATATCCAATGTACTGATGAGTATATCCGGATCAGTGTACTGGTGAACTTAATCAGACTTCATCAGACTTCATCAGCTGAGCATAATGGAATGATGAACTCCAACCCAACTCAATGTACTGATCCTTCACCCAACCAATGTGCTAAATCTATGTATTCATTGTACCTATCACCCTAATTATCCCGTCAACCCCATAATCCAAGGATGTGAGACTAGTAAATACTCGGACATAATGTGTGTGTGTAGCAGCTCTGGAGGTAATGTAAACCGTAAGGGAAGCCTCGGAGATAATGTCCTGTAGCCGCTGTTGAGGTAATGTAAACCCACATTATGAAGGTCCTTCAGTATCTATTGGGTGGCTGTACACCACGTATCCGTCCGTAACCCTGCTGTAAATTGTTACATCGATAACGAGAAAGTAGACCCCCTGATGTTATTTTATGTTTATTTATTTATTTATTTTTAATATTTTTTAATATTTTTTTTATGCATCCATAATCCCAATGTAAAGCCCGAATCTAGCCATGTCCACCCTTTGATATAGGATCCCCACTTCTAGCCTACATCCAGTTATAACCTTCATGTAAAACCTAATTTAAACCTTGTTTCTAGCCAGCCACCATCTGTAACCGATATATGAACTCGCCGATTCCATCTATATCCCTCTATATCTCTGTCACTCTCCGATTATAGACCCCTCCATATATCGCTCTTACCTCCCAGATGCTGACTCTCGTACTGCCGATGCTTGTGAGTACTGGATTCAACATGTTAGCTGTCGTGGGCTCCTGTGAGAGGAGCTAACAGAGTGAGCTGGTCCCTGCACCAGGGCTAAGGTCTCCGGTAATGAGGTCGTAAGCAAGGTGGTAAATGATATCATGGCTGTGCAGGTGATGAAGAGACTCCCAAATGCTGACTCCCGTACTGAGTAAGGGAGTCACACACATTCTTAACTCCACGATGCTTGTGAGTACTGGATTCAACATGTTAGCTGTAGTGGGCTTCTGTGGGAGGAGCTAACAGAGTGCACCAGGGCTAAGGTCTCCGGTAATGAGGTCATAAGCAAGGTGGTAAATGATATCATGGCCGTGGCAGTGATGACGAGACTGAGTGGGGAAAGAAAACAGTTAATACATGAGGTATGCAGGAAGTGAGGTCACTCGAGCTGGTCTGGCACACATCGCTTGTCAGTAGCATTACCCCGCATAAGGGCCCGCTATGGTCAAGGAGCAACCTCTAGGAAGCCAAATATGAGGGCTCAATGCTGTAAGACCTACTTCTTACCTCTCGGCCTGTCCTGCCTCATGGCTAAAGGGTCCTTTCATGAATCGAGGAAGATAAAGTGATACCATTGTGATACTACCTGGATATAGTCCCTTTGATTCTAAGATTCGTGGAAGACGAAAACCACCCAACGACCTGTGCTCTCGTATGGAGCAAGTGTTCCTCTGTAGTATGCTTCGGAACCGTGAAACGAAGTACCTGCAGATCTACCACTAAGAGCAGCACCGAAGTCTAGAGGCATTTCAACTATAATGTGAACTCATGGGCGCTCCTACCCGGGGATTGATTCAGGAGAGCTGGTTTCGCTGAGGCGAGCGACTCGGCTCTGACATTGTTCGTACCGTCCAAATGCCACTGGCAAAGGACATAATGATTCGGTTGGACAAAATATTAATGATGAGGAAGTAATTATGAGATAACATTTATGATGTGGAAAAGGCTGGGACATGAAAGCAAATATCGGCCAAATAGCCCCTCTACTGTAACCCTTGTGTGTCTCCCCGAGAGATGCCCATGCGGCATGGAAACATATAGCATGCTCGAAATTAAGTATCTATTTCTCTCCCCGAGAGCTCGCATGCCTAATAGAAACATAAAGATGACTTTGGTTCCAGGAAAACATAAGGGGATAGAGGCCCAATCTGCGATTGTTTTATAGAAACCTAACGATGGCTAAAGGCCCAATATGCCGCTGGCATTATTGCGTACCCTTCCTCGTTGTTCGTACTGTCCAAAGGCAACTGGCAACGTACGCACTGGTTTGCTTGGATGAAATATTAATGAGGTGGCAATTATGGGAAAACATTTATGATGTGGGAAAAGGCTTGCAGAGACATGATAGCAGATAACGGTCAACTAGTTCCATCCACCGTAACCCTAATATTTCTCCCGTTGAGAGATCCTACAGGTGTAATAGAAATATAGAGCGTACTAGAATTTTTTAAAGGCAGCTGGGAATTATCTATTTCTCTCCATGGTGATGGATAAAGGCCCAACGCTATCTTTATGGAGAGGATGTGATATGTCTACCGAAAGTTTTGCTTTAATGTAATAGAAACAGAAGGATGTATTTTGGTTGAATCATCTGTCCGAGCCCTATCTTTTAGGAGAAGATGGCTTTATGGAAACATAACGACGTATAAAGTCCCACTCGTCCCACTCCGCCTATATCCGAAATATCCATATTAATTGAAACATCACTACATATAAAGGCTTCACAGATAAAGGCCATATCAGTTCTCTCCCTGAGAGGTGCTTCGTGTATAATAGACCACCTAAGGGCAGCAGAAGGCCAAGCGGCTTCTCTGGTCTGCCCCGTTGTCGGAACCCCACACTGTGTGGACACCATGTTGATATATCTGCCGGTGAACCTCTGCCATTAATTCGGCGAGCTCCTGTTGAGGTTGTGTGGCTGTAGAAGCCACTGCACGTGTGCTCCTTTTCTTTGGGTGTTAGCCGCAGGTTTTTCCTGCACTGGAGGCTTGGCTCAAGGATGGGCAGAATGGATAAGCCATATGGTCTTTACATGCTTATCGACGTGGATAAGTGCACAATGAGGCCTGTTAGTACAGGATGTCCGGGGCAGTACTTGGAGAGACCTCCCAGGAAAGAGACGTGAAGGTTCTGATTGACCAGTTGATGAAGCCGTCCGTGCAATGTGCAGTGGCGATGAAAAGGGGGCAAACCGATTGCTAGATCACGAACAGATCAGAGAGGCCATCATGTCACTGCACCGAGCCCAGGCGCGTCGACACCTGGAGTACTGCATCCAGCACTGGTCGCCATACCAGAAGGCCACGGTACCACGGGTCCAGAAAAGAGCAACCAAGATGGTTACGGGGCTGGAGGAGGTGCCGCACAGTGAAATTAGAAAAAAAAAAAATGCAGCCTCTTCCTCCTCGAACAGAGGAGACTGGGAGGGGACATGATAGAAACAATCGAGGTACCGTAGGGAATAGACCCAGTAAACAAGGACAGGTTGTTCACCCCCTCCAAGATAGGGAGAATGAGAGGGCACTCCCCAAAAGTGAAAGGGGATAGACTCCGCACGGTTGCGCTGGGTATACTGTGGCCCAGCACTCCTCCCGGTGGAGACTCTACTTGGCCACGCGGGAGACTGTAACTGGCCGCGAGTACTGCGGCTCAGCACCTAAATGCTGCTGGGTAATCTGGTCTGAAGACTGCCAATAAAAGGGGGGGGGGGAAATGAAGTCTCTGGCATACCCCCACACCCAATAGATACCACGAAACCAGCAAAACCACCCTTGTCCTCAAGCCCCAATATCCACAAAAGTCTAGCATCAAATTACCTGCACTTCCTTTTTTTTTTTTTTAAGGGGGATGGAGTGATTCATTTTATCTCTGCTGACATTGGAGCGAAGCAGCCCCAAATCTGTTTGCATATGTACTGAGGGCCGGAAACTGTACTCGGCCGCGTGTGCCATGTCCCGACTCCCATTTCTCGTCGTTCGGCACCGGAGACCACCCACCTCCTGCTAGAGTGGGGCTGGCGCTTAGCGCCGTAGGGTTTACTTGGGTATACAACTCATCTTCCAGGTGCGGCTTCCTTGCCAAGGCCAACCTGCCCTCGGACCCAGCCGGGGATCTGGCCGCATGTGCGAACCCGCCTCCCAGCGGCGCAGGAAACTTGAATTGGCCACGTGGGCGCTCTATCCTCTCCTTCCCGGCGGCAGCGGAGACCTTAACAAGCGGCGTGCGTTGCGGCCCCGTCTCGCTGTGGGAGAGTGTACGCTGGGCCGGACTGTGCCGCCGAAGCCGCTGAAGCTCTGCTTCCGAAGCGCCAAAGGCGAGGGGAAAAGGCTAAGTTCCAGCCGCGTGTACCGCAGCCGGTGGGGTACCACTGCTGTGGCCTCACACCTTTTCCGGCCCCATGGGTCGCACCGCGCTGGAGACCTACATCCGGGGTCGCCGCTCTTACCTAGGGGCTACCGTCTCGGCAGGCCCGGGCATAGCCCCCCTGCACCCGACAGCTCCTCTCTTCGGGGCCGCCTGCTGCGAGTCGTTCGCTGTGCGTGCCTCCGTCGAGAGTGCATGCTGGTGGTGGGGTTAGTGGCACTGTGCGCGGCTCTGTTACAAAAGCGCGCCAGGACTACGTGCTCCGCGACCCACCTCCCGGCCACGTTGGGGCCAGAGGCTAGCAGCACAGACAGCACTTGGCCGGCGACGCCCCCTGGCCACCTGTGCAGCGGCCTAACCCCCTCTCCGCATGCACTCACCTCCAGACTACCCGAGCATGCGTCCACCTAGCGGGCAGCTGGATTCGCATCCCAGTGGGGAACCGACACAGATACTCCAGCGTGGACCCGTCGGAGAGCGCACGCTGGTAGCCGGACCAAGGACAGCTTTTGCGGTGTGCGCTCACTCCATTGGAGAGGATTGATTGCCAGGGCACTCGACAGCAGTCAAGGGTGGGCGGAAGGGAAGCCACATCCGCCTTGTGTGATGCAGGATCGAGAGGGGCGACCTCCCCTCCGCTCACCCCTAATCTATCCTGCCCCCCCTCCCCCCTCCCCCTACTCCTTGCCGATTGGCCCCAAGGCTTCGGCCGATTTGTCTTCGCTCCTCCCTATGTGGATCGGAGCTTGTTTTAAACTCCAAGATTCAAATTGGCGAGTCCAAGATCACCTGGAAGCACTGGATGCAGGCAGGCATACATACACCAGATCAGTGTTTTTCAACCTTTTTACACCTATGGACCGGCAGAAATAAAATAATTATTCTGTGGACCGGCATCGGTCTGTGGACCGGCAGTTGAAGAACACTGGGCTAAGTCGTGGGCCAGACCCCGCCCATCTCTACCAAATATCCACCCCAGACCCCACCCCCATAATAGTACTAATTGCACCTTACACGTCCCGTGCCTCATCTGGAAGCCTTCCCTCTGACGTTGCAACGTCAGAGAAAAGGCTTCTGGTTCAGGCGCAGGATGCCCGTAGGAGCCACTGCCCGTGGCTTTGTGCACTGAATCAGTTAGGAAGAGGGAGCTGGCTCGAAGAAAATGCCGTATCGATTGCGGTTGAAGAACACTGTTTTGGGCCTGATGCACGTGCTGGCCCTGTGGACCGGCAGGAAATTTCTGTGGACCGGCACTGGTCCATGGACCGGTGGTTGAAGAACACTGCACTAGATGATGTTATATCAAATGGGAAAATGCTTGATTTTTCATGACTGCAACAATCTTTTGGTATTTCAAAGTCTCAAATTTATAAGTGGTTGCAGTTGAAGCAAGCCATTCAGAAGGGATTTCCTGAATGGCAATATTAAAAAAATTATTATAGCTTGCAGGTTCCAGACAGACAGACAGATTTGCTAGGACATCAGGCTGCCCGATGGTATAAATTAATATCTGAATTCTTGAATAAAAAGCCAAATACTTGTCTTAGAGACATTTGGAGCATTGAGATAAAGCAGCATATTTCTGCATCTCAATGGCCACAAATTTGGACTTGGAGGATGAGATGTACAGCGTCAGCATCTATGAGACAAACATGGATTTTTTTGTTGCATAGAAGTTTTTGGACCTCGGTTAGATTACAAAAATTAGATAGTTCTATTTCTAATAGGTGCTGGCACTGTCATCTCGATATAGGGACACTGGATCATCTGCTCTTCTTTTGTCCCTTGATACTTAGATTTTGGTGATCCATTTGGGGTCAAATTAATAGAATACTGGATGTCCCATTGAAATTGACATATGATGCGGTACTATTTAGCACGGTATTGATGGCTAAAAGCCCAATAACTTCCCATAACAACAAACTTTTCTTTATCATGACAGGAGTTGCCATACAACTTATTTTGAAGAATTGCAAAAACTGAGACCGGTTAAATTATAATTTCTGGTGGGGATCTTTATGCCACACTTTTAAACTGGAACATATGATTGCCGTACAACTGGAACATTATAAGAAATTTAAGGATGTTTGGGAACCATTGACAAAATTCTGTAAGGAATGATTATTGATTTTGCCCTTTAGTTATACATGTCCAGAGTGGGGAAATACCTTTACTTTAATTTATTGCAATTTTTGTGTGTATAAAAGGGGAGGGAAGAGACATGTATTTGTTATGAAATATAATTTGATTGAATTTAAGTGCTGTTTAAAATGTAAAATGTCTGTATATGTTGCACTTACTGTTAGCTTTAAAATGAATAAAGATATTAAAAAAAAAAAAAGAAATCCAGATCAGGTACTGCTGATTCCTAAGGTGGACCCTAGCATAAGGTAACTCTGACTTGGATTATTCTTCCCAATGTGCATCACTTTGCATTTGTCCATTTGGATGCCCAGTCTTACTGCAATTTTTCACAGTTCTCATGTGTTTTGACAACTTTTAAAAATAGTTTTGTGTTATCTGCATTTTACTAAGCCATGGTAGAATTCCTATGAATGTCAGAGTAGCGTTGAAGCATTTAGCACCCTGGGCCGTGGTAGAAACCACTATCGCGGTTTAGTAAAAGAGGGCCTTAATCACCTCACTTGTAGTTCAAATTTCCAGATCATTTATAAATATGTTAAATAGCACTGGTCCCAGTAAAGATCACTGTGGTATTCCACTAGTTACCCTCTTTCATGGAGAGAAATGACTATTTAACCAAACCCTCTGTTTTCTGTCCAATAATAAATCCCTAATCCTCATCAGAACATAAGAACATAAGAACATAAGAATAGCCTTACTAGGTCAAACCAACGGTCCATCTAGCCCAGTAGCCCGTTCTCATGGTGGCCAATCCAGGTCCCTAGTACCTGGCCAAAACTCTTTAATTTTCTCAGGAGTCTCTTATGAGGAAATTTTTAAAAAAATATTTATATCCAGCACATTCCAAAATCTGTGTGGATTACACCAAAACATAAATAATCCAAGGCAAAAATATAAAACACCTAATGATAAACATTTGTCAAAATCTAGATCTGTTCTATCACTACTTTTCTTGAACCTCAATCACTGAATATTCTTATTCGCTTTTAAGTGATATCTCATCTAAACTATTGCAATTCCTTATATCAAGGGATCACTAATAAAGAGATGAGAAGGCTCCAAATAATCCAGAATACTGTCATTAAAATCATCTACAAAAAAAAAAAATATATGATCTTTGTCACTCACTTTTTCAAGATATCCACTGGTTTCCTCATTGGATAACATATTACCATATTTCCCCTCAAAATTACTTCATTCAGTCCCCTCTATTCGTCATATAGTTTACGACACCACCCATAGTAACATAGTAGATGACGGCAGATAAAGACCCGAATGGTCCATCCAGTCTGCCCAACCTGATTCAATTTAAAAATTTTTTTTTTTTTTTTTTTTCTTCTTAGCTATTTCTGGGCAAGAATTCAAAGCTTTATCTGGTACTATGCTTGGGTTCCACCTGCCGAAATCTCTGTTAAGACTTACTCCAGCCCATCTACACCCTCCCAGCCATTGAAGCCCTCCCCTGCCCATCCTCTACCAAACGGCCATGCACAGACACAGACCGTACAAGTCTGCCCAGTAACTGGCCTAGTTCAATCTTTAATATTATTTTCTGATTCTAAATCTTCTGTGTTCATCCCATGCTTCTTTGAACTCAGTCACAGTTTTACTCTCCACCACCTCTCTCGGGAGCGCATTCCAGGCCTCCATTACCCTCTCCGTAAAGTAGAATTTCCTAACATTGCCCCTGAATCTACCACCCCTCAACCTCAAATTATGTCCTCTGGTTTTACCATTTTCCTTTCTCTGGAAAAGATTTTGTTCTACGTTAATACCCTTTAAGTATTTGAACGTCTGACTCATATCTCCCCTGTCTCTCCTTTCCTCTAGGGTATACATATTCAGGGCTTCCAGTCTCTCCTCATACTATCTTCTTGGTTACGGCACCAAACTTATGGCATGCCCTACTTCATTACCTTAGAAAAGAAGACTGCTTAGTAAAATTCAAATCCAACCTTGAAACATTTCTATTTAATGATGCCTTCACTACATAAATCCGAGCATCACCATTCCAAAACTTAGCCCATTCTTTCCTCCTTCTGTGTCTCCCACTTTTTTGTTTTTTCATAAGAAACTAATGTAACTAGTATTCCCTCTCTCTCCTGTAGCAAGTCTATGTTTATCACTTGCATTTGCCGCCCCATTAGTAATTTTATTTTTAATTTACTATGTACACCACTTAGACTGATAGATAGGCAGTATATCAAAATAAAATTAAACTTGAAACTTGAACTGGCTTACCTTTATCCATATGTTTATTCACACCATTTAAAAAAATCCCTCCACCCTCCAAACTTCAGGTACTTTGGATGATTTTAAAGACAGATTATTGATCACTAACAGTAGATCAGCAATTTCATACTGAAGTTCTTTCAGTACCATGAGATGTATACAAAGTGGTCCTGGTAGTTTATCACTCTTTACCTTTGGACTAATACTAATAGGAGGAGAAGGAGAAAAGTGTACCTGTGCCCTATCAGTTCTTTACCATCAGGCATCTGTTTGGCTACCAACCCGAATATTGCAGTCTATAGAAGGGGGGCTGAAAAGTTCTCAGTCCAGCCAAGATGGGAATGACATAGAGCCATGAAACTTACAAGTTATTCCACATATTCACCTCTAAGTTCAACACACTTGGCACATTGTGTCTGAATTTTCTGTAACCCTTCCAAAAATAGTTTGATATCTAGTCACTGAAATACTGCTCCACTGTTGCAATCACCTCTGAATCACTCGAAAATTGTTGCCCTTTCAAACTCTTTTTAAGGTTTAGAAACAGAAAATAGTCAGATGGAGCAAGATCTGGTGAGTAGGGTGGATGGTCTATGCACTGAAATCCCAACTGCATCAAAATATCCATCATTATGCCAGCCTTGTGAACAGGTGCATTGTCATGCAAAAGGAGAACTCCTTTCTACACCTTCCCTCTCCTTTTTTTTTCAATGCCTCCTTTAATTGGCACAGCAAATTACAGTACTATTCTGCATTTATATTTGGCCCCATGAAAGATAGTCAGTCATTTCAACACCTTACTGATTCCAAAACACTGTGATCATGACCTTTCCTGCTGAATTTTGGGGCTTGAATTTCTTTTGGAGAACCTGAGTGCTACCATTGCAATGGACTGTTGTTTTGTATCAGGATCATAATGGTGTAACCATTTTTCATGAAGAGTAACTAGGTGTTCCAAAAAACTTGGCACCAGCTTGCTGAAAATGCTGCAAAATCAACTTGGAAATATCCACTCAAATATTTGGGTACCCTCTTGGCTGATAGCTTCTGCATGCTCAGCTGCTGATGCCCATGTACCCAACACATTCCCTAAATATCTGTAATGTCTCAGCAATTGTTTTAGTCAATATTTGCCAATCTGCCAAAATCATTTTTAGACATGGTCAAGAATTTTAGGGTTTGGCACATGTTTGAGGCCTCCCAGACCTTGCTGCATCTTCGGTCTCAAAATCTCCATGCTGAGAGTTTGCACATCACTTTTTTACTGTGAAGTATGATGAGCATTTGTCACTCAATGTTTGCATCATAAATTCATGGATTTCCTTTGGAGTTTTCTTCTGCAGGAATAGGTACTTCATGATGGCTTGGTGTTTCACACTTGAAAATTCTATACTTTTCGTTGACGTGGTTCAATCAATGACATGAAACAATGTCAAAACATAGCATTACAAGTCTGCAAATTGGAACTTTGCAAAATAAAATAATACTCTTTTTAGCTACAGTGGCAAAATAATGTTTAGAATTCCTGAACCAAAACCCCAGAGTCCTTGCACTTATCCTACTGACCTCTCAATTCTTCAGGGGGGTAAGATCTAGCATAGCTAGGCTCAACAACTGTAAATACATCCATTCCTAGTTACTACTTACTGCTGCTGGTCTCTGTGATGTATAGCTGGAGAGTAAAGTTAATTCTATTGGAGAAGCCCATAGTTCTCAAAGGAACACAAGAGTTGCCATACTGGGACAGCCCAAAGGTCCATCAAGCCGAGTATCCTGTTTCCAACTGAGGCCAACCCAGGTCACAAGTATCTGGCAAGATCCCAAGGACTAAAACAATTTTTATGCTGCTTATTTATTCCACTAACCAGCTAAGTAAGCACATAAAGTTAAGACCTCAGAGTAGTTGTCCTAAATGTATAGTATGTGCCAAATTAAATGAACACCAGTCTGAATATCGACTGGTGCCTGGTTAACTTCTGGGTCAGCAGAAAGGTTTGGACAATTTCCTGGAGGAAATGTCCATAGTCTGTTATTGAGAATGACATGGGGAAAGCCACTGCTTGCCCTGGATCAATAGCATGGAATGTTGCTACTCTTTGGGTTTTGGCCGGGTACTAGTGACCTCGATTGACCACTGTGAGAATGGGCTACTGGGCTTCATGGACTATTGGTCTGACCCAGTAAGACTATTCTTATGTTCTTATGATTTACCTGGATATTTAGTGCAGGAGCTGTGCATGCCTTGGCCAAGAATATCCAGAGGTAGGTCAGCCCAGGGGCTGAATATTATCCTGATAAAAGACATCAGAGACAATCATTCTCAACAAGCAATATTTCCTTAAATATCTACGCAGCAAAATCTCAGGAGAGAGGAACTGGTATTAAGGAAAATTCAAAAGGCCTAATAACTGCAAATTAACTTCTAAACCAGTAGATTGAGTCAGCTTGCAGTCAAAAATAATTTTCTTATAAATTTCAGTAAATTTATCAAATGTCGACTAAGAAAAAAAAATTGTAGCTGTGATACAATTATCTTCAACCAGTCTTCAGTCCTGACCACCATATTCTAGATGTCATGCAGAGTAATTTCATGTGTGCTCTGCTTAGGAACACCAATGGTAGTACCTCTGGTGAGGGTTGAGCTTCAAAGCCTGACTTGATTGGAAGCACCATCTTAGTAGGGAAAATTAGAGATGGGATTGATCTCTCACTAGAGATCAGAGAGGCACCAGGAGGCAGTGAAGTGTCAAGAGCAGAAAGAAGATCCTTGAGCAACCAATTTTTATTCATTGAACTGAAATCTTTGGAGTATTAACTGTACTCAACTTTGACTCCCCTTTCCACTTCCTTTGGAAGAACTGGAAAGATTCTCTGGTTCCTCCAGGACATCTAAAAGGCTCCCAAAGAGCTTACAAGCTGCTCTGGAATGCTGGGTGATATTGTACACCACTGTTTTCCACTTTTCTGGGCTACCTTCTCCACTGGATACCCTGGTAAGCAAGGTATGCACTGCTGTTCCCAGCAGCATATGGCTTGCTTGTACTGCCCTTTTAGATCTTGCAGCAGTGGCTGGTAACATCAGACTCTGCCATTTCATATTTTCATACTCTTTGAGATCCCTATCCATTGGAGGCCCTAGCAGGATATGTGCTGCTGATCTCCCCTCCCTCCCCAAAAGTAAATTTTTAATAACTGCTGATCTAAGAAAATAAGAAAAATGGGATAATGTGGTATCAAGGCAAAGTTCATGTTATTAATGTCAACTTTTGGGGTTTTTAATTTTCACTTCAAAAATATTTAAATGAGATGTTTTTCACTTCAAAGAACTATTCCTAGTGCTGATCCTCATATAATCCTCTTTATTGACATGGAAGTCAGTTGTTATGGGAATTCCTGTGATCTCAGAAGCAGAAGATTATGTTTTCAGAAAAAAAATCTGCAAAATGGCATACGTTTAGGGGCATATCTTCCTTTTAATAAAGAGCAAAAACCAGTGAAAATGTGGAAATTCACACACAAACTAGGGGTTTGCTAAGGCCCTTTTAAGGTGAGTGGCAGCTTTACAGCCCATTGCTCCTAGGAGTGGGAAAATTCTACTAGCTTTTTGCTAGTGGTATTTTTCCAGAAATAGCACAGCTTGCATTATTAAATACTATGGGGGTAATAATTAAAAAAAAAAAAACATCTAAAAAGTGTCCTAAATGTCTACTTGGACGATCAAAAAGCCTGATCGTCCAAGCACCCTTAACCAAAGCTGGATTATAGACGTATCTAAAAACAGCTTAAGCCTTTCCCCTGCCTCTAGACGCACAGAGAGAAAAGAGGTGTGTTTAGAGGAGGGGAAAGGGCGGGCAGTGGGTGGGAAGTGGGCCGACCTACACCTAGGCGTACAACAGGTATAACCAAAACATTTACAGGTTGCCTAGTCGGTACTTAGAGCTTTTTGACTTAGATGTAGTCAAACCAGGTCTAAGTGCTGAAAAGGGGCCGCTGGCGCCATCAGTTCAGCGGCCCGGCAACCTACCCACCGCAACCATCGCAGCAGGAGAGATGCCTCATCTCTCTTACCACAAAGCCATCACTCCTCTACTCGAACTGCCATGACCCGCAGCAGGAGAGATGCCCTATCTCTCCTGCCGCAGGTCGCGGCAGTTCTGGTAGAGGAGTGATGGCATCACGGTAGGGGAGATGAGACATCTCTCCTGCCGCGATCCATCACACGCCCCTCACAATTAACATCGGGCTAGGAGGGAGCCCAAGCCCTCCTGGCCCCGGCGACCCCCCCCCCCTCGTGACTCGTTCAGACCAGGAGGGAGCCCAAGCCCTCCTGGCTCCGGCGACCACTCCCCACGACTCGGTCGGGCCAGGAGGGAGCCCAAGCCCTCCTGGCCACGGCGACCCTCTACCCCCACCCCCCACTACATTATGGGCAGGAGGGATCCCAGGCCCTCCTGCCCTCGATGCAACCCCCCCCTCCCCCCAACGACCACCCCCCCAGAACCCCCGATCACCCCCCTAGCCGACCCGCAACCCACCGGCCTTCCCCACGACCCCCCCACCCCCATCCCCTTCCCCATACCTTTTTTTAAGTTGGCCGGACAGACAGGTGCCAAACTCACCTGTCCGGCAGGCAGCTGAGGGCAGAATGGGGCCGGATTGGCCCAGTCGTCCCAAATCACAGGTGGGGCCTAAGGCGCTTGGTCATGGTCTTGGTCTTGGGCTCCCTCTTGCCCCAATGTTGTCGGTGGTGGGGGGGAGGTCGCGGTTTGACATGGCAGGAGGGCTTGGGCACCCTCCTGCCTGGATCATTGTGTGTGTGTGTGTGGGGGGGGGGGGGTTCTGTAACCGGTGTTGTTTTTGACAGACACCGGTTACAGAATCCAGCTTTTAGGCAAAGGACTGGCTCCTCCTTCGCCTAAAAGCCCTTCTGTTGGACGTTTGTGGCTTAGGCGTTTTTTTGTTTCATTATGGCTAAAAAGTGTAGACGTCGTGTGGGTGTACTTTTAGATGTAGTGGAGATTGGGCATTTAGGCAGAGGAAGGCCATAATCAAAACAAGGAAGTTTGTTTTGGTTATGGACACTTTCCCTGCTTCTGCGTTGAACGTTTAAGGACATAGGCCAAAAGGGGACTTAGACGCTTTTTTTGGCTATGCCCCTCCACATATATAGCAATCAGATGTTTTGCATGCATTTGCATGCTTTCCATTTCACTACTATGCATTAAAGGGCAAATAATATGCATTATAACTGTATTGCACTTTAAATTAATACATAATAGAGTTTTCAACAGAAAAACATTCAGGGGCTAGTTATTATTAGGATTCATTTACTGTCTTTTTGTAGGAATTCACTCAAGAATAAGTCAAACATAAGCACTAGACAATTACAGCAGCAAAAATATTCAAATTAAAATACAAGTATGGCATAGTAAGCTACATTACAATGACAACTCAATATGTAATAACCCCCCCCCCCCTCTTTACTAAGCCATGGTAAAGGTTTCTATCACAGCCTAGAGCACTAAATGCTCCAACTAGTGCTGCCTGATTCAGAGAAAAATATTTCGATTCGATTCGATTTACCCTGTTGAATCGATTTTTCGATTCGATTCACTGTTATGACAGTTTTTTAAGTTTAAACATTTTATTTAACCAAGGCAATATCATATCAAAAATTCCCAGCTTCCATCCCCAGCCCCTCAGACTCATCAGCCCCCCTTCTGATTCCCAGCTTCCATCCCCAGCCCCCAATACTCACCAGCCCCCTGCCGATTCCCAGCTTCCATCCCCAGCCAAGACTCACCAGCCCCCCTGCCGATTCTCAGCCCCTCCTGCCGATTCTCAGCCCCGCTGCCGATTCTCAGCCCCTCCTGCCGATTTTCAGCCCCCCTGCCGATTCTCAGCCCGCCTGCTGATTCTCAGCCCTCCCTGCCGATTCTCAACCCCCCTGCCGATTCTCAGCCCCCCTTGCCAATTCTCAGCCCCCCCTGCCGGTTCATATACTTACTCGACTGGATGTGGAATCGCGGGGAAGAGAGGAGAAATGCAGAGAGAGAGCCAGTAAAAAATACCTTTTACTTTTGAGGTCCGCTGCACGAAGTCTGCTCGCTCCCCCTTCAACGCTCCCACGTCCTTTCATTTATTCTGATGTAACTTCCAGTTTCATAAAACCGGACGTTATATTAGATTGGAACGATTCTGGCAGTGGCAATGAAAAAAATAATGAACTTCAATCGGGGCTGAATCGGTGAGTCCGGTTTTTCATAAAAACGAACCGATTCGAATCTATTCACCTGATTCGAATCGGTGAACCGATTCGAATCATGAATCGGGCAGCACTAGCTCCAACACTGCTCTGACACTCATAGGATTCTTATGAGCATCGCAGCATTTAGCACCCTGGGCCACAGTAGAAACCTCTATCGCAGCTTAGTACAAGAGGGCCTTTAATAGACATCACAGGGTATAAGCAAAGATGGGACATATAGATAGATAAGATCGAATAACAGGAGTTAGAAAATAAGGGGACTGATTTAAAGAAAGTTGCACATGAGATCAGAAAGGAGTTTCTCCAACTTCGGAAGCTATGCACTACTGCAGGGGTCCACAACTACTGGGCTGCGGGCTGTGCCGAACCTGCACAGAAAGAATAAATTATTTTAATTTTATTTACATTAGTTTGCAAGGTATTTTATTTTGAAAAGTGACTACTTCCATTCGTGCCTCTTTCCTGCACATGTCTCAGTCGCAGTTTGTTTGGTTTTTTTCAATAAGCCCACAAGCTAACCCTAGCAAAAATGAGTAAAAAGCAAATATCACTGAAGAGTTTCTTTGAAAAGAGGGAAAGACCCAATGATGAGACAGCAGAAGACCCCAAGACTTCCAACAAAAAGAAAGCTGATTTAAAAGAAAATACCAAGAGCTTTCAATCCTTAACCCTACTCCTCTGCCCACTAATTAACCGTTCCCCTTAATTGTATCCATGACATCCTGTTTGTCTGTCTTGCCTTTTTAGATTGTAACCTCTTTCGAGCAGGGACTGTTTTCATACCCTTTGTGGCTCTGTGCAGTGCTGCATGCATCTGGTAGAGCTATAGAAATAATTAGTAGTAGCAGTCCTACATAAATTATGGATTCATTGCAACAAGTAATTCACTGATTCTGCATTATGGTGAGTTATATTAATATATTGTATATATTACAATGTAATAACAGAAATAATTGCATAATATCAAATGTAATAATACATTTACATTATATTTGTAATAAATTTTATAGTATGCACTTTATTGATTATGAAAAATTGTCTTGCATGAAACCAGTCCGTTGTGCAAAAAAGGTTGGGGACCACTGCACTACTGTATATACTACAACTAATCATTTCTATAGCGCTGCTAGACATACACAGCACTGTATATCAAAGCACAAAAGAGACAGTCCCTGCTCAAAAGAGCTTGTGATCTAGTCAAGACAGACAAACTGGACAAGAAGGTGCATTAATACATTGTACTCAGGTGAGGGAAGTAACCCAGAAGTTAACCAGGCACTAGTCAAAATTCAGACTGGTGTCCATTTAATTTGGCACATTGTGTACATTTATGACAGCTATTCTGAGGTAGAGAGCTGCACGGGAATGGGGACGACGGGAATCCCACGGACCCACGGTGATCCCGCGGGTTCCCCCTTTGGGTCATGGGGATCCCGTGGGGATGCCCCCTAGGGTCACGGGGATCCTGTGGGGACGCCTCCTGGGGTCGCGGGGATCCTGCTGGATTCCGATGCACTCGAGCTGCGAGGCTTGTCTTCTTTTCCCTACCTGTCCTGCCGCAGCACACAGCCGACTGGAAGTCTTCCACAATGTCAGCGCTGACGTTGGAGGGAGGGCTTAAGCAAAGCCCTCCCTCCCTCCGACGTCAGCACTGACATCAGGAAGACTTCCAATCAGCTGTGTGCTGCGGCAGGGCAGGTAGGGAAAAGAAGACAAGCCTCGCGGCTCGAGTGCATTGGAATCCAGCAGGATCCCCGCGACCCCAGGAGGCGTCCCCACAGGATCCCCGTGACCCTAGGGGGCATCCCAACGGGATTCCCGTGACACGCAGTGGTGGTACTGCGATGGTGCTGCCAACAGGGAGAAACCCCGATTGCGCTGTGAACGAATATAAACCAGTTAAAAACCAGGGCTGTGCAAGGACACCACTTTAGCTGGGTTTAAGTTCACGTTCCCTATACACAGTTTTAACTGTGTCCTTCGGGGGCTCCCTGTGGCTTCCAGCTCAGCTTTCCGCTTGTGTATTGCCTTATCATTTGCCAGAAGCAGTTACTGCATGAAGGAACTGGAATAGGATGCCCGGGGTGTGTCTTTGTTTCTGTAAGTTATGTCCTCAATAGCAGGGGGAGCAGATGTCAGAAATTCACTGTCCACAGATGCCAGGAGCCTTTTGAGGACATAATTCACAGAAACAAAATAAACCTTGAGCATCCTTTTCCAGTTCCTTTCTGCCTTAACTGCTTCTAGCAAATGATAAAGCAATATGAAACCGCTTATACTGTTGCGGCCGTTCTAGGTATACGCAGTGCAATGCAGACTCATGGAAGAGACAGCCCCTGTCCCTCCAGCACTTAAAATCTAGTCACTACAAAGAGGTATGCCATTCTACTCCATCTGCCCCTGAGTAAGGCTGACCCAATCAGTAGGCAAGACTCATCGGTATTTGGACCCATCTTATTTAATATTTTCATAAATGACCTGGAAGAAGGAACATCCAGTGAAATCATCAAGTTTGCAGACGACACAAAGCTATGCCGGGCAATCAGATCGCAGAAGGACAGCGATGAACTCCAGAGTGACTTGAATCAGTTGGAGAAGTGGGCAAATAAATGGCAGATTAATTTTAATGTGGAAAAATGCAAAGTGATGCATTTAGGCAGAAAAAATAATGATCACAAGTATAATATGTCAGGTGTAACTCTGGGAAAGACCAAACAGGAAAAGGACCTGGGTGTACTGATAGATAGGACCCTGAAACTGTCGGCACAATGTGTGGCGGCGGCGAAGAAAGCAAATAGAATGCTAGGCATGATAAAGAAGGGAATTACGAGTAGATCAGAGAAAGTTATAATACCGCTCTATAGAGTCATGGTCAGACCGCACCTGGAATACTGCGTCCAGCATTGATCTCCATACCTAAAGAAGGATATAAAACTGCTAGAGAGGGTGCAAAGATGAGCAACGAAGCTAGTGAAAGGTATGGAGAACCTGGACTACGAGGAACAACTTAGGAGACTGGGGTTGTTCTCCAATGAGAAGAGGAGACTACGAGGGGATCTGATCGAGACTTTCAAAATACTGAAAGGATTCAACAAAATGGAGCTGGGAAAGCAGTTATTTACATGTCCAATGTGACACGGACAAGAGGACATAGACTGAAGCTGAGGGGGGACAGGTCCAGAACGAATATCAGGAAGTTCTGTTTCACGCAGCGAGTGGTGGACACCTGGAATGCTCTCCCAGAGGAAATAATTGCGGAATCCACCGTTCTAGGATTTAAGGATAAACTAAATGCACATCTCCTTAAGAGTGGCATAGAGTGATACGGGTTAGGATAAATTAGATGCACATCTCCCTTGAGAAGCATACAGTGATATGGGGACTAAAACTATGCCAGGGTACACCTGGTCTGGTGTGGGGGGGTATGCCTGTGTATGTTTGTGGGGTGTGTGGGGAGGGTGAGTATGGGAGTGGGATGAGGTACTGAGGGCATTGGGGTTGGTAGCACATACTCAATCTGCAGCGGAGTTTAGCTGGGCATCCAGATAGTCTGTGGTTATGGCTGATTTGAAAGTGACTACTCTTAATGTGGATGGAGTCAAGTCTCCCATTAAGCGCTCACGGATATTGACTCATCTCAGGAAGCTGGATACTGATATAGCATATTTGTAAGAGACCCACCTTTCTCAGATCGAGCATGCCAAGCTGCTGAGGGGTTGGGTGGGGGAAGTCTACTCTTCTACCTTCAGTGGGAGGCAAAGGGGTGTTGCCATCTTAATGCATAAGAGATTGCCGTTTATTCTACATCAGTGGTCGGCAAACCACGGCTCGCGAACCACATGCAGCTCTTTATCCACTTGAGTGCGGCTCGCAGCTCAGATTCAACCGCTGGTCCGCAGAAATTTTCTGATGGTCCACAGGGCCGGCACCTCCATCGGGCCCAAGAGATTGTTCAGTAGCCGCCGGTCTTCAGTGCAATCAATGTGGCATCTTTGTGCTGGCTCCCTGAGTGCTGCAGTGCACAAAGCCATGGGAAAAGGCTTCTACCTGCGGCCTGCGCCTGACCCGGAAGCCTTCTCTCTGACGTCGCAAAGTCAGAGGGAAGGCTTCCAGATGAGGTGTGGGATGCGCGCGAGGAGCCACTTCCCACAGCTTTGTGCAATGCAGCACTCAGGGAGCCAGCCCAAAGACCCTGCTTTGATCGCACTATGGACCAGCCTGAATCTAACACTGGGGGACAAGCCAGAAAACAAGACACATGGAGGGAGAGAGACAACAACGGTAGAGGAAATGCTTTTATTTAGTGATTTTGCATCTGCTGTCTGTTCAGGAAGAAATGCATTTACTTGGTTTTCTCTGGGGGTTGTACTGCTTGAAGAGTCTTGCATTTTAGGGTTTGATTGAATATTAGTACTTTTAGTTTTTGGTCCTGCATTTGCATGGGGTTATCTGTTTTCTGGTAGAAATGAATGTTGAAAAGCATATAGTGTGCTTTCTGTATTTTAATTTTGTGGTTAACCATTATGTGTTGTTAATACGATTATATTGTATATGTGTATATATGAAAAATGGATGGAAAAAATGATGTTACAATTAGTACTATTATGGGGGTGGGGTCTGGGGTAGAGATTGGGTGGAAATGGGAAGGTTGGTCAGCCCGGCATTTCAGCATCCTCTTTACGGGGAAGGGAAGCAGGGAGAGCTCAGAACTTGGCGGCGGCCTGTTCCCTGATTGCAGCAGCAGTGGCAGCCTGTTCCCCAATGGCGATGGCTTGGGGGAGGGCAGGGAGAAAGAAAGAAATGGGGGCAGGGAGAGAGAAAGAAAGGGGCAGGGTGAAAGAAAGAAAAAGTTGGGGGAGGGAATAAAGTCTGGAACAACTTTATGGAAAAATAAGTCTCTAGACAACAAAGGTAAAAAAACAGAATTTATTGACTAAAATATGTTATGCTTTGGGAAATGTATATAGCAGATGTCTTTGTATTGCGTTGAAAAGAAAAGGAAATACATTTCTGGTTTTATTTCTACAGTGTTGAAGTACTTGCTGACCCTTGCTTTGACTGGTGGGGATCCCCAAGCACCACCAGCAGAGGACCTCCTATAGAGACGGCCAGAACTCCCCTTCACCAAGCACAGCAGTCGCTGGCAGCATCCATGAGCCACTGAGGTGCTAGCATCTGTGACTCAGGGATGCTACTGCTGCCTGCCAAGCTTGGCAAAAGGGACCCCCAGCCAACTGCAAGGAAGTCCTCAGCTGACAGCTTGGGGGTTCTCATCAGCTGAGTATTTATATTTTATATTTACATTAGAGGCTCTGGTAAAAACCCATTTACAAAGTATGTATTCTTCCCAATTAATATTTCCAAATTAATAAAGTGTCTGCTTATTTGTAAATGGGTTTCTACAAGAGCCTTTAATTCAGTAGCATAATTAAATGAAATAACTATTTCTGAAGTTTATAGGGACGGGTGGGGACGGAGGAGATTCCTCGCGGGGACGGGTGGAGGGGAGGGATTCCTCGCGGGGACGGGTGGGACGGCTGGGATTTCTGTCCCCGCGCAACTCTCTATTCCGAGGTCCTAACTTTATCTGCTTACTTAGCTGGTTAGTGGATTAAGTAAGCAGCATAAAAATTGTTTTAGTCTTTGGAATCTTGCCAGATATTGTGACCTGATGGGTGGGTTAGTGAACTTAGAGAGGAGGACCCAGGCCTATAAACCACTCTAACCACTACTTTTATGGTAGTACATGTGAGCCCACACAAACCCTACCATACTGCCATATAGGTGCCACCTACAGCCTTAAATTATAATGGGGTTATGGTGAGGTATACAGCTGGAACTCTTTATGAGAACATCACAGCAGTGCCCTATAAGGTGCCCCATTGCTCTGTCAGGATGTCTATGATGACCTAAGCTGCCTAAATGGCTTACATTTCTTCACTAAGAGGTACAAAATTGAAATGAAAATATGTCTAAAAACCTGGCTAAATTGGCACTTGGATGACCTAAAACACAGGTCATCCAAATTGAAACAGGTTTTAGATGTATCTAAAAGCAGCTTAAGCCTTTTGACTGCTGCTGTAAGCCCAGATCGAAAAGGGGCATTTTTCAAAGAGTGTTTAGGGTGGGATGTGGGCCAACCAAACTTAGTCGTCCTGCAGTGATAATCGAAAGTTTGACGAGACTGCCTAGACGGAACATATACGTTGTGACTTAGGTGATCTAAAAACAGGTCTAAGTGCCCAGAAGGTATCCAAAGTGACCAGATAACCACTACAGACACAAAGTACAGACCCCCACACAGTCCCCCAGTGATCACTGAACCCCCCCACACACACACCCCCACCACCATAAAAATCAGAATAAAAGCATACATACCTGCCTCCAGAACATCAGCACCTGGCATAGGAAAGCCTAGTAGAGCTGCACAGAGGTGGTTTATGTAGTCTGGGGGGTGGGCTATTGAACTATAGAGAGGAGAACCAAGGCCCATAAGCCACTCTAACCACTACATTCATGGTGGAACATGTGCACTCTTCAAACCCCCCCATCCTACTGTACTGCTATATAGGTGGCACCTGCAGCCATATGGGTTATTGGGGTGGGAGACAGGTGGGTATAATGGGGGGGGGGGGGGGTTGGGGGGAGGGTTTGGGGGACTCACTATGACCTATAAGGGAGTTGTGGTGAGATGTTTATGTGGCACCCTTTTTGAGAAGTTCACAGCAGTGCCTTGTGAGGTACCCCACTACTCTGTTGCCATGTCTGGGTGGCTAGTCCATCACTTTTCTGATCCCTCCCACATCAAAATGATAATTTTCTAGGCATTTTGGACTTGGACAAATTTTGGGATGAAAATACGGTATAAAGATAGACGACTTGACGGTCTGGATGATCAAATGGTTAGATGTATAAGTAGACGATTCGGAAAAAAAAAATATTTTGGATGTATTTTCCGAGAATGGACTTTAGACGCTGCCAATTTTGGGTGCTTAGCACACTAGGCTCAAAACGGACTTAGACCTTTTTTTATTAAGTCGCTCCAAGTCTAATAGATATAATGGGCCCTCTAAATTATACAGCATTAAATACTAAACATATTAATTGGTAGCCAATGTAATCTTTCCAATAGTAGCAAAAAAATGATCATTAGATTTTTTTTCATTCTTAGCCAAGCTTCAGTAGTCTGTGGAAAGACTTCTTGACTGCAGTCTGCAGACTAACGTGAAAGAGCTTCTACAGTATATCAACAATGGCAAAAACTGTACCATCCTGCTGTACAAAGTTAGTAGACATTTATCCTAAATGATTCATTAAATATTTTAATGAGAAATTATTGCAGATCATTAAAGTTGTTTAAATCTATTATTGTACAAGGGGCCGCTGAAAAGTTCTAAGCCCAAGAAAGAAGAAAATGATGTGGAGCTATGAAACATACAAGTTATTCCAAGTTCAATGAAGAAAAGCTATAGGAGGCAGAGGATATGTTGGATTAAGTGGTTGGATCCTGTCAGCTACCCTGATAGGATCAGAATGAAAATAACATGCAGGGGATGCACTTCTTAAAATTAGAATTCTCTGAAACAGAGCTTCATGCAGATCAGACACAGACTCCAACAGGCTTTGTTTTCATGCTCAAAAAAGCAACAAATCAAAACTGCTTCATTTCCACTCTATCGCTGCAAATAATGAATGAAGCCTTCCTTAGTCAATAGTGTGCAAACTTATGGAAACATTGATTAAACACAAATTAGATACAGTTCTGGATGATGAGAGACTGAGGGATCCCCACCAGCAAGGATTTACATGGGGGCCCAATCCAACCTGATCAGCTTCTTTGACTGGGTAACAAAACAACTACACAAGGGAGAGTGCCTAGATGTAGTGTATCTGGACTTCAGTAAGGCTTTTGATAGCGTCCCACACCGTAGACTTTTGTTTTTTGTTGTTTTTTTTTTTTTTTAATCTTTATTCATTTTTAAACTTATAATAAGTGTGATAACATATCCATACAAATAACCATAAATATATCACTTAATAATCAACAATGATACATATAATATTCTCTTATCTCCCCCCCTCCCCACCCTTATCTATCATATAATCAATATTTATACAACATGTAACAATAAAAATACCCTCCCTCCCACCGTAGACTTTTGAACAAGATGTGGTCATTGGGGCTAGGAGAAATATTAAACTGCATGGGTTAAAGACTGGCTCAGTGGCCGACATCAAAGGGTAGACATTGGCTTGGCTACCGCAAGTTCAGTCTTTGCCAAACCTTGCTCTGACTTCCTGCCTGCTTACATTCTTCCTTTTGATAAAGAAAGTTTCGAAACACGGCCTGTGTTAAGGAGGAGAGAAGAAGAAAAGGAGAAGAAATTTTGCTGTTTTGCTGTTTCGTTTCTGTTCTGTTTCATGGTTATGTGGAGGTTTTTTTCACTACTTTCGTGGAGGGTCTAGCAGCATTGGTTTTGAATTTTATATTGCTCCATTTGCTATGGTGTCTTGCTTTGATTACACACAGACTTTTTTTTCACGTGACTCTGCACTCTGCACTTTGTACTTTGATCGCTGAATTTTGAACTTTGCATCCTGAACTGCGAACTAAGGACTGTTCATCTGTCATTTTGGACTTTTTCATCTGCCATTTTGGACTTCACTAGGATCTTTGTTCTCAGATTTTACTCGTATGATCTTGGACTGCTTCAAGATAAGTACAATATATTTCATTACACTGAATAGAGCCATTTTTCTGTCTTTTGCTGATTCTTTTGCTTTTTTGTTTGTTTACTGCACTAGACGTTTTTGTACTTTGTGTTGGTGGTTGTTTGATTATCTTTGTTATATTATGTCTACATGCATAGCTTTTAATACATTTTCAATACATTTTTGAGGTTTATAAGATAAATAAATATTGGAATAGATTTATCAACTATATATTTATATTTTATAATATATAATTTATTCACATCAGCTTTTGCTTTATAGATAGATTAATTATTTGGTTTCAGTAAAGGGTTTATTTGTTGTATTTACGTTTATGTAATTTGAAATCCTTATTTTTTAATATTTGGTCTCTCATTTTTTCTGGTAGTTGAATTTTAATGCCAAGAAGTATAAAGTTATGCACCTTGGTAGCAGAAATCCTTGCAGAACCTACACACTGAATGATGAGACCTTAACTAGAACTGTTGCAGAACGGGACCTGGGAGTAATCATTAGTGAAGATATGAAGACAGCCAATCAAGTAGAGAAAGCCTCATCCAAGGCTAGACAAATGCTGGGTTGCATCCGGAGAAGTTTTGTCAGCCGTAAGCCCGAAGTGGTAATGCCATTGTACAGGTCGATGGCAAGACCACATCTGGAATACTGTGTGCAATTTTGGAGGTTATATTATCAGAAGGATGTGCTAAGAATAGAATCGGTTCAACGGTTGGCCACCAGGATGGTCTCAGGACTCAAGGATGTCCCATATGAAGAACGTCTAGGTAAGTTGCAGCTATACTCTCTCGAGGAACGCAGAGGGTGGGGTGACATGATAGAGATGTTCAAATACATACTGGCCGAATTGAGGTGGAAGAAGACATCTTTTTCCTTACAGGACCAACGGCGACAAGAGGGCATCCGCTAAAAATCAGGGGCGGGAGATTTCATGGTGACACTAGGAAGTACTTCTTCACCGAAAGGGTAGTTGACCGTTGGAATGATCTTCCAGGTAGTTGGAATGATCTTCAGGTAGTTGAGGCCAATAACATGACTGACTTTAAGAACAAATGGGATCAACATGTGGGTTTACTTCAAAGAAGAACTTAGGGGGGAGGGTTATTTGAGTGGGTAGACTTGTTGGGCCGAAGTCCCTTTTCTGCCATTATATTCTGTGTTTCTATTCTGTTACAAAATGTGAGGTCAAAGTATCATACTTTGTACAAAAAAAAACAAAACCTAAACAAACCAAAATGATATATTATACAATTGATTAGCTTCCGGGAGAAATCTGAAATTCATTGGAAAGCTTTTGGACAAATATGATGACTTGTCCTCCAATGGTTAAAGCTGAGATACCACATTTATTTTGACACATTATAGATATGTAGTAAATGAAGAGAAAGCAGTTCAATACCATATATTAAAGGTACATTTATCAAATAGCTCTTGTGGCTGCAGTGCCCATGGATATTTTGTACGAATGGATCTTGTAACTAATTTTCCAGAGAAAACGCTGTGGGTTAGTTTCCTTTAATGAAAGTTGGCTGAAAGATCTATGAGCTGAAAGTATCTGTGGACTCTATGCTTGCAGGTGTAGACAAAGATTTTGATGGAAAATACATCATGAAAAGCAAATCTATGAGGGGGTGCTGGAAAGTTCCCAGCTCAACCAACCAGCATCCTATATTCTGAGCGTTATTTTGACACTGTAACTGAAGTGTTATCTTATTTCGTTAAGTGCCAACTTGCAGAAACAAAATTCTCTGTTTTGACATTGTTTCAGATCATTGATTGAATCATAACCACACCGTTCTCTTCTTGGTTGGGCTGAGAACTTTTCAGCAACCTCGTATCTCTTTCAGCCTCTTAGAGTACCTTCCTTGTCTCTGACTACAAGTGCATGGAGAGAGTAGTTCTATAAGGGAGTGTCAAGATTTAGGTATTACAAAAGTGTTTATTTAAAACCTATTCTTTAAGGGAAAGTAGGTGCCTACTTTTCTTTATAGAAAACTAGCACAAGGAGCAGAAAATGTGCCTTCTAATGTTCACACCTAGATGTTAGTCAAAATACACATAGGGGCTGATTCTATATAGGATGCCGGTCTTGGTGGTCACCTAAGAAGCAGCTGAGAATCATGTACCGGCATCCTGAATAGAATCACATCTGCCCTAACGAACAGACATATAACTCCCCCAAACCCCCCCCCCCCCAATTCTTTGACCAGCGCCTATGTCACAACAAAGGTAGGACAAAGTATTATTTTAAATGTATTATCTGGAATATGTTAGCTTTGGGATATGTGCATCACAGATATTTGTGTGTGTGTGTTCAGACAGCTGATGGGGAGTGGGGGGTGTGGAAGGGGTTGGCAGTGGCCCTGAGCTCAACCTGGGTGGGCACTAGATTTTCTTCCTGCCATGCCCAATGCCTCCTACCGAAATGCAAAATATAAATACCTAAGTTGGTAGGCTTCCCAAAGCCCTGCCGAATGAAGATCTCTTCCTCTAGTTTGGTGGCCAGAACTCTTCAAGCTCTGCAGTTGGTGGCAGCTCAGGGAACATTGAATTGCAGCACGGATGTAGGGTTACCAGATGTCCGGATTTACCTGGACACTTTTTAGAGGTGTCCAGATGGGTTTTCAATACCTGCAATTTTTCTGGGTTTTGAAAACTGATGGGAGCTCAGGGCCATATCTGGAAGGCATCCGCACATGTGCAGATACAACAAGATGACATATGCATGCTTGTGATGTCATTGCGTTGCATCCATACATGCACAGATACCTTCCAGACACAGCCTCAAACAGATGAGGTTTGTATGGGGACGGGGTTGGGGGAGGAATGGGGTAGGGCTGTTGGCAGAACAGGGCAAGGTTGTACCTGACTCCGGCGAGGGGGGAGGGGGGCTGGAGAAATATAGAAGCCATGCCACAAGGATCCCATTGGGGGCGTCTGAGACAGAAAGCACCCAGAGGAGGGGAAAGGGAGGTTGAAAGGAGGGAGAGGGAGAGAGACACACAAGAGAGAAAAGATGCATCCATGGAAGGGGGTTGGAAGGAGAGAGAGAGAGAGAGAAAAGCACTCATGACTGGGGGTATGGAGAGATGCTAACATGGAAGAGCTTATGGGGAATGGAAGGTGAAGAGGGAGAGAGAGGCAGATGCTGGAATGGGAGGGTATTGAGAAAGATGGTAGATCCAAGGGAGGGAGTGGTAGAGGAGAGAAGAGAGAGATATTGCTCCTGGGGTGGGGTACAGGGGAAAGAAGAAAGAGAAGCTGGACAAAGGAGGAATGTAAAGACAGGAATAGAAGAATGGCCCTGAAGACAATGGAAGGAAGAAGAGATAGGGATGGAGCTGGGACTGATAAGGTGATGAGATGCAGTGAAGGGTAGATGAGGGCTAAAAGAGTACAGAGGATGGAAAGGGATACTTAGGAAATGGGTGAAAGGTGGATGGGTGGGACTGGTGGGAGGCAGGAGCAGGGTGTTGGTGGGGTTGGTAGTGGGGTATACCTAGGGATAGGGCAGGGTCATTTGTCCTATTTTCTTTTTTTCTTAACAAATATTAGCACTAATCAAACCATTTTAAATCTACTTAATTCTTCTTCATAAAATATTTTCCAAAAACACAAGTTTTCAAGCATTTCTTAAATTTTCATAACAATACTTTTGGCAGAGTTCTAAGGGCAACTCATTCCACAATTTAGGCCCTTGTATTTCAAAAGATTGATTACATTTAATCTATACTATAGTAACATAGTAAATCATCCTATATAATAAAAGACTAAGCGCACATGCGCACTCAGGATTTCGTGTTCCCTGCCGCTGTGGTGTGTGTTCCGTGGCAGCCAACCCAGCAGCAGGGAACATTCTGGCCACTCCCCTCCTCCTGCCCTCACTCAACCTGGAAGCCAGGCAAGCTCTCTCCCTGCCCGCGTCCTCGGCAGGGAACACACCTCGGCCCTCACTCGCCGCCGCCGCCGCTGCTGCTGCTGATCCTCCTGTAAAGAGCAGCCTGCAATGGTGGCCTGCTTTAGCGAACCTCGCAGGCCGCTCTTCAACCTCGGTAGCACGTTCTCTCTGACGCACGGGATCGCGTCAGAGGGAACGTGCTACCGAGTTGGAGACCGGCCTGCGAGGTTCGCTAAAGCCGGCCACCATTGCAGGCTGCTCTTTACAGGAGGATCAGCCACCACGGGGATCGTCAGAGGAGCCGCTGGTACTTTGAAACTTTTTTTAAAAACTTCAGCCGCAGCAGGCCAGCCCGCGGGAAGGGAAGGGGGAGGGGACGAACGGTGCAGGACAGCTCACAGTAAGAGAAGGGAATGGGGGTGGGGAAAATGCTGCTACTGCTTCAGCAGGGACCTGGAAGGGAAGGGAAATATCACTGCTGCTTCTGCAAAGGAAAGTGGGGGGGGGGGGGGGGGGAGAGAAGGGAATGGGGGGGGGGGAAATGCTGCTACTATTTCACAGGGACCTGGAGGGGAAGGGAAATACCGCTGCTGCTTCTGCAAAGGAAAGTGGGGTGGAGGGGGGAGAGAGACAGAAAGAAATACAGACAGACAAAGGAGGCCAGGGAGAGAGACAGACAGAAATAAAGACAGACATGGGACCAGAGAGACAGACAGAAAGAAAGACAGACAGACAAAGGGTGCCAGGGAGAGAGAGAGAAAAATAGCAGGAGGGAGAGAGACAGAAAGAAAGGAAGAAATAGACAGGAGCAGGGAGAGAGACATAAATAAAGAAAGACAGACAGGCATATATTCTAGCACCCGTTAATGTAACGGGCTTAAATACTAGTGACAGATAAAGATCTGGAAGGTCCATCCAGTCTGCCCATAAGTTATACTTGCTTGGAATTTCTAGGAAACCTTGTAGTGATGACCTAAGCTGCCTAAATGGCTTACATTTCTTTACTAAGAAGTACATAATCAGAATGAAAATACATCTAAAAACCTGCCTAAATCAGCACTTGGACAACCTAAAACACAGGTTTCCAAGTGCTGATAATTAAAATGGGTTTTAGATGTATCTAAAAGCAACTTAGGCCTTTTGCCTGCTGCTGTGTACCCAGAGCAAAAAGGGGAGTTTTTTGAGGACTGGATAGGGCAGGAGGTGGGTGGGATGGAGCCGACCCAACTTAGTCGTCTTGCAGTGATAATCGAAAGTTTGACAAGCCTACTTAGACGGAACTTATACGTTGTGACTTAGGCAATCTAAAAACAGGTCTACTGTATTTTCTCGCATATAACGCGCGCGTTATACGTGTTTTTTACAAACCGCGCATAACCTTGCGCGTTATACACGTGAGCGCGTTGTACAAAATTTTTTTTACATAGTTCCCCCCCCCCCGACGCCCGATTCATCACCCGGAAGGAGCGCTCGCACTCCCACCCCGAAGGACCGCTCGCACCCCCACCCGAAGGACCGCTCGCACCCCCACAGCCTCCCTCCCTCCCTCCCCCATGGAGAAGCTGTCTACCTTGTTTCCAGATGCCAGCCCAGCTGCTTCCTCTGCCGGTGGTCCTGCCCCTGCTCAGAGCCCTGTGCTGCGCTGCTTCCTCTTCAGGCGGTCCCGCCCTTTCTCTGGCGTCAGAGAAAGGGCGGGACCGCCGGAAGAGGAAGCAGCGCAGCAGGGCTCAGAGAAGGGGCGGGACCGCCGGCAGAGGAAACAGCTGGGCTCGCTGGCATCCGGAAACAAGGTAGACAGCTTCTCCATGGGAGAGGGGGGAGGCTGTGGGGGTGCGAGCGGTCCTTCGGGGTGGGGGTGCGAGCAGTCCTTCGGGGTGGGAGTGCGAGCGCTCCTTCAGGGTGGGGGTGCGGGGTGCGTGTTGAGCGGTCCTGCGGGGGGGGTGAATCGGACGTCAGGGGGGGCATCAGGCTTTCAGGGTAGGGACAGGACTTCAAGGAGGAAAGGAGAGTCGGGGCGGGCGAAAAGAGAGTCGGGGTCTCCAGAGGAGAGTCGGGGCGGGCGAAAGGAGAGTCGGGCAGCATGTGCGGTATACGGGTGTGTGTGGTATATAAAAATTTCTGTACATAAATTTTTGTTTTCCACGCGCTATACCCGTGTGCGCGTTTTACACGGGTATGTGTTATCTACATGAAAATATGGTAAGTGCCCAGAAGGTATCCAAAGTGACCAGATAACCACTTCAGACACAAAGTACAGACCCCCACACATTCCCCCAGTGATAACTGACCCCCCCTCATTAAAATTGGAATAAAAACGTGCATACATGCCTCCAGAATATCAGCACCTGGCATAGGAAAGCCTGGTAGAGCTGCACAGAGGTGGTTTATGTAGCCTGAGAGGTGGGCTATTGAACCATAGAGAGGAGGACCCAGGCCCATAAGTCACTTTAACCACTAGAGTTATGGTGGAACATGTGTACCCACCAACCCCCCCTCCCCATTTCTACTGTACTGCCATATAGGTGGCACCTGCAGCCATAAGGGCTATGGGGTGGTAGACAGGTTTTTATAGTAGGTTTTGGGGGGCTCATCATGACCTATAAGGGAATTGTGGTGAGATGTTTATGTACTCGCATCTGAGCCATATCTTCAAATACAGGTTCACAATATTACAACAATATTTCTCTGTGAGGACTTCCAGAAATACACAATTTCTCAGATGTTTACTATATAGGGATCCTCAGACCACCACTCGAGTAATCTAACTCAGCCTTTGTAATATATATGATACAATGCCCGTTTCCTAGACTGTATGTGGGACGAACTACTCGCCCTGTGAAAACACGTTTAATATAACATAAATCTAGGGTTAACATTTTCTCTCAAGATTGCCCAATTAGTTTGCCATTGGAAATTATTTAATCATATGATGTGCGATTTAAAATGGAGAGTACTGGAGGGTGGGAGGGTGGCAATATCGAACGGACTTTCAATATTAAAGAACTACGGTGGATGTTTGAGTTAAACTCAATGACACCCAATAGTCTCAATGAAGTCACCGACTAGATGGTGCAAGCAGAATGATATGCAATGTTTCAATGCTGTTTGGCATTTTGGTAACACTGTCCGTTTAAATTTTAGAGGTAAAATATTAGTGGGAGGTACCCCTGTCATGTGGGCTGATGACATGGGTAGTATTCCCTATTTCACTGTGAAGCAAGAACGCCACAGCCATTTTGGCGCTATGGCAGCTGTTTATGAATAGTCTTGCAGATTGCTTTGACTATGGTAAGAATGTCATTTAGATATTGAAAATGAATGACATTCTCTTATGAGATAGATAGATTATCCCCGACCTTGATAAAGAACCCGAAATGCGTCAGCAAGTGGATCTAACTATGAAAAAGAAAAGCTAAGCTAAGTAAAATAAAAGTAACAAAAATTTATATTAAAAAATGAAATGAATGTCAGTTAAGTAACTTGCTAAGATAGATCTCGCTGGGACTAATGAGGATGTAGACCGAATGATGGTCTGAGGATCCCTATAGAAATCTGAGAAATTGTGTATTTCTTGAAGTCCTCACAGAGAAATATCGGTTGTGAGATACATAGAGATATTTCTGTGGCACCCTTTTTCTGAAGTTCACAGCAATGGCCTGTAAGATGGCCCACTACTCTGTTGCCATGTCTGGGAGGCCAGTCCATCACTTTGCTGGCCTCTCCTGCGTCCAAAAGGTATTTTTCTAGGTATTTTAGACTTGGACGATTTTTTGGATGAGAATGCGGTATAAAGATTGACAACTTGGCGATCTGGATGATTAAACAGCTAGATGTATAATTAGAAGATCCCCCTCCCCCCCAAAAAAAAAATATTTTGGACATATTTTGTGAGAATGGACTTTCGACGCTGCCAACTTTGAGTGCCTAGTGCTCTAGGCTGAAAACGGACTTAGACTTTCTTTTTATTATGCCGCTCCAAGTCTAAAAGGCCCTCTAAATTGTACAGCATTAAATACTAAACATATTAATTGATAGCCAATGTAATCTTTCCAATAGTAGCAAAAAAAATGATCATTAGATTTTTTTTCTTTCATAGCCAAGCTGCAGTAGTCTGTGGAAAGACTTCTTGACTGCAGTCTGCAGACTAACGTGAAAGAGCTTCTACAGTATATCAATAAGAGTTGGCAAAAACTGTACCATCCTGCTGTGCAAAGTTAGTAGCCATTTATCCTAAATGATTCATTAAAGATGTTAATGAGAAATTATTGCAGATCATTGAAGTTGTTTCAATCTATTATTAAGGTGCCGCTGAAAAGTTCTCAGCTCAAGAAAGAAGAGAATGATTTGGAGCCATGAAACGTACAAGTTATTCCACACTTCTCTTGACGCTTTTTGTTTCATTTCATATCATTGAGTACAAACAGATTAAAAAAATAGCAAGAATCTCCAGGCAAATGAGACTTGATATTGTTACCTGACACCATGTCACAAAGGATGGCTGCAATAAACTTTGCAAATCCTGCAAACCCATACAGCTCTAGGATAGTAAGTATAATGCTTCAAAGTAAGTAACAGTTTATATTACCATTAATTGGTGAAAACAATTGTTTTACTAATGACTCTTTAGGGAGGAAGGGGATCCATTAACAGTGAATCGTTTTTAAAATCCCATTGCCCGCTTTCTTTAAATAAATTAAGGCTATATGAGAAGGTGTTTAATCTTCAAATTAAATTGTGTAGTGTAAGATAATAGTTGAGTTACATGTTTATCAAGCTCCCCCACCCCCCTTCTAGTTCTCTTTTCTATATGTCTAATATCCAGCAGGGAGGGAATTTGTTCTTAAAAATAAATATTTTAAGGAAACTCAAATATATTTTTATTGAATGGAACTAAACATTTTGTTACATTTGGATATTGATTTTGGATGTATTACCCATATTTTCCATAGGCAAGATCATGTATGTTATACAAGAGGGTGCTGGAAAGTTCTCGCCCAACCAAGAAGAAAATGAAATGGATATGGTTCTAATGATGATCTGAAACAATGTCAAAAACAGAGAATTTTGTTTCTGCAAATTGGCACTTAACAAAATAAGATAACACTCTTCAGCTACAGTAGCAAAATAACGCTCAGAATTTAGAAAGTTGGTTGGTTGGGCTAAAATTTTATCAGCACCCCCTTGTATGCATTGCAAATTGCTACATTATGTTAATCAGATTTTCTATTCTGCCTTTACCTATTCAGTTCAAGGTCAGATTACATTACAAGAGGTTGGGTCAGTTACCCAGGAAGATGCAATGGGCAGTTTGACACAGACATTCAATAGAGTTGCTAGTACAGGTAGATCAGTAAAGTTATTAATATAGTTAGAACAAAAAACATGTGGGGAAGGGACTGTGCACATCAATCTGTAAAGTGTAGACTTGTGATATGTGAAAAGTCATATAAAATGTAAAGAAATACATGAACAAAAAAAATCAAATCTGTGAAAGGTCATCCAAAATATTTAAATGTATTTTAATGATGTCCATGTTGGCACTTTTATCTGCAATGTTATTTATGGTTTACATATTTTTATCTGGTAGATTCATGATCATTGTTCTTTTTTATTTTATTGCTTATATATTTCTTTACATTTTATATGACTTTTCACACTCTACACTTTACAGTCTACCCCTGAGGAAGGCTTTCTAGTGGAAGCCAAAACATAGACCATGTTGGGTCCAAAGATATGAGTGAAAGGGCTCTATTTAAGGCTTGGTATTTTACATATTTATTTATGTGATATGTTTTTAAGACAATGTATTTTATATACTGTATTTTACATATGTGATATTTTTTATGATTATTTTCAATAAATTATAATTGCCCAAAGGTTGATTTGCACAGTCCCTTCCCCACTTGTTTTTTGTTCTGCTTTGCTTTGCATGGGGTTGAGTTTTCCTGGTTTTTTGTGAGTGTGTTGATTAACATAGTTAGGTCATAGTTAAAAATACATAGTTACAAGTCCAAGTAGGTCATCATTTGGCTCATTGATATTTCTAAGGTGTTGCTTTAGAGTTTAGAAATGGACTTTTTACATTTACCATTTCAGCCTAGAAGTATAGTGTAGTCAGATGGCAAAGGACAGCTCTGGGGAGGATCCTTGAAAAAGCTTTGGGCGAAACATGTTGGATTGTAGCCCTCCCAGATCGTACTATGGAGAAAATCTTTTAAGATAAGTGAAACATTTGAAATAAATGTTTGAAAAAGTTAGGAGTTGAAGAATAACCATTAATTTAACTTGGGAAAGGTTATTGAAGGAATCTATGTATTTTCTTGATTAGTCATTTGGGTGGACGGGAGGGGTAAAATGTATGTATTTCTGCAAGATGAGTGTGCATTTCTTGAATTATTATATGTACATCTACTTATTTATTGCACTGTTGATAGTTGGAAAATCAATAAAGAATATTAAAAAAAAAAACAAGAGGATTGTGAAAAATTTCAAGAGGACCTTGTGAGACTGGGAGACTGGGCATCAAAACGGCAGATGACATGTGGGAAAGAGGAAACGGAACTATAACTACATGATATAGGGTTCCACATTAGAAGTCACTGCCCAGGAAAAGGATCTAGGTGTCATTGATGAGGATACATTGAAGCCCTCAGCACAATGTGCTGCAGCGGCTAAGAAAGCAAATAGAATGTTAGGAATTATCAGGAAAGGAATGTAAAACAAAGATGAAAATGTTATAATGCCCTTGTATCATTCTATGGTATAGCCACAACTTGAATACTGTGTGCAATTCTGGTCACCATATCTCAAAAAAGAAGTAGCAGAATTAGAAAAAGTATAGAGAAGGGTGAAAAAATGATAAAAGGGATGGAACGACTTCCCTATGAGAAAAGACTAAAGTGGCTAGGCCTTTTCAGCTTGGAGAAGAGACAGCTCAGGGGTGATGATAGAGATCTATAAAATACTGAGTGAAGCGGAAAGGGTAGATGTGAATCTCTTGTTTACTCTTTCCCAAAATACTAGCAATGAAGCTACTAAGTAGTAGATTTAAACCAAACCGGAGAAAATATTTCTTCACACAATGTGTAATTAAACTCTGGAATTCATTTCTAGAAAATGTGTTGAAATCAGTTAGCTTAGCAGTGTTTAAAAAAGGTTTGGATACTTTTTTAAAAGAGAAGTCCACAGGCCATTATTGAGATGATTTGAGGAAATCCACTGCTTATTCTTAGGATAAGCAGCATAAAATCTGTTTTATTACTTGGGATCTAGCTAGGTACTTGGGACCTGGGTTGGCCAGTGTTGGAAACGGGATACTGGGCTTGATGGACCTTTGGTCTGTACCAGTATGGCAATTCTTATGTTCTTATCCTATCTTTTGTAGTTGGTCAGTATTTCTTTAAGTTACCTTACTTGAAACAATGTTATGCTTACTGACTGTTAGCTGTTTCTCTGGTTCTAGTTTCAAATTTGATCTGTCTCCTTTTTAAAAATTAGCATCGATAGTGGAGTCTGTCCTTTTGAAATAGTCTGCCCCTTCCTGAGAATTTTGCCCTTTTCCAAACTAATCTAAATACCAGTTTCAACCATGCATTGAGACTCTGAAGCTTTGCCTGCTTCTTGGAACATGGAGGATTTCTGTGAATTCTACCCTGAAGTTCTGGATTTCAGTTTTCGATCCCCTTTTATCAAGCTGCATTATGGTTTTTCTATCACCGGGTGCTGCAGTTAAAGCTCCGATGCTCATATGAGCATCAGAGCTTTTACCTCAGTGGCCTTCAGTAAAAAAAAAAACCTTAATATGTCGATAAAAAGGGGTCTAAATTTGGTTCCCTCCCACCCTTTTCTAAATTGTTGGTACCACATGTATGAAGCTAGTCAAGTCTAAAATCTAAAGATACATAAGATCTGCCACCTTCACAAAAGGCAGGCAAGTTACCACATCATTTCTATATCCCCCAGCTATCCAACTATCCAGATTCCTAATGATTGAATAACCAATTACAATGACTGATTCTCCTGAACCCATGCCACTGGACACACATCCTTGAGGTATGAGGAACCTTTTTCCTTCAAGGCAGCACAAAGGCTGCCTGACTGAACATAAGGCTTCTCTAAAGGTTTACTCTGTATACCTCTGTCTGCCTCAGCTCTTTCAAGTCTGCTACTTCCGTTCTCCAAGATCCAAGTGCTCTTTGCATTGAGCGCAAACATAAGACCTCTCACCAAGTAGGAGATAAATCATACATGTGACACTTGGTGTAAAACACTGGATAGCTCCTACTTTGCTGCTGGGCTATTGTCTGGCTCTTAGCATTGGTGAGTTATTTAAGTATTTAATATTGCTAAATGAGTTAGCATACTTAAATAGAATATACAGTCTCTTAAGTCTATTAGGTATATTTTATGCTATTAGTTTATGTCTGCTTCTCAATGTACTGCAAAGGACCTAGAATTAATCTGCTGTAAAGGGTTAATCACTTCTTGATGAAGAATAAAGTAAATCAAATTGGGATAGATAGGCTGGGGCAGTGGGGTTCACAGTAGATGTGGTATAAGATTTAGATTTTAGGAAAGTCTTTGGCATGGTTCTACATAAAGCGAACGGGACATTTCAGTGTGGCTGTTTCATCATGGCCATTTCATGGCACTGAGTCAGCCCTAACCAGCTCATCTGAAGAGCCAAGAAGTCTGACAGATGCTGTCCTCATACTGGCTCAGATAACTTTATTGAAGCACCAGTGGGGGGTAAGGGGAAGGCATTGCTCCCCCTCTCCTTTTAAACTTTGAAGCAATTGGGCCTGAAGTACCAGTGGGGGAGTAGAGGCAAGGGGTAGGGCAATACCTCTCTTCTTTCACCAGTACAATTGGGCATGAAGCATCAATGTGTGTGTGTGTGTGGGGGGGGGGATTGTAATGGGGTCTGCCCCAGAAGCCTTCTTTCACTTGTTCATTTGAGACTTAAGCACTAGTGGGGGTAGAGGGTAAGCTTTCTTTGATATGCTGCCCCCCTCCCTTTCATCATGATATTTGTCTGATGCAACGACACCAGTGATTAAAATGCTGCAGTGAAGGTGAAGAGGGTGTGCTGAAAGGGCCGCAATGAAACGCCCACACTGAAATGGCTGCGCCGATTTGTCCTAACCCCCTGCATAAGTGACTTATAAATAAACTGAGTGTCCTAATATGACTGACTTTAGAAACTAAATGGCATACTCCTGGTGGAGTTCTGTGAAACTGCACAATGCAGAATTTGTGTAGAATTCTCCAGGCATGCAGAATTGCCACTGTTCTGCACAGAATTTGACATTGACCCTCCCTGGCTCCATCTGTGGCCCGAATTGCTGTTCACAATATTTTGTGGCAGCATGTGCAAGCTTTGTAGGCTTCCCTCTACCAAGTTCCCACCTTCGATAATGTCACTTCTTCTATCTTCACAGGGTACCAGGGTAGAGGGAAGCTGCAGAGCCAGTGGCAGGTTGCCTGTTGGAATTTTGACATTACTGAGGTACACAGAGGGAACCTTAGGAAGAGGGGAGCAATGCAAGTCCAGGGCCTTCATTGGAGTAGATGCTATTAGAGGCAGAGGAAATGAAAGGCAAGAGAGAAGGAGTGATGGATGCGAGGGAGAGGGGAAAACCTTACATGCATGTATGGGTTTTAGGGGAGAAAGAATGTCAGAGATCCTGAGTGGTAGGAAAAATAAGAAATGCTGGCTTGAAGGGGAGAAGGGGAAAGAGAAGTGCTGTATTGAGGAGAATGGGGAGAAACTTTCTGCTAGAAGAAAGTCACTAAGCAAAAAAAAACTTGAAGGCTCTTTGTTTTCTCTAGTACAATTTAATGGAAATACTGAATTGTACTGAAATAATTAGCAAAAATATTGTTTAAATTTTGCCAAAAAAACTTGCAGAATTTACAAATTTTGTGATCAGAATTTGGATTTTTTTTGTGTGTAGAATTTGGAATATTTGCACAGAATTCTGTCAGGAGTAATGGAATTCACTTGTAGGAAAGGGATGTTACCAGTGGTATTCCACAGGGAATGATCTGGCTCTTTTAACATTTTTGTGAATGATATTACTGAAGGACTGTCTGGAAAGTTAGCCTCTTTGTAGATGATACCAAAATCTGTACTAGGGTAGACACCCCTGATGGTTTAGACAGCATGAAGAAGGATCTAGCAAAGCTTCTAGAATTTAGCAGCTAAGAATGAATGCTAAAAATGCAAGGACATAGATTTGGACTACAAAACCCAGCGGAGGAGTATAGTATAGAAGATGAAGTACTTCTGTGCATAAAAGAAGAGTGGTACTTAGGCGTGATTGTATCTGATAATCTTAAGGTGTCCAAGCAGATAGAGAAAGTGATGGCAAAAGCCAAAGGGATAATTGGGTGCAGAGGAAGAGGACTAGCTAGCAAGAAGAAGGAGGTGATAATAACTCTGCATATATCTTTAATGAGACCCCATTTAAATTACTTTGGACAGTTCTGGAGACCACACCTTCAAAAAGATGAAGTTAGTCCAGAGTGAGGCTTCTAAAATGGTCAGTGGTTTATAGCATGAAGAGTATGGGCAGTCCCAATAGAAAATTCCAAAGACAATTATTTGATATCAAAATAACCTAGGGTTCAAAACAATAGGGGAGTGTATGGTGCAGTGGATAGAGCTACAACCTCAGCACCGGTTGTGGGTTCAAATCCCTCACTGCTCCTTTGACCCTGGGCAAGTCACTTAATCCCCTTATTGCCCCAGGTACACTAGATAGAGTTTGAGCCCACCAGGACAGATAGGGAAATATGATAAAGTACCTAAATTTAAACCACTTGTGGTATATAAATAAATAAAAATACCGTACAGTATAATAGGAATAAAATGTGCTCATAGATCATATTTCAACAGAAACAATCATGAAGTTGGATAACCAGTGATCAATCTGATATTCTAATCATTGCAAATGTCTTTTTTAACCCATAAATATGCTAGAAAAAGTGACCATTTGTGACGTAAAGAAAATAAGTACAGCTTCTATTACTGCTTTTAACAAATGTTGATGCATTCAGGAGGCAAATCTCTTTCAACTGAATGGATGCTCTGGAATGAGGAGTCATAGGATAAATGTGACAGGGGACAGACTCAGGAGTAATCTGTGAAAATATTTATGGAAAGAATGGTGGGTACATGGCATGGAAGAAGTGATGAAAACTGTATCTGAATTCAAGCAAGCTTGGTACAAGCGCATAAGATTTTGTAAGGGAGAGGAAGGGATAGTAGATGGTATGGATGTGCAGACTAGCTAGGTCTTACGGTCTTTAATTGTGGGAAAGGCAGAAAGAGTTTGAAATGACTAGTGGGAATGGGGAGCGAATGCCATAGGGAAGAAAATGTGTGCAAGAGGACATGAGGGAAGTATGTGTTGAAAAATAAGTTGATGTGGAAATGGATTGAAGAGAAAAGAAAGATCTAGGGGAGGGAAGAGGGAGGCACTACAGAACAGAGAAAAGTTATGGTGAGAGTAGATTGTTTAAGTTATGAGTCCCTATGTACAGATGGACTGGTCAAAACTGTCCTCCAATGTGAGTTCTAGCTTGGAAGTTTAGAGATGTTTTAACGTTTTACCAAAGTGGCTCCATTTAAAAACAGTAAAGATCAATGATTTAGTAGGTTGACAATTTCTTATTGAAAGTGCATCTTTTTCTGCAGGTCAAACAATGTCATCCAGGAATCACTTGGTTTCAGTAGAGCGAAGAAATCTGGAGCTATTCTGTATCATTCATGGTGGAGACGCTGTCCCTCCACATGTTCCCTTTTAAAATTATTTCTCCTGTTTGTCTATTTAGATTGCAAGCTCTTTCTAATAGGGACTGTCTTCTTTGTGTCTCGGTACAGTGCTGTGTATGTCTGGTAGCGCTCTTGAAGTAATTAATAGTAGTAGTAAAAATGCTGGCAAAAGTATGCACACTTTACCTAAACTGAAAACCGTGTGAGGTTAGACTGAGGGGTGAAAGGTTTATGAAGTGATACATTTTCAATTTACTGTGGGTTTAATTAACTGGACTGTTCTCTTAATTCTCTATTTGAGGTACACATCCAAGGAGGGTGGGTGGGTGGAGGGGTATTATATTTTAAATGTCATCATTGGTCACTAAGGGCTCTTTTTACAAAGGTGCACTAGCGTTTTTAGCGCATGCACCGGATTAGCGCAAGCTATAGCACATGCTAACCGAAAAACTACCGCCTGCTCAAGAGGAGGTGGTAGTGGCTAGCGTGCACGGCATTTTAGCGTGCATTAAGCGCATGCTAAAACCGCTAGCGCGCCTTTGTAAAAGGAGCCCTAAGTTCAATATGAATTTCGCTGAAGGAATGTGTTTTGATTTTGTTCAGATATTGGGGTGGGGGTGTGGGGAAATATTTTTGAAGCATTCTTATGATTTATTAAAATGCAATTTTGAAGTTGATTATATGTATTGTTTTAGGCTGAAAAATTAATAAAGAATTATTTTAAAAAAAATTTACTGTGGGTAATTTCACTGCTTTCTACCTGCTGCAACACAAGAGATAGCCATTATGCACAGATAGTTTCTTAAACAACTCTGTGCATGCAAAATTAATTTAATACCCGTTAACCTATTTATGAATCAATGCTCATTATGGTACTCTTTTACTAAAATGTGCTAAAATTTGCAGTTATCACAGTTTAACAAGGGATTTTATTATGTGGTAGCTGCAAATTTTACACTGCACCTTCTGGAGGCATTCCCACTATTTTTATTGCAGGTCACATGTTAATGCTTTCATTAGCTCTTGATACCCACTGAGTTATAGCAGGACTACTTATTGCCTCCTATTTAGAAGGTGGTATGTAGTCCCGCATTAACTCTGAATTAGCCAGTAAGTGCAACATATTAGCTAACTAATGCTTCCATGCTATCTGACCATGCCATAGCCACTGAGGAAAATTCTGGAAAACACAGCAACACAGATTAATGTGTTGAAACTGGCAAAGTGCTACAAAATCTCTAATGTAGTCATGCATTAGCCTGTTTCCACATATTAACCACATGTTAAGGGCTTGATGCCTTAAGTAAAGGGCCCTATGACAATTTACACACCTTACAATTTTTTTTAAAACACGTGAAACAATAAAATTCTGAAAATTTGGAAGAACTGCAAACAAGTAAAAAAACAAAGTTACTACATTTGCCCTGTGCACATCTCTAATGGATATAAAAATACACATATTTTTAAATGAGCAGCACAATTAGTCAAATAAAACTTATGAAAAATTATTGGTTTTTTCTGTTTAGGACTGGAGGATCGTAGTTTTTGAAATGTGCAATTTTGTCATCTGTGGATTTGTATTTTAGCAGCTGTGGCCACCAGATAAAGTGAAGCACCAGGGTGGCAATCTTAATTCCTGTTTGCGCCTGTTATGCTGATATTCTCACATCATCTCTCACTTTTTAGGTGGCAATATATCTCCTTATGGTACACCTACATAAGTGTATTCTTTTTTATAAGTAGTCGAAGAAAATAATTTTTATCCAAAGAATTATTATAAGGATTTTACATTAGTGTGTGCATGAGGAAATAGCTTCAGTTGTTTTAATCCTGGAGAAAACAGCAGTTATTCCATTCTTTCAGTACATAGTAATAGAAGCAGAAAACTGGTTTAATCTCCTATTTTATGAAAATAATGTTCTGTGTGGAAGCACCCCTGAAATAAATGTTGCCTTAACAAAGAAAAAAAAAGGCACCTTCAGGCAGTTTTTTTCCCCTATAGATTAGGGATTTTATTTTCAATGCCCACACAGTTCAATGAGACATACCGGTACTATTTACACAAAAAGCATAAGTACAAAAAATATAATACAATTTGTACATGATCAGGAATATATATATATATATTCCTGATCATGTACATGTACAATGTACAATTTGTACATGATCAGGAATATATATATATATATATTCAGCAGTGCTGCTGAATATCGGCACTGACTGGCCACTCCCAAAAAGTGGTCCAGACAGGGGCGGTTCACGGGGTGGTGCTGTCCTAAATTTGCCCTCTCATCTTATGCGGGCTGATAACCAGTAATCCCTGCTGAATATTTGGGTTAGTGCATAACCAGAAGTCAATGGCATAGAAATGGGTGAGTGGTACCAGGGGTGGTGGTGCCCCTCCCATGCCCTCTTCCCTGCCCCCACTCCTTCCCTTCCCCCTTCCCTACCCCATACCTCTTTTAACTTCCCCAACTCGCTACCTACATCGGTGTCGGCTCTCCCTCTGATGTCATTTCCTAGGTACGGGATCTGGAGAAGAGCCAACACTGGTGCCAGCAGCAGGTTGGAGTTGCTGCTCATGCCAGCAAAGAGATAGAGGTATGGTGGGAGGGAAGTGAAGACGTGCACACGGCAGGGGGGATGAGTGGCAAGGAGCGGGGAGGCGGAGATCAGGTGGGTGCTGATGCCCTCAACAAGACAGCGCCTGGGACGGACCGCCAACCTGCCCCCCCTTATGACACCACTGCCGGGAGTCGCCTATTTTGGGGCATTTCGGGGATGGGTCACACTTAGGACCCAATATTCAGCGCTAACCAGGCAAGGTTAGCGCATAAATAGGACCATATAAATAGCTGTCCTATCTTTGTGCACTAGCTGATGGCATGTTAGTGCACCGTCATATTTATAACAAGCACTGACTAATTATTTACTGCTATGAGTTTGAGGATTGATATTGTACGTTATGCAGCAACAGCTCAGTCAGCTTTTTCAGTGGCAGCAGCGAGAATGTGGAATAAGCTACCAGGAATTTTGAGATTATGTAAAGGTAGTGGTGACCAGTTTTGTAAATTGCTTAAAACACATCTTTTTGTACAAGTTTTTTTTATGATTAAGAAATGCAAGTTCTTTAATGATCTTGCAGGCTGTTGATAATTGAATATGTTGTTCTGTATTGTTGATATTTTTATGATGCAAATTGATTTATATCTGTTATTTGTAACTTGCCTAGGTATCAGGTGGGAGATAAGTTATAAAATAAAATGAACTGGTTATCAGCTGGTGACCAAAAATGAAACTGGATATTCAATGCCTGTTGCCAGAAACAGCCTGGCACTGAATAAGGTTCAACACCAATTGTGAGCAGCATAGTTAAAGTCCACCACTGGCTGAAAATTGGACTGAATAATTATTGAAAGTGACCATAGCTTTGTCCACTAGGGGATGTTAGAGGAATTCATTTTCTGAAGCAAGGGGGAAGGCACACAATGCTACCGTGTTCCCTGAAAATAATACAGGGTCATATTCATATGGGGCCCCATAAAGGCACTAGGTCTTATTTTCGGGTAGGGCTTATTTTTTTATGTACATGATCATCTCTCCCTTCCTCTCCTTCACCCTAATTCTTCCTCTTTGCTTTTCCCAACATGTTCAACATCCTTCCTCCCCTCTCACCCATCCCCTTGTGCCTTCCCTCTGCAGCATCTTTTTATCCCTCCATCCCCCTGTGCAGCAGAACCCTTGCCCAGCTTCCATCCTTCCCTCCTCCCAACCCTCGTGCAGCAGAACCCTTGATCACCCACCGCCGCTCCCGCTGCGCAGCCGTCTGTGTACTGATGACATCAACAGTACACAGATGGCCTCAGTGAGAAGGCCGCAAAGCAGCCTGTGAGTGCTGCTGGCCTTACACTCCTCTGCAGCAAGGTATTTATGGTTGCGGACGTCGGGGATCGGTTGGGAGGGAAGGATGGAGGGTCAGCGGGAGTTCAGCGGTTCGGCTGCAAGGCAGGGGCAGGGCGGGGGGGAAGCGTGGCTGCCTATGATTAGGGCTTATTTTCGGGGGAAGAGCTTATATTAAAACCTACCCCCAAAATCATGCTAGGGCTTATTTTTGGGGTAGGTCTCATTTTCGTGGAAACACGGTATGCAGAAAAAGCTGGATTTAGTTCCTAGGCTAGATTTTTCTTGGTTCTAGAGATGCTATTTATTTTATATACCACTTGCCCAGGTGAGCTCAGAACAGTTTACATGAATTTATTCAGGTACTCAAGCATTTTTCCCTATCTGTCCCGGCGGGCTCACAGTCTATCTAATGTACCTGGGGCAGTGGGGGGATTAAGTGACTTGCCCAGGGTACTGAGGCTATAGCTTTAACCACTGCACCACACTCTCCCCTATGGAGCCATATTCACAGTCCCTGAACACACTTCAGCTATTGCTCATTAGACAACTAAGCATCAATATTCATTTATCCAGTTAAATTTGATGATTAAACAGATACGTTCTCTGGTTTAAATTTCTCAAGTTACTATTGTTGAAACCCACTCTAGATAAATATAAGAGTCATCTATTTATAATCCTAACAGGTATAGCTATTCAATTGATTACAAGTAATTGGAAAAGCCATGAAAAAAATCAATTATATATTTTGGTGGGTGAATGTGTGTACTACATACAGATACAAACGAATTAACTCAGAATGTATGGGTTTTAGTGAGGTATTTAATAAAATTTGGAGCCCATTGACTAAATTTGTAAAAACATAATAATGTATTTTCATCATATCTCTTCATTTCTTTGGTTTATTTATCTTTACACATCCAGGAGAGTGGGGGGTTGGAGGGAGGGGAATAAATATTGATAGTGATATGTGGGTAACTTTATTCTTTATTTGTATTGTATATTAGGATATATTATGATATTATTATATGCGTGAGAAGGCATTGGGGGGGAGGGGGCACAGGGATTTTTTGTTAAGAAAAAAATACTTATATGGGTTCCAGCCTGATACTCAGCCCGCATAAGATGAGAGGACAAATTTAGCATAGCACCACCCCGTGGACCGCCCCTGTCTGAACCACTTTTTGGGAGTGGCCAGTCAGAGCCGATATTCAGCAGCACTGCCAGCTTTGTGCTGCTGAATATCGGCTTTTAGTTATTGATCAGCCATTTAAGTGAGCTTCTCTGGCCCGTTTAAATCGCTCTAATATTGGGCCCACAGTATTTAGCACATGCTTTTACTAAGCCACAGTAGAGGTTTTTACCACTGCCCAGAGTGCTAAATGCTGCTTTACAAACCTCTACTGCATCTTAGTAAAAGGCTTGGGGAGGGGGAGGGGGAGCTTTAGCAAAAGGGTCTTTATAAATGTTATCAACATTTCCCATGCCATTTTGTATCATTTTAATCGCAAACTACATTTTTTTTCTGTGTCATCAATAGTGTATGCTAAAAAATAGTGAGCACTACTGAGGAATAGCACATATTAAGCGATAGAGCACACTATTGGCAACCTTGCCCTGAAACAAAAAAGGCCAAAAAAACTGAAATAAAATGATAAATGTCATAGCTAACATGGAGAATAAACAAAAAAATTAAAAAATATTGCCTGCATATTCCTACTGGAAAATACCAAAAGGGAATTTGAATTTTTATACAGTAAATCTAGGTAGGAAGTTGGATTCTAGGTTGTGATCTTCCCAGTTCCCTGAGTATTTTGCAAAAGCCTGTACTGAACATGGAGTCTTTTGTAAAATAGATGTAAGGATGCTAGCAAATATATAGGTATATGCTGACATTGATTGAGCATTGATTTCACAGACCTAAATGTTATTTAAAAAAAAAAAAAAAAAAGAGCTGCATAACTCAGTTTCATTTTCTTTATTAAAATTTATAACCTGCCAATCTTGCAACATATCACGTTAAGGGTTGGATTTCACAGAGGTAAGCGCAATTCACCCCTTAATCACTGCTTGAAACTTTAAGTCCAAACAAGCAGATAGTTAAAATTTACGCCTGTCATGCAGCAAGTGTATACTGTATATAGCCCAGAAAACACCTTCTCTAAATCTGTGCATCCCTTAGGAACTCTATAGGTAAATAGTTACATTTTAAAATCAACATTTATATATGTATACTATCAACATTTGTAAATGCTACTATATAGATGCAGAATTGCAATGCAAAACTTCTAAAATTAATTCCAAAGTTATCCAATTACAGTAATATTAAACTGGGAGCTTTAACCCATCCCATGGCTGAATATTGACTTTCTAGTGATCGGACTTACAATTCACATTATTGGTATCTCAATTTGCACACAGGTTATTGCCCTTATTCAAGTACTGTCTCAATGATAGATGGGCTGAGTTATAGGAGGGAAAATCCCTGGTAATTAAAAGAAACATAGAAATATGACGGCAGATAAAGGCCAAATGATTCATCCAGATAGAAAATGACGGCAGATAAAGACCTGAATGGTCCATCCAGTCTGCCCTGTAATCACATGCATTACAATTTTATGATTAAATTAAAATGTGTTGTTTTTTTTCTTTGTTATTTCTGGGTCATAGACCTTAGATGTCTACCCAGTACTGTCCTTAGTTTATATGCCATCATGTTTCTATATTTCTACTAACTACAAGGGATTTTCCCTCTTGATGAGACCCTATTGCCCATTAGAAGCTGATCCCAATTGATTTTAAATTCATAGAAGCCAGTGAAAACTTATGCAAAAAAAATAAATAAATAACCTCAAACTTAAACCAACCACTCTTCCCACACTCCTGCCCCATGCAGATCGGTTGTCAAAAAATGGCTGTCTCAAGCTCCCACATCGATCTCATGAATTCCTGTGGTCTCGCAAGATCGATGTGAGAACTTGAGGCAGCCATTTTTTATAGTGGATCTGCACAGGGCAGGAGTGTAGGAAGATCACTTCTACCACACTTCACCGCTAGACCACGAGGGCTTTAAAGATAAGCTGTGGAGGGAGGTGGGAGAAAGTCAGGGTAGGTCCCTCAAGTTATTCATGATTTTTAAATATTCACAGGGGAGCTGTGCCTCTAACCTTCACGAATATGAAGGGAGACCTGTAAATGTCAATGGTCCAGCTATTTCAATACAGACATGATGTGAATTCATATCTACAATTGATAAGAAAGGTGATTATAACCATGTGTCATCACCATCATGTTTGGCTGCCTATATGGTGACTTCACAAATAGCATTTAAATGTGGGTGACTGGGGCCTGCACAGAATGCTGGGCACAGCTCTGGCTACCTTGTTGTGTAACCCAGATGGATCATGAAGGTCTTTTTCTGCCATCATTTATTGTGTTACTGTATTTTCTCCTGCCTTAATTTGAATCTCTTTGAGATTCTAGCTAGATGATACAATCTGTCAAACTTTACCAGAGTACAACGCAATGTGAAAGTACAAGATTCAAATACATTACTCTAATTGGTATGTATTTATGCCCCCACAACTTCTTTAAGAAAAATAAAATTGTCTCATTTTAATTAAAACAGGACAGGTATAAAAGCTAAGGGGTGTTCGCTAGTTTTTCAACATCAGAAAAACATACAGTGGTTTATATTCAAAAACACTTATTTGGCTGGCATTCAGATGATTGTTGTGAAAACATAAATCTTGGCCAATTTTAGATAAATTAATTGTTTTACAGGTAAAACTATTCTTCTGGAAAAGAGGCAGCAATATTTATTCCGATAACTTTAGTTGCTAAAGGTGTAAATAGCCTTTTACAAAATAACCTCACAAATTACGCATATAAAAGTACACACCATGACCAGAAGGTGCTTGCTTTTGTGCAATTCAAGTGTACATTCTAGGACAGTTTGGGTGGAGTGTGGATGAAATCACTATTTATGTTGTATGTTTATAAAATAAGGGTATATGCTTCCAAGCAAGTGTAAAAATAGCTGTGGCTCCTTTTATGACTTGGTTTCTGGGGATTTGATTGGGTAATTTTATAAAAGCACACACACACTTATGTGTCTTAAAATATAGGCTTGAAATATGAGCCTACTTGATCCTCCACATGTATAAATTATGTATCTAGAGTTGCTGCACAAATAACACAGATGGTTCAAGATGCATGTGAAATATCAACTTTATAAAACCAACTTTGCTATATCGGGTGTTCTTCATGGACAGCAGGCTACAACATAGGTGACATTACCAATGGAACCTGGTGTGGGAAATGCAACTTTGGCTTAAAATTTTAAGAAGCTTTAGAGTACGCTCACCACACTTGTGTGCCACTTCCCACCTGCCACTGTCATGTAGGACCACCACTGTTGCTTTTAAAGCTTATAACAGAACTTTTGAAGGAGGTGGGAGGGCTGTATGAGGATTTATATCCTGCTTTCAATGAAGAACACCTGTTATAGGCAAGTAACTTGGTTTTCTCTGAGAAGAAGCAGGATAGCAAGCTATGGAATTCCCAAGGGATTTTTTTCCCCCTTAGAAAGCAGCCTGAGACTGAAAGAAGTTGGCCTAAGGGACTGGGATTGGATTCTAATCTCCAAAAGATTCTGGTGGACTATCTGGCCAAACCTACTGTCACATTGAAAATCCTGTTGTAAATAGTAGTGGAATGTGAATGTGTGAACAGATATCCATGTCACAGCCACCATAGCTCTGAGATTATGAGCCGTGACATGACCTTCATGAATCAGACCTATTTGAATATAAGTGAAAGAAATGCAGTCTGCTAGCCAATTAGCAAATGCGCCTTTGCAGAAATTGGTTCTCATCCTGTTAGGGTCTAAAGAAACAGAAAGCAGGGTGGACTTTCTAAGGGTTAATTTACTCCATATAGAAGCCCAATTCTCTCTTGTGATCCAGAAGGTGCAGTGCAATTTCACCTTTGTAGATGTGAGACCTGGGAAAAATATTGGCAGGGTGACTGGCTAATTAAGATGGAACTCAAAATTAGCTTTGGAAGGAACTTTGAGTACACAGAACTACTCTGTTTTAAGTGGATCAGTTACTAGAGCCTAGAGCTCAATAATTCTGTGAACTGAAGTAACTGCCACCCAGTTATGAGTATCTGCTATATATATAGTCCTGTTGTACTGAGTGCACTTCTTAAACCCACTGAGGATTTCTTTTAAGACATATTGCCCATAAAAGCAGTCGGATGGAAAATCAAACCATTTGATCATAAAAAAACTCTCACAAGAAACTCAAGGCTTGGACATGTAAAATGTAAAATAAAGGAAATTTAAAAACAATTGAAAAATCTAAGGTGTTCCAATAACACACATTCAAATAGCCCTGTGGAAAACTGAAGACAGAAGCAGTCTCACATGCCAACAGAAGATAGGATGTGGCAAGCTTGTGTTGCCAGCCTACTCAAAAGCTTCATATGAACATAAGCATTGCTATGTCTTTTGTATGTTTTAACATACAGTGCTGCATATGTCTAGCAAAATCCCAAAAGAGTAAAACAAAGTTTATGCTGCTTATCCTAGAAATAAACAATGGATTTTCCTAACTCCATCTTATTATGGCTTGTGCACTTTTAGGAAATTAACCAAACCTTTTTTAAACCCTGCTAAGCTAACTCCTTTTACCACATTCTCTGGTAATGAATTCCAGATTATGAGTGAAGAAATATTTTCTCCAGTTTGTTTTAAATCTACTACTTAGAGCTCCTTTTACTAAGGTGCGCTAGCGTTTTTAGCGCATGCAGGATATTACCATGCGCTACACGGCTAGATCTAACACCAGCTCAATGCTGGCATTAAGATCTAGTGCATGTGGCAATTTAGCGCATGCTATTCCACGTGTTAATGCCCTAACACAGCTTAGTAAAAGGAGCCCTTAGTATTTTATTGTGTGCGCTGTAATCCTGGTATTTTTGAAGAGAGTAAACTTGCCATTCACTTCTACCCATTTCACTGCACTCAGTATTTTATAGACTCCTATCATATCTCTCCTCAGCCGTCTCATCTCCAAGCTGAAGAGCCCTAGACTCTTTATCCTTTCCTCATAGGGAAGTTGTCCTATCCCCTTTATCATATTTATCATCCTCTGTAGCTTTTCTAATCCCGCTACTTCTTATATTGTGATGCGGTGACCAGAATTGCAGGAAAAGCTGAAGTAGGATTTCACACCCTGGGCTCTTTGGTGATGCCACTTATGTTGTAAGGACTTGCTATTCTGTTTATCCTCTGAGAATATCTGATGGTTCAGTCATTGTGGCAAGGAATACAAGGCAAAAATGGTAGAGAAAGATGTATTTCTTGTGTTCTATACAATGGACCTGATTCTGTATAGTGCAACCACAATTGTGCATGTATATCTATGTACATTACTAATTTGCATGTGCAACTTAATTGTTTAACAAACTAAGCAGCATTGGCAATTAACAAGTAATAATTGGCAATAATTAGAATTTGTGGGCACAACTTTTTTTTTAGCATATTCTATAATGTGTGAAGCATAAATTCTAGTGTGTGAATCCCAGAAAGGGGCATGGCGAGTGGAGGAGCATAGGCATGTTGTGGGCATTCTTAAAAGTTAGGTGCACTGTTATAGAATATGCCTGATCTGCATACAACTTAGGTACAGATATTTAGGCCTGGTTGTCATTGGCCTAAAGGGGTGCACCTACATGTTAGTCACTCGTAAGGGTGCTAAACATGATTCTATAAATTGTGCATAACTTCAGAGGTATTTTAAAGAATCATGCTAAGCACCATCCTTTTTGGTACTGATTTTTTTTTTAAGCATCATATATAAAATATGACCCAGTGTCTCAAAAGTATATTTGGTATGTATTAATGAGATACTACTAAGACGGTTTTTTTAAAAATGTGGGCAGCTTCTACCAGACAGTACCCCTTCTAGGTGGCCTGTTATAAAATTACCCTCCACATGTATAAATTATACATACAGCATAGGTGGCCTGCACAAAGGTCAAAAACTTAGAAGGTTCAAATTATATGTGGATATCCTGTGGCACTATCTAAACACGGAGCATCACTGAATATATGTATGATTTAAAAACATCTAATTTTGACTTTTCAAATTATATGTTGATCATGTGGATAAATATTGACCTCATAATGTTTGGCAATCTGCTCATTGTTACAAGAAATATAAGACAAAAAGGTTAAAAAAGAACGTTGTATTTCCAGTATTCTATGTAATGTTTCAAAAGTGTATACAGTATGTATTAATAAAAAACTTTACTAAACCAGCTTTGTGGTCTGCTGCTATTCCTTCCCCATAAACTCCAGTGGGTCAGATACACTTTGAAACAAATTATGACTCAGGCTGGAATCTATCTCATGCAGTGTGCCGTGATGTTTTTTGTAATACCACAGCTAACATGGACCAACAGAGGTCCAGAATGGGTGAGGTCATGTGTAATGCCCCATGATGGGGAGCAGTAGCTCCAAGAGTTGCAGCAATAGTGCCTTAACTGCAAAATCTTTTAATTGGCATAACTGGGGTATTACTTCATCCCTTTACATCTCAAGAAATACAGCAGAATGTACAGCTTTCTATTACAGAAAGCAAAGCGTAGCTTGTGTAATCTATCTCTTTCTCCTGCCCTTCCCCCACCCCCAATCTTGCCAGCTTGGTGGTCTGAAGATGTACATACTGAAAAGAGAAAAGATAGGGCAGGTATTGATCTGTCAGATATATTTTCTCTCATCACATGCTGACAAATCTAATACCATCCTTTCACCTTTATTATCAAGAAACATTGAGCTCAGCTTTTTAGATGCCTCAGTCTGCTATTTCTAAAAGCCTGTTTGAAGAAGCCTGTATCAAAGCTAAACAAACTGTCAGTTCTGATGCATTGCTTTCCCACAAACTGTAGATACTTAGATGGCCTGAAATGCCTTCTAAATGAAAGTCCCAATAACTCTTCTGCCCCTTCCCCTTCAATTTCATAGAATTTCACTTATTCTGCTGTTAGCCACCTTTTTGGTTTCCAGGACCCAATTCCACGCACAGTGCCAGTCCTCTGAAACTGCCAATAAGCCAAAGTATCTCACAGATATTTACAGGAATTCAAGAATGGTCAAGAATCTTATTACATAGATCATGATGAATTTCAAGAATATATATTCCATCTTTCTGCCCATTCGATGGATTGGCTCACCAGCTAAGTTCAGGAGCAAGACAGAGCTGCCTAAAAAGAAAGTCTATCTTTATCAGCTAGGGTAAGGGTAAGCTGAACTGGCTATGTCTCGGCCATCCAAAAAACAAACCAGAAATTAAATGTTGGTCGCCAGATATGGCACCAACATTGAATTTCTGGTTTCACCACCAACCATGGGAGATAGGCAGCTGTCTCTCACAGTCTGAATAAGCTCCTTTGTTTGTGGATTGCCTTACAGAGGTGTCATTATTACCGTATATACTCGAATATAAGTCAATCAGAATAAAAGTCAAGACCCCCATTTTTCCCCCTAAAAGGAGGAAAAATGGTTGACTCGAATATAAGTCAGGCAGCTTAATATTCAAGTGTCCTACCCTGCCAGGTTCTGCACTCAGCCCCCCTCCCTGCCAAGTTCTGCACCCAGCCCCCTTCCCTCCCTGCCCTGCACTCAGTTCCATTCCGTACCAGGCTGTGAATCAAGCCCCCCTACCTGCCAGGCTCTGAACACTATCCCACCTTCCTTCCCTGTACCCTCTTCCCCCCAAAAAGAGCCAACCTCATCAGTGATGTCACAATGGCTTGATTGTCCCCTACTCCACTCTGCCCTCTAACCCAGCCATCAGATTAAACCACCTAGTGGTAGGTCGGGACCCTTCCCGTATCCTGCCCTGGCCGACACTAATAATTACCACTCTCCCTGCTTCCCTCCCTCATGTACCTGTTCCCTGGTGGTCCATCGTGTATCCCATGCTGAAATCCTCCTTTGTAAAGGTAGTAGCCAGCGGCGCACCTGGGCTGGCACACAGGAGCGAGCTTTTCGTGCTGCTGTCCGGCCCTGCACCGCTCCTTGATAGGCTGCTGCAAGAACCGCGAATCCCGCGAGAACTTGCGGCAGGCTATCAAGGAGTAGTGCAGGGCTGGCCGGCAGCACGAAAAGCTCGCTCCTGCATGCCGGCCCGGGTGCGCTGCTGGCTACTACATTTATAGTCTTCTGAAGGATTTCAGCGTGTGATACAGGCTGGACCATCAGAGAACAGGTACGTGAGGGAGGGTGGTAATTATTAGTGTCGGCCGGGGCAGGAGACGGGAGGGATCCCTCCTGTCCCAGCTAAGGCAGGCCTGCAGGAAGTCTGGGAGGGTTTCAGATTGTCACTGGGGGATGACCTGAATATAAACTGGGACCCCCATTTTTGGGTCAATTTTTTTGCTCAAAAATCCCTGTTTATATTTGAGTATATATGGTACTTCGTAGTACAATGCACATATCTGAGATTTACACATACAGATGGAACACTAATAAATTCAGAAATTCATCTTTATAAATCTTATGGAAATAACACCAAGGCTTGCTTAGATAATTTTATAAGGCGGTGTCTACTTTTCTTTATAAAATACTAGCATACAGTATGTACCAGAATCTACACCTACCAAGTCATAGTTACCAGATGCTAGGGACCACCTTAGGGGTCTGCACCCAAGAAAAAGATCTAGGTATCATTGTAGACAATGCGCTGAAACCTTCTACCCAATGTGCAGCAGTTGCCAAAAAAGCAAACAGGATGCTAGGAATTATTAGAAAAGGGATGGTAAATAAGACCAAGAATATTATAATGCTGGGCTAGATGGACCATTGGTCTGTCCCAGTATGGCTATTCTTATGTTTTTATGTACAGCCCTAGAGTTGGTGTAAATGCTGCACTTATATTTCAAAAAAACATATATAAATTATAGGATATTATCATCTGCATGTATAATTGTCAGCCCACTCACATTCGACCCATGTGCACAACCACCAGCAAATATCATTGAAACTATGCACATAATTATTAAAACATACCTAGAGTAAGAGACTACATAACGCGTACAAATGACTACAATACTGTCATATATGCACAATTTTATTGCCCAAAATAGGTGCCTCCTTATAAAATTATCCTCAGAATATCCATTTTGAAAGAGAAATAATTTTATTGACCTTTTCTAGGATACACAATTGTTTATGACTAAGACTTTCATAGGAATCTTCCTTCCTTAAGTAAAATGTAATTTCTGATAGAAAATTAGCCTTGGGATTCAGATTGTAGCATTGTAGCATGGCAAAGCAGATTTGTGTCAGATAGAATCATTTGTAGATGTGACACCCTGAAACCGGCAAGAGAACAGGAAGATAGCGATTGCTGAGAGAGCATATGCAAGATGTCCCTCCAGCTCTCAGGGCAGGCAAGGGTAAGCAGAATTGCCTAGGATAACCATCTGGGTTGGGGAGTTGATACACAAGGGAACATTGCAAATGAAAGCATTAACATTGTACAGACTCACTTTATTAACTCGGTATATGGCTCTTATATTTATACTTGTTTGAGGAGTTTTAATAAGAAATATTGAAAGCTTATACCAGAGCTTCCCAGCTTGGGTATGTCCATGACCACAGGAATGCCACATTAACATATATAACTTTGTTTACCCCTAGTCTTACAAAATGAAATGTATCAATTAATTCTAGCCAGCAAAACCCCTTAACCTTACTTGGTCCATATATGAAATGACCATGTTCAGTGATGATTTTATGTCAGATCATGGCAGGATACCAATCTGACTAACCAGTGAGCATAGAGAACACTTTGTGAAAATGAATGGGCAGCTAATCTTGGACATTATCTAGACTTTTTTTTTAGGGCTTCACATCAAACTCCAAAGAGAAAACTGGGCTAGTAGCAGACTGGGGAGCCTGTACCAACTTTCTATATACAGGGGAGGGGGGGTGGAGAAGAGAAGGCCATCATGGCTTTGTGAACAAGCATCCTTCCTCCCTCTGCATGAAGCAAGAAAAGAGTGACAGAGACATAACAGCTGCAGTAGAATGGTGTTGGGTGGGGGAAGAGATTATGTTGGGAACTGGTTGGGAAATGAGAACATAAGTAGTATTGAACTAGGGGGAAAGAAAAGGGGATGCTGTTGAGATGGGGGCAGAATAATGTTCTGAAACATGGATTAAGGAGGAAAAACAATATGGAGGGGGGGAGTCAGCAAACCTGCTGACTCGGTACCTTTTATTTTAGAAAACCTGACTACATTTAGAAAAATGACTTTATATTTCTTTTCCTTCATGTTTTGATAACATCTCTTAATCCTTAACTATTGCTTTGTTGCATATTCTTCTCCATGCAACTTGTATTCCATTCTTGATTTTCTGTTAAATTTTAACTTATCAAAGTTAATTCATTGAAGAGGTGTAAGCCAGTGGTCTTGCCAGGGAACTGTTCCTCAGTAAATCAAATGTGATTATGAGGATGATGTAATAAAGTATGCTGAATTTCATGCACAAACTAGGATCATTTGTGCATTGGTTCTCTACTGGGGCACTTCGTACATAAATGAGCCCAGCAGAAAAATGGCATATCTTCTATAACTGAACAAGAAAAAGGGATCATAAAAGTACAAAGCCAATATAAACCAACAAAACAGCACAAAAAGCCTAAAAAATAAGGACATAAAGCTCTGAGGCAGTGAAAGTTTTTGAGCCTCCAGTGGTGTCACTGAGGTATTTCCGAAATTAGAACAATAAGTAAATGATATATTGATATATAGAGACTGCTGTAGATAAGATTATTTGCCAGTATCTGTGGGGATGGAGATGTTTAAGTCATATCCCCTCTTTCCCACCTTTCTTCAAGAGTATAAATATTAAGATCTATAAGTCTGTCCCTCTATGCCATATGACAGGTCGCCTTCTGTTATGACAGGTCAACCCTATACCTTATGACAGAGACCACTGAACAATTTTGTAGTCACCCTCTGGACCTTCATCCTATTTATATCTTTCTAAAGGTGTGGTCTCCAGAACTATACACATTATTCTAAATGAGGCCTCACCAGCAACTTATATAATGGCATTATCACGTCTTTTTTCCTACTAGGCATTCTTCTCACTGTGCACCAGAGCATCACTCTGGCTTTGTCACCTTTTCTACCTGTTTTGCTACTCTAAGATCATCAGCTATGATCACCCCTAAGTCCCATTCTTTTGCACACAGAAGTACTTCACCTCCTGTACTATACCATTCCCTTGGAGTTTTGCAGCCCAAGTGCACGACCCTCCATTTTTTATCATGAAACTTTAGTTGCCAATTTCTGGACCATTCTTCAAGCTTCTCTAGATCCCTCCTCATGTAATCTACACCCTCCAGGGTATCTACCCTATTACAGAGTCTGGTATCATCCTCAAAAAGACAAAGCTTACCAGATAGTCCTTGTGCAATATCTCTCACAAAGATGTTAAAAAGAGCCCTGCAACACTCCACTGATAACTTCCTTTTCCTCTCAGCAAACTTTTTACCATTAACCTCTGTCTCTTTCCACTTAACCAATTTTTAAACCAGTCACTTTAGGATCCATACCAAGAGCACTAAATTTATCAGCACTCAATTTATGCAGAAATGTATCAAAGGCTTTGCTATAATCCAAGAACACCACATCTAGCATAACCACCATCCTCCCATACCCAAATGTTTGATCACCCAGTTGAAGAAATCAATCAAATTGTCTGTCAAGACCTACCTCTAGTAAAACTATGCGGCCTAGGGTTCTGTGGTTCACTTCTAGAAACCTCACAATCCTCTGCGTAAGAAGCAGTTCTATCAGTTTACTCACCACTGAGGTCAAATTAACAGGCCTGTAATTCCCAACCATATGTTGTGATTGGGAACGCAATGGCAGTGATCAGTCTTTGTTTGATGGTGATTGAGAAATCCTTCACTTCCATATTTGGTCCATGCTCACCATGGCTGCATGCCCCAGTGCTAATCAACGCTAGATCTCTGCTGTCAAACCGCCACTCTGATTAATGAGTGACCCAAGGAAATGAAGCTGTCAACCACTTCAACCATTGTTGAACCAATGTCAACCATTGTTGATCTTTATGTGGACTTTCTTATTGGTGATATTCATGATTTTGGTTTTCTTGATGTTCAGGTAAAGTCCCATCTTCCCGCTTCCTTCTTTCAGCTTCAGGATCAACTTCTTGAGGTCCTTCTCACTCTCTGCCAGCAGGATAGTATCATCTGCATATCTCAGCTTGCTGACGGTTCTTCCACCCATTTTCACCTTAACACTTGAATCATCTAAGTTCAGCTTCCTCATGATTACTTCTGCATAAAGGTTGATAAGAAAAGGAGAGAGGATGCATCCTTGTCTTGATCTTGAACCATTCTGCATCTTCATACTTCATTTGCACTGTAGCTTCTTGATCAGGTGTGTTGGCATTCCTTTCTCACTCAGTGCTTTCCAAAGCTTGTTTTACTTAACACAATCAAAAGCCTTGGTATAATCAATGAAAATTGATTGCTTTTGAGCTATAGTGCTGGAGAAGACTTCTATGAATCCCATGGAGAGCTAGGATCACCAACAAAGATGTTCTTGATCATATAAACCCAGAGTTGTCCCTGGAAGGCAAGATTACCAGACAGAAACTGACCTATTTTGGACATGTGATAAGGGCGAATTCACTAGAAAAGGAGGTGCTATTCAAAATGGTCAGTGGTAAAAGGAAACAGGAGAGATACCATCAAGAATGACACGAGAATGAACATCAATTGAAAGAAGTAATGAAAAACAGGGAAGCGTAGCGAGGACTGACCTACAGAGTATCCAAGTGTCAGACATGACTGAATTGATAGTAGTAGTAGTAATTCCCAACCTCCTCCCTTACTTCCGCTCTTGTGCAGAGGGACCACATTCACCCTTCTCCAGGACTACTTTAGACTCTAAAGAAGCAGTGGAGTTAGATCATTGATCCAAGGGATGGCGGCGTGCATTGATAGCCTCATTAAGATTCTATCTGGATAAATATCATTATATAAATAATGTTTATTGCTATCAGAAATGCAAATTTCTTTGGGATCCCTGAAGTAGCTTTAAACTTTTATTTGAAAGAACTACATAGTCTATGGATCACATGAGCTTCCTGTCCACACAGACCTTTAATTAAGATCAATGAACCACAGAGAAAATCAAAGATGTACTATGTGGCTTTCTCCCTGCTTGACTGGAAAAGCAAATAGCTCAATCAGAAACCTCTTGGTTAAGATTTATCTGCTCTCACTGCAACCCAGCTCTGGATTAATAACAAAAACAATGGTAGACAAACCTGGGTCTGAACATACTGACTGAACTGAATGAACTGCACAATGAATTTAATTCATTTGACACTGGAATCTTGGGTCCTCTTATACAATGTGCAATATGTCAGACCAAACACTTTTTATCACATATTGGATTTGTTATTTTGTTTTGCCAATCCTCATAAAATATATTTAGTATTATGTGCTTCTAGCCAAGCTTCACTAAAATGAATCATCCCTCTAAACTGGAGGCTTTAAACCCATCTGGATGTTCAGGGACTGAAAGATGCTTACATAACTGAGTTCCACATTTTTCTCAGCCATTCATAACTTAATTTTTGCAAAGCATACACTGCACAAGCACAAAAAGATACACCGGGTCAAAATTCAGCTGCCTTAGTCTGTGGCAGTCAAAAAGTATCTGACCATGCTCCATTCTGGCACTTTTTATGTGAAGGGCAATTCCATAAACTAAGGGGTCCTTTTATCAAGCTGCGGTAGGGGTTTAACATGCATAATACTGCGCATTAAACCACCTGTCACACAAGCCGCTAACGCCTGCATTGAGCAGGCGTTAATTTTTTAGCCGGCCACGGGGATTAGCGCGTGATGAAATGTCCGACGTACTAACCCCGCTAGCGCGGCTTGATAAAAGGACCCCTAAATGCAAACATTTATATTCCCACTGCATGTGTAAATATTTAGAATCCTAGCTAGCAAACATACATGTGTGTGCACACTTATGCACACGCATGCCAACATGCTGCTAAGGTGAGTATTTACAGAATAGCACTTTTCACATACATTGTATGTGCAAGAGGGTCTACACAGGGGCCAAGCATAAGCAGGACATAGCTCTAAATTAAACATGTCCCTACTGAATTTAGGTGCCTCACTTATATCAACTCTATGGCTGGTGCAAATGCGGGTACCTAAATCTCCTTTGCACCAATTCTAGTGCTCTATAATGGAATCTAAGTGTCTAGGTTCAGTTGTAGAATGCATTCATATTGCCCATCCTCAGGGCACCTTAAATGGAGGCACTTGGTTTTAGAATTGCCCCTATAGTGCTCAGGCAGGATATTCGGAGGCACTAGCCAGATAGTGCCTTTGAATATCACAGGCAATGGCGCTTACCCAGGCAGCAATGCTGCTACCTGAATAAATGCTTTTGAATATTCAGCTGAAACCTAAAGATGTGCATTTGCTTAAAACAACATCTCCCGTATCATTTCGTATTACTGTATTTGTAGCCTGAAATTTTATTTCTTCCTGTGTTAATGGTGTGCTCAGTAGGCATCTATTGAAGAACAGTGCTTCAATAGCCCCAAATTCTCTGTATGTCATCTAAAGTTGGTTATGCAAATGTAGAATAGGGTCATATATGCACATACAATAATTAGCTAATTGGCACTTAATTGGAGATAAGTACTGATAACTAGCATTGACAAGCACTAATTGTCACTAATTATTAGTTGCACACATAACTGATTTACACCCTTATTCTGGAAACTGAGGCCCAGATTCTATAAATGGTGCTGGTATCAGCGGCTGCCTATGAAACAACCGCTGATCACGTGTCAATCACACACCGACACCGTTTGTAGGATCGTGGCTTTTTTGTTAACACAGGCACGTTAAATGTAGGCCATTTTAAAGGCCTACATTTAAGGCACCAGTCTTACACCTACAGAGGTGCATAGGAATGCCTACACTTCCAGTGCAAACCACGCCCCGCCAGTCTTAGGCATCCCTAAGTGCCACCTAACTTCCTGTACAGAATTTTTGGCCTGAGTGCGTAACATCTCTCGTGAATAACTCTAAAGGGGCCATGGTCAAGTGAGGGGTATGCGAAAGTCTCTGGTGTTCCAAGGATTTAGGTGAGTAGTTATGTAACACTTCCATTAGCATTAGCATTTACATCAGCCTTTGGCAGGTGTAAATGTTCACACCTATGTGTGAAAAAGACTTAAGCTAGTACTCTATAAAGACATTTCCATGTGGAGCTTAGCGTGCATCATCATAGCAGCTTACTTTGGACTCCATTCACTAATGTACACTATGAATGAAATTGTTCCAAAATACACTTCCCCCTCAACATTTGCAATTTCCACACTCGCGGTTTTACAAATTCGCAAATTTTTTTTTTTTTTTTTGGGGGTGGAGGAAAACCCATATTTTATCACGTTCCTGCCTCTCTACCGCCTTCCTCCCAGCATCCCAGCCTTACCTGGTGGTCTAGCATGCTTTCGGGGCAGGAGTGATCTTCCTACGCTCCTGCCCCGTGTAGATCGCCAATAGGAAATGGCTGCCGTAGTCTCGAGAGACAACGGGAATTCCTTTTTTTCCTTTACACTCCTAGGTATGAACATGACCAAGAAGCATTTAGCCATTTGAGTGTCTGTCTTGCTCATTTATGAAAACAAAGCCGCTAAGAATCTTTCCACTGCAAATTCTGGTAACAGTGCATCTATGAAAGCTATCGGAACTGGAATTATAACATGAATGTGTGTCTGTGCTTATCAACTGTTAAGAATTAAAGGTAACAATGAATCACTCCCCCCCCCCAAGCAAGATATAAAAATTCAATAAGCTACCAATAAATGTTGCACAACTAGCTGTTCTTGGAGCTCTTTTCAGAAATAAGAATTATACAGTATATGCTATAAAGAATATGTTCTTTTACCATGTGCACCTTAATCTACTAGTTTCCATAACATTAACTGCAAAATCAAACACATCAAGGTTTCTCAGATATGTTAAATTTAACAATAAAGGCACTGAAATTTAAAAAAAAAAAAAAACTAAAAAATACTCTTAACATGGAGGCCCTACTGTGAACAAATTGAAATGTACAGAATATACAGCCTTAATGAATACCATCTGTACTTTAGTAATTAAACAGAATTTAAGAGACTCCCAAGATTTTTAACAGTGGTAATGTTTATAATTCTACCTTCTCTTCCCTCTTAGGCTATTCAAGTGAAGATTTCTTGCTTATCATTTGAGAGCCTTACTGACCTTATTTTTTTTCATCAAATCACTCTTCTCTGCAGGGAAATACATGTATTAGGACAGGGATCTCAAAGTCCCTCCTTGAGGACCGCAATCCAGTCGGGTTTTCAGGATTTCCCCAAAGAATATGCATTGAAAGCAGTGCATGCACATAGATCTCATGCATATTCATTGGGGAAATCCTGAAAACCCAACTGGATTGCGGCCCTCGAGAAGGGACTTTGAGACCCCTGTATTAGGAGGCTTTTCAGTAAAAAAAAAAAAATCAAAGTTCCAATCTATGAAAGACAGAGAAGAGATGGCTACCACTACCATGTTTTGTGCAAGAATCATTAGAAGGCTGTTTTACAGTGTGCCATTTTTAGCTGACCATAATTTCTGTGCTAATCATGCAATGAACCTATATACTACAGACAAATGATGCATGAGAAATTAAAAGAATTCTGTATTGATAAGCACCCTGATTGAGTCTTTATTTCTAAAGATTCCAGGAGCCCATTTACTTTTGCCTAACTGTAGACTTTGAAATTCTAGCATCTGAATTCTCCAGAAGAGATACCCCTTATTCATAACCTATGACTACTACTACTACTACTACTTATCACATATATAGCGCTGAAAGATGTATGCAGCACTGTACATTATGACATTTATAGACGGTCCCTGTTCAGAAGAGCATACAATCTTAACTTGGACAGATACGACATGAGCTAGAGAGTAGGGGATGCAGAACCCAAGATGAGAGGAGTTAGGAGTCGAAAGCACTCAGAGAGATGGGCTTTTAAACGGCCTTTCACACTGCCAGAGACAGAACCCGCTGTATGGATTCGGGCAGCTTATTCCAAGCATATGGTATAGCAAGGCAGAAGGGACGGAGTCTGGAGTTGGCAGTTGAAGAGAAGGGCACAGATAGGAGCAACTTACCAGCTGAGCGGAGCTCACGGGGGGATCCTAGGGGGAGATAAGTGAAGACAGATAGTGAGGGACTGAGTGAGTGCATTTGTAAGTCAGTAAGAGGAGTTTGAATTGTATTCGAAAATGGATGGAAAGCCAATGAAGTGACTTTAAGAGAGGAGTAACGTGAGTAAAGTGGCTCTCCCAAAAAATGAGTCATACAGCCGAATTCTGGACAGATTGGAAGGGAGCGAGATAGCTAAGTGGAAGGCCTGAGAGTAGCAAGTTGCAGTACTCAGCACGAGGTGATGAGGGTGTTGCTTAAGTGTTTTGGTAGTATGCGCACAGAGGAAGGGTTGGATTTTGGTAACATTATAGAGGAAGAAGCAGCAAGTTTTAGCAATGTGTTGTATCTGGGTGGTGAAGGAGAGAGGAATCAAAGATGACCCTGAGATTATGAGCAGACAAAACAGAAAGAATGAGTATGTTGTCCACAGGGCCGGAGAACGAGGGAAGCGGAAAGGTGGGTTTAGGCAGGAAGATGAGCAACTCTGCTTTAGCCATATTCAATTTTAGATGGCAGTGAGACAGCCAGGCGGCAATGTCAGACAGGCAGGCTGAGACTTTGGTCTGGGTTTCAGTAGAGATATTTGGTGCAAAGAGGTAGATCTGGGAGTCGCCAGCATAGAGGTGATACTGGAAGCAGTGGGAGGAGATCACTGCTCCAAGTGAGCAAGTGTAGATTGAGAAAAGGAGTGTTCCCAGAACAGTGCCTTGAGGTACACCAATCAATAGAGGGAAGGCTGTGGTGGAGGAACCACCATTGCATACATTGAAGATGCGATGGAGAGATAGGGAAAAAAAACAGGAGAGGGCAGAGCCCAGGAATCCCAACAAGGACAGTGTATCAAGGAGTAGGTGGTGATTAATAGTATCAAATGTAGCAGACAGATCGAGAAGGATGAGGATAGAGTAGAGGCCTTTGGATCTGGCCAAGCACAGGTCATTGGAAACTTTAGTAGAGGTCCGTTTGTGCCCAGTTCATACTTATCCACAATGGTGTGAACCATAGCGTTCTCTGCAGTGGCCAGGTTGCTGGGAGTTATTTAAGAGACATATAGGGCTAGATTCACTTAGGACATCAATCGTGTCCCAACCACTTTGCGACCCCGACCTGATTCAATAACCTTACTCCCGATCCGATCTGCGCCCGATCTGATCCACGCATGCAAATGAGGGGGAATGGCATGCAAATGTAGGAAGGCAGCGATTCACTAAAAAATTTCATGAACACCGACTGGGCTGGCCAATCAAAAAATAAGCGACTGTTGAAGACCAGTCGCTCAGGTCTTTTCCAACTGCCCTGCTCTCTGCCCCGACTCACTGCCCTGCTATCTGCCCCGACTCACCACCTTGCTCTTTGCCCTGACTCGCCGCCCCCACTCTCCTGCCCTTCCCCGTAGTGCGAGCCTGTGGTTTTAACCTGCAGGTTTAAAGCGGGTTAAAACCACAGGCTCGCGAAGTAAAGAAATATTTAAAAAAGTTTCAAGCTCTATAAGCATGTGCAGACCATCTACAGGTAAAGATGGTCTGCGCATGTGTCGGGATCGCTCTTCAGCGATCCCTGCGGTCGGTTGGGGGCATGACTCCGATCACCCTCATTTGCATGAGGATACTTCATGAATCAGCCCCTGGCCATGGATCGGATCGGTGGCCTTAGTAAATCTAGCCCATAGTCTGCCTAAAAACTAAGCGGATTACAACCATACATACATAAAATATTAAATAAACATAGTATACCTAAGAAACACTTTGAAAAATTACTGTAAAATTGTTTGTCCATTTTAGAAACTACATGCAATCCACTGCTTTCTCTAATGGTTGCTGCAGCAATGAATTATATATCATGTAATGAAACTGAGTAAATCCAGGAGCTTTACAGCAGGCAGCACCATAGATTCCAGTTGCATTGGCACTAGGACTTGAGGCACTGGATCCTTAATTCATTGTGAGACAGCTGGACATTCATTCTCTGAATTTAAATTCTTCATGATTGAACAGATGAATGTCGACCTCCGTAGAGGTAATGTTAAACGTAGATTGCATCAAAGAGAACAACGTTTGATTTTTACTTTGAAAACTATTGCCCCAGGCATTTCTATGAATGAACAACATTTTTGTCTAGGCATGGTTATGCCTTTTTTAAGAGATACGCAGTGAGTTCTTTTTTGCCACTTTGCATTTTGCTGTATGTGGAGCGATTTTGTTACCTTCCCCTGATGATGTGTTCAGCGAAACGGGGTTCTCTTGTTAGGATTTGAAGTTCGGTTATCGCGGCAGGCAACCTGAAGAGCAACTATTTTGAGATAAGTAGTTTTTTGAAAATTGTGTTTTACGTGGGTTGCTTGCGTGTAGCTTACCATTAATGGACTCTGCATTTTCCTGGGATTGATGAGGGGATAAACAGGTGGAGTTTTTTTTTGTGGCCAATGACTGTTATGGGTTTTGCTTATTTGTTTAAGTACTATGAGCATTCCCTAGTCCTGCTGGGCTTTAACTGAGGCCTTTTTCTCCACCTATTTTGTTATTTAATTCTGTTTACTTGGAGTTCCTTTCTCATAGTCCCAGAAGAGAGTGGACTTCTTACTACTTTATATTGAACTAGTATTTTAGCCCGTTACATTAACAGGTGCTAGAATATATGTCTGTTCCCTCTTTCTTTCTGTCTCTCTCCCTGGCCCCTTTTGTCTGTCTGTCTTTCTGTGTCTACCCTGCCCCTGTGTCTTTCTTCTTTTCTTTCTGTCTCCCTTCCTTCCGCTGTCTGTCTTTCTTTCTGCCCTGCTGCGGCTCCGCACACTTCTCTCTGTCACATCCAGTCAAGAAGGAAAGAGGAAATGATGTCAGCAAGGCAAGAGGCAGCAGAGAGAAGCCTGCAGGGCTGCAGTAGGCAATGAATATGAATCTATGGCCATTGGTGACATATCATTCCAAAACCCGAAAAATTTTAAAATTCAAAATGTCTTTGATTCCAAGCGTTTTGGATAAAGGATGTGAACCTGTACTCTGAAGTCTATGTATGAGACATACTTCTTTTGTTATATTAGCCAAGCTCCTCTAAGTAAAATTATGTCCATATAGGGTTTAATTTACAATCTGAATTGTAGGCCTCTATTAAACAAATAGAATCCAACATTTGAATCTTGCTAAATATCATCTATAAAACTTGCCTGTTATTTGTGTTCCAACTGTCCCAAAGTTCCACTCAGTCTCTCTGCTGTGGTCTTGGCATAAATCTTTATCAGCAGCCACAGCAGCAGCATTCCCTCCCCCTCCATTTCTCTGTCCCCACACCACTTTCTTGTGCAACAGCAGCGTTTCCCCTACCCCCCTTTCACTTCCCGCAGTCTGGCCGGCTCCCTTAGTCCCTTACCGCCCCCCCATTCCCTTCCCGCGGTCCCGACAAACCTGCTGATTCCAGTAGCATCTGCAGCACTCTACACACGCTGCTTTGGGGCCTTCTACTGCCCTGATTTACTCTGGCACATCCCTGATGACATTATCAGAGATGCGGCAGAGCAAATCAGGGCAGTAGAAGGCACTTCGGGAAGCAGCGTGTGTAGAGTGCTGCAGACGCTGCTGGAATCGGTAGGTTTGTAGTCGGGACCGCGGGAAGGAAAGGGGGGGGGGCAGTAAGGGACTACGGGAGCCTGTCAGACGTCGGGAAGGGATGGGAGGGTCAGACCTCGAAAAAAACCTATTGAGTGAGTGGGGAGCCGGCAAAGGAGTGTTTTTGTTCAGCGCTTCTCTTCCCAGGCCTCTATTTGGTTTCTGCTGCCGCGAGCGTGGGGTCGTTTTAAGCGTGCATGTGAACTCTGCCGGCCACGGAACTACAAATCAGGCAACACGGTGGTAAGAGTTTTATTATATTAAGATTACTCTCTACTCTTTCTTTACACTACATCCTTAATTCATCTGCCCTCTTCCCTTGAAAGTAGCAATTTCACAGATCCATGCAAACATTCACACACATATAATATTCTAAGCATGTTCCTTGGTGGTATTTGTTTACAAAAATCTGTAGAACTCTAATGATGCATCTGCACTGCCAAACATTTTCTATTCCAGATTATCTATATTTAAATCTAATTTCAACATGGCATTTAATTCAGATTTGTAAATTTCACCATTCCTGTGTTTTCCTTATCCCTTATATTAGAGATGGGCTGAAGAACTGTTGTATGGAATCATGATTATAAATACTGCCAATTATCCAGGACTATCCTACTGGCAAGGTTTTCGTAGATCATGATCACAGATCTGTGAACACTAGGGGCTCCTTTTACTAAGCTGTGGTAGCGTTTTTAGCACGTGCTAACCCCCGCGCTACATGGAAAAACTAACGCCAGCTCAATGGAGGTGTTAGCGTCTAGCACGTGCGGCATTGTAGCACACTAAAACCGCTAGCGTAGCTTAGTAAAAGGAGCCCTAGGTGAAATGGCAATGTTTGCAGTGGGATCATTATTGCCCCCTCCCACCCCCATCTTATTGAGGGACCTTGCTATGATCTTGCAAGGCCTGTCCATGAGAAAATCTGCAGGGTTAACAAACACAATCTTAAATCTTAATATGCTGGCTCAGCTCTATTTGTGAAGGAAATTTGGCTCAAAAGATAATGCTGAGCTATTCAGATTCCCTCTATACTCACAGAGAAGTAGTAGCTCTTTGATGCCAAACTGTGCTTGGCTCTCTGAGATGTGGCTATCAGGCATATAGATATGTCTCTACTTTTGAAGGGAAATTTTCAATATTTGAATGTTATGTGTAGGAGGAGGCGGCAAGCTGAAGGAAAATAAATTGGACAGAAAGAAGATAAAGCAGTGTATTCTATGACAAAAGTTTTAAAAGTACAGCTTAAAATTTCACTAATATTTGAAGGACTAATATGAAAACCATCTTTACTAAAGTTTTGGCGGGGTCTGTCTGTATGGATCAGAATGGTTTGTTCTTAATCTTATTGCGTAGGGGTATTTTTTTTATAGCAGTCATATGTAAACATGAAGTTTTATAAAAGAAGCAGATTGATATATCAGAAGGAAATTTACTCATTGACAGGCATGTCTGTGAAATGCTACAGCAGTCCAGACAACTGCGCTTCATAGGCACACACCAAGGAAGGAGGTCTTTGGAATTCCATGAACCATGCAAATCCATATGCTACAAGAAGGCCAATTTACTAATAACATGCAGACAATTTCACTGTACTTTCTTCCTCCCCTCCCCGAAACCCCTTGCAAAAAATATATATAAAAATAATAATTAAAAAAAACCCTCATGTTAAACAAGAGTCCTGCAGATTTCCTGTTTTTTTCTAAGGAGTCTGAAGTTTTGTCTTGTCCCAGATCCTGCATCTCTTTCAAAGTCCACAAAATTTGTACTGCCTCCCGGAACTACAGCCGATGTGCTTCGTGGAACAGAGATCTGAGCTGTGTAGCACTTGAAGAAATCATGCAGTTATGTTTCCTTTTGTTTTGCTTTGTTAATTTCCATGTGCTTCTTCAATCAAAGATGTTAAGTCTCTAGAGCATTCTTCAGAGAGGCCTATGGCTGAAAGCTTCCATATCGGGAAAACAAATAACAAACAAAAAATCTTCTTGGCAGCAAAGAGCAAATATATTAGAAGTTAAATTTAGGCCATATCTTGGTAAAGTACACTCCTAATAAGAGCAAGAAACTCAAAATAGCCAGCTTAGCACGAAAGTAACATGACTGAACGCTGTGATAAATCAGAAGAAGGAGACACCTCATTGCTGCTGTAGCATATCAGTTTGACTTTGGGCCACTTTAAGTTCTGTAAGGTGTATTATGATGTCACAAACAGATGGTTTAATCTCAAAGCAATGCAAAATGGATAGTTGAAAACCAGCCTGGAATGTCTCCGAACTTCATCTTCGAAGCCTCAAACACATGAACGGTCATGGAGCACAGGCCTTGGGAAGGGCTAGGGAGTGAGAACAAGACTATAGGGCACTTTAATATTCATCATAATTATTGAAATCTGTAAAATAGGCATTGGAAAAGGTCTTTGCAGTCAGATGTGGATTGAAATATTTGTTTCTCTCCTCCAAGATCAGGTTGTTTTTGTTAAATGCCTAAAAATAAAAACAAAGGGAGAAAATAAAATAAACAATGTTTGCTTCCCTCCAAGGTTGATTTAATCTCATTATCAAATCTAATTATTGAGATATATTTCAGACTTAAATTTTATAAAACTCTGCATTATCCAAATCATCTCTCTCAAATGCCAGGGGGAACAGGAGCCTGCTAACCACAAGCAGCATCTAGAACAGCCATATAAATAACGTGATCCCATTTCAAATGCAATTGATGGGCAAATATTTTGTCTAATGAAGTTCTTAATGTTTCTCCTCTTGCAAAATTTACCAGTATAAAGAACTTTCCCCCTCCTTTACAAAGCTGCGCTAGCATTTTTGATGCCGGCTGCTGTAGCAACAGCTCCAATGCTCATAGAATTCCTATGAGCGTCAGAGCTGTTACCACAGCGGCTGGCGCTAAAAACATTAGCGCAGCTTTGTAAAGGAGGGGGTTTGTAAAGAATCCTGGGGTGCTTTTACTATGCTGCATTAGGCACTAATGTAAGTCTAATGCAGCAAAAAATGGCCTAAAGTAAGTGTTGCTGTGGTAATTTTTGAAAATAGCCATGCACTAATGGGTGGGTGGGAGGGGGGGTTGGAAAATATTTTTAATTTTTAATTTGAGTGCAATATTTGAATATGAAGATGGGGGGGGTGATATAGGTATTTGTCATAGATTACAATTTTGATTGAATTTAGGTGCTATTATAGTGTAATATGATTGTATAATATGTTGCACTTATTTTTGGCTTCAAAATGAATAAAGATATTAAAAAAAAAAAAAAGAAAATCACCATGCACTAATGACAACATTAACACATGGCTATTAATGAAAAAAAAAAAGAAAAAACATTTTTATGGCTGTGGTAAAAATGGCTTGAGCATGCAAGAAAGACCCACATAAGGACACATTAAGGCCAATTTTGACTGCAGTTTTATAAAGGACCCTTACGTACATTCAAATAAATGTCATTATATACCTAATTCATCAACTGTCAGTACATCTCAAGCTTGAGCAGTATTTTAGAACAGAATCTGCTGACACAGAGCTTGTTCTAAACTACAGGCGAAATAGACATTTATGCAGCATAAACATTCATTTTAGAAATAATGGCATTCTTTTATTGTTTTAACTCCTTTTATTGTGTTTTGTAAGCCGCACTGATCTGTTGTAAATTGCAGGATATCAAATTTTAATAAACATAAACATTAAAAATGGACAGGTTCAAAGACAGCACAAAACAGGTAATCTGTGTGACTTTGAAACATAACTGGTTATTATCTCGATGCTGTCACAGTGATTGATTTCTTATGCCAGTTTGGCATTTGGTGGGAGGGAGGGAGAACAAAAACCACTGAGCGATTAAGGGTGCAAGCTCCCTTAATTCCTCCAGTGGAGTGCTGCTCAATAACAGCTGTTTCACAATCCTACATGTACTTGGTAGTGCAGGTGTAACTCCTGATGTGGATCTTTCTGGACATAGATGTTTAGTCCCCTTCTGAAAAAAGAACTAGACATCCATGACCTTGCCACATACTTGTCCCACCCAAAACACACCCAGACTATACTGCCTTACAAATTGCACATAGTTGAGCTTGAATGTGCATGTGTACTTTTGTACTATGAGGCGAAGAAGTTGAAATATAAAATGCCAGATCAAAATTACATTGCTTTAAATATATGCCATTGAAACATGCTATTTCTGTATGGAAATCAGTAAAACAATGTACTTTGTGAAATGGGGACTTAGATGTTTATATCCATGAAGATCCAAAATAATGCAGAACTTCATTGGGTCTTGTACTCAGGAAGGTATATACAGTTTGCATATATGCAGATGATATTATGCTATTCCTAAATCAGTCACACAATACTGTCCCAGAGCTGCTATAAAATTATAATGAATTTTCAAGCTTTTCTAGGAACTGCAAATCTGAGTGCGTGCCATTGAATATTTATAGTATTAAAACAATGTTGCCTGAGTTTCTCTTTCAGTAGCAATAGGAAGTTTTAAAACATTTGGGTATCAAGTTTTGGTCCGCTTTAGAGAAGACTAGGGAAGTAAACATGACATTTATAATTCAACATTTAAAGCAGCTGATTTTTGGCAGGTCACCACTGCACTTTACATGTTAGAGGAACCTAGATGATATAAAAATGATATTAAGCCTAATGATTAATTGCATTCTAAGCATGCTACTGAATCCATTTCCCAGGCAGTTTTTCAAGTGAGTTGAGAAACTTCTTATGGCATAATTTATGAATAATTGCTCTCTCTACAGCAAGCTCTTATCTCACTGGATAAAGAACTTTCCCCATATGTGTAACTATGAATCGGCATACTTGATGCACAAGGAGTTTGGTGGCTGAGACTAGAGAATGACATGGTGTCAAAATTCATCACCGTTCCCATCCCCGCGGATAACCGCGGGAAACCATCTTCATGTCATTCTTTAAGGAGAGAGGGAAGAATCAGAGTATAATTGGGCACAATCACTGACCCACAAGCTTTGCTTTGAAAAATGCTGGTGTAGAAGGACCGAGGTTGAAATAGACACTAGAAAATGACATGGGATTATTTCCCGCAGTTATCCGAGGGGACGGGAACGGTGATGAATTTTGTCACCATGTCATTCTCTAGCTGAGACCTCCTGAAGAGGGAGGCCATAACTGGTTACATTTCGTCTTTCCAAGTTACTTTTTCATCCAACAATGAGCTGCATTCAATGAATTAAGGCCTGTCCTATCATATAAGCACCTCATAAGATATTCCAGAAGGTGGAAATAAATATTGAACATAAATGGCTATTAGAGCCACTTTGGAAGAACTTTAATATTAGGATTAGAAAGAAGCACATGGGTTAGGTGAGTTGGGCTCAGCTTGGGATTCATAGTAGATGGGATTTTAATTCATAATGGATCCCTTTTGTCCTTTGAAGAGATGAAGTTGAAATATAAAATGCCAGATCAAAATTACAGTGTTTTAAATATATGCCATTGAAACATGCTATTCCTGAATGGAAATCAGTAAAACAATTGTCCTCTGATGGAGTTAACTTGATCACTACAGAATAGTAAACAAGAGGCCTCTTGGGTATATTCCAAGTTAAGCATGGGTATATCCAGTGGGAAGAAGGGGCTCCTAAATGAGCAACACTTCAGAGCAGGGATGTCAAAGTCCTTCCTCGAGGGCCGCAATCCAGTCGGGTTTTCAGGATTTCCCCAATGAATAGGCATGAAATCTATTAGCATACAATGAAAGCAGTGCATGCAAATAGATTTCATGCATATTCATTAGGGAAATCCTGAAAACCCGACTGGATTGCGGCCCTCGAGGAGGGACTTTAACACCCCTGCTTTACAGGTGCAATTATAGACGCCTCTTGCTTCAAAGCTAATAGACAATCCTTATATTTCTATATGTATGTAGAACTATGGACGCCATTTAAAACAATTAATAAAAATTCTCATTTATAGTATGTTCGAAAAGCAATCTGAGTAAAGGCACTCTCAAAGATACATTGTATGAAAATTTACTCTTTGTAGTAGATAATATAGGATACAATAAAGACTCACTGTTATCACTTCAGCTTCCATGATCTTCAATGTGGTTTGAGTATGTTTTAAATGGGTGACCAGGGAATTGGATCAAGGACGTGCGCAAGATGTAATTTACTTAGATTTCAGCAAAGCCTTTGACACGGTTCCTCATAGGAGGCTCTTAATCTCCATGGGCTGAAGTTAGGGCCCAAAGTGGTGAACTGGATTAGAAGCTGGTTGATGGACAGATGCTAGAGGGTGGTGGTTAATGGAATTTGCTTGAAGGAGGGAAAGGTGAGTTGTGAAGTGCCTCAGGGATTGGTGTTCAATATGTTTGTGAGCAATCTTGCTAAAGGGTGAGAAGGTAAGATTAGCTTTTTTGCAGATAAAACCAAGATTTGTTACAGAGTGGACACCCCAGAGGGAGTGGAAAACATGAAAAAGGATCGGCAAAAGTTAGAATGGTCTAACGTCTGGCAACTAAAATGCAATGCGAAGAAGTGCAGAGTGATGCATTTGGGGGTAGAAATCCGAGGGAACTGCATGTGCTGGGAGGTGATAGGCTGATAAGCACTGACAGAGAGAGGGACCTTGAGGTGATTGTGTCTGAGGATCTAAAGGCAGCTAAACAGTGTGATAAGGCAGTGGCTGTAGCCAAAAGGTTGCTAGGCTGTATAGAAAGAGGAATAACCAGAAGAAGAAGGGAGGTGTTGATGCCCCTATATAGATCACTGGTGAGGCTGCACTTGGAATATTGTGTTCAATTTTGGAGGCCGTATCTGGTGAAGGATATAAAAAGACCTGAAGCTGTCCAGAGGAAGGCAACAAAAATGGTAATGGGTTTGAACAAAAAGAAGTAGGAGAAGAGACTAAAAGACCTAAATATGTATACTCTGGAGGAAAGGAGGGACAGGGGAGATATGATACAGATGTTTAAATACTTGAAAGGTATTCATATAGAACCAAATCTTTTCCAGACAAGAGAAAATAGTAAAACTAGAGGGCATAATTTGAGGTTGTAGAGAGGAAGACTCAGGAAATTATTTTCACAGAGAGGGTGGTAGATGCCTGGATTAAATGCTCATGAGACTCAGACAAAGGCTACATATCAGACATTCCCCTTCTCCCTTTAGTTTTCCCCACTCCCCTTTCTTTTTATTTTTATGCAATGTATCCCACCCATTTCCCTTTTTGTAGCATGTTTTGTCTGTAATAACTTGTCTGTCTTTTTATTACCCTATTTTTAATTATATTTTAAATTTTGTACAATGTAAACCGCTTTGGTAATTAAAGCGGTATATCAACGCTAAATAAACTTGAAACTTGAATGCCATCCCGAGGGAAGTGGTATAGAGGAAAACGGTAATGAAATTCAAAAAAGCGTGGGATAAACACAGAGGATCTCTAATTAGAAAATGAAGGAAGTAAATTAAAGAACTAAGGTCAGTACGGGAGAGACTTGCACAGCCTGTGTCCCATATATGGTGATTTGGTATAGGATGGGCTGGTGAGGGCATCAATGGGAACTCCACTAACTTGGAACATGAGGATGTTACTGGCCAGACTTTATGGTAGATATCCTGCAAACAGGATGGTTGGATAGGCTGGAGTGAGCTTGGATGGCAACTTCAGTATCTGGAATCTACAACAATACCAGGGGGACTTTACCGTCTATGACCCAGAAATATCAAAGAAGAGACAAGTTAATTTAATCATGTATTGGGCATAACTAATGGGCAGACTGGATGGACCATTTAGGTCTTTATCTGCCGTCATTTGCTATGTTGTAGTAAACGTAGAGGGGCATTTACAATAGGACGTCTAAGTCTGAGTTTGGACGTTTTGGGAAAGATGTCCAGAAATCTTTAGAGAAAATGTCCATTCTCAAAACAGCAAGACATCTATCTTTTTTTTTTTAATATAATGATCTATGTAGGTGCTTTGGTCTTTAGCACGTCTATCTTTTTTGGCCATTCTCAAATATAAATACATTCACATGAAAAATGCACAAAAGAAAGATTTTCAGACCACAAAGCAGTCAGCATTCTCTGTTCACAGAGCATAGACGAGGGGCACTCTAGGGAGGTACTGCAGTGACTGTCATATTTCAAAGTCCCAGGCACATATGTCACTATAAACAGCTTACATTGTATGGTGAGTCCTCCAAAACCCACCTGTACACCACAACAATAGCCCTTATGTCTGCAGGTGTCATCTTAATGTAGGTACAGTAGGTTTTGAAGGGCTCACCATGCAATATAAGCAAGATATGGTGAAATCTGTACATATAGACTTTAATGTGAAACCCTAACCCTAACCCTAACCCTTAGAGTACTCCTCTGCTCTCTGGGCTCAAATGTCTGTGTTAACATCGGAAACTGCTTGGGCTGGGAACTTTTCAGCACCCCCTCCTAATATAGGCTATAATGTACTGTTTTTTAACATCTTTGGGTAGTGGGAGGGGGCCAGTGACCACTGGGGGAGTAATGGGGGTTATGCCTTAATTCCTCCAGTTGCCGTCTGGTCAGTTTGCACATCTTTTAAGCATTTAGACGCTTTTAAAACAGGTCCAGCTCCAAACATCTAAAAAAAAAGCCTAGGACATTTTGTTAAATGCTTGATTATGCCTGACAAACATCCAAGTCCTAAGCCCACCCAAAACATGCCTCTAACATACCCACTAAAGATTTGGACACAAAGATTTGGAGACAAAACCAGAGATATGTCTAGAAAATCTGTTTGAGAATGCCCACTTGGATGTTTTGACTAGTAAGATGTCCAAGTGCTGGTTTATGCTGTTTTTTGGACGTCTATCTTTTTTGAAAATGAGCCCAAGTTATAGAATACCTATCGTTAGACACAAACATTTATAATGTTTACACAAATTACTATTATAATGCACTTGGAGGGGCATAATCAAAAGATACGTCTAAGTCTGTTTTAGGTCTAAATTGCTAGTCACCTGAACTCCATTCTCGAAAAATACATCCAAAATATTTCTTTTTTCAAAAAGTGTCTAACTTTACATCTAGCCGTTTGATCGTCCAGACCGCTAAGTCATCTATCTTTATACCCCATTCTCGTCCAAAAATTTGTCCAAGTCAAAAATGCCTAGATCAAGACCTTTTGGACATGGGAGGGGCCAGCAAAGTAATGGACTAGACACCCAGGCATGGCAACACAGTAGTGGGGCACCTTACAGGTGCAAACTTCACAAAAAGGGTGCCATATAAACATCTCACCAGAACTCCCTTATAGGTCATGGTGAGCCCCCCCCCAATCTTACTAAACCCACCTGTCTACAACCCCAATAACCCCAGACTACTTAAGCCATCTCTGTGCTGCTGATGTTCTAGAGGCAGGTATGTATGTTTTTATTCTGATTTTTATGGTGTTGGGGGGCGAGGATTGTCTGTGATCACTGGGGGAGCATGTGTGGGTCTGTACTTTGTCCCTGCAGTGGTTATCTGGTCACTTTGGATACCTTCTGGGCATTTAGACTGTTTTTACATCTCCTAAGTCACAACGTACAAGTTCCATCCAGGCAGCATCGTAAAACTTTTGGTTATACTTTGCAGTACGACTAAGTCTAGGTCAGCCCATGTCCTGCCCAGATCCCGCCCTGACCACTTCCCCTAAAATGCTCCTTTCAGCTCTGGGTGTACAGTAGCAATGAAGAGGCCTAAGCTGTTTTTAAATACATCTAAAACCCGTTTCGGTTATCGGCACTTGGACTTGTCTTATTAATCATCCAAGTGCCGATTTAGACAGGATTATAGATGTATTTCTGTTTTGATTATGAGCCCCTCGGTGTTTAACATCCTGATTTCTTAGGGGGAAATACCCCCATAGTGTGTTCACCATTCCGGCATTATCTGTTTAAGCTTAATATTCGATTGAATATTGCTGCTATTTGGATAAATTTTTTGGCCAGCCCTTGCTTCTCCCCAGACTATATAAATAGTATTAGGCCATTTAGTCTGCTTTTGGGCTCAATATTATCCATATACATTTTTAAAACTAATGGTTAGAAAAGTTGTACATTCACTAGCAACTGCTGAACATGTAACTTCCTTTGAATACTTGCACATAAGGTTTTTGTGGTATGAGCTTTTATGTTCATAACTGATATTTTCTCTGATGCTTTATGGAATGTTGAGCTAAAGAAAACATTCTCATATGGAAAGTAACACAAAACAGGCACAGTAGCACAAAAGATCCTTGTTCCCCATTCCTCACCTTGATGGCTTCCACAGAATCATACTTGTCCAGTTTGTTGATATGGTTAGTGATACTGGTGTTGAGAGGGGCTGGTGACACTGGATGAATAACAGTAGCATCATGGGACTGCTGCTGGTACCGTTGGCAGTAAGTATAGATAAGCAGTGTCAGAAGGCAACCAAGTATTGAGCTACTTAACCCCACTGCAATCATGTGGAACATGTTGAACTCTGCACAGTGGACATAAAAGTAATTATTATATAACTTAGATTATTCCTTGCATTTGCTTTAAAATTTTTTATTCTTGGTTCAACCCCTCCCTTGCTATGAAGGAGTAGCAACCTCAAAGAATCACAGACCAGAGCTAGAAAAGGCTGCCTCCTGTCTATTTGTCCTAGATCCCACTCTAAGCCTTCAGTGACAGACTTATGACTTACCTGCTGTAATCTTATGCAGATGGAGCACAAACAGTCATACTTTCAGCAGAATCATGACATTTGATTGGAACTTGTGTGGTGAACCTTTATTTGTACTAAATTGAGACAGGTGGCATGTAACCAATTTATTGAGGCAAGAACTTTTGAGAATGACAAATTGGACATTTTTCAAGCTTTGCATATAGTTGGTTGTTCTGTAACCATTGAGGAATATTTCTGACATGTTTTCTGGGAAGAGTGGGGGAGAAGTTGAGAATGTCATCAAGATCTATATCTCTGAGGACATCACTGCTGAAATCTTGGAAGACAGTGGGCCATCATGTAGCCCAAAGGGAATCAAAACATCACAATAAAAAACTTGGGGAACACACTATTCCCTTCAAACAATAGGCTAATGTTGGATGTAAGCGTTCATACACCTAATTAAATTGAATATATTTGATGTATTAGGATCTCAAGCGCTCGCAGTTAAGAGTTAATAGAACTAGTCTTGGCACTTAACTATTTCGCGAGCTCTCATCGGTCCTTGCATTTTTTTAAATTCAATTCAAAGTGTGTGACTAATATACTTTCATTTCTTAAGTTTATTTATTTATCCTTGTTTCAATACATACCCGGCCTTCTGACCACAGCGACACGACAAAAACTGATTATTTGATAGGGTAAAGTAACATCACTTCTGGGATATAATTTCCGGTACAAGCGCTCGCTGTCCTTTAAAATCTGGTATGTGATAAACAGAATCTGTTTACGATGTTCAGTACAGATCGGCTCTTCCAGTAAAACAAGACCGGATGTGACATAGGACGCCCTAAAAGTAATTTGAAAGAATTTCTCCATGAGTCTTCGACTAAAAGCTGAAATTAAAAGAGTTACCAAGGGGCTATTCGAACAGGTATGTTTGATAACCTCTTGTAATAGAGTTGTCTAGTTGAAGGAAAGGATTATAATTATAATTTTAAAATAATTATCTTTAGTGTTATTGTATATAGACCAGCTTGGAGGAAACAATGAGCATTTAAATACCTCATAAAGGCTAGTAGTAATAGGCAGTTAAGTTGACGTTCTGGGATTGAGTAATCTTGTCAACACCTAGCATTTAGCATTTAATATTTTGTGAAATAATATTTTGTGAAATAATGTATATTTAAACATGTATCGGTATAACATTAGAGGTTGGAAAATTTTTAAAAAGTTTAGAAGTTTTAAAAGTATCATGAGAAAATGGTTTTAAGGTTAAGTAGATGAATCTGAAGTTGAAGTTTAAGATAAAGATTTTGGATACATATAATAGTAGTGGGTGAAAAGAGGTTCTCTGGTGCTTTCACTAATTGGAAGATCTAAAATATAGATTAATTAATTAATTTATTTATAAAGTTATGAAAAATTAAGTTTGTTCCTTGTTTTCATTTTGTAGTATTGATTAATTCAACCACTCTGGTCCTGATGAAGCTCTCTCCTTGTATATGAGAGCGAAACGGAGATCTTCCATCATGTCGCTGTGGTCAGAATGCCGGGTATGATAACACTCACCCGAGCTAAGTATTATTACATTTACATTATAAGATTGAAACAAAGATAAATAGATAAACTTAAGAAATGAGAGTATATAAGTCAAACACTTTGAATTGAATTAAAAAAGATGCAAGGACCGATGATAGCTCGCAAAATAGTTAAGTGCCAATACTAGTTCTATTAGCTCTTAACTGCGAGTGCTTGAGATTCTAATACATCAAATATATTCAATTTAATTAGGTGTATGAACGCTTAGATCCAATATTAGCCTATTGTTTGATGGGAATAGTGTGGCCCAAAGGGAATCAACAGGTATTCATAGTGCCCGCCCCACGTTGTTAACGCTGTCTTCCATTCTTCTCCTTCTCTAGTTTCAAATCTGGTTATATACCCCCACCAATCCAACTTTGTACAAATTTGGATACCTTGGGGAAAATTCTAGAAATGGAGCCTAGGTTAGGTAAACTAATCACAGATGCCTAGCGAAACCAAACTAAAATTTCTGCCTAGGTTAATTGTTTTTTAATGAGTTAAATGGTGTGGTAATTGACCATGCCATTAAAAACCTGGTAAAAACAATTATTTTAATTGTTATTTTAAATTTCATGCAGAATACCACATGGCACCTAGGGACGCCTAAGCTGAGGAGCCCTGTGATGCACAACACCTACCTGAAAAGTAGGCATGGTTAAGGAAAGAGAATAGGCGTGATTGATTAGGCATTGTTAGGCATCTGAGGTATGCGCCGGGAAATTAGGCCAAATATACCGGCACCTACCTCTAGGACTCCTAGCGATGCATAAGTCAACTTAGGCACTGCTAGGTGTGATTCTGTAAACGGCGACGCATATTTGATTTACAACCGTGACAACTGGCGCCTACAAGGCACCGTTTATAGAATCAAGTCCCTTTTGCTTGATAAAACAATTTGGCTATTAGAGGAAGGGGTTACCGATTCTTAACCATGATCTTGTTGAGACCCCTCTAGGCAATATAGGAGTGTAAGCCCTCAAGCCTTGGCTACAGAAAAGCCAAATAAACAAACAAACAAAACCCTCATAAACCTTGCCCCAACTGATAGTGTGGAGGACCTAATGAATCTTTTCTTGAGGCTATTGTGGACAAAATCCCCCATTTTTCAAATGGGTACATCTTGCTCCTCAGGGGCATCATACCTGGTAACAGGTCAATGAAAAAACTGTACAGCCTGAGAGGAGGCAATTTGCTACTTTTTCACAGAATATATCTACAAACTTCACATATGTGTCTGAGACTTCTGAACAGAATGGTTGCTATTTTAACAAGACAGCAGTTATGCAAGTTTTATAAAAATTAGAGCTCCAAGCAAGAATATCCTCAGATCTCCAAATGCAGAAGAAGAAGTCCCAAGATGATTGGAAAAAAGGGACATGGCTTTGAGATGGAAAGCCATGGTCTCCTTATAGAGTCAGCTCACCATGAGTCAATCTCGAGTGAAAGCATAAACAAAGCTTTTGTTCATGGCACTTTTGTCAACCATTACTACCTAAATCAGGGGTGTCCAACCTGCATCCCCGTGAAGTATTTTGTGCGGCCCTGGTCGAGGGCGATGCAGTGTTTTCCTCTGCTGCCCCCGGGTGTTTACCGTCATGCCGGCTCCCTCGTCTGTCTTGCTGCAGCGTTTGCACGGCCCCAGAAAATTTTTTTCGTCCAATGCGGCTCAGGGAAGCCAAAAGGTTGGACACCCCTGACCCAAATTGTCATAAGCGATGTTTTCCATGAGAGACCTAAACACTTGTCAAGTGTTATGTACAATTACTTACTGCTCTTGACACCAGAAAGTCCAAACCAGGGTGGACTGTCCTTTCCAGAGGGTGGCTAAAGAAAAAGAGAGATCCTACAAGCATCCATAGAAGGAGAATTACTTTCTTTCTGTGCCTGTATCAGTCTTATGTTTATTATATATGGTCGATTGATTGAAGGTTTTATTATTTTATTTAATACACTCTTTATTTTTGTTGTATTGTAAGCCACTTAGATTTCCCAAATATTCCGGAACTTGGAGCCAGCAGACATGGACAGTTATAATAAGATAGGTTGTTCTTTCAGCCACAGTACAAAGTCTGGAGCCGTGGAGAGGCATTCTCAATAGGATGTCCACATGAAAAACACATAAAAGCAAGATGTTTGGATATGGTACCCAAATGTCCTACCCTGTCAGAACAGCTTGCCATCAGCTGATCGCAGCAAGGGAATCCCTATCAGCTGAGCCAGTTTCGGGGATTACTGCCCCTGCCAGAATCAACTGAACTAGCAGGGAGATTCCTCTTTCCCCTCCTCCCTCACAGGCACTGATCCCCTAGCCCCCTCCACAGAGAGCCCCGCCCTACACCCCTTTCCCCCAACATCCCCACACACTCCTGACATCCCCTCACACACCCCTGTACCTTCAGTAGATAAACTGGCAGGAGAGATGCCCACTCCCTCTGCCGCCGGGCCCCATCGAACCCTGACACTCCACTCCAAACAAAACCACAGCCCCCCCCTGAACCTATGGCATCCCACCCCAACATACCTGAACCCCTGGCACCAGGAAGGGGAAGGCCTGCCATTATAAAGAGGCAGGCCTGCTGGCAGGTAGGAGTGGGCATACCTCCTGCCAAATTGTCATTGAAGGTTTGGGGTTGTAGGAGGTGTTTGGGTGGGGAGCCACAGGTTTGGGGCTGCCATGGTAGGATGCCACAGGTTCAGGTGGTGCCATGATGGGGTGCCGCTGGTTCAGGGGGTGTCATGGTTTGATGGGGCTAGCAGCAGGAGTGGGTGGGCATCCCTCCTACCATTTTATCTACTGAAGGTACAGTGGGGTGTGGGAGGATGTCAGGAGTGCGTGGGGATGTTGGTGGGAGGGGTGCAGTGTGGGGGCTCTCTGTGGAGGGTGCTGGGTGATCGGTGCCTGTGAGGGAGGGAGGGAGAGAGGATTCTCCCTGCCAGTTCAGTCGATCCTAGCAGGTGTCACAAACCCGGCACTGTAGTTAGGTTTGTTCCATGGAAAGGACAAAAAACCCTAACCTTGAAGAGAGCTGATCAATGCAGCAGCTTTCCTACCAGCAGATCACAAAGCTCTGTCCCTAGCAAGAGCGCCCAAGAGCAGGAGCCCTGGGAGGAGGGGAAACAGGAGGAGATAATTAACTTCTCTAAGCCTAGTGTAGCTCCTAACAAAGTACACTCTAGGAGACAAGCTCCTAGCCATTCTAGCACACACCTGCTGAAGTTAATTGAGCAGCAGCAGAAGGCTCAGCACAAGGCTGCCCACCCCCCCACCCCCTCAGGTTAGGGCATGGCTTGCTGAGAGCTAGTCCAATAGAGCAGAGCAAGCTGAGCAAAGGCAGTCTGGATCCAGCACTGGAAGGAGACTTATGGCCAGGTGCTCCCGAGTGCAAACAAGGGAATGAAATAGAGATGAGAGAGCTGGATGATTCCCCACTGGCAAGCCTGCCTGATTGTCTACAAACAGAGGAAGCCATGGACATTACCTGGGAGCCTGAAGAAGTCTTCATGGAGGAAAGTTGAGTTTTTCCTTTTTCCTTTCAAATTGCATTGTGTTTTGGGTGCATGTAGGACTTGTGCTGGCTGTGCGTGTGTGTGAGCATTTCCAAAGCTCACTCCAGAAGAATTCTCCAGTGTTTTGAAAGACTGTGAATTATGTTTTTGCTTTTCTTTTTCTTGCTAAAGAAAGTTTAACTACTGATTGTTCAGTGGGAGTTGTGGGGTCTGAATCCACAAAATATCCTTGGGTTGGGATTGTGGAGCCATTTAGAGCACAGTTCTTCAACCGCCGGTCCGCGGACCAGTGCCGGTCCGCAGAAAATTCCTGTCGGTCCTCGCAGGGCTGGCGAGATGGACGTTGTTAAATTTCCTGCCCTGGTGGTGTTCGCGGAAATCTTCTGTTCCTCCCAGCCTCGGGCGATCAAGACAGGCTGCCGACGTCGGGTATTCCCTCTGAGTCTCGCCTATGCGGAAATAGGAAGTTGAAACAAAATAGGCGGGACTCAGAGAGGAAAGATCCCGACGTCGGCAGCCTGTCTTGATCACTGCCCCTGCCGAGTCGCCGAAGAGGGCCGCGGGGAAGCTGCAAGTAGAAGGGAGATGGTCAGCGTGCGCGGTGTGGGGCAGCGTGTGGATTGGGGCCATCAGTAGCGTCTGTGCTGAAAGCCTGCCCACGTGCAGAATGTGGCGGATAGGGGCCTCCAGCTCGTCTTGGGCGGCAGGGCCTGCGGTGCAAAGCTGTTTTTGCCGGCTTGGGGGAGCCTTTAACTGTGGCTGTCTCCTCTCCTAGCAGCTCTGTACTTACCAGGGCAGTGATTCACTTTGGCAACTTCCCCTTTCCTCAGAGGCGGCAACGGACCCAAGGCTGCCTAAGGAAATCACTACTGCAGGCAAGTACTGAGAGCTGCTGGAAGGAGAGGAAGCCACTGTTGGAGGCTGGGAAGCTGCTGGATAAAGGGAGAGCTGCTACTGCACCTGGAGGGAGGTAGAAAGAGAGATGCTGCTGGGAGGGGAAGAGGGAAAGGGATAGGAAGAGAGCTACTGTTGGATAGGGGGAAGGGAGAAGGAAAAAAGGAAGGAAACAGCTGGCAGGGAGATTAGAGGAGGGAAAGGGGAGAGAAAGGAATGAGAAAGTAGAGAGAGAATGATGTTGGAAAGGGGGTCAGCAGAGAAATGAGAGAGGGATAAAGGGATCTGGTGTAGGAGAGATAAAAATGAAGAAAGCAGTGAAGCTGGAATGAATGATGTAAAAAGGAGAGAGGAGGCACAGGCTGGATGGAAAGGGAAGAGGGACATAGAAAGAAATCAGATTCATATGGAAGGAGGAGAGGCCAGAAAGTGGATGGAACGGGCAGACGCTGGAAGGAAGAGTGGAAAGAAGATGAAAGCAGAGACCACAAAAGGTAGAAAAAAATCATTTTATTTCTATTTTGTCATTACAATATATCAGATTTGAAATATATATCCTGCTAGAGACATAACTGGGGACTGCAAAGCCTAACACTATTCCTATCATGTGTGACTGCAGTATTCTGTTAGCATGATATTTCTGTGTAGCATTCTGTAATAATTTGGCTTGTTCAGTTTTCTTGATAGTAGAGGGGATATATGTGAAGGGGAGGGGAGACAGGGGTTTTGTTGGTCCTTGCTCTGAATATTTATATTTATAAAATGACAATTGTACAGAATATTGTTTCTTTTTATACTTTAATAAAATACGTTCAATATAAAATCATAACTGAGGCTTGTGCAGATGGGATCAGATGGTTTGTGGGGACCGAGCTTGCGGAGACGGGGCGAAAATGTGTTTTTTTATTTCAGTCTTAGTAGTTTGCCGGTCCACAAAATAATTCTTTTATTTCTGCCGGTCCACGGGTGTAAAAAGGTTGAAGAACACTGATTTAGAGAATGACACGGGGAAAAGATCTGTCCCAGTCACTGCACCGTCCCTGGCCCACCATCCTCTGCACCGCCCCGTCACCGCCGTTCCCTTCACCGCCCCGTCACCGTCACCCCTTTCGCCGCCCCGTCACTGCCATCCCATTCACCGCCCCGTCACCGTCCCCGCAGCATCCATATAAGCCTTAGTACTGCAATATTTAGCTTATTCCTTTCTTATAAATCAAAGTTCTGGCTGCTGAACTAGAGAAAGAGATGTTCAGCTGGCAGGGCTTTGTTTATAAATTTTTATCAACACAACTAATATACTACTTTATCCTATAGCAAAAAATACATAAATAAATAGAATTTTTTTTTCTACCTTTGTTGTCTGGTTTCTGCTTTCCACATCTTCTCATTCAATTTCTTCCATCCACTGTGTGTCTTCTCTCTGAGTCTTCCATTTGCTGTTACTGTGCCTTTCCCTTCACCCCCTTCACAATTGGTCTAGCACCCATCTTCTTCCCTCCACTCCCCCATAGTCTGGCATCTGTCTTCTTCCCTTCCAGCGTCTTCTCCCCACTCTGCCTTCCACATTTCCCTTCAGGGTCTGTTCCTCTCTACCCTCTTTCAATGTCTGTTCTATTCCTTTCCACCACCACCCTTCCCTCCCTCCTTTACCATCTGTTTCTTTCTACCACTACCACCCTTCTTTCATATCTTCTATCAGTCCCCCCACCATCACTAGCAGTCTCTCTTCTCCTTTACCATGAGCAAATAGAACTTCTGAAAATTGTATTGCTGAGGCATTATTTCTAATGCCTCAGCATTAGACATCAATTTTATAATTCTTACTGTCTGCTCTGATTTCATTCACAGTTTGGTTTGTGTTGTGGCTGAGGATTCCATGAGGCATTTAACCTTTTCCTCTCTCTTGAACTGTGATTTCAAGTTGATTTCTTCAATAATGGAGTCTCACGGCAGTAGCAGTTTTCTCTTTTGGGCTCTTTTGACATTGTTTAAGGGATTTCTTGTACATTTGGTGCTGGTCTTCTCTGATGAGGTCACTTCAGAATCTATTTCCAAGGAAGAGAAACTTTTTCCCTTTCACTCTCTCCTTCCTTGTGTGAGCCGGGAACACGCGGTCCCCGCAGCCCCCACCCGCACGCTGGCTCGATCATTTAACCAGCTTCCTCTCTCCACCTCACCTTAGTTTGCCAGCTTTCTTTTTCGGCGACCGGCATGCTTTCAAAGAGCCGCGCATGCGCGGCTGCTCAAAGTTCAATCTTCTGCTCTGCTGCAACTTCCTGTTTCCGGTTGGGTCAGAGCAGAAGATTGAATACTGAGCAGCCACGCATGCGTGGCTCTTTGAAAGCATGCCGGTCGCCGAAAAAGAAAGCCGGCAAACTAAGGTGAGGTGGAGAGAGGAAGCTGGTTAAAAGATCGAGCCGGCGTGCGGGTGGGCGCTGCGGGGACCGCGCGATCCTTGATGCCTCACTGCGGTTACAAGACCATTCACCGCTCCATGGGGCGGTGAATGGCCTTGTCCCCGTCCCCGCAGAGGCTGCTATTTTTCATTCCCCGTTTTGGCGGGTTACCCGCGGCTAAACGCCGTGTCATTCTCTAGGGCCATTCTCTGGCAGCTTTATTTAAGTGGATTCAACAACTCCCCACCCCCGCCAGCTTGCCTGGTTTGGCAGGGGAAGCCTGTTTCAACTCAGGCCAACACAGTGTGCTTGCTAAGGCAAATTGACTTTTGTTAGCAATGACAAAACTTACCAATTATTGCTTTCCTCTTAGTGTGGAAGGACCTTGTGAGACTGTTAAATACTGACCCTGAGGAAAGGGCTGCTCAGACCAGGGCTGACTTAGTAACCAAGCCCTCTGAGCTATTTTGTGTTTGTTTCATCTTTTTGATTTGGACTTTTGAACAGTGGCTGCACTGTTGAACACAACGCCATTGTTAAATAAAGCTTTACTATTTTTGAGGAACTTGGTTATCCTGATTTTGTGTTTTCTGACAGTGTTACCCCAGCAGGGCCTTTCACCTTGAAAAGGCACGCCAGGATTTGTGTTTTTGCGCACTACCCGGTAGCCCTACTGAGGACCCGGTACCGGGAGTGTGACACAGGAAAATCTCCATCAAGCATGAATCCCCGAACCGGCTCAGCTGATGGGGATTCCCTTGTCGCAATCAGCTGATGGCATGCCTACTTTTTTTTTTCTCCTCCATGGGTGGTAGGAGGGTGTTGTGACTTAAACCCTCCAGTGGTCATCTTGTCAGTTTGGTCACCTTTGGAACAATGTAAAATAGGTTAAAGTAAGTTTCATCTAGGACATCCTGGGAAAGCTTTGATTATTGCTGAAGGACATCCAGGTTTAAGCTTACCTGATTCCTGCCCATAACATACCTCCAAAAATACCTCTTTGAGCTCTGGACACACAGTAGCTTAGAAGTGCTGCTGGATATCCAGAAAGTCAGTTTCGATTATCAGCACTTGGATGTTGACATAGGCTGTTTTTTGGACGTTTAAATGTTTTATGAGTCTAATAACTTCTCATCTAGAAATAAACTAGTATCTCCAATTTGCATAGGTTCCTCATTGACACCCTAAAAAGAGGTGATGCTACAGGAGTTATCCAAGAGGGTTTATAGGAGCTGATCTTTTCTATCCTCCATGCTCCCTACTTGAGATCAATTTGGATGATTAACTGGATGAAGCCATCTAAGGTATTGGGCAGTCCAATTACATAGGACAGATCCTTCTTCACTGCCTCTGTTAACCACACCCGTTTCATCTGGGATCATGAATTTCATATAATATGGGGCTAATATATTTAAAATGGTGGAAGTGGGTAAATAAATAATAAATAGTGAATATAGAAGCTCCACTTACTAATTTGAGAGCACTATCTCAACGGAAGAAAAGCCTCAGGTATTATCTTAGTAGAGCATAAATGCTCAGACCTCCTCCACCCACATCATTGGCAAAAAATTTCAGAGGAGAATGTGCTGTTACCACTATTCAGTTTTAGTGCAGGACTGAGATAACTAGCTGCCTCTGTACTGTGAAGGAACAAGTGATACTAAACAATAGCCAACGTTTCACGGTATAAAACCATTTCTTCAGGGCTTATCGACTTTCACTTTCCCACACAAGTTGCGTTGCTCGCTTGGAGTGAGAGCGAGCAAGAAGTTTTTTGCCAATGATGTGGGTGGAGGAGGTCTGAGCATTTATGCTTTACCAAAATAATACCTAAGGCTTTTCTTTCATTGAGATAGTGCTCTCAAATTATTAAGTGGAGCATCTATATTCATTTAATATGGAACTCCATAGCCTAAACTTGGCAGTGTATTCCTTGATAGGATAGTTCCCTTGGTAAAGGGCAAATAGAGTCACTTCCAAACAAGTCCTGTATACCAAGGCCTGGAAAAAGGAGTCAATGGGAGACAACTTTAGGACCCCTTTGTTCAGGTAGATTGAGGGCCCAGGTCTGCAGATCTCCAGATCTCCTCACAACAAGGACCTCATGAACCCTATTTTCCTTTTGTTGATGGGTTAGAAATTTTGTCACATAAGCAGGTATAATTTACAGTTTTATATAAAGATACGGAAGGTATTCCAAATCCTTAACTGATCAAGGAATGCAATTTGGAAGCTGCATACAGTCTCACTAAAAACAAAACCTCTGGCATATTCCTTTGCAAGTTAGTAATGGCTTACACCACCATAACTATCCTTTATGGGTTAACCATGGGGTAAGGTCAGTAGACAACTGCCTGGAAGGAGTTTGACAGTACAAGGCTTCTCACTACTCCATGATGGTCCTCAGGTAATAAAAGTGGGAATGAATAAAAACAATCCAACAAATGAAGCATAAACCACACCTATAAATGAAGAGATAAAAATCTTCAAGGAGTCTTTGTTCACAACCAAAGGACTCAACATGGTCTGTATTTTGACTCACACAAGAGCCTGCTTCAGGGGTTACATTAAAAATCACTATAAAAGATATATGAAGATATATAAATATAAAAGTCATTGCAATGAAATGAACATATACACAAGATGTCATAAGAACATAAGCAATGCCTCCGCTGGGTCAGACCTGTGGTCCATCGCGCCCAGCAGCCCGCTCACGCGGCGGCCCAACAAGTCCAGGACCTGTGCAGTAATCCTCTATCTGTACCCTACTATCCCCTTCTCCAGCAGGAAATTGTCCAATCCTTTCTTAAACCCCAGTACTGTACTCTTCCCTATTACGTCCTCTGGAAGCGCATTCCAGGTATCCACCACACGTTGGGTAAAGAAGAACTTCCTGGCATTTGTTTTAAATCTGTCCCCTTTCAACTTTTCCGAATGCCCTCTTGTTCTTATATTTTTTTTGAAAGTTTGAAGAATCTGTCCCTCTCTACTCTCTCTATGCACTTCATGATCTTGTAGGTCTCTATCATATCCCCTCTGAGTCTCCTCTGCTCCAGGGAAAAGAGACCCAGTTTCTCCAATCTCTCAGCGTATGAAAGGTTTTCCATCCTTTTTATCAGACGTGTCGCTCTCCTCTGAACCCTCTCGAGTAACGCCATATCCTTCTTAAGGTACGGCGACCAATATTGGACGCAGTACTCCAAATGCGGATGCACCATTGCCCGATACAATGGCAGGATAACTTCTTTCGTTCTGGTAGTAATACCCTTCTTGATTATACCTAGCATTCTATTCGCTCTTTTAGAGGCCGCTGCGCACTGTGCCGTCGGTTTCATTGTCATGTCCACCATTACCCCCAAGTCCCTTTCTTGGGTACTCTCATTCAATAACATCCCTCCCATCGTACAGTTGTACCTCAGGTTTCTGCTTCCCACATGCAATACTTTACATTTCTCAACGTTGAACTTCATCTGCCATCTCGTCACTCATTCCCCTAGTTTGTTCAAGTCTCTTTGCAATTCTTCACAGTCCTCCTTAGTCCGAGCTCCACTAAATAGTTTGGTGTCGTCCACAAATTTTATTATCTCGCACTTCGTCCCTGTTTCTAGATCATTTATGAATATATTAAATAGCAGCGGCCCAAGCACTGAGCCCTGTAGAACACCACTTGTGACCCTCCTCCAGTCCGAGTAGTGGCCCTTCACCCCATCCTCTGTTTCCTACCTGCCAACCAGTTTCTGATCCATCTGTGTACGTCTCCATCCACCCCATGGTTCTTCAGTTTCCAGAGTAGACGTTCATGAGGCACCTTGTCAAAGGCTTTTTGGAAATCTAGGTATATGATGTCTATGGGGTCTCCTTGGTCCATCCGTTTGTTAATTCCTTCGAAGAAGTGCAATAAGTTAGTTAGGCACGATATCCCCCTGCAGAAACCATGTTGGCTGGTTATCAGAAGTTCGTTTCTTTCAAAATGTTCATCGATGTTTTCTTTTATCAGTGCTTCCACCATTTTCCCCAGAACCAAGGTCAGACTCACCGGTCTGTAGTTTCCCGAGTCACCTCATGATCCCTTTTTAAAGATGGGCGTAACATTGGCTATCTTCCAATCCTCCGGGATCACTCCTGTTTTCAGGGATAGGTTGCAAATTTGCTGCAGTAGTTCCGCTATCTCCTCCTTTAACTCCTTCAGAACTCTTGGATGGATTCCGTCCGGACCCGGGGATTTGTCAGTTTTTAGTTTTTCTATCTGCCTGCGTACATCTTCAAGGCTCACTTCCATGGATGTTAATTTTTCAGCTTTACTGAATACAAAAATAATGGACAAAGGTACAATATATATAAATACTATGAATTTGGTGGATAAAGAACTGAAAAAAGTGAATAAAGAAGACAACAGAGAGTAGTAAAACAATGTGTATGTATATATATAAATGTTCTGTACCTGTCTTAGGTACATTAGATCAGTGGTTTCAAACTTGCGGCCCGGGGCCCAAAGCGGCCCACCAGGTACTATTTTGAGGTCCTCGATATGTTTATCATAATCACAAAAGTAAAATAAAACAGTTTCTTGATCATATGTCTCTTTAGCTATAAATTACAATATTATTAAGACTTAGCCAAAAGGAAAGATTTATAAACTATAAAGAGTTTTACCTCATGCAAAATTGTCATTTCTTTTTTTTTTTTTTTTTTTTTGTAATTTTTTATTTATAATTATACAATCTTATTTTACAAGAATTAATTCTTGTACATTGAATACAGGAAAGAAAATTTTAACGCAATAATACTTTTACCACAATCATCATAATGATGATAATAAACCCCTTCTTAGACCACAATAAACAGAGGTTGACCAAAACTAAAATTAGAGAGAAATTTAAAGGAATAATACAAAAAAGAAAGGCATTATGTATCTAGCGCCCAATTATTATTATCCCTTAATCCTTAATCCTTGATGATCTGCTTAACATCTAGAAATTCCTTCAGATGGTTAGGAGAGAAAAAAACATATTTAACACCTAAGTACCTAACCAGGCATTTGCAGGGATACACCAATAAAAATGTTGCTCCAATATTTATAGTCTGTTGTCGCATTGCAAGAAAATCTTTCCTCCGTTCTTGTGTAGTCTTAGCTACGTCAGGATATATCCATATTTTCCGTCCCCCAAATAATTTTTGGGAATTTTTGAAAAACAATTTCATAATCATATTCACATCCTGTTCAAAGACAAATGATACTAGTAATGTTGCTCTGTCCATTTCAGATGTTATCGTTTGTTCCAATAAAGCCGTCACATTTGCAAAATCTATCACATTTGTCTCTCCTTCTCTTACTTTCCCAATCTCATTTCCATCTTCATTTACCTTTCCTTTTCCATTTCCATCAGGCATCTTTTTATTTGGTAAATAATAAATTTTATTAATTGGAGGAATACAATTTGAAGAAATTTCCAAATTCTCAATGAGGTATCTTTTCAGCAAATCAATAGGTAACATTCCTGAAATTTGAGGAAAATTTAGAAAGCGGAGGTTCAAACGCCTGTTAAAATTTTCAAATTGTTCTAGTTTCTTATGAATGATAGAGCTATCTTTAATTGAAGCCAATTTGAATTGTTGCAATTGTTGTATGTCCCCCTGCATTTGCTTGGCTTGGCCTGTAAACTCCATTTTCATAGATTCAACTGACCCAGTCAAAATTTCCAGTTTTTCATTTAATTTTGTTACCTCATCAGTTGATTTTTCAATTTTCCCTTCCATCCTCTGCAACAATTGCCAGATGCTGTTCAAAGAAACCTCCGTTTGAGAGAGGGAAAAATCCCCTCTCTCTGCTGTTGATTCCATCTGCCGTCCCGCCGACAACGCTGAGCCCTCGCCGGGAGACCCCACGCTTTCATTTCCGGAAGCGTGTGTCTCTCGCCACAGCGTTTCGGCTGTAGCCGGACACGGAGGCGTCGTGGGAGCTGAAGGAGACAACGATGTTTCAATGCCCGAAAGGGCCAGTGACTCCCTCCCATCACCGCCCAACGCCGAGCTCTCCGTCATTTCTTTAATAAGACATTAACTATTTTTTTTCTGAGGCCCTCCAAGTGCTTACAAATCCAAAATGTGGCCCTGCAAAGGATTTGAGTTAGAGACCACTGCATTAGATAGATTGAGAATATACCAGGACAGACAGGGAAAATGCTTGAAGTACCTGTATGTAAACCACTTTGAGTGTGGTTGTAAAACTACAAAAAGTTTGCATACAAGTCCCAATCCCTTTCTCCCTGTATGTGTTGTCTTCTCCTTTAGTTGCAAACAATAAAGACTCCTTGAATATTTTATCTCTTTGAGCATAGGTGTGGTTTATGCTCCATTGGTTGGATTGTTTTTACCCATTCCCGTTTTTTGTTTTGTTTCCTGGGACTTGGTTCCAGTCCTTTTGCCAATCCTCAGGTAATGACACAAACAGTTCCACTCTTAAAAACACCAGGGGCCAGTGACATGCTTCATCAACAAGAGCCCCCTTTCCTTTTGGGGTTGTGGTACTCAAGGGCTGACAGAACTTCAGATACAGCCCCAAGAGGCTCCAGCAAGAAGGTGTAGACACCAGCCACCTAATATTCCAAACAATTTAAAGCTGTCTATCCCCAAATATTCAGCAAGAGATAACTGGGTAACCATGAACTGGCTATCTCGGAGGTGTTCTTGGGGGGGTCAAAGTTATGCCTTAATATTCAGAACTAGCTGGGCAAGGCTATTGCTTAGATAGGATCGCATAAATAGTTGTCTTATTTCTGCGTTAGCTGATACCTGGTTAGTGCTGAATATCGGCTTGACCAGGAATGATGAAGATAGAGAGCAAAAGCCCGGATATTCAATGCTGCTCAACAGAAATGGCTTGGCATTGGGTATCTAGGATCAGCGCCAGGTAATCACTGGGCTGCCTGCCACTAGCTGAAAATTGCCTGGCATGTGTCCGGAAGAAGGAAAAAGAAGAAGTACTAGGTAGAGAATGACATGGGGAAAAAAAATTTGTCCCCGTCTCCGCCCCATCCCTGTGAGCTCGGTTCCTGTCCCTGTCCCGTCGAGCTCGGTCTCTGTGAGCTCGGGCCCTGTCCCCGCAAACCATCTGATCCTTTCCACACAATCCTTGAATAGATTTATACTGAACTTATTTTATTAAAGTATAAAAAGAAACAATATTCTGTACAATTGTCATTTTATAAATCAAAGTTCTGGCTGCCAAACTACAGCGAAAGAGATCTTCAGCTGGCAGGGCTTTGTTTATAAATGCTTATCAACATATCTAGTATACTACTTTATCCTAAAGCACAAAAAAGAAAATAAATACATTTTTTTTTCTATCTTTGTTGTTTGGTTTCTGCTTTCCTCATCTTCTCCTCATTCAATTCCTTCCATCCACTCTCTGCCTTCTCTCTCTCTCTCTCCCTCCACTCCCCCACCCCACCCATTGATTTGGCACCCATCTTCTTCCCTCCACTCCCCCATAGTCTGGCATCTGTCTTCTTCCCTTCCATCTTTCCTTCCCTCCCCCAGGTGGTTTTTAGCATCTCTCTCCTCCTTTCCCCCCTCAGATCTGGTATTTGTCTCCCCAATACAGCATGTGCCTTTTCTTTATGCCCTCCTTCCATCCAGTTCCCTTCAGTGTCTGTTCCTATCTCTCTTCCCCATTTCCCTTCAGCGTCTCTCTCACCAATTTCCCTTCAGCATCTCTCTCACCCATTTCCATCTTCTCCCCACTCTCTCTTCCCCATTTCCCTTCAGCGTCTGTTCCTCTCCACCCCTCTTCAACACCCTTTATGCAGTCCAGCAGCCCCTTCCCTCCCTCCCTCCAGCCCGCTCGCCGCGGTCTGAGCATCTCCCTCCCTTCCCCATACCTTCGCTGGCAATTTTTTATTTTTTCTGAACAAGCAGCCAGAGCCTTGAAGTTACGTGCGGCTGCCGAAAAGTTCCTGTTTCCAGCTGCGTCAGAGAAGAACTTTTTGGCAGCCGCACGCGACTTCAAGGCTCCAGCTGCTTGTTCAGAGAAAATTAAAAATCGCCAGCGAAGGTAAGAGGAAGGAAGGGAGGGAGATGCCCGGATGGCGACGATTGTTAGGAAGGAAGGAGGGAGGGGGCTCCTGGATTGCGAGATCGTTGAGCGCCCGCGTTCCCTCCCTTAACTGCGTAGACAAGGCCATTCACTGCTCCACAGGGCAGTGAAAGGCCTTGTCCCTGTACCCACAGTGACCACTTTTTTCTCCCACCATTTTGGCGGGTGCCACTGTGTCATTCTCTAGTATTAAATCAGTTTGCAGAGATGAAGTCCAAGAACAGAAGAGAGCTAGGAAGGCAGAGAACGTTCATTACTGAGAGATTAGCAGGGAGTCAAACTCCAAGAAGCAGCAAACAACAAAGCACACAATCTCACAGGAGACCTATTTGAGGACATGGTGAGGCTTTATATAGGCACAGGAGGCCAATAAGCAGAGATAAATACTCAGAGACCTTTGGGTTGGCCCCCATTTTCTGTTTCTTTTCTTCTGCTATTCTGTCTCTCTACCCAAGCTCAGGATAGAATGGGAGAAGTGGATGGGAGAAAGAGCTGTATACTTGAAGGACAAAGCATTTTTCAATAGACAAAAGAGAACACATTTGGAAATGCTCACAACTTTGAAGATACCCCCTAATGAAGTTTGAAGGTGGGCTGTTGGAGATGTATGTTATTGACACACACTAGTCAGTAATGCTGTCGCCCTGCTCTTCTTTAGCTCATTAGAATCCAAAATGACTTCAGCTTAAAAATTAATGAAGACCACTGTACTAGAGGAACCAATCAGAGCAGAGCATTCATGTGTGTGCCAGATCAGCTTGAGGCCAGTGACAGTATAAAAGGCAGGAAGAGGCTGGGACTCACTTAGAAAACAGATGAATTTAGGCATGCACTTTAATAAAGTAGGGATATCTAAAGCTGCTCTCAAGCAGGTATAAATATCTGTACCTGCAATGTAGACATGATTTCTGCCACTTAATGTTAGTATTTATAAAGACATGTAGGCACTTCTATGTCTTTATAAAATAACACCTATGGCCCTCTTAAGATACCAGTAGATGCCCACTTAAAAAATTATACTTCACATGCTATTTAAGATGCATGCTACACTTTGGTGCAGAGGTTCCATAATGATGTTATTATTTTGATTAGAACATGCTTTTTAAAATGTACTATATACGCAATGGAAAGGGAAGTGGATTCAGAACAGCACAGTGTAATAAAGTCTTTTGGATTATTATGGTGATAACAGTTTTTCTATAATGGAGGAGCAGCTGCAACTCTGCAGAATTCAATATCTTTGCAGATTATAATTGGGCACTTTATACTGTGTGCCAATATAAGCCAAAAAATTAATGGCTCAAATATCAATACATGTCCTTTATCACATTTTTACACAAAACTTTTCACATTATGTTTTATAATTTGAAGAAGACTTTGTTTTCCTTGGCAGCATCTTGAAATAACACCTAATTCTACAGGTTAAATTGCATTTTCTATAAAATGTTATTCATAACATTTTTCCAATTTTAGTCAATTTCTTTTATAATCTCCACCTGTTGTAACTCCATATATTACTCAGACAAGCAAGCCTTGACAAGTAAGCTGTGAAGAGTAGGAAAAGCAGCCATGAACCCTTCTGCATTTACTTTATCACAATTAAACATTCAAGCTCATTAGGCTGCGATGTTTTACTGGCAGTAACAGGTATTGTATCTCATCTATCTTTGCTGCACGCTGTAACACGAAGTCTACATCTCATATGAAACTCACTTGGCTCATGTCACTAACATTTTTACTCATTTTGGCACAGCCCTGTTGTTTCATGTAGCATTCTTGATTGCACAGAGATAAAACGGTAAGGCTAACTCCTAAACAATGGTGGCTCTGTTTGCAAAAATGAACACATGCTTAAGCAATTGCCCAGGCCCAGCACTCGCCTCTGATATTTTGTGCTTAACTAAATTAAAATGGGCATATACCCTAATTAAAACAGCAATTGTCAAAAACATTTCTACAAATGGCCAAAGCAAGCTCGCAAGTCAACATAGCACTTGTGTGTTTGTTTTGATCTTTATAAAATTACAGTGATTAATAATGGCTGTTGATCTGTTATCATATGCAGAACTAAAAACTATTTAAACTGCAATGAGTATATTCTACCTAGATGGAATTCATCAACCAATTTGTCTCAGAAAGACAAACAAAACCAACAGTCAGGCAGTAGGTAGGATAAAGAAAGGTCAGAATCCAGACACGGCTCTGCAAATTTTAAAGGTGAAGAACTGAGGAAATCATGTGTAGCACAAATCATGGAATTCTCTCCAACCCCTCCATGTGTGTAGCTATGTTGTCTCTCTGTGTCTTTGACTTAGAAAAGAGGGAAGGGGCAACTTTGTTCATAGGGGTAGGGGTAGTTTGGGAGGGTAAAGAGGTACTGTAACTATGGGGGGTGGGGTAGAAGGTGAAGAGTAGATGGGTGGGGTATGTGAGGGTAGCTTTGGAGATGAGGAATTGATGGAATGGGGTATGTGGGGTTAGTTATAGGGGGGTGGAGAATGGAGGTAGATGGGAGTAATTTTGGTGGTAAAATAAGTTACCAATGTAGTTTTTGGATGTGGGTGTAGTTGGGGGAGAAAGGAATTTCATTTTCATTTCATTTATTACAATTTATAGCCTGCCTTAGTCCAAGGGCCGTGACATGGCAAATGAGGTTTAGTATAGATAAGTGTATGGTGATGCATGTCGGTAACAAAAATCTTATACACAAATACAGGATGTCCGGTGCAGGAAAGAGACTTGGGAGTACTGGTAGACAAGTCAATGAAGCCGTCCATGCAATGCGTGGTGGCAACAAAAAGCGCAAACAGAATGCTAGGAATGATTAAGAAGGGGATCACATACAGATCGGAGAAGGTTACATGCCGCTGTACCAGGCCAAGTTACGCCCCCCACCTGGAATACTGCGTCCAGCACTGGTCGCCGTATATGAAGAAGGACATAGTACTACTCGAAAGGGTCCAGAAAAGAGCGACTAAAATGGTTAAGGGGCTGGAGGAGTTGCCGTACAGTGAGAGAGGAGACTAAGAGGGGACATGATTGAAACATTCAAGATAATGAAGGGAATAGACTTAGTAGATAAAGACAGGTTGTTTACCCTCTCAAAGGTAGAGAGAATGAGAGGGCACTCTCTAAAGTCAAAAGGGGGATAGATTTCGTTCAAACGTAAGAAAGTTCTTCTTCACCCAGAGAGTGGTACAAATCTGGAATGCTCTTCCAGAGGCTGTTATTTACATACATTTTACATTTACATTAGAGATTTTTATTCCGCCTGTGCCTTTCGGTTCTAAGCGGATTACAAAATTGGAAGAGAACTGGACATTTCCAGGAAGTTTACATATCAGGAATATAACAAGTTTACATATCAGGAATATAATATGTTTACATATCAGGTTTAAATCACAGGTAAGGATAGCAGTACATTCAAGTTAAGGAGATTATTACATAGCGCTGAGGAAGAAATATTGGTTACATATGGAGGTTGCTTACATGGCGTTGAGGGATGTTGTAGGAATGATGAATATGAAGGAGTAATTGTGTGTGTGTAGGCAGGAGGTTAGAGTGATGGTAGGTGTTTTTTAAATAGAAGCGTTTTGATTTCTTTTCGGAGAACTTTGATGTCTGATGTTTTGGTCAGCAGTTTGGAGACTGTTGGGTCAATTTTCGCTGCCTGTGTCGCTAGAAGGTTATCGTAGAGTATCTTTCGTCTGGTACCATTGAAAGGGGGGTATGTGAATAGGCTTTGAGCTTTCCTTGTTCTGTGTGTGAGGTTGCGGTATAGGCGGTTGTTTAGGTAACTTGGTGCAGCTCCGTGGGTTACTTTGAATAGAAGACAGTAGAATTTGAATTGTGATCTTGCTTTTATTGGAAGCCAGTGAGAGTCTAAGTAAGCATTTGTGATGTGGTCGAATTTGCTAAGCGAGTAGATGAGTCTGAGGGCTGTGTTCTGAACGGTTTGTAGTTGTTTTATCATGTAGTTTGGGCATGATAGGTAGAGGCTGTTGCAGTAGTCTAAAATACTAAGTACCAGGGATTGGACAATGATTCTGTATTGGTCTCTGTCGAAGAATTTTCTTATTTTTCTAAGGTTTCGCATGGTGTAGAAAGCTTTTTGGATGATTTTGTGAATTTGTGTCTGCATTGTACAGCGTCTGTCTAGTTGTATTCCCAGGATTTTGAGAGTGGTCTGTATAGGGTATTTGATTGCATTTATTTCCAGTTCTGTAACGGATTGTAGTTTTTCCTTCTCTAGTAATAGGAATTTTGTTTTATCCGCGTTTAGCTTCAGCTTATGGTTGGTCATCCAGTTTTCTACTGTTACCAGTGTTGTTTTCAGGCGTTCTGTGGAGCTGGGGTCTTGGATGTCGAAGGGAAGGGGGATGGTTATGTCGTCCGCATAACTGAATGAGGTTATATTTAGGGTATCTAGGGTTGTGCCTAAGGAAGCTATGAAGAGGTTGAATAGTATGGGCGATAGTGGTGATCCTTGTGGTACTCCGCAGGGGTTGGACCATGAGTCTGATATAAGCTCTTTTGACTTAACTCTGTATGTTCTTGTTTTAAGGAAACCTTGAAACCAGTTATGAACTCTACCTGAAATTCCTATGGCGTCTAGTATCTGGAGTAGTATGGGGTGGTCTACTAGATCGAAAGCTGCTGAATGATCAAGTTGGATGATTAGTAGTTTGTTTCCTTTGCTGAGCTGTTGTCGGGCTATATCAATTAAGGATACCAGTAGTGTTTCTGTGCTATGATTAGTTCTGAATCCTGATTGCAATGGGTGAAGAATGCGGTGGTCCTCTAGGTAGTTGGAGAGATATTGTGCTACAAGACCTTCTATTAGTTTAACGTATAGTGGGATAGAAGCGATTGGTCTATAATTTGTTGGATTGTCTATTGGTCCTTTGAGGTCTTTCGGTATTGGAGTAATTATAATTTTGCCTAGTTCTGTTGGGAACTGACATTCATTGAGAGTGGTTTGCAACCATAATGTGAGATTAGCTTTGAATTTTGTGGATGCTGTAGCTAGTAGGTAAGATGGACAGTTGTTCAAATCGCATGAGGATTTGCTGTATTTTTTGTAAAGTCGATCTAGGTCTGACCATTGTATTGTTGGGAAGTTGGTCCAGATCCTATCTGCTGAGATGGCATCGTCTGTTGTGGAATATATTAGTATTTCTTCTATGTTGTTTTGTGAGTTATTGAATGTAGATCTGATTGTGATGATTTTGTGTTTGAAGTGATCCGCTAATTGGTGAGCTGTTGGAGGCTGGTTTCCTTGGATGGCTAGGAAAGGGTTGGTATCAGTGAGATTTCGTACCAGGTTGAAAAGTTTTTTTGTGTCTGGTTTCTCGTTGCCAATGAGTTTGGAATAGTATTCTTTCCGTTTTTCCTTCAGTTTGATTTTATATTGTTTGATTTGGATTCTCCATTCTGTTTTGGTGTTGTCTTGTTTCTGTTTTTTCCATGACCTTTCTAGTTGTCTGCATTGCCTTTTTAGGTGTAGGAGCTCGGTGTCAAACCATTTGTCAGATGGCCTACATATTTTATTTTTTGTTTTTATTGGAGCTAGATTATTCAAGGTAGATTCACTTAGGGACCGCCAGCTGTTTATGAATTCTATAGGGTTATTGGATTCTAATGCGGGGTCTACTGTGTCCCAGAATTTGGTTGGTTCAATTTTCTGTCTAGTCTTGATGCTTGTTTTATGTGGAGTGGGTTTGTTTTTACTTTGCGTCCAGTTGATATAGAAGGTATATATGTAATGGTCTGACCAGAGGGTAGGATGCCAAGAGCCCTTGGTGATGTGGATGTTTTGTGTGTTGAGGTCGAGATACGCGTACGCAGCAATGTCAAGCTGATGACCCTTTTCGTGTGTGGGTTCAGGGTTGAGGATTTGGTAAGATAGGGAATTGAGGTATGATATAAATTCCGCTACTTGTTTGGAGGAGTGGTCTTCTAGGTGGAGATTTACGTCTCCTAAGATCAGGTTATGTGTGGAGGAGAGGGAATTCTGGAATATGAATTCTTCGAGTTCTTGTTTTGAGGTGTTATAGGGGAAAACATCCTCCAGGGATTCAAGACAAAGTTACACAAGTTCCTACTGAACCAGAACGTAAGCAGGTAAGGCTAGACTTAATTAGGGCACTGGTCTTTGAACTAAGGGCTGCTGTAGGAGCGGACTGCTGGGCATGATGGACCACTGGTCTGACCCAGTAGCGGTAATTCTTATGTTCTTAAGGCACAGTATGGAAAAAACACATGTAATAAGGAGAAATTAGGTTCTTACCTAATTAGATTCTTACCTGCTAATTTTCTTTCAGTTAGCCTCTAGACCAGTGCAGTTCTTTACTGATGGGTAATAGCTCATCATGACCAGCAGGTGGAGAGTTAGACCAAAACTTTGCTATAGTACAGGAGTAGGCAATTCCGGTCCTCGAGAGCCAGAGCCAGGTCAGGTTTTCAGGATATCCACAATAAATATGCATGAGATAGATTTGCATCTCAAGGAGGCAGTGCAAGCAAATCCATCTCATACATATTCATTGTGGATAACCTGAAAACCTGACCTGGCTCAGACTCTCAAGGACCGGAATTGCCTACCCCCGGTATAGTACATAATAGTTGTCCCTCCCTATATACCTCAGTCTGCCGAATAGCCAAGCAGAACAAAGAAAAAACTAACCATAAACAGTAACAATACTCCGATCGGGAGTAACAACTAACATACAGGAATGCTGTTGGAAAATGCATAGGATAGGACCCTGAAGCAAATTGTCCCCACAGCTCGCCAGCTATGCCAGCCGAGTCACAGTGGCTGTTCTTTGATCTCCCCAGCCCTAGAAAAATATTAGAACCCGCAGAAAAGCAAAATCTTCACGCGAACAAAAATCGCAATCACTGCAGAAAGACAGGGTGGGGAGCTGTACAGGTCTAGAGGCTAACAAAAAGAATATTAGCAGGTAAGAACCTAATTTCTCCTTCTGTGTCGCCTTCTAGACCAGTACAGTTCTTTACTGATGGAATGTACCAAAGCAGTACCCATCAAGGGTGGGCCTCCCAAGGGCCAACACCAGAACATGCTCACCGAATACCGTGTCCCGACGCACCTGAACGTCCACACAGTAGTGTCTGACAAAGGAATGCAGAAAAGACCAAACTGCAGCCTTACAAATATCCACTGGATGCACAAGAGAAAACTCAGCCCAAGAAAGTGCCTGATCCTGAGTGGAATGAGCCTTGAGAAATTCCAGAACGGGCTTTTTCTGAAGAAGATATGCGGAAGCAATAGTCTCCTTGTTCCAGCGCACAATGGCACCATCCCCCTTACGAGGACCCACTAAGAGGACAAAAAGATGATCCGATTTCTGGAACTCCTGGGTCCGCTGAACATAAGAGCGAAGGACCTGGCAGACATCCAGCTTACGCAACTGCTTCTGCTCTGAAGACCCCTCCTGACTGCCACATACCGGGAGGAATATGTACTGATTGACATGAAACCACCTTTGGCAAAAAGAAAGGAACAGGCCGCAGCACAACCTGCTTCCTAGAAAACACCAGGAAGGGAGGCCTACAAGAGAGAGCCTGCAGCTCAGAAACACGTCTCGCCGAAGTAATAGCCCCCACAAAGCCCGCCTTAAATGTAAGGTCGTTCAACGAGCAAGCACCCAAAGGCTCAAAAGGGGGGCACACCAGCACAGACAAGACCAGATTAAGATCCCAAGATGGAATAGAAGGGCGAACATGAGGCTTGAGCAACTTGGCCGCCTGTAAAAAATGAACGACATCAGGAATGGCAGTCAAACGCTGACCTCGTAATAACTGATGAAAAGCAAACAAGGCCGCAAGCTGAACTCAGAGAGAAGACCAAGCCAGGACCCTGTCCAGGCCATCCTGTAAGAACTCCAAGATGTTAGGCAAGGAAGCACAAGAGACCACTCCACGAGCAGCACTCCTCAAATAGACGCCAACCACGCACATAAGCCCGAGAAGTGGAAAGTCTCCGGGACCCCAAGAGAGTAGAGATCACTTTATCTGAATACCCTTTCTTACCTAGGCATGCCCTTTCAAGAGCCAAGCCATATGATAAAAGGGACCCGGATCGAACATTGGAATGGGGCCTTGAGTCAGAAGGTCAGTCAAGAGAGGCAGTGGCAGAGAATCCGCCCCAAGATGACAAACCAGGTTCGCATACCACGGATGCCTGGGCCAGTCCGGGGCCACCAGGATCACGAGGCTGGGATGCCGAACAATGCGACGAACTCTGCCCATCAATGGCCATGGAAGAAACACATATAGAAGACCCTCCATTGGCCATGGCTGAACCAGAGCATCCAGCCCCTTGGCCTGACTGTCTCTGCAACAACTTAAGAAGAGGGGTGTTTTAGCGCTGACTTTGTGGCAATCAGGTCCATGATGGGCTGACCCCAAGCCTGTACTATTAACTAGAAGGCTGCGGGACTGAGACACCACTCTATGGAATCTAGCACGTGATGACTGAGGAAGTCCGTCTGAACATTCTCCACTCCTGCTATGTGAGAAGCCGAGATGTCCAGAAGATGACTCTGCCAAGACCATGAGCAGAGCTGCCTCCTGAGCCACCAGACAGCTCTTGGTGCCCCCATGATAATTACAAGAGGCCACTGCTGTGGCATTGTCTGAGATAACCCAGACCGACTTGCCTGTCAATAAGGACTGGAAGACTAACAATGCCACAGATGGCTCTGGTCTCCAGAACACTGAATAACAAAGACACTTCCTCCGGAGACCAAGTGCCCTGAGCTAGGCAATCTAGATACTGAGCGCCCCAACCGAGAAGACTGGCATCCGTGATAAGCACTGTCTACCGGGGCTGATCCAGACTCACCCCTTGCACCAGATGGGAGGACTGAAGCCACCAGCGAAGACTGCTGCGAGCCAAACCCCGAATAGGAACAGGAAACTCCAGACTATGCCTCTGGGGCGACCACCGTCTAAGGAGAGCATACTGAAGTGGATGCATGTGGGCTTGGCCCACCTCACCATGTCTAGGGAAGCCACTATCGACCCTAAGACCTGGAGAAAATCCTGCGCCCGAGGGCACCGGGACGCCATGAGGTGAATCTTTGACTGCAATTTGTGCACCTGGACCTCCAAGAGAAAGACCTTCCCTAAGGTGTCTAACAGAACCCCAAGATACTCCAGGCCCTGAGTGGGGGGGCCAACTCACTCTTGGATAGGTTGACAACCCATTCCAGTGACTGCAGGAACTCCACCACCCAAGCCGTGACCCGGTTGCTCTCCTGGAAAGATTGCTTGGATCAACCAGTTGTCCAGATAGGGATGAACAACTACCATGATCTTGGTGAGCGTCTGCAGAGCTGTAGCCAGACTAAATGGAAGAGCACAAAACTGATAGTGTCGACCCAAGATCGCAAAGCGGAGGAACCGCTGATAGGAGGCCCGTATCGTAACATGCAAGTAGGCCTCTGTCAGATTGAGAGAGGTCAGAAATTCTCCCGGCTGAACCGCTAGAATGACAAGGCGGAGAGTTTCCATGTGAAAAGACGGAATTTGCAGAACCTAGTTGACCCCCTTCAGATCTAGGATGGATCGAAAAGTCTCTTCTTTAATGGGCACCACAAAGTAAATGGAGTACTGGATGGTGTCCCACTCCACTGGAGGCATGGGCGCAACTGCTTGGAGATCTAGCAACCTTCTCATTGTGTGGCGAGACACTCACTCATTCCATGGCGCATGACAAGGAGAAGTGAGAAAATGATCTGGTAACGAGTGGGAAAACTCCAGCGCATAACCTTCCCGAATCACCTCCAGGACCCACTGATCTGACGTGATCTTGGCCTACCCTTAGGAAAAATCTCGCAACCGCATGCCCACCGGAACCAAGGGCAGCACCAGCAAGGAGTCATTGGGCGGACTGGATGGTCAAGGGGTCAGCAGAGGCATCATGTCCACCCCAACGGGCCCCCCGAAAGGACTGCATGCGCTGAAAGAAATGACCCTGGGTCTCACACAGCCTTCGGTAGCATTCCCCCGCGGTCTCACACATCCGTCAGCAGCATTTCTCCACCCCACCCCACCCCCATCTCACACAGCCATCTGCAGCACAGCATTTACAACTCGCTGCTCCTGCTTGCTTTAGGCCTTCCTCGCTGCTGGGTCCCACCTACTTTGTTTCCGTGAAGGCAGGACCCGGCAGCAAAGAAGGCCCGAACCAAGCAGGAGCAGCAAGTTGAATGCCTCCCTCCCTGCCCTATCTCCTGCTGATGGCATCCTAGCCAGCAAGTGACTTTGCCCATGTTTTGAGGCTCTAACACTCTGCTTGCCAGCTTCGCTTCTCCTCCCTTCCCCCTCATGATGTGACTTCCGGTTTCGGAGGAACAGGGACGGGAAGCCGGCAAGCACAGCGTTAGAGCCCCGGAGCATGGGTAAAATCACTTGCAGGCTACGGCGGTAGATAGGGCAGCAGTTTGCTCCCCCCTAATGCCAGGCAATTTGGGGGGAGGCCACGGTTCCTGTACCTTCCCCCCCCCCCCGTTCCGATGCCTATGGTTCACGAGATTTTCATTTAGAAATAAGCTTAATTCAGCAACAACATCATTTTTGTCACTGCCATCAACATTCTGAAAACAGATGAAGTAATCGTCAAACCGCAATTGCTACTGGATAAAGCTGGTGCATTTTGTCCACTGTCGTCATTGCTTTGAAAATACGTTGTTTGTATTTCATCATTTTCAATCCAATGAAGACAAAACTGATGAAGCATAACTGCAACCAGAATCAAACCTTTTCAGGCAAGATGACCAAAATGCTTATCAAGCCCATGTTGAAATGTATGAACTAGAGGTGAGGCATATGAGGTCTGTACCAACTGTAGTTTGCTTCATTTTTAACTTGCAACCAAAAGTCCAACAGGCAAAAAAACCCCACAGGTATCAAACAGCAAAGAAGACAGTGAGAACAATGAGCACTCGTGCTCGTTGTCCATTCCCACTGTCTTCTTTGCTCATTTTCAACTTGACCAAAGAAGACAGTAAAAAGCCTAAAAAACATTTAGCTTCAGTTTGTAGGATGCTCAGAGCAGCTACTAGTGAATTCATGACACAGCAGTACTCACCCAGAAAAATTACTTTATTCTGACTAGTTAAAATAATAAGTGATTGAATGTAATTTTATTTCTTTTCTGGCATTGATGACATTTTATCACGCTCAGGTTTGTGGCCTACCAGATACACTACATGCATCTAACACAAATATTGTTTTCTTTTTCACTTACTAAATCAAAAACATTTGACATAAAGAAAGTGATTAAATGTTGAAGACCTAGCCATCTTTATCACCTCATACAATTTCACTCAAAAGGAAGTTTGCCGGAAACTGAAAGCAGCTCAGTAATGGAGAAGCCTGGTGATACATGTTGCCATTGGACAGTGGAACCTTGTGGTTATACTGTAAAATCCATCCTTTGAAATCTGTTGACAGTGAAAGCTAATGGTCTGACATATTATACTTGTTTTAGTTGTTGTTCCCATTGAAACCACCCCTCCTCTCTTTAATCCAGGTAATACACATGCACACACATATAGAGGGGAAGGAAATAATTCTATTACCCATACTTTGAATACTTTCCTTACTTATTGTGGTTTCAGTCTGACCCTCCATTTAGAAGCCTACTCTGTTACTACATAGATGGAAACAGTGAAAACAAAACTGAATATAAGAGCCCAAGAAAATACAAACTTCCAACAAAGCTTAATATGACAAGGAAGCACAACTTACCGCCACATCTTTTTTCTTCTATGCTGCTAGATCTTGCCACAGATATTTCTAAATTTAATAACAATCAAAATAAGGGTAATGAGAATGCTGCTTTACTGCAGATTAATGAACAGAAAATGTCAGTGCTTAATTCATGTGCTGCTTTTTGAAGTAAATATTCATGGAAATAGATGGGATTTGATATATAGCCTTTACATTTCATTACATTACATTAAATTGATGTCTTCTATCCCGCCAATACCTTTCAGTTCTAGGTGGTTTACAACAAGAAATTAGCCTGGGCATTCCCAGGGAGATTACAAGATTGATAGCTATAACATGCGTCGGGATCTGGGAATGGTTGAAACGGTTTGGTTGGATCATTTGACAAATTTCTTGAATAGTATGGTTTTCAGTTCTTTCCTGAATGTTTTGTAGTTGGGCATCGTGGTCAGCATATTTGAGAGGTGGTGGTCTATTTTTGCTGCTATGGTGGCTAGTAGGCCATCATGTATTTTTTTGCTTTGGTGGGTAAGTGGGTAAGTGTGCTTGAGTTCTCCTTGGTCTGGATGTGTTTTTCCAGATTAGGTGGTTATAATCAGAGCACTTGATAATCTCATTTCTAGCACATAGACACATCATTCTAGAATCTGTGGGTTATGCCCCTCTGATCGCGAGATTTTGTGTAGAGATCCTCATTTATATTTTCCTGCTCCACCTCTCCCTATTCTGACTTGTTCTGTATCTCTTTAGTTCGTATCAAAGCACATGGCCTTAGAATGAAGGCATAAGAAGGAGGGATACGAGGAATCTCCTCGGGTAACAATTCTGTTCTGCTCAAATAACAATAATATTTAACACTAAACAATCAAGAAATATTTCAACATACACAAGGTGGAACAAATAAGTCACCTAACTGAGTGCAGCCTGAACTAAAAGTTGTAGAACTTAAAAAAGTATACACTTGTCACTTCTTAAAAAAGGATCTCCCCTATTCCTAACTTGGCTGGATAGAGAAAAGAAACAAGATATCTGGTCATGTCTGAGAGAGAAAGGCAGGCATACCTCTGACAGGGCAGGCTTAAAGAATGATGTACCTATTTACTAGAAAGAAAATTATAAAGGTAAATATATAATCTTCCCTTCTAGTGCAATAGGCACAACATTCTTCAATCTGTAGAACATACCAAAGCAGTCCCCTGAGTCTAGAAAGGGACAGATGAGCCTACTAGAAGTATTGAGGATCTGAACTTGGTATCCATCTTGGCTGCTATGTCCACCCTGTAAACCTTTGCAAGGGTGTGGAAAGAGGACCAAGTAGCTACCCTATAAATTTCTTAAAACATAAGAATTGCCGCTGCTGGGTCAGACCAGTGGTCCATCATGCCCAGCAGTCCGCTCACGCGGCAGCCCTCTGGTCAAAGACCAGCGCCCTAATTGAGACTAGCCCTACCTGCGTACTTTCTGTTTCAGCATGAACTTATCTAACTTTGTCTTGAATCCCTGGAGGATGTTTTCCCCTATGACAGACTCTGCAAGAGCGTTCCAGTTTTCTACCACTCTCTGGGTGAAGAAAAATTTCCTTATGTTTGTACGGAATCTATCCCCTTTCAATTTTAGAGAGTGCCCTCTCGTTCTCCCTACCTTGGAGAGGGTGAACAACCTGTCCTTATCTACTAAGTCTATTCCCTTCAGTACCTTGAATGTTTCAATCATGTCCCCTCTCAATCTCCTCTGTTTGAGGGAGAAAAGGCTCAGTTTCTCTAATCTTTCACTGTACAGCAACTCCTCCAGCCCCTTAACCATCTTAGTCGCTCTTCTCTTGACCCTTTCGAGTAGTACTGTGTCCTTCTTCATGTACGGTGACCAGTGCTGGATGCAGTACTCCAGGTGAGGACGCACCATGGCCCAGTACAGCGGCATGATAACCTTCTCTGATCTGTTCGTGATCCCCTTCTTTATCATTCCTAGCATTCTGTTTGCCCTTTTTGCCGCCTCTCATGCTACAGAGACACCGACATGATAAACGTTTGTCCCCTGAGGAAGACGATGTGGTCGCCGAAACTGGGTCGTAGTTGGGATTACCTTTGGCAAGAAAGCAGGAACTGTCCACAGGAAAACTCACAACTCTGGAAATCTGAGAAAAGGTTCTCTGCAGGATAAGGTCTGCAGCTCTGACACCCTTCTTGCTGAAGTAACTCCTACTAAAAATGCTGTTTTAACTGTCAGATCCATCAAAGATGCCATCTCCAATAGCTCAAACAGGGCCCTAGAGAGAGATTGCAAAATGAATTTGAGATCCCATGTTGGAAAGGGCTGACACACTGAGGAAGGTACAGATATAATGTTCCCTTCAAGAATCTGGCCACATCTGGATGAGACACTAATGTCCTTTTACTAGTCTGAGGTCTGAAGCACAAAAGACCCACTATCTGGACTTTGAGGGAGCTGACCGCAAGACCCTTTTCAAGTTATTCCAGGGGAACTATAGCACCATTTAAGTCAGAGCTGTGATTGGGCTTGCACTCTATTGGGCAAACCAGTCCTGAAAACACTTCCATGACTTTGCATAGGCTGCCAAAGTTGATTGCTTCTTGGACCTTAAAAGAGTGACAATGACTACTGTCAAATAGTCTTTCTGCACTAAGGCTGAGTGCTCAAGAGCCATGTCGTAAGACCTAGATTCTCCAGGGCAATGGGACCCTGTGAGAGAATCCCCAGATGACAGGGTAGCCTGAGACTTGGGTCCCTTTGGAGCCATACCATGTTTGCATACCACGGTTGTCTCAGCCAGTCCAGAGTAACAAGAATGACCAAACTTGGTCATTATCTGCCGGATAACTCTGCCTATCATTGGTCATGGGGTAACACATATAGCAGCCCTGCCCATGGCCACAGCTGAACTAGCATGTGTAGGCCAATGCTTCCTGGGTCAGCTCTGCAACTGAGAAATCGAGCAGGTTTCCAATTGGAAGCTGACACCATCAAATCAAAGATCGGATGAACATAAGAATTGCCGCTGCTGGGTCAGAGCAGTGGTCCATCATGCCCAGCAATCCGCTCACATGGCAGCCCCCAGGTCAAAGACCAGTGCTCTAAATGAGTCCAGCCTCACCTGCCTACGTTCCAGTTTAGCAGGAACTTGTCCAATTTTGTCTTGAATCCCTGGAAGGTGTTTTCCCCTATAACAGCCTCCGGAAGAGCGTTCCAGTTTTCTACCACTCTCTGGGTGAAGAAGAACTTCCTTACCTTTGTACAGAATCTATCCCCTTTCAACTTTAGAGAGTGCCCTCTCATTCTTCCTTCCTTGGAGAGGGTGAACAATCTGTCTTTATCTGCTATAACTATTCCCTTCATTATCTTGAATGTTTCGATCATGTCCCCTCTCAGTCTCCTCATGCTTCCAGCATCTTACAATGCTTTCAAACGCCTCCTGCAAGAAGGACCAAACTCCAGGATGTAGAGCCTGACAGCTGAGAAAGTCCGCTTGGACACTGTCCACTCCCACTACATGTAACAACAAGGATGTCAGCAGATGGGTTTCTGCCCACTGAAATAACATCTGGGTTTCCAATCATAGGGGTGCACACTTGGTGTCTCCATATCAGTTGAGTACTTTCCTTGCATTGTCTGAGAAAACCTGAACTGTCTTGTCCTTCAGTGAGCTTCCCAGCACTAGAAGTGCCAAGTGTATGGCTCTCAATTCCAACCTGCTTATTGACCACCCCCTCTGTGAGGGAGACCTACGGTCTTGCACCAGGCACCCCTGCAATGAGCTCCCTAGTTGTAAAGACTAGCATCCATCATCAGTATCACCCATGTGAAATTGCGAAGCAGCATTCCTCGGAATAGGGACTGTGGTTCCAGCCACCAGTTCAGGCTGCAACATGCTTTGTCCAAGTTACAGGCATTTGCAGCAAATCTGTTTACAGAGACCAATGGGAAATGAGTGCATCCTTCAGAAGGCATAAATAATAATAATAATAGCTTTATTTATATCCCGTCATATCTTTTCAGTTCAACTCTCGTCCAAAGGATGTTTATCAGTGACACCGTCGACCCTAGCACCTGCAGGTAATGCCATGCTGTAGGTGCTGGCTTTTCCTGAATCTCTAAGATTTGGTGCAAGAGTTTAACTCTGTAGACTTCTAATAGAAAAATTATTTCTCTTCTGTATTGAATCAGATACACAAGTACTCCAGTGATTGTATCGGTTCCAAGGAACTCAGAAATTTATAACTCAGTCCAGACTCTGCAGGATCTGGACAACTCAATCTACAGCTTTCCTTCCTTCATACATGGACAGGGCTCTTATCAGCTAATTGTCTAGGTAAGGGTGCACCTGTATCCCTGCTTTGCATAGGCATGCTGCCACGTTGCCAGGCTAAATGGCATGGTTGAGAACTGGAATTGCTGCTCTAGAATATGGAACCTCAAGAGCTTCCTGTGATCCGGAAAAAATGGAGATATGTAGATAGGCCTCTGTCAAATCCAGAGAGGCAAGAAATTCCCCCAGTGCCACCGAGGCAATGACTGACCTCATGGTCTCCATGTGGAAGCATGGTAGTTTGAGAGCAGTATCGACCCAACTTCAGATCCAGAATCAGTCTCCAGTCATCCGAGTCTCTTTTTGGCACGGTATATAGAGCAGTGTATCGCAAACTGTGTGCCTTTTGAGATTTAATTGTGCTGCGGCTCACAGGGCAGGAAGAGAGGCTCCAGCGCCTATGTCAGCTGACTTCTACTGTCGCGTTGCGCATATCTGCCAGGACTCCTGCCTTCCTCGTCTCTGCACCCCCAGGACTTCTGTCTTCCTCATCCCCATGTTCCTGGACCAGCAGCAGCAGCTGTGTGCTTTTAACTTTAGTGCACAACTGCCGTTAGCAGTAGTTTAGCCCGGTTTCATCAGGCAGCCTCAGGGCCTTTGCTAGGCCAGCCCACATCGCATCATCAAAGTGGGCTGGCCTAGCAAAGGCCCTGAGGCTGTCTGATGAAACCGGGCTAAATTACTGCTAGCAGTAGCTGTGTGCCAAAGTTAAAATCACACAGTAAGCTGATGCTAGCAATGAAAGGAGAGGTATTGCTGGACAGGGAAAGGAGAAGGGGTACTGTTGAACATGGGGAGCAGGGAAGGGAGAAGGGGTACTGCTGGACAGGGAAGGAGGGAAGGGGCACTGCTGCACATGGGGAAGGTAAAAGGAAGGGAGAAGAAGTGCTGCTGAACCTGGCAGAAAGGGAGGAAAAGGAAAGGTGCCACACACTGGAGGTGAAGGTGAGATGGTACATGGGGAGAGAGCATATTGGGTTGGAGGGTGGGAAGGAGGGATGACACTTGAGGGAAGAAGCAAGGACAGAGAGAGAAAGCATGCAGGAGGGAGAAAGTGTTGGACTCATGGAGAGGGTGAGATGGATGGGGAGGACAGAAAGGAGGGAAGGAGAAATGTTAGACTCTGGGAAAGAGGGGAGAGTGCAGAGAGTAAAAAGTTGGACTCATGGAGGGAGAGAGAGAGAGATGTTGGTTGGGGAAGTGCAAGAGGACCAGAGGAGAAGCATGCAGGAAGAAGAGAGAAAAAATGTTGGACTGGTGAAAAGAAGGGAGAAATGTTAGACTGAGAGGGGGGCCAGAAAGGAGGAAGGGAAGGGAGATGGACTGCAGGGGGCAGAAAGGAGGAAGGGAAAGAGAAATGTTACACTGGGGGGGGGGAGAGATGACTAAAGGAAGGGAGAGATATCAGACCAGGGAATAGAAGGGAAGGATGGGAGTCTGGTAGCGCTATAGAAATAATAACAGTAATAGTAAAGGGAGATGCCAGATTATGGGAAGGAGAGGAGAGAGATGCCAGACTGTGATTGGGGGAAAGGAAGGAGAGAGATGTCATCAGACCACGGGGGGGGGGGGGGGGGGGGGGGGGGGGGGGGTGGGGGGGTGGGGGGGGAAGGAAGGAAGATGTCAGACCATGGAAATAGGGAAGGAAGGAGAGAGAGATAGTAGATTATGAGAAGAAAGCAGAAAAATTGAAATATTGAATGTTAAGTTAATGCCAAAGATGGATGCAAAGAGAGAACACTACCCCTAGTTTCACTTAAATGGTTGTTCAAGAGATGCTATACATATGTAAAGAACAGCTCAGAGACATGGAAGGGTTTTTTGGAAGGAAAAAAAACCCTATACCAACTCACCATCCAATCATTGCTAGTTCTTTCATACTTTTAAGCATAACTTAGTTGTGGGAGCGTCCTGTGAATATACAAATTGTCCTATTGCCGCCTAGCATTTTCTATTCAGTGCGGCTGTTTGGTTTCCTGAGGCAGAAGCATGAAACTTGTTCACATTGGAACCAAGAAACCAAGCTTCAAGTTAAGAAATTTTGAACTTTTTGAAGAGCGACAAAATTGATAAAGGGCATGGAAAACCTCTCGTATGCTGAGAGGCTGGAGAAGTTGGGGCTCTTTTCCCTGGAAAAGAGGAGACTTAGAGGGGATATGATAGAAACTTATAAGATCATGAAGGGTATAGTGAAGGTAGAGAGAGACAGATTCTTCAGACTGGCGGGGGCAACAAGAACTAGAGGACACTCAAAAAAATTGAAGGGAGATAGGTTTAGAACAAATGCTAGGAAGTTCTTCTTCACCCAGAGGGTGGTGGACACCTGGAATGCGCTTCCAGAGGGGGTGGTTGAGCAGAGTACGGTTTTGGGTTTCAAAAAGGGATTGGACGAATTCCTGAGGTGTAAGGGAATCCAGGGGTACAATTAGAGGGTTACTATACAAGACAAAATGCTCTTGAGTAATAGATCACTACAGGTCATTGACCTGGGGGGCCGCAGCGGGAGCGGACTGCTGGGCATGATGGACCTATGGTCTGACTCGGCAGAGGCAATGCTTATGTGCTTATGTGCTTATGTATTTTGCTACCTTTTTTTGTAATATTATTGGTATATGTATACCTTCTCCCTGTGTACGTCTTACAAAGATGGATGCAAGACAGAGAGAAAAACAGTCAATGGATAAGAAGGCCCTGGAAACAGTTAAAAGCACAGAAAAATAAAGTCACCAGACAACAAAGGTAGGGAAAATGATTTTATAGTGATTGAAATGTCAGTTTTGAGAATTTATATCTGCTGTGTATATTGTGTGTATATGAAAAATGAATGGACAAAAATTACATTATATAATTAGTAAAGGGGGTGGGATCTGGGAAGAGCTTAGATTGGTCTAGGGTGGAGTTTGGGAGGTCTGTGGTTGGGGGTACTCAGTTGATATTTGTTAGACTTCCCTACTGGCATTTCAGGGACTGTCCGGAGGGCCTCTGCGCATGCGTGGATGTCAGCGTGATGATGTCACGCATGCATGTGATGTCATCAAAATGACGTGCGTGCACTTCTGGGTGCCTCAAGCCATGACCACTACCTTCAGTGTGCCCAGTCTCAAAAAAGTTTGAGAGACACTGATATAGAGTATCTGCCTAAGCCCGATTTTTTGTCCAGAATGTCTTCTATGGCTCCTAGATCCAGTAGCCTTTTTACCATTGCTCGGACTCTGACTGCTTTCTCTGGTTTTCCCACTAGAGAATCTACAAATAGGTCCTGAAGAGGAGAAAAGAACTCAAGCTTGTACCCCTCCAAAATAAAATCCAGCACTCCGCAGAGTGTGGAGATCCTTGCCCGGTTTGGGAGGTTTTCCCAATAAGCTGACAACTTTCCTTCCATCCTCAGAGATATGGCTACTGACTTGGAGTCAAAGCTACTTTTGGGGGCCACTATGGAGCAGGAACCTGAGGACTGGGGACATTGGTGACACCAAACTTCTGTCTTGGACCTTGAAAGACCTTTATATCAAATGTCCTCCCAAGTATTGGCAAAATCACCTTGATCGATAAAATTTGCCCGACATGACACCTGAAGGAGAATCCCTGTTGGACCTCCCCTCCCTGAAGACCCCCGGGACATGACTACAAGACATAAAACAGGCCAAGCTTGATTTCTACATAACTTCATCTTTACAAGAACTTTGGAAAAAGATGCCGCTTCTGGACCTCATGTGGCAATTTCCTTCAACATCTGCTGATCGAGATAAGTAAGACAGCACACAGCACAGATCTTACCACACAACACAGATCATTGCTTGCTGCATGGAAAGAAAATTATAATACTGGTACCCAGCTGGAAAACAGAGACAGGGATGTAAGTGTAAGGCCTCCAGCAGTGATTCCTATATTTTCTATATTCCCTGGCCAAAGGTGAAACAATGGACAGTAGGCCAGACATGAGGCCTATGCACCATATGAAAAGCATGCACAGTTGGACATCTGCGACAAGTGACAAGTTTGCCTTTCTGACAGTTGCCCACTACAGATGGAGTAAAAGCCAATTTGGGCATTAGATAACACAGATAACATTTGAACTACAGTTGCCTTGGTCCATGGAACATCACGAACACGAGCTGACCTGCACGTATGCAAAACCACAGCACAGCACCTGTGGGGGCCGTTCTGGGAATTGGGCGTAGGTCATGCACAGATAACTTCTGAAAAAGCCCCAAAAAGAAGGGTGTGAGGGAAAGATAATTTTAGGTGGTTTTTGACCATCAAACCAATCTGATAATGTAAGTAGAAAACTGCTTTAAGGACATACGCAAATGCTAATGACCTTCACATCAATTAGGGATATAGCCAATTATATGTATCTGTAACCACTGAATTAATTTTGCTAATGATGCTAACAAATCAGACTCACTTATGAAAATGCTAATAACCTATCAGAAATTTTCCAATAGACTATAATGCAAGGATAAGAATATATCAATTCATGTAAGATAAGGAAGTACAGCAGACAAGGTGTTTTCTCTCCATTCTGCAGGTGAAGAGATTATATCTGCTCTGTTCTACTTTGAAGGCTGTCATTCTGCTGCTTTTCTTTTATGCTACCATTTGGTTCAAAATAAACTTCTACTTTTGAACAACAGCATTCAAGGTGTGGTGTGTGTCTTTTTATGGTAAGGGTCTAAGCAGCCTGCCCTTTCCACCCCTAGGGGTCTTTGGTCTACTGTCTGACAAAGACTTTGGTTTACAACCTGCACACTGACCATAAGATCTTCGAGCCACTTACCAAAGAGTAATTGGCCTTTAAAAGGCAATTTGTTCAACATAGCCTTAGAAGCCAAGTCACCTGCCCACTGCCTGTACCAAAGCATTCTGCAGGTGGAGACAGCATAGGCTGAAACCTTGCTCAAGACCCTGAACAGGTCATACAGAGCATCTGCTACATAATCTATCCCTGACAGAAGGAACTGAGGACTCTTGCTAGCCTCCATTACCGGAATACAATGCAATCAAGAGTGGCATGTTCGTGCAACATAGGATAACGCTGCAGCTGTCTTCAAATCCAATGCCATGGCTTCAAACTGTCTTTTAAGGCCCCCCTTTGCTGAGAAGGGCGGTATGTTTCATAACCTGTGCCACCAGCAAATCCATCTTCAGAGGCAGAAACAACTGCAGAAATTCCACGTCCATTAGGTAAAAATTTTTCATGGCTTTGGCTACTTGTAGAGGCCTTTTAGGAACCTTCTTTTAGCATATTAATAATATCTGGATGGGAGGGAAACCTATATAAAAGCAAAATAAACATGAGCAGAACAGACAGGCTTCTACCATCTCGCTTGTAGAGAGAAAAACTGAAGAGAGACAGCACAGCCCAGAATAGGGAGAGGTAGAGCAGAAAAATGTAAATGAGGCAGGTTCTCTACACAAGATCTCATGATGAAAGGGACATAACCCAAAGGTTCAAGAATGATGTGCCATTGTACTTGACTAGAATACATATTAAATGCAAGTACTTATTTTGCAATTGGAGTAATGGAGGATAAAGTAATTTGTCCAGGATCACAAGGAGCTACAGTGGGAATTGAATATATTTCCCTTGATTTTCAGGCCGCTGTTAAGCTACTCCTCCACTCCACTCATGATTATAATCTAATATGCCTTGAAGTACTCATCAATACACAGGCATTACAAAAGAACAGATGACTTTTAATTTGATTTATTCACGTTTTCCTTACAGAATTTTTGGTAGTTTTTTCTCCCCTTTGGGCAATTACTTTGGATGGAGGTTATATAGAAATGGTGAAAATTCCATCACCTCTTTCTAAAGCTGCAAGTTATCAGGTGGTCTACAAATATTATACAATAATGATCATACCAGTAAATTACTGTAAACAATTTACATTTTTATTGTAGCTCAAGTCTCATTCAGTCATTTAACTATAGATGTAACAAAAATCCAGTACATTGCTAGAACTCCATTCATGCATGGCATAATTCTGGTTCCATTCTTGTCAAGCTTGTGAGAAGTACCATTAATCTGTAATAAATAGGTAACAAAAAAAGGCATTGTGTGGAAAACATGTTTTCTAGGTTTCCAGTTCTCTCGTAGCAATGCTGTAAAAAAGATTTTTTGTTATTCTCTGCCCGTCCCTTAAACTGTCAAAGAAAGAGAGCACTTTAAAATGAGGCCTGAAACTTTATCTTCTTATGGTATGTATGGTGTGCATCTCCTTTCGTAAAGGAAATGTCTGTGCTGTTCTTAAAATGCTGTATATGAAAAACAGTATATTGTAGTAGGAAGAAAATATGCAGTTAACACAAGTAGTCCTTTACAAAGTCAATGATCTATTTAATTGGCTTCAGTGCTGTTCTGTCTAGGAATTTTCATTGTTATCAGCTGCTAATTTGACTGCATGCTTACATAGCTGAAGCTTGTTTTTGGCAATCAGAAAACCCCTTCTGCCCATCTCTATGCCTGAGCAATAGGAAGACCCTCTAATTTTAAAATTATTAATACTTTAACTCTTTTATTGGGTTTACCTTTCTTGTTAACCATGCTCTAGGATTTAGGGGCTGATTCTGTAAATAGCACTTAGTGGCGCCAATCTCCTAGGCACTGTATAGCATAGATATAAACCAATCAATAGGCTGCTGTTTACAAAATTGTACCTATCGGCGAGAATCTTGGAGATAATGGGATCCCGAAGGCCTTGAGCATGCGCAGATGCTCAAGGCCCAGTGCAAAGAAAAAGGCAGATCTTCAGGCACCGGCACCGGCATGTCCTGTGCGTTGGTGCCGGTGCCAAATGTGGGTAAGGAATGTGATTGGGTGGGTGCCTGGGGCATGCCGGATCGCGGCGGGGGGGGGGGGGGGGGCGACATGAGCAGGGAGTGCCGGATCACAGGGGGAGGGTGCCGGATCACGGGGGGGGGGGGCCCTCGTAAATCGAGGCACGCTCGGTTTCCGAGGTGCTGATTTTGCGAATGTTTTGCTCATCTTGCAAAACACTAGCAAACCGGTGCACTCGTAAACTGATGTACCACTGTACATTTATTGCTAGCAATGAAAACAACAGGTGTTTTCTCTCAGCAAGTACTCTGACAAACAGGCATACTGTCCCAGTTTAGCAACTGTTCTTTTAAACCATCTAAATTTTGTATATTTTTCATTTTGTGCCTAAAATGTCTATACTCGTAATAAATGTATCTAATTATATTTCCTTCAAAGTGTTTGTTCTTATTTGCACTCCCCTGAAAATGCACAGGTCTGTACCATCCTCTTTTATATATGTGCCTGAATTCCAACTAGCTGGCTTCCTGTTAAGGTCAATATTACTACTATTAATTATTTAGAGAGCACTACCGGATGTATACAGCATTGTATAGAGTCACAGATGAAACAGTCCCTGCTTGAAAGAGCTTATAGTCTATATAGACAAGATAAGCAAACAGGATGCCAGGGTGAGGGATACAGTTAGGGAGATGGTTAATCTGCTGGCTAGGGTGGTGAGAAGTGGGCAGTGGGGAGCAGGGTTATGGTTGAAGGCTATATCGAAAAGGGAATGGAAGAGGCATGACAAACGAACTCAGGTAGTTCATTCCAGGCATATAGGGCAACTAGATGAATGAAACAAAGTCTGGAATTGGCAGTGGAAGAAAAGGGTACAGATAAAAGCAGTTTATCTGAGGAACAAAGTTCTCGGGGAGGTGTATAAGGAGAGATAAGAGAGGAGAGATACGGAGGAGCTGCAGTCTGAACACACTTGTAGGTTAGAAATAGGAGTTTGAAATGTAAGCGGATAGGGAGTCAGTGAAGTGATTTGAGGAGAAGGGTAAGGTGAGTGTACGAAGTTGGCAGAAGATAAGTCGTGCAGCTGTGTTTTGTACTGATTGCAAGGGGGAGAGGCACTTCAGCAGGAGACCTGTTAGAAGTAAATTGCAGTAGTCTAAGCATGAGGTTATGAGAGTATGGACAAGGGTTCAGGTAGTGAGCTCAGAGAGCGAGGGACAAATTTTGGTAATGTAGAGACAGAAGCAACAGGCTTTATCCAATTTGTTGTTGAATGTGCATAGAAAATGAGAGGTCGGAGTCAAAGATGACTCCAAGGTTACGAGCAAAGGAGACTGGAATGATAATAGTATATTATTTACTGAGAAGGAGAATGGAGGAGAGGAGCAGAGGGTTTAGGAGGAAGGAGGAGTAGCTCAGTCTTGGACATGTTTAGTTTTAGATGAGATTTTTTCTTGGATTTTAGGTGAAATTTCATGTGTAGAGAGGTAGATCTGGGAGTCATCATCATATAGGTGATACTCTAATCCATGGGAGGAGATCAGGGCACCTAGGGAAGAGGTTCAGAGAGAGAAAAGAAGAGGTCCTAAAACAGAACCCTGGGGTATACCAACCATTAGTGGGGTAGCAGCAGAAGAGGACCCACCAACACATACACTAAAGGTGCCATGGGAAAGGCAGGAGGTAAACCTGTAGAAGACAGATTTGCGGAATCCAAGCAAGGACAGCTTATCAAGGAATAAGCAGTGATTAACAGTGCATCAAAGGCAGCAGACAGGTTAAGAAGAATGAGGATTTAGTAGAGGCCCTTAGAACTGGCCAGAACAGTATGTAAGATAGGGTTAAGTAGAGGGGTGGGAATAGGGTCTGAGGGGCATGTAAAAGGCTTGGCTGACAACAGAAGTTGTGCAGTTTTTTCTACCGTGATTTCAGAGAAGGAAGAAAAGTCGGTGGTAGTTGAAGGAGGGTCATGGGGAGGATGTGTGGATGCTTCCTGAGTTGTATGGATGAAGGAAAAAGGGATGGTGTGAGCTTGAAGGTCAGGAGAGTGGATGGTGGGAAGGGGAGAAGGATGTGACTTTGCAGTGAATTCAGACAGACTTGGATAACGTAGTGGAAACAAGGAGAGGTGAAACATTGGTTTAGAATGTGGAAGGATTGAGGGCTTGAAGATTTCAAAGCCTCTTTGTGATGACTAGGTGTGGCTGGGAGGAGGGTGAGTAATTGTGAAAGTTATCAGATGATGATCAGAGATGGAGAGCAATGAGGTAGAGAAGTTAGAGAGAGAGCAGTTGGAGAAAAAGAGAAGATCAAGGCAATGGCCATACTGATGAGTGGGGGGTAGTGGAGTATAGCTGGAGGTCAAATGAGGAGGTTACAGAAAAGTAACAGAGAGGCATAAGAGTCAGAGGGATCATCAGTGTGAGTGTTAAAGTCCCTAAGAAGGATGGAGGGAGAAGATGAATCAAGGAATTTGGAAAGCCAGGAGTTAAATTTGGTGAGAAAGGAGGAAGGCGACTTGTTGGGGGGCCGATAAATGACCGCTATCTGTAGAGGTAGAAGAGTGAATAGGCGGACAGAGTGGACTTCAAATGAGGAAAGGCTGTTTGATTGAGATGGGAGAAGAGGTTGGAAGAAGAGAGAAGAAGCCCAACACCTCCACCTCAACCAGTAGGGCGTGGCGTATAGAAGTGATAGCCACCATGAGAGAGGATAGTAGCTGCTGTGGAATCCTCAGGGTAAATCCATATCTAAGAGCAAGCAGGTGGAGGGAATGGGATATAAAGAGGTAATGAATGAAGGGCAGTGAGCATAGTGAGCATTCTACAGGGCACATGAGAAAGGGAGAGAGGAGGACTGCAGGAGAAACATAGGTATGAGGTTAGGGTGGTTACACATATGGGGAAGCAGATAGCATGGAGGGCCAGGGTTGGGATTAACATCCCCAGTGGTGAGTAGGAGTTGTGCTGAGGCAAAGAGGAATAATGACGGCAATGAGAAAGATGGGAGGTGCTCAAAGTGAAAGGAGATGAATGGAAGAGAATGTTTGAGCTTGAGAGTGGAGAATAAGGTAAATGAGAAGATTTCTGGTGAGAGGATAGAAAAAGGAGAAGGATAGTGAGGTGGCATGAAGAGGAGAGGAAAAGGGAATGTGCCCCCAAATTCTCATTGGCTCTTCTCTTTGTGAAGACTGCCGCCGCTTTGCGGTGGCACAAACAACTCTGCCCCCAAATTCTCATTGGTAGATCTCCCTTTAAACCTATCACATTTGCGGTGCACGCCAAAGGAGCGCGCGTAAGGAGCATTACCTGCTCCTTTATGTTCTCCTTCATGCGTCTCCTTCACATGTTCTTTTCAGCTACTGCCTCAGCTCCTTTACTAGCTCACTTCCTTTCAAACTTTCATACCAAATTTGTTAATTTTACAGTAGCTGTTTTACTTCAAACTACTCTTTTCACCATCTTTTACCAATTCTCAAATCCCCCATCTCCTCTTTCCACTCCGCCTAACTCTATGGCCATCATTCCTGTCTCTAGGGGCCATCATCCCCTCCCTTGGACCGAACCATGTCTCTGGCCCAGACATCTATAAACTATTCCTATTATAGCCTCATACCTACCACATAAAAAACCCAACATTCATTCTATTAATCCCAAAATCAGCCTTCTAAATGTCCGCTTAATAAAAAACAAGCATCATCTCATCTGTGACTTAATCCTTTAGCACAATCTACACATCCTCTATTTAACAGAGATTTGGCTAACTGAATGGAAAAAGGCCAACATCAATCAAGCATGCCCCACTATTTACAAAGCCAAAATCCTGTTCCGCTCAAACAAAAAAGGCGACAGCTTAGCCATCATCTTTCACTCCTCACTTCCGCTCAAAATTTACTTTCAAGTTCTCTAAGGCCTGCCAAACAAATATGATAGGAGAATTGAAATAAAATCATTATTGTTGCCATGTGAAGTCCAGTTACAAGGTAAGCCCATGAAGCTTATTTTTAATTATTAGGAGCCACTTAATTTATTGACAGATAGACGCCAGTATGTGATATCAGATTCTGCTTCTAGAAGGATGTTTTTCTAAGATCTTTTTAAGAACACATTTTTTCCATTTAAGTACACTTATTTGCAAAGAAATAATTCTTATTACAAAAGTCATTTGTCTTTTAACAAAAGCTAAATCTTGTCATAAGGATCTTATTTTGGGACATACCTACTTGAAGACAGGCAATACTATTCACAGTTGTCTGTTTCTCTTCAACAATACAAATTCTGAACTTAAAAAGAAAAATTTGCGGTATTATGCTGGGAAGAACTGACTTCTCATACAGCTTGATATCAGCAACTAAGTAGCATAAAGACACTGGGAAAACTGTATTTTGTGATTAGGGGTTAATTACTTCCTTGTAGCTATTTATAGTCAAACTCTTCTGTACTGTTTTTGTGTATTTGGCAGAAGCTAAATTTTGTGATGTTGATAGCCAGATGGGAATCTTCTTTGAATCAGGGGTCTTATATGCATGTGATTTAGCTTGTATAATAATGTATGTAAACAGATAGAGGATAATTCTGTAAGTGCCTGCTTCCTTGATGCCTGCAGTGAGATCCAATTCTCCAACAGCATACCTAAATTATGGAATCAACTCCCTTCTGCCATTAGGGCAATTGATAACCTACTGACCTTCTGGAAAGCAGTAAAGACGCTTCTTTTCATGGACCAGATCAATCCTGGTCTCAAACTTGCGTCAAAGTACCTTACCTCAGAACACCTGTGCCTGCTAATCAGTTCTACCGTTCACTGCAGATATGTTAATATCTATTTGTGACTCTATGATTTGTTTTCTTAGATTCTGCAAAGCATATGTTCTCAGTCACATTCTCTATAAGTTGTAAGTTATTGATTCTATAGCTTTGGGTTTTGATCCTGTAGCATGACTCTGTAATGTACGTATCTCTGTTCCTGAAAACTTTGTGTATGTATCCTTGTAACCCGTTCTGGGCTCCTGGGAAGAATGGGCTATAAAAATGAATGAATAAATAAATAAACAACAGCATCTGTGCCCACAGTCACATAAATGTTGAAGGAGTTCTGTAAGTAGTGCTCATCAATTGCATTACCACCCATGCCCCTCCCAATATTTGCCTTTGTGAACACCACCCTTCCATTTATGTGCTGCAACACCTAGGAACACCCTTGCAGAATAGTGCTTAGCTGCTTTGCTGCTACATGCATATGTATACACTGCCCCACAAAATCATAGGCATTTTGTAAGTGCATGTGTGCAAATTGTACTTAAATACAGGAGCCCAGTTATAGAATTGCTCCCATAACCCCTCATTCTATAACTGGGCAAATACATTTACATGCAAAATGCTTAGGTAAATTATAGAATATTAATACATACACATGACTCTTATAGTTATGAGCATAAGTGCTGGATTGGTGATAAGCAGTATGCTATAACTTTAGCGCACAACTCACTTAGCATGGACTGAATATGGGTATGCCCAACATTCATGTGTGTAACTTATAGAATACTGTAAGTCATATGCTAAAGTGCTACATTTAAGCTTATCCATTTATACCTGTTATTGACATGGAATAAATGGTTATGCTTAAATGTAAGAGCATGGGTGCCAGCTTATACTAGTATTCTATAACATAACCTGGGTGCTCTGATGCCATTCCAGAATTAGGGCTCAGTGTGTTACATCCAGGTGTCAAATTTGTGGCACCTAGTTATAAAATGCCCCCATTGTGTTTTACAGGGGGAAGGGATTTTGGATTTTGCTTTCTTTTTCAGTTGTAGCTCAAGACAAAGTTAAATTGAGGTACAGTGGTATTTTTCTGTTTGCGGAGGATTTATAATCTTGATTGATTGATTTATTTCTAAAATTTCTAGACCGCCTATCCCTAAGCGGTTAACAGTAAAACATTCACATAAAAACATTTTCAGTTACAGTACAATCATATATTAGCATAACCCCTCAAAAACTGTGTACCTAAGGTAAGGAAGGTTAAGTGACTTGCCCAAGATCATACAACCCATTAATTGGATCAATATCAGTGAAATAATCCTACACAATTGGAAGCCTTTGCACAAAGGATAGCTAATTTGCTTCCTGAAACTTTTTTAAGACTTAGGAAATATTGACAACAGAAAAGGCAAAGACACTTACTAATTAAAGGTCTTAAACCAAAAACTCAAGTGAGGCCTATAGAAAACCACCTTAATGACTAGGACAGTAGCAGTGTTATCCCGCTCTGGCAAACAGTACACAGAGCAAGAACATAGTGAGAGTATGTTTTCTGTATGATTACCTGGAATGAAATTGGACTCGGAATTGCAACTCCTGCTCTCAGTGCTATTTCCAGAACACTGGTTCCCAACAGGAAAGAGGATATTACACTGACGAAGACGGAACTGGGCTCCTGAAGAATCACATTCAGACCACTCTGACCAGTCAGACCAGCTGTCTGTATAAGTAAAAGGAAAGAAAGGTAGATTAAAAAAAAAAAAGTAAATCCCATTTTCCACCTATTTATTTTAGATTCCATGTAGGCTATATATGATTAAGTGTACCCTGACATTGTTTGATTAATATAATGACTCTGTAAAAACTCATAAGATTCATATGCAATAAAAATTACACTGTCTCTCCTTTTTCTCATTTGTAAGTCATTGAAACATTTGCAAAAGCAAAAATCCAATAAAAATAAAGTAAAAAAATATATATAACTGAGATTATTATAGGTAGTCACTGATTTTGCTGCAGTGAATGGCTCTTGTTTGTAGCAGCAATCAGTAGAAGGAATCCTTCACACTACAATATGGTAAAGTCTAGGCTTTGTTCTGAACTCTCCTGAATTTTCTTCCCTAATAAGAATTCTGAACCAGGCAAAATTGATGTCAACCAGGTTGGCATATCTGATGTCATTATCACGCTTCTCAAAACATAAATAAACAGTAATCGGTGTCCAGTGATAAACAAATAATAACAACGTAAGCAGACAACAGCAGAGAAGACCAAATCATCAAGCTGGCAAGTACACTTTAATAAAGTACATCGCTCCCCTTTGCTTTTATTTGCTGCCTCTCCCCCTTATTATCCTCGTCGATGGGGTGCTGCTGCTTTTCTCAAGTGGACGGTCCTGGTTGCTCTGAAATGCATTCTGCTCAAATGGTTGGAGGTGGATGCTCCTGACTACTCCCTCTGGCGGTGTCGCCTGATTACACTCCTGATGTGGGAACGTCGGGATGTGCTAGACTTCTCCTCGCTGACGGGACGCTCTTTTCAGCACACTTGGGAGCCATTTTGGAATACTATTACTCCCCTGGCTCATAGCTGATTATTGAACTGTTGATATGTGGTTCTTTGCATCTTCTAGAGTTTTTTGCATATGTATAAGTCACTGTACCTGATTTCTTCTGTGGTTCACTTTGGGGCTTGTAGCTTGAAGGAAGACTGGGGGTTGGGGAGTGGACGGGGGGTTGGGATGTGGGAGTGGGGGGGTTGTGTTGAGTTTCTAGAAAAAATGAGCTTATTTTCTATATTTCACTGTGCTTTTGTCTTTCCTATGTTGAACTCATTAAACATTGTTTGACAATAAAGTACCTATGCAATCATGGAGTAAAAACAGACCTAACATGAACCATGTTTTGGATAAAAAGCCTGTATCAGGAGTCCAAAGGATTCTTAATATATCCACTGATTGGGTAACTCAGAGGATGTGTAACAAAACCAGTCTAGATTGTGGTCGTCTTAACAAATGTGTATAAAATCACAGATGCCATCAACACCCATCCAAATCTAGACAGGTTTTGTTGCACATCCTCTGAGTTATCCAACTAATGGGATATATTAAAAATCCTTTAGATTGCCAAAGCAGGGTTTTTAGCCGAAACACGGTCAGTGTCAGTTCTGTTTTTGATCATGATTGCATATGCATTTTATTAAAGTGTACTTACTAGCTTGATGATTTGGTCTTCTCTGCTGTTTTCTGCTTACCATGATTTTTGGTGAAGAGTTTGTCTCCTTTTCATGTTGTTAACCAAATAATATACAGAACATAAAGGGGAAGAGGTCAACAAGCTTTGAAGGCAACAAATTTCTCAATAATTCTGAACATTTCTGGTCTCTGACTACATACAACACAATCCAATTATGCCTAACATAATTCTGTAATGACCTTGTTACAAAGGCTATCTCTCCATACAGATTCAAGTTTCGCTTTTCCCACACAAACTTGGTTTTGTAGTGTACATTCCATTGGCTTCATGCCCTCAGAGATAATGACTGAGGTTACGAGAAAGCTTATGCTAAATCAATTAATTCCTGAAGGAATCTGAAACTGCCTTTATGTTATGGTTTTGCCTTCATTATGGGTCTTGTCTGCCAATCAGTATTCAAAAGGAAATAAGACTTTGTAATCAAGCAGCCACATCCCTTTGCTCCCTAATACTTCAGTATTCACTCAGATGATTAACCTATTATGATAATGAATATCTAATATAGTGAGAAAAGTTTAAGTTGAATAAAAGTGGCAACTCTAATAATGATGAATCAGATATGTTAATAAGATTAAAAAGATTCTCATGGGGTTAGGAGAGAAGGATAGGGTGAGTTAGGGGATTATTGCTTGTGACTTCTTGACTTTCTATTTTGTATGTACTTATCAGAGAAAATTTGTGTGTGCTATTTGTGAAATAGTATGGAAAACTTTTCTACCAGAATTCAAATGCAAATGTCTGGCAAGAGAAAAAAAAAAAACAGCAATTTTATGCATAGTTTAAGTGTATGCTAATAATTAATGAGCTGCTTTGCACAAGTTTCTATCACAGAGGTTCATTAACTATTAATTGGAATAAAATTTGGCAAGTGTATATATCTACACATAAAATTTTATGTAGTGAAAACTCTTGTCAACATGAGACTGGATTACTATTATATGGCTTTCTTTGGATTGCATTAGAAACTTTGAAAGAGACTTCCAATTAATGCTAAATCCAGTAGGCAAGGTGGTGGGAGGTCAACATAGCAGAGATTATATTGCCCTTGTGTTGAAGAAACTGCAAATGGCTTTCTATGGAATCCCATGCCAAATTCAAAATACTGATGCTAGTAGTCTCTACACACACCTCAAAGACAGAAATCTGAAATATACACATTTTTGGTTATTGTCTTAGGTAATCCCACAATGAAATATTAATTATTTCAGGAAGGGGAGAGCCAATTTGATGAACTAGAAATAGGGTTTTTTCAATAGCTGCCCCAAGATTTTGGAATACCTCACTGGATAATGTGTAAACTTAGAATTCTAAGAATAAGACATAGTCAAGAGACGAACATAACAGGGTTGAAAAGAGATTTGAATAAATTCCTAGAGGAAAAGTCCATAAAAAATATTAGCCAGATATTAGGAGAACCATTGTCATCCGTTGGAATCAACTATGTACTTGTGAACCAAACAAGCCACTGTCGGAGACAGGATGCTAGGCTTGATGAACCCTATTCTGACTCAGCATGTAGCTTTGTGAGGCCTTTCCAAAGGCAACTCATAACACTTTGCATATTAGATATGTCATGAAATCTGCTGCCTTGTAAGCAGTCCTCAATTAATGGATAATGCAGATATTTTTTATGCTAAGGAGGGGGTGTTATTATTTCTGTGCCTTACTGCAAACTTTATCAAAGAAACCTGACGCATGTTACAGTGTGATGAAGGGTTTTTTTTTCCTTTATAAATACCAGTAAATATGATACTGTTACTATGAAAACTGTGCTGTTTATTTGGTGTGATATCTTAAATTTCTCTTATAATTTGGATTTTTGCTTTTGCATGTAAATAACATTGAATGTGGAAAGATAGAGCCAACCTATAAATGTGAATATGAAATTTAATAAAAATTAAATAAATGGCACTTTGGGGCCCATTTTCATAAAAGAAAAACAGCCAAAAAGTGGCATAATGGGGCAGATGGACTTTTTTTCACCAAACCATTCCAATTCGCTATTTTGGAAATTTATTTTCTAGATGGATTTCTATGCTGGTCATCTGAAATTTGTCTAAATCTCAAAGGGGTGTGCAGGACTGGATGTTTTTATTTCATGTTACAGAGCCCCAAGTGAGCTCCACTGCCACTCCAGTTCCATGGTCAGACCACCACCTCATCGAATTCCAACTCCCAAACAAACCACCCCAGCCTCATCGAGAGGCCCCACCCCAACCACCCAATATAGAATCTCAAACTCAGTCAATCCAATAGACAAGGCTGCGGACATCCGAAACCTCAGCAAAACCTGTGTCCAACATCTCCACTCCATCTACCTAGCAGCCTCTATCTGGCACTCTGGGATCCAGTCCCTCTAAGACAGCGGTCTCAAACTCAAATCCTTTGCAGGACTACATTTTGGATTTGTAGGTACTTGGAGGGCCGCAGAAAAATAGTTAATATCTTATTAAAGAAATGACTACTTGTCATGAGGTAAAACTCATTATAGTTTATAAATCTTTCCTTAATTGCTTCTGATAATTTCAGCTATACACAGTTGAAAGCAGTGCAACATTCAGAAAGTGAAGTTTAGATAATTTTTCACTTTCTGCATGTTGCACTGCTTTCAGCTGTGTATAGCTGAAATTATCAGAAGCAATTAAGGAAAGATTTATAAACTATAAAGAGTTTTACCTCATGAAAAATTGTGATTTACATTCTAAAGTATCAACTACAAGAGACAAGATTTTGATGTAGTCCTCTAGACTTTTTTGTAGAGGGGAGAATCAAAGTCTGACTTGTGCCTGGAAAACTTGTGCCTTAAGGCCCTGATTCTGTATAGGATGCCCAGGAGAGGTGTCCTATTCAGAATCGGGCCTACACTAAACCCCGATTCTGTAACCGGCATCCATGTTACAGACGCTGGTTAGAGAATCGGGTTAGATTAGACACGGCCCGCTACACTTATCGCGGCAAGGGATCTCTCTGCCGCTATAAGTATAGCGGGCCGCGGCTCCCTGTCCGGTTGCAGGCAGGAGGGTGCCCAAAACCTCATGCTGAAAGATGCTCCCCCCCCAACACTACCGACCGCTCCCCCCCCCCGACATTACCGATCTCCCTCCCACCCCGACACTACCAAACTGGCAGGAGGGTGCCCAAACCCTCCTGCCAGAAGATGCCCCCCCCGACAATATCGATCGCTGGCAGGAGGGTGCCCAATCCCTCCTGCCCGAAGATGCACCCTCCCCCCCCGCGCTAACAGCCCCCAAACCTCCACTCCACCAAACTAACCTTTTCTTTTGGCCAGACGGGTCTTGCCCGTCCAGCCGGCAGGCCCGCCTCATCGAAATGAGGCGGGCCCGCCCCTTCCCGGCCCATCCCGCCGAAGCCTAAGGCCTGATTAGCCCAGGCTCTAGAAGCCTGGACCAATCAGGCCTTAGGCATAGCGGGTCCGCCCATCCCCACTTAATCTAAGGCCTGATTGGCCCAGGCTCTAGGCGCCTGGGCCAATCAAGCCTTAGACTTAGTGGGGATGGGCGGACCCGCTATGCCTAAGGCCTGATTGGTGCAGGCTTCTACAGTATACGTTTAATGGAAGAACCTCTGATTTACTCCAATTTATCTTATATCCTGAAAATTTCCCAAATCTACCAATCAAATCTAGTAAATGTGGAATGGTAGTTTCAGGATTCCTCAAATGAAGCAAGATATCATCTGCATACGCAGAGACTTTATATTCCTGACCTGCATAAAAAATACCCTGAATCTCCTCTGCCTGTTGAATAGCCAATAGTAAGGGTTCCACAACAATATCAAACAGCAGAGGAGATAACGGACACCCTTGTCTAACTCCCCTCTCCAAACGAAAATGTTCTGAAAAAATATTATTAATATATAATCTGGCAGAAGGGGAACTATACAAGGTTTGAATCTACTATAATAAAACCCTAACCACAGCAGGCAGCATAAGTTTCAAGTTTAATAAGATTTGTTATCTATGCAGTATCATATATTTCAAAGCGTATAACAATTTTCCAATGCATAAAAATTAAAAAAAGGTAGACAAAATATGACATTACATACAAATCATATAAGTTCTAATACAAACTGATACAAACTAATACAAAAAGGGTAAATAGGATGGACTACAGTCTTTAATTTAAAAAAACCAAAACATTTGGGGAGGAACATATAGGATGGGATCACATAAAATCTATTAGGATCTGAAGATTTTATATTTGGGAGGTTAAGCTGTCTATGAATTGAATGCATCCTTATACAGGAGCGCTTGAATTTTTCTAAGGATGGTTCATTACGTAGGTACAGTGGTAGGTTGTTCCACAGCTGAGGAGCTATAAAAGAGAAAATGGTAGATCTCCTGGTCCCTATTATTTTTAGAGAAGGAATAGTTAATAAATTTTGTTGTATTGATCTGAGAGCCCTAAATGGAGAATTCGGTATCAAAAGTCGATCCAAAAATATTAGCGCGTGTGATTGTTGAATTTTAAAGGTAAGCAATATGATTTTAAAAGTTATTCTATGTGTAATTGGTAGCCAATGTGCAGCCTGTAAAAGTTGTGTAACGTGGTCATATTTTTTTGATCTTGTAATAATTTTTATTGCTGTATTTTGTATTATCTGTAACCTTCTTATTTCTTTATTGGTTATGCCATGGTATAAAGTATTGCAATAATCTAACCTGGAAATGATTAATGAATGAATAAGAGTATTGAGAGCTTCAGGTGTTAGAACTTTTGATAATGATACTCCTTGTGCAGATGTATCTCGAGACACTCGCAAGGACTCATCTCCTTGCATAGAGTGTGTGGATTTCTCTCGAGGCACTCTCAAGGACTCAACTCCTTGTATTACTGCTGAATGCTCAGGCTGGACTGCAGGAAGCAGGGTTGAGGCAGGAGTTCATTTGGCAAGCATGTCACCAAACTCCTGATGCAGAATTACTTCCAGCATATTCTGCACAGTCGGCACTGAAACCGCTGGAGCTGGTACATTTGGGGTGGCTATGGACTCCGAGGAAGATGACCTCGAGGAAGAGTGTTGCCTTGATTTTGAGACATGCTTCCAAGGAAGTCTCAAAGTGACCGGGTTCACCAGTGTCGCTGTTGGGATGGCCTGTGACTCCTGAGGGGTTGGCTTGGATAGCTTACTTGATGGAGACACTGAGGATAACAGCCCCTCCGGAGAGGATTTAGTTGACTTCCCAGAGGATGAGGACTTCCCTATTGAGGAAGGTTTTAGCGAGGTCGAGGTTGTCGCAACCCAAGGGCTCTGATCACCGCAGTAAACTGGGTTCACCGCGACTGTAATTGCTCCCAGCGCGTTCCCTTCAACCAGCGAATCCTTCAGGCTATCTAGGCAACCACCTAGGGTGAAAACAATAAGGTCCAATGTTCACAGTGAAGACAGGCAAGGGAAAATGCACACACCCAGGAATGTCCAAAAGTAAAGGTGTTCTTTTATTTTTGACCTCTGGTTAAACTGCCTGGTATTATTAGCAGTTTGCAGTACTTTTCAATACATTTTGTATAAGAACCAAAACATAGAGCTCTGGGCCAACCTGGCCACACTGGCTTCACAAACAACAGCCTGGCTCTAATTTAAAACACAAAATCATACAAGACTTTGGCTGGACTTTAGTCTTTCTACCTCAATCCTCTTCACCAGCCCTCTGAGATTAGGATAGTCCCAGCAATATTCCCTCCCCAGGAAAGAGCAGGAGAGAGGAGCAAACAAAACTCTTGCAATATGAAAAATAAAGTTTTACAAAACCAAAAAGGAAAACTGCTAACCTTGAAGCTCTCCCACAGAATACCTGCAGATAGGAAACTCATTCACATGGAGCTGCTCTGTGTCTTACATTCCTTCAGTATCTTATCTCCAACTAATTAGCCTCCAGTTGAGCTGAGAGGGTAGAACACAAATACTGCACACAGTCCAATGCAACAGTTCAGGTTCTTGAGTGCTTCAGAGGCTAGCTCTGGGAAGCTCAAACCAGTAGCGTACTAAGGGAGGGCAGGGGGGGGTGGCAGTCCACCCCGGGTGCAAGCCCTGAGAGGGTGCTCCCGGCCTTGCCGTTCAGCCCCCCCACCCACGAAGGACCGCTCGCCCCCTGGCCTCCCTACACCACCTATGAAGCAGCCCGCAGAGAGATCGCGATGTCAGCGATCCCTGAGCTGCTTCGGCGCTGCTTCCTGCACCGCGGTCCCGCCCCTCCTCTGACGTCAGATGGATGGCAGATGGATAGTTAGCATGCAGAAAGAAGGAAGAAAGAGACCCTGGCAAGCAAGTTATCAGAAGACAACCAGAGCCTTGGACCAACAAGATTTGAAAAATAACCAGACAACAAAAGGTAGAAAAACTAATTTTATTTTCTGTTTTATGATTACAATATGTCAGATTTGAAATGTGTATCCTGCCAGAGCTGGTGTTAGACTGCAAATGTGAGCTAGGATTTAACAGAGGGGAAAAGTCCTTTTTGTTTCTTTATTTTATTTACACCACAGTGCCACTGTGGTTAGGAGAAGCCAAAGGGGGGTGAAAAAGCTATAAAATAAACCCACCAGAATGTTTGAAAAAAAACAAAACCCAAACACCCAATTGGGCAGGAAAGTTGAATCGAAAAACCAATTCAATAGGCCAAATTGAATCGAAATTTTTTTTTTTTTTCTTGAATCGGGCAGCACTAGTTTGCGCTACTTACTGTCTTAGACTTTAGGACCTGGGATTGGAGAGAGATGGCATCCTCAGTATTTTATAATGCAAGTGAAACGAGGATTTGGTCAGATTTTTGAAGGGTCTGCAGAAGAAAAATATTGTATAGGCTGGGGACATGAGACAGCAGGAAACGGGAACTTTTCTTCCTTCTATTTTTGTGAATGGCAAGGCTGAGGATGTCAGAGAGTTCAATTAAAATATGTGTTTATAAGAAAATATAATAATGTGTTTTATAAAGTTTATAAGCATTGTTGGCCTACCCGGTGAGGTGTTCCTAATGGTGGTGGTGGTGGTGGCGGCAGCGTGTCAATGTGTTGAGAGGAAGAGGTGGTCTGGGAAATTCTGCTGAGCAAACTCCGGGCCCATTTCCACCCCCCAGTTAGTCCACTCCACTCAACTGGTTCACACACTGAGTGGGTCTTTGGGTGTTGTGCCTGGGTAGTTGTTTTGGGATCTCTTCCTGTGGTTTGTCAGTATCTCCTTGTGGTCCAAGGAAGGAAACTTTGTTAACCTTAGCATTGACCTTCAGAATATGTTTGTAACAGCGCTGCTTGTGTGGCATTAGGCTATGTAGTGATCGAAAGAAAAAACCAGACCTTTGCACATTTTTGCACTATATGGTGGGTGTATGAGGAGATTCACATTTCCTGCACAGCTAAGTCCTTGTGAAGTTACCTTGTTCTTTCTGTATTTGACATCTAGCAAGGTCTCTGTTTGGAAGGAAAGATCTAAGCTTAAAAATGAAGTGGCCAGAAATTATGGTAAAAGCAGATAGCATTGCTGATTTTAAGAAAGGTTTGGACAAATTCCTGGAGGAAAAGTCCATAGTCTGTTATTAAAACATGGGGGAAGTGTCTGCTTGCCCTGGATCGGTGGCATGGAATGTTGCTACTCTTTGGGTTTTGACCAGGTACTAGTGACCTGGTTTGGTTACCATGAGAATGGGCTACTGGGCATGATGGACCATTGGTCTGACCCAGTTAGGCTATTCTTATGTTATGTTCTCATCTGTAGGGGCCTTTGTTTTCACTTCTTATTTTAATGTATTTTTTTTCTGGGAACTTATCAGTGTTTTTTAGAATGGGAACATAAATGGAAGAGAATTAATGTGTGTGGAATGGGGGGGGGGGGGGTTACTAATTTCTTCAGCTAAATAATTAAATCCACTTCAACCAGACATAGGAGAACTCACGCACCATTCACACACCCTCCAACCAAAATCATCAAAATAAAAAAAACTGTTCGACAAACTCCTAACACTCGACCCCCAACTCTACAACCTATTGACCTCGACCACAAACTACAAAACCTTCAAAAAAGAAATAAAAACCCTTCTATTCATAAAACACATAAAACCGAACTAACACAATCAGAATTGTCCCAAGCATCACCTGCAACTACTCCATATGTATTTCTGATGTCATGACAATTCAGACATAATTTATGGTATGTTTGGATTAATGGTTACATATATGAGGTTCAATAAAAGAAAATTTTCAGTGTCTGTTTCTATTATGACCATTTATTTTTCATGGTTATTACAAAAAATATTTTTTTACATAGGGGGGGGGGTGTCAAAAAATGATGGGTCCCGGGTGCCACATACCCTAGGTACGCCACTGGCCCAAACAATTCAGCATACAAACTTAGTCCCAAAACTTTCAGACAAAAAGGTAAGAAACAAACATAGCAAAACACTTCCAACCTTGCTCAGCTTGTGTCCATTGCATCCAGTCTCCATCCAGGAATAACCGGCACACTAATGTCCATGGGTTCCCAGCCTTCTAGCTGCCTCTCAGCTGTAATCTCAGGCTCCTCTGAAATATCCACCATGTCCCAATCCTTGCCCAGCTCATCAGAATTCAGCTGGAGAGGCAAGCCTTGCTGCCTCTGAGGCTCACCTTGCAGCCCCCTTTGCTCCTCCCCCTCTCTGGGTCTCAGCTGCCCTATTTTAACAGGCTCCAATTCGCCCCTCCCTGCTCTGAAGAGGGGGAAGGGGGGAAGGGAGAAAACTCTCTCTGCAGCTGTGTCTGCCTATGTGACAACTTCCTGCTATGACTCTGGCCTTCTGGGAGCTGTAGTTTCCTAGCTCCTCAGTTTCTTTGAGCTCTAATAGCAGGCTTGGGATAGTAACCTGCAACTGGACTGAACTCTCCCTGGCAGTCACTGTCTGGCTTATCAAAGTTAGTACAAGGGAAGTCAGCGCTTTTATAATCGGCAGGGCCAACCTGGTCAGCTCTCCTGCATAGGGTCTTACAGCTCTTCCTGGCTAACCCTGTGCCCAAGCTAGACGGAGATCTAGATTTGTCATAAGGTCGAGGATGAAGCTTTGGACCCCACAGAAGACTTCAACAGAGTCGAGGTCAAGGTTGAGGCCGCAATCAAGGTCGACGCTTTAGGTGAAGAAAAATCCATTCCCCCAAAGATTTTTTTCAATCTGAACTCAACAACGTTTAAGAGCTCAATTTTTAATTGTAGCATAGCGGGCGCATGACTCCGGACAATGGTCAGATCCTAAACACTGTACACACCACTTATTTGGGTCAGTGATACACTTCTTAATCCTATGACCTGCCGGGACATGAAATGAAACACGGCCGCGGCATAATCAAAGCCCGCAGGCTGAGCCGCAGACCATGCCCCGCCATGACACGACCAAAAAAATTAAACTTTTTTTTAAATTCACATGCAACACAGCGATCCTGTAAATAAAAGAAAAAAAAATTACATGAGCCGCAGTGAAGAGAAGGCACGAGTTAGAACTAACTCGTTAAAACGAGGCTTCTTGGCTCCGCGGAAAACTTAGAAATGAGGAGACGCTGAGGAGACGCGCGCCCTATGTCCGGCAGGAAGGCACTTGCGCATGCGCGGTATGGCAGTTGCGAACTTTCCAAAAGTTCTTCAAGCAAGTCTGCTTGTGAAGCTGTCCGCATCGGGGGCTCAATGATTGATGTCACCCATATGTTGAGAATATGTTGCCTGCTTGTCCTGGGATAACACACTATTTCATGCTCAGCTCCATTGCTATAATTTTCCATCATTTAGCACATTGCCTTCTTTATCTGGCCCAGATATGCCCATTTTGCACCACTGAAGCTGTACTCAGCTTCTACAGTTGTATATGTTTTTCTTGTTCCACCATCTGAATAAGCATCATTTATTGTTGTAAACTGGTAGCACATATATGCATTAAAAAAAAACACCTTCTCAATGCACTCTTGTCTCAACTGAGTTCACTGTTCACGGCAAGAATTAATGTAATCAACTCCCCTGGCTTTTTCCTCATCGTCTATTGAAAATTGAAGGATGAAGGTTTCAAATTGTCAGAATACTGCTTGAGGGAGCAGACTGAAATGATTAAATTAGTTGATAAACAGAGTAAAAGTTCTAAAAATATAGACACATATTCTCTCCTTAATGTTCTGAAGTTAGTCATTTCTGTCTGCAGCATGAAAGTAAAAAATATGTAAATTTAGTTTGCAGAATAAATACTGGAAAAGACAATTTTATGACCTTTAAAATAACTGCAGGATCTCAGTGTGCTGCTAATTACTAGAGGACAACGAAACCTGCAGATGCTGATATAAATCCTTTCTCATTACATCTATTCAGTGGGATGGAAATCAGAGATATGCATTAGAATATAGAGGTGTGGGACAGAGCTGAAACTCCTTCTGTGCTACCATATTTTTGTAGCAGCATGAAAAATGATATAGGGCTCAAATTATCACCATTAACCCCCCCTCCCCCCCAAAAAAAAGAATATCCATCCAGCCTCCTTCCAGATCTCATCTCTCACTCTCTTCCACAACCCGCTTTCACCTCTATCCAGCCCTTTCCTTTCAGCAGATCTTTTTCTTATGTACCAGGGACCAATCCTTTGCTTAACCAAACACAAGGCATGAGATGCATGGGCCATGTGTGCACATTCTACGAGTAATTCCATAAACAAGCAATACATTTACATGCCAGTTGGGCATAAATGTTTATAAGGACCGCACATAGGGGGAAGGAGAAGAGGGCAGGGAGGGGCACTACCGTCCCGGGTGCTACTCACCCTCGTTACACCACTGCTTGCATATCCTAGCTTTTTAAAATGGAGACAGCTGTGTATACAAGATGAACGTTTAAGTGTCTGTTTATGCACATATCAAATGTGAATAGTACTTGTAAAATAAGGGCCTTTTTTATAGATACTTCCACGAGCAATAAATATTTAAGACTGTAACTTATAATGACCTCAGCTGCTACACTCTAGAGCAGGGATCTCAAAGTCCCTCCTTGAGGACCGCAATCCAGTCGGGTTTTCAGGATTTCCCCAATGAATATGCATGAGATCTAGGTGCATGCACTGCTTTCAATGCATATTCGTTGGGGGAAATCTTGAAAACCCGACTGGATTGCCGCCCTCAAGGAGGGACTTTGAGACCCCTGCTCTAGCGTCAGATTTCATGTAAAGCTAGAGTTATACTGTAGCCAGCCTCCTCATCAGTCATAATTGTATTTCTTGTGCTTATTTATATATTAAAGTAATTTTATAGCCCAAAACAACTTATCTTATCTAGATTTGGTGCTCTGACGTGAATTCAGTGTTTCGCCAGAGAGCTGTTTCAAGGATCATCCCCATTTACCTCATCACACCACTATCTTCGTGTAGGTTAACCTACAGTGCTGTTGAGCAGGCACGTCTTATAGCTAGAAGCACAATCATACCTGGACATGACTGTGTATTGCAGAGTGCCTCCTCTGTGTGGAGCCCAAGGCAAATGTCCCCTCCATAGGCAGGGGCTGGGTTGGAGCAAGAGCGAGTTCTCATATAGTGACCACCGCCACAAGTTGCTGAGCACTTGGACCATGATGACCAGCAAGACCAGCCTCCATCAACTGGGAAGAAACATAAAATTATATTAGACTGGGTCTCTTTATTGCAGGCATATAAGGTTCACATTCTATTGTGCACAACTTGCAATGAAAAATTAAAGTCTTTCCTGATCTTTGACTGTTCATTCCAGAATACAGCTCACTATACAGAAAGTATTCAAAAATGAATTGCATCTCTCAGTAAGTCTAGTATAAAGGGAGAAGTCATCAATATTACCTTATGAAGCAGGTGCTTCAGAGACTGTAGGGTGGAAAAGAAGGGAAATTGGAGGACCATAACTAATTCATAAGATCATCAATGCTAATACATGGCTTGTTAGGCATGTCTAGTATTGTAAATTGCTTCAATTTTGTTGTCAAAATGCTCAGATGTCCCTCAAATATTTCATTAAGTTCATAAAATACACATAAAGGGGCTGATCCTATAAATGGGCATCCCAATTGTAGGCAGCGGTAGGTGTCCTACTGCTGCTAGCACCAATCAGGATGCATGTTTAAAGTATAAAAAAACAACCCCCGAGGCCAGATGCCTACACTATATGCGTTTGTCATGATCAAGGGAAACGCGTTGGGACACTTAAGCTCGCCCAAGGTTGGGCATGGGTATTGTGACAGGGAAGCTCCCATCATTGGTTCAAAACCTGCTTTAAACCCTGCCACTAGAGCAAATGTGTCTATTCCTAAGCCAAGGAAGTGCCCATTAACTCTGTTCCCAGTGCTAAGATCAGACAGGAAGGGCAGAACATAGAATGGGATGGCAGAGAAGAACAGAATACCTGTTCCAAGCCCCTATAATTCCTTTTATAAACCATCTGTTAAATCTCCGGTTAAACCTCTGGTCAGGCAATCTGACACAGTAAGAGTTAAGGAAAGGGGTGGAGCTAACAGGCAGAACGTGCTCAGAGCCCAAGTGAAAGTTTCACAGCAGGATAAATCCAAGCCACCTGAGAACACACACAGACAATCAGGAACCTGGAGGGAAAGATGTTCCTCATAGAACAGGGAACAGAAGGCTAGAAGCTCTGTCTTACTGCCTTCTGCTAGAAAACCTCCTATCCCAAAGCATAGGCATGCTGCCAAAACTCTGCTTCCTAACTGAAAAGGAAATGTTCCTTGGGGCAGGGCCGGATTAATGAATAGGCCTAAGAGACATATGCCTAGGGCCCAAAGTTGTCAGGGGGGCCCACTGAAGAAACAAACAGGACTCTGATTTTTTTTTTCCTTTCGGCAGCGCCACCCCCCCCCCCCGGAAAGATCCAGGCCCCTCCCCCAGAAAGATCGGCAGCGTCAGCCCCCCCCCCCAAATATCGGCAGTGCCAGGCCCCACCAGGAAGATCGGCAGCATCGGGAAAAATCCTGGGAAAAATCGGCAGTGCCCCTTGGCAGCAGCGGCAAGTTCCGGCAACTGTTCTTGCAAACGGTGCTCATCCAATAGCTTCCCCTCTGACGCAGGTTCCTGTTTCCGCCTGGGCGGTTCATGTTAGAGGGCAGCCTTGGAGCCAAAGCAGCACTGCTTGCAAGTTGCAAGGGAAGGATTGCCGCTGCCGTGTTGCTGGGCCCGTATCCGAATATTGTGTACAATTCTGGAGGCCACACTATCAAAAGGATATGCTGAGAGTTGAGTCGGTTCAGCGAATGGCCACCAGGATGGTCTCAGGACTCAAGGATCTCCCGTATGAGGAACGTCTGGGTAAGTTGCAGCTATACTCACTCGAGGAACGCAGAGAGAGGGGTGACATGATTGAGACGTTCAAATATGTTATGAGCCATATTGAGGTAGAAGAAGATATCTTTTTCCTTAAAGGACCCAGGGCAACAAGAGGGCATCTGTTGAAAATCAGAGGTGGGAGATTTCATAGCGACACTAGGAAGTATTTCTTCACCAAAAGGGTGGTTGATCATTGGAATGATCTTCCACTGCAGGTAATTGAGGCCAGCAATGTGCTAGATTTTAAGAAATAATGGGATAAGCATGTGGGATCATTTCTAAGAAGAACTTATGGGGGAGGGTCATTAGAGCGGGCAGACTTGTTGGGCTGGTGGCCCTTTTCTGCCGTCATATTCTATGTTTCTATATTTCTATGTTTCAGGCATAGGCAGGAAACCATGAAGTCCGGCACTCATCTCGAGGCTACTTCCACCACCTCAGAAGAAAGGCTTGCAGAGAGGGAACAGGAGATACAGCTGAGAGAGTGAGGGGAAGGGAGGGAGATGGTCCGATAAGAGGAAGAGGTTAAGTGGCACTTTAGGTTTAGGGGGACAGATGCTGAATGGAAATGGAAGGTGAGAGAGGGGGACAGATGCTAAATGGAAGTGGGGTAAGAGGGGAGCAGATGCACTGAAAGGAAGTGTGGAGGAGAAAGAAAAAAGGGCACATGCTGGATTGAGGGAAGAGGATAGAGTTAGATACTGGAAGGGGTGAGGGAAAGAGGTGTCAAGCTGTAGGTGAAAGAAGGAAATTGAGGACTGAATAGTAAGAAATAATTTAGACAGAGACAGAGAAGGAAGACCAAAGAAGAAAAGGAGGAAGGGAGCGGAGAGATGCCAGAGCATGGGGGGAATGAGAAGAGACAGATATCAGACCTGGGAGGAGGAAAGGAGGAAGGAGACAGATACCAGATCTGATGGGAGGAAAGGAGGAGAGAGATGTTAAAATCTGCTGGGAGGAAGAGAGAGATGGAAGGGAAGAAGACAGATGCCACACCATGAGGGGAGTGGAGAGAAGTAGATGGATGCCAGACCAATTGGGGAGGGAGAAATGGAAGGGAACGTCAAACAGTTTCTGGAAGAGGCATAGAAAGAGAGCAGATGCCATATGGAAGAGGCAGAGAGAGGGCAGACAGTGGATGGAAGGAAGTGGATGGAAGGAAGAGAATGATGAGATGAGGAAAGCAGAAACCAGACAACAAAGGTAGAAAAAACATTCTAATTGTTTTATTTATTTGTTTTTGCTTTAAGATAAAATATTATTATAGCTGTGTTGATAATAGTTTATTAACAGAAAATGGAAATAAGGTGATCCTTTTTATTGGACTAATTTTAATGTATTTTTTTTTACTAATTCAGAGACCAAAACTCCTTTCCTTAGGTCAGGACAGGGACAGTTTACTGACCTGAAGAAAAAGGTTTTAACCTCTGAAAGCTAACTGAGAAATGTATTACTCCAATAAAATGGCAGGCACTAAATTTTCTTCCCGCCATGCCCCATGTCTCCTACCCAAATGCAAAATATAAATTAGTGGGCTTCCCAAAGCCCTGACAGCTGAAGATCTCTTCCTTTAGGAAGGAAGGGGGATTTGGTCAGAGATGTTTAGAGATTGCATAGAAGAAAAACTGTACACTGGCACTGGTATGGTAATCTTTGTTATTTGTTTTGAATTTTTAAATAAAAGAAATAAAGTGGAAATAAAGAAGTAAATAAGAAAATGGGTAAATAAATGAGGGTGGAGCAGAGGTGGAGAAGCAGCGGGGCGGGGCGGAGCAGGGACTTGTGTGCCTAGGGTCCCTCAACGAATTAATCCTGCCCTGCCTTGGGAGAAGGCTGTCCAAACGCTGCTCCAGAGGATAGCTTGTATCCAGCTTCAGAGAGTGAGGAATCTCTTAAGGAGGTAGAGGGAGATGTCTTTGAGGGGAATGAAAGGTACTGCAACCCAGAAGCCCTAGACTATATGTCTGAATGCAGCATAAGTCAGTAAGGTATGTGTAGGGGAAAGTTCTTAAAAGAAACATTTCTGTCCTCAGGAGGGACTGTATAATGAATGAGTGTTTGAGGTATGAATGTGAGGATTACTTAGTAGAAGAAATTAAACCAGAATCCCTGTATGCAAGCAAAGCATAGTGAGTGGGGGATGGGTAATGCTAACTAACCTTAGAAGGAGAAATAAAGCCCGGAGTGGATTCAGTGACCTGACATTGCACATCCCTGATAGTGGGAAGTTTTGGGAGGGGAATCTTAGACCATTAAAACAAGGGTGGATGGTTCCCAGCCCACTGCCCAGAAATAAGAGGGGTCAGTAGTATATTCATACTTCAGAGTGGAGCTAAATGCTTGTATATAAGTTCTTGAAACCAGAATGCTGCCCAGAACTGTGCAAAGCATGGCAGCAGAACTGTGAGAAAGAAACCCTGTTTAAAGGGAAATGTTTTGAGTTTTTTTCTTTCCTGATTGATAAATTTGTAATAAATTTCCTTTCAAACATCATCAGCCAGTGTGGTTGTATTAGAACCAGTGCAATTGAACTGGATAATAAAACTTGGAACTGACAATTATTGGTGGAAGGTTTGTTTTTTTCCTTTCTTTTTTCTCTGCTGTGCTTATTCCAGAGTGGTCCTCCAAAGAGCGCTAATACTTGCGCCTGGGGCAGAAGCAAGGTTGCCAGCACTAGGCTTACCCCTGGCCCCGTCACAGACTGTTAATGGTGGCAGTTTGGGGATTTAGCGATGCCCACAGGCCACTTCTGGTAAAACAGTGAAATTTTTGTTTTTTCCGCAATTATTGTTTTGAGAGCTAATTGTTCTTGGAAAGTGCATTGTACTGTTGGCACTGCAAGGACTGCTTACAAACTGTTTGCTTTTTGAATGCTATATTGGCTTTTGCTGGAGATTCGGATGTTATAAAGCCAGCGCCAAGAACTGAGACAAAGGAATTTGATTTCAAGTGGATTATTTTTAGAGTTTTGGCAGTGCTATAAAATATTTCGTTGGAGCTGAGAAAGAGTGCCGCGGTGGAGTGGCGACAGTGATTGGAGTACGTGGGAGGCATGGCTGTCGTGGCAAAGGATACTCAGTGGGAAGCAGAGATCGAAGGAGGCCGAGGCACATCCAGGTAGCAAGGCAACCGGAGAAGCAGTGTTCTCGGAGAGAGGAAACAGACTCTACACTAAACCCAAGGTGCAGACTCAACAGTGCCTGAGGTAAGGGTACCTTAGAGTGCTGGTGAGGGATCCCAAGTAAAAGGGTTCCTTTCCAGGAGGGAAAGGGGAAAGGTGTTAGAAGAGCCACACTTGGTTCTTGTTTTCTTCTCTTTCCTTTTCAGATGGAGTCGGCCAAGCATGCACCCACATGGAAAGCTGAGAGGCAGCAGATCACGGATGCGATGCGAGAATCTTTGCGGGCACAGATGGACATATGGAAAGCTGATCAGAGTGCCCAGCAATCCCACCATGCAGAGCTTCTACACTTGCTTGGAGAACAAGTACAAGCCATTCACAAGCTCTCGCAATGGCAAGTGACTGATCCAACTACCAGTACCCCGATAGGAGCTTCCTTTGTGGAGCCTATTAACTTAATAAGCTAGCACTGGAGGACGATATTGAAGATTTTTTGTTGGCTTTTGAGTGGGTGGCTGAGGCATCTCGCTGGCCACAGGACCAGTGGGCAGTAAAGCTTATTCCATGCGTAGCAGGGCGAGCGTTAGAGGCTCAACCCTGAGCAAGCTTCAAACTACACATGCCTAAAAGTCCTGTAAGAATACATTGGACATACATCTGAGTAATATCGTATGTAGTTCAGGGCCCTGAGAATGAAGCCTGGAGAGAGGCCTAAGGCCCTGGCTCAGAGATTTAAACATCTCTGTGAAAGGTGGTTAGCACCTCATGCCCAGAGTCTGCCTGCTATAATTGCAGAACTCACAAGGAAGCAGTTTGTTGAAGTGATTCTCCAGGAAGCCAGGGAATGGTTAGTAAAGCAAGGGTGGAGGCCCCTGGGATCTGCTATTCAAATAGTAGAGAACTTCTTAACTATGGATCAGAAGGTGGGGGAGGTGAAGGACCTTCCAAGGGAGGATAGGCAGGGTAGGAGAAGTAACAGGAAGGTGCTTTGCTAATCCCATAAGATGGGTCCCCGGGCTGGAACAAAAGCAAGCAAGAGAGTGATGCTGGTGGGGAGGAAAGAGGGAAGTCCGGAGAAACACGGGAGATACAGATTTCTGTACAGGTAGAAGGTGTGCCCATTCAATCAATGATGGACTCTGGGGCTGATCAGTCTCTCATATCCTTGCAGGCTTGGGAAGACATAGTCCAACGCAGAGGGTCCCACTGTGTAAGGCCCAGGGAAACCATAAAGATAAAGTGTGTGCCTGGTGTCTCTTCCAGATATCCTTTGAGACTGATGAGAATCCAACACAAAGGGAGAGCATACTGAATGTGAGTGGCCTTGGCCCCTCGACCCCCTAGGCCCCTGATTCTGGGTAGGTATTGACCAGGAAAACTCTGGCCTACATTTTAGCTACCTACCTACGCCGCCGGAGGATCCTAAAATCAGGCCGCAGCGGCCATAGGCTGATCATGGCAGCAGAAGTTATCTCAAATCAGCTGAGCCGGCAGTGCTCCCCGAAGCTGAATCTTCGGGGAATCCTGCTGGCTTAGCTGATCAGGGGGGAAATACTCCTGCTACGATCAGCTGAATGGTTATGGCAAGGGATGCCTACTCCCTCCTGCCATAACCCCCAAAGCAGCCCCCCAATCACAATAGGTAAGAGGGATGCCTGCAGGCCCTCCCCCGAACCCATGACCCACCCCAACCACCTGGATACAGAGAGGCCTGATTGGCTCAGATGCCTAAGACCCCACCCCTTGGGAGGGGCCTTAGGCATCTGACCCAATCAGGGCTTTTGGTCCCTCCCCATGCATCACATGATGCACCGGGGAGGGGAAGGTCCATCATTTATGACTGGTGGGCACGAAGCAGGAGCTTCAGAGTGGGTTTCCAGCTTCCAACTTTTTAAAAAGGTATGGGGGAGGTTTAGGGAGGAGGTGGGGAGGGCATCCAGTGGCAGGAGGGAGTGGGCATCCCTCCTGCCATTTATTTGGGATTCAGGGTGGGACAGTGGCTCAGGGGTGCCTGGCACAGTGGGGGGCCATGGCGTTCGGGGGGGGGGGGGACGGTGGCTCGGGGGTGCTTTTTTCTTTTTTTAAACGGAGCAGATTGCGTGTGTATAACACACACACATCTGTTCCTCACATTTGCAAGCAAATGATTTGCAACTCAATGCAAATCATGCATGCAAACTTGATAGCGCATCGATCGCTGCTTGAGAATCGGCTAACAGCAATCCAGTCAGTATGTTTAGTGCATCTAGCCCTTAGTTAGCTCTCTCTTACCAGTTCAGGAAATTATTGAAAATCTACTTATTTAAGAAATTTTTGTAATTTCTAGGACATTTGTTTTTATTGTCACTGTTTTAATCTTTTTTTTTGTAAACTACATAGAACTCCTAAGGTACTGCGGTATATAAATACATTTTTATGTTTTGCTATGTTACTTTGAACTGATGTAAAGTTTGATGTGGAAATTTTTCCCTTTACACATTTATCCATTCTCTTTGTAAAATGGGAAATACACATGCAAAGTTTAGTAACGCACAAGCTATACCCCAACACCACTCAAAATCTCTAAATTATATATAAATAGTAGCTTTTTGAAACTGGTATTTACTTGTGTGTGATATAAAAATGTAACTGATACTGTTTATACATAGATACGTTTCTAAAATAATGACCTTACTGATTGTTATTAAAAATTAATATTTTTATTTTATTTATTTTTTCATCACATTTGATGTACCACATAGGGTCTATGCACAAGCATCTAAGTGGTCCACAAAGCTACAATTAAGGAGAGGATAAGGGGTCAGAGATAAGAGAGTTAAACATAAAGAGTGCTTTTTAGTCATGAGAGTGGGAAAATTTAGAAAAAAGATGGGTCTTGAGAAGATTCTTCAAAGTTTCAACTGTGGTCCTATTTCTAATTCTGGCTCTTGCTTTTAACTGGTACTATACAACTATAAATGCTATTTGCTGCGTAGTTTATTAGTAATTTTCCATTATGACTCACAAAACACAATTTGAATAGCAAAGGAATAAAATAAAACTCTCATAGGAATAAAAGCATAAACTAATACAATCTTCCATTTAGAAATGATATCAACTTTAGGAGATCCAAGAAAAGAAAAATAGAGATTTACAAAAGCAATAAGCTATATAATGTTTTAAAAAAAAGTTTTACTATTGAATTATTTTGTCATTTGATTTATATTAATTTTATTTCTGTGTGTAATCCGCTCTGAACTTTCCCTGCTAATGGTGAACTAGAAATTAATAAATAAAATTGAATTGTAACTGAATAGCAGACTTTGCTAATGTAAAAGAAATAATGTAATTGGGAAGGAAGAAATAATGAAAGGAAAGAATAAATAACAGTTTTGGCATACTAAATAGTGAAAACATCTGGAACAAAAATGAAGAGGTTTGTCATATAAATTTACAGGCTGCTCTACAGTATCTTATTACTCCAAGCTATTAATATTCTGGCATCTATTCTCTTCTAATCTCTGCTAATGCTGGCTAAAAGACTCTTGGAAGCAAGCAGAGTATTTCTCATGCTTAATTGTATGTCAGCCCTATTGAACAGAAGTTCATAAACTTTGGTACATTTGGCATCTTGTCAGGACCTATACAACAAAAATCAGAGGATCTGGCAATAGAAAAAAAGTGAAATATTAACGGGTTTTCCACAGCTTTGACTGTGATGATGCACATTTTTGATAATTTACTAACTGTTCCTTTGCTGTCCTCTCTTTTTCTTTTAAATTCTTTGGGTTAGTGTAAATTTATGGGATGATTTCACAATATATTACATTGTACTGCATCATATTATATTTCACTCTATTGTATACTACTGAATTCTACTTATTTTGTGTCTTCACTGATATGTCTCAGTTCTCTTGCTGTGAACCGCCTGGAATTTCCAGTTGGGCGGTATACAAATAAATTATTATTATTATTATTCAGTGGGATTGGCTCTGCATATAATATGGTAGAAATGAACCTCACTCAGAAGCCAAGGTATGTTGCATCTGACCTCAGTCTCTCAAATTTATTTGGCTGAGATTTCACACTGGTATACCATCTTGTGATCCACCTGCCAATCTTTTAGCAGCCACAGCTCAATCACATAAGAACATAAGAAGTTGTCTCCGCTGGGTCAGACCAGAGGTCCATCGTGCCCAGCAGTCCGCACCTGCGGCGGCCCATCAGGTCCATGACCTATCTGGTTTTCTAGATTTAGACCCATAGACCCCTTATTGTTCTAACCATACTCTTTCTGTACCTTATCTACCTCTATCTGTACCCCTCAATCCCCATATCCTTCAGGAATTTATCCAATCCCTCTTTGAATCCTCGTAGTGTACTCTGCCCGATCACATCCCCCGGGAGCGCGTACCATGTGTCCACAACCCTCTGAGTGAAGAAGAACCTCCTGGCATTGGTTCTAAACCTGTCCCCTTCCAGTTTCTCTGAGTGCCCTCTTGTATCTGTGGTTCCCCGTAGTCTAAAGAATCTATCCTTGTCTACCTTCTCTATGCCTTTCATGATCTTGAAAGTTTCTATCATGTCTCCTCTAAGTCTCCGCTTCTCCAAGGAAAAGAGCCCCAGCTTGTCCAGCCTGTCAGTGTATGAGCAGTCTTCCATGCCCTTTACCATCTTCGTCGATCTTCTCTGGACCCTCTCAAGTATCGCCACGTCCTTTCTGAGGTGCGGCGACCAATACTGGACACAGTACTCCAGATGCGGGCGCACCATCGCACGATACAGCGGCATGATGACTTCTTTCGATCTGGTTGTGATACCCTTCTTAATGATGCCCAGCATTCTGTTTGCTTTCTTGGAAGCTGCTGCACATTGTGCCGATGATTTCATTGTTGTATCCACCAGCACGCCCAAGTCTTTTTCAAGATTACTTTCCCCTAGCAACGCTCCCCCCATTTTGTAGCTGAACATTGGGTTCCTATTCCCTATATGCATGACCTTGCATTTCTCCTTCGCCTTTGCCGCGCGCCGAATGGCCGCACGCCGTTGGCTCTCTTCCTTTTAAGGGGAGCCCGGGCGCCGAGGCGACCTCTGGCGCAGTGGGGGTGGGCGGAGCTTCCTCTCGCCGCTACCCCGATCAGGCTTCCGCCCCTCCTCGCTGGCTTCCACCCCTCTGCTTCACTGCCCCTCTGTCTCTCCTCGCAGACCCGGCTTCCTCCCCACTGCCTCCCGGTCCGGCTTGCTCTCCTGTGAGTAAAAAAAAGAAAGTAAGAGCGCTGCCGAGGTCTGCCTCGTGCTCCGGCTCCCTTCCTTTTAAGGGGGAGCCCGGGCGCCGAGGCGACCTCTGAAGCGCATTTGCCATTTATTTGCCCATTCTTCCAGTTTACTTAGATCCCTTTGCAGGTCTTCGCACTCCTCTGTGGTTCCAACCCTGCTGCAGAATTTGGTGTCATCCACGAATTTTATAACTTCACACTTCATCCCCGTTTCCAGGTCGTTTATGAATATATTGAACAGCAGCGGTCCCCTCTGAAGCGGTGGGGGTGGGCAGAGCTTCCTCTCGCCGCTACCCCGATCAGGTTTCCGCCCCTCCTCACTGGCTTCCGCCCCTCTGCCTCACTGCCCTTCTGTCTCTCCTCGTAGACCCGGCTTCCTCCCCACTGCCTCCCGGTCCTGCTTGCTCTCCAGTGAGTAAAAAAAAAGAAAGTAAGAACGCCGCCGGGGTCTGCCTCGTGCTCCGGCTCCCTTCCTATTACTGGCTGACACAATGGCATTAGCAAACAACTGAGACCTTATTATATTTAATTTTTTTCATCTCACAGACTCTCCTCATTGAGTGAGGGTTTTTTTTCTATAGAATCCTTTAAAATAGACCTTTAAAATGATGTAAACTTACAGTAGCCAGAAAATAAACTTTGGATCTATCCTTCCTTTCCCCTCATATTTATCATTTTCTCTTTCTTTGTAATACATATTTTATGTCAAATTTGTTTTTATTGTTCGGCCGTGTAAGAATTCATACATCAGTTACATAAACCATGATAAAAAACATTCTCCAAAGTCAACAGTCCAAAGTAATTCTACTACAACTTCTGGTATGCATAGCTTTTAGTCCAATATCAACCCTACTTTCCCCATCTTCTCCCCCATACCCTCCCTTCCCTCCCCTTACTCACTAACCTCTCCTTAGTATGGAATATAAATTTGTATGGAACATAAATATAAAATGGTGGCCTTTCCCCCTCCCGGTGCATTTTGGATGCACTAGGAAGGGCCTAAGGTCCTGATTGGCTCAGGTGCCTAAAGCCCCTCCCCTAGGGGAGGGGCCATAAGCATCTGAGCCAATCAAGGCCTTAGGCCCCTCCCAGTGCACATGGTGATGTACTAGGAGGAGTCTAAGGCCCTGATTGGCTCAGGCACCTAAGGCCCCTCCACTAGGGGAGGGGCCTTAGGTGCCTGAGACAGTTATGATATTATCCTTATGTATGCGTTATCCTTATCATTATGTATGCTTTATCCTCTTACTTCTTCTTATATTAAAGGCTATAATATCCCCCCGTAATACTGTCTTTGCAGCCTCCCAAAACAAAATGGGATTGTCCATGATGTTGGACATTATGAGGGGCATAATTGAAAGGGACGTCTAAGTCCGTATACGTTCATTTCGCAAGTCGTCCAAAGTCAAAAAGAGCCTAAGTCCCATTTTCGAAAGAGACGTCCAATGTCTTTTGACTTTCGAAAATCGTCCAATTATACGTCCTGAAGATCTGATCATCCAAGCCGCTAAAACGTCAATCTTTAAAGCACATTTTCGTCCAACTGTCCGTCCAAGTCCAAAATGTCTAGAACAAGTCCTGTTGGACGTGGGAGGGGCCTGCAAAGTGATGGACAGAACACCCAGACAGGGCACCTAAATAGTGGGGTACCTTACACGGCACTGCTGTGAACCTCATAAACAGTGTGCCATGGCTTCTCCTTACTATAGCTCCCTTATAGGTGATGGTGAGCCTCCCAAACCACCTCCAGAATCCCCTAGACCCACTTCTCTACCACCCCATTAGCCCTTATGGCTGCAGGAGCCACTTATATGCCAGTAAAAAAGGGTTTTGGGGGTGTATAGAGCAGTGCACATGTTTAAGTATCAATGCAGTGATTACAGGGGCTTATGGGCATGGGTCCTCCTCTCTATGGGTCCCTTACCCACCCCCCAAGATGACTTAAGCTGCCTCTGTGCTGGACGACTAGGCTTTCCTATGCCAGGTGGCCAGTTGATGATGGTCTGGAGGTTGAATTTTAAAGTTGTGATTAAAATTTTTATGGGGGTGGTGGGAGGGTGTCGGTGACCACTGGGGTAGTGTTTAGGGGTCTGTTTTATGTGTTTGAAGTGCATATCTAGTGAGTTTAGGTGGGTTTTTGTGACTTAGACCATGTTTCAAATGGTCTAAGTCACAACGTCCAAGTTCCGTCGATCGTGGGCTGTATCACTTTTGGTTATACATGCTGTACGACTAAGTCTAAGCCGGCCCACGTCCCGCACAACTCCCGTCCTCAACACGCCTCCCGAAAACACCCCATTCAGCTTTGGACGTTGAGCGGCACTATGAGGGCCTAAGTCGTTTAGAAATACGTCCAAAACCCGGTTTGATTATCGGCGCTTGGACGTTTTTGAGAAATGTTCGTCCAAGTGCCGACTTAGGCCGGTTTTTGGACATTTTTCTCTTTCGATTATGAGCCCCTATGTGTACAATATTCCTCTAACTTAGTGTTGAAATAACTTTGAAATTTAGGGTTGTGGGCTAAGAATGACGGGAACCATTATACCTGCCCTTCTTGGTAATGTGGCTTACTCTGAATGTCTACCCATATAGGGGCATATCAGCCTTCTGCACCGAAGAAACTAGCACGGCCGTTGTAAAAATATAGTCAATCCATGAGAAAGAACCATAGGGCAGTGACAGGTGAATATAACCACAAATGTAAAAGTCTCCAAGGGTTCACCAGATGTAGTGTCCGACAGAATATCTTAAGGGCCTGCTGTGCCCTTCTATAGGCTTCAGTGAGTTGTGTGGATCTATCAGGGTCTAAAACCTGATTAAAATTTCCTACAACTACAAATACAAATACATGATTCATGTATGAGGAACACAGTTACACTAATCGTTGCATAAATTGTGATTCATATTGGTTTGGACAATACTCCACTAGTAAATTAATTTCATGGCCCTAGGCCCTAGGCCCATGGCAACAGTACATATAGTCCTGCTTAGTCTTTGGCTATCTCAGACACAGAATACAACAGAGCCTTCCGAATCAGGATTGCTACCCCACTTCTCTGATGCCCTGAAGAAGCAAAAAAGACCTGACCCACCCAGATACACTGTAATTTCAGGTGTTCATTGTCCATGAGTCTTGGCTCCAGCAAGAAAACTATGTTCTTTTATCAAGCAGCGGTAGGGGTTTAACGCACGTAATACCTCGCGTTAAACTGCCTCCCGCGCTAGCCGCTAATGCCTGCATTGAGCAGGCGTTATTTTTTTAGCCGGCCGCGGGGGTAAGCGCGTGATTAAATGTCCGACGCGCTAACCCCGCTAGCGCGGCTTGATAAAAGGACCCCCTATATCTGCCTTCAGTCATTTTAAAATGGATAGAATCTTTGAGCATTTAACAGGAGACATGATGCTCAGCTCCTCAGCAAATCAAAGTCTCTAATATATATTTTATAATTTTTCTTTATTCATTTTAAATCCAATGTCATACAAACTGCAATCAGTATAATAGGAAAACAAAATTAGAATGCTCTCTCCCTTCCCCCAATAGATGCAGTGGTAATATCCCATTATTGAACTACTTGATCTGAATGGATCCAATATATATATTTATATTATGATCTGTTTATTAATTAGGAGACCAAGAAAAGAAAACATGCTAAAATTGCATATTTGCAGAAAAGCCAAATTATGATTTAATTATTTTTACACACTTCTATTTCAAATATACAAATGGATGGTAATCTAATTGGATTTATTTCATTTTCTCTATATGGATCAACTTCCATTTACTGTTATTAATTTTGAAAAAAATATTTTTTCACACAACAATTTCCTCCTGAAACTTTGGCATCCAGCTCATTTGCAACCCTACCACCACCACCACCACATATTTTAGTTCTCCACCCAATGTACTTTAGGGCTCCTTTTACGAAGCCGCGTTAGCGGCTTTATCACACGTGACTTTTTATCGCGCGCTAACCCCCGCGCTAGCCGGAAAACTAAACCGCCTGCTCAAGAGGAGGCGGTAGTGGCTAGCGCGGCCGGCAGTTTAGCGGGCGCTATTATGCACATTAAACTGCTAAAGCAGCTTCATAAAAGGAGCCCTTAGTCTTTTCATTGCTGTGACAGTCTTTGTTAATGTTGCTGGGTTTAAGAAAGGGTTGGACAAGTTCCTGGAGGAAAAGTCCATAGTGTGCTATTCAGACAGACATGGGGGAAGCCATTATTTGCCCTGGGGTCAGTAGCATAGAATGTTGCAACTATTTGGGTTTTTGCCAGGTACATGTCACCTGGATTGGCCACTGTTTGAAACAGTATACTGGGCTAAATGGGCCATTGTTCTGACCCAGTATGGTTATTCTTATGTTCTTATGGCTCCTCCAGGACTCTGCAATAATGAGCCCTTAATTCAGGCTAGAGAGTTGCGCGGGGACAGAAATCCCACCCATCCCCACCCATCCCCACCAAAGTCCCACCCGTCCCCACCCGTCCCCGTGAGGAATCCCACCCGTCCCCACCCGTCCCGTGAGGAATCCCTCCGTCCCCACCCGTCCCCGCGAGGAATCCCCTCCGTCCCCACCCGTCCCGCGAGGAATCCCCTCCGTCCCCGCCCGTCCCTATAAATTTCAGAAATAGTTATTTCATTTAATTATGCTACTGAATTAAAGGCTCTGGTAGAAACCCATTTACAAATAAGCAAAAAGACTTTATTAATTTGAAAATATTAATTGGGAAGAATACATACTTTGCAAATGGGTTTCTACCAGAGCCTCTAATGTTTATAAATTTTTATCAACACAACTAATATACTACGTTATCCTGAAGCAAAATAAAAAAACGAAATATAATTCTTTCCTACCTTTGTTGCCTGGTTTCTGCTTTCCTCATGTTCTCATTCAATTCCTTCCATCCACTGTCTCTCTTCCTTCTGCATCTTCCATTTGCTCTGTTACTGTGCCTCTCCCTTTCTTCCCCCTTCCAAATTGGTCTGGCACCCATCTTCTTCTCTCCGCTCCCCCATAGTCTGGCATCTGTCTTCTTCCCTGCCAGCGTCTTCTCCCTACTCTCTCTTCCCCATTTCCTTTCAGCGTCCTTCTCCCCCCATCTTCCCCATGTCCTGTCAGCGTCCTTCTCCCCCCTCTGTCTTCCACATGTGCTTTCAGTGTCCTTCTCCCCCCTCTGCTTCCCCATGTTCTCCCTCTCTGTCTTCCCCATGGCCTTTCAGCGTCCTTCTCCCCCCCCCCCCCCGTCTTCCCCATGTCCTTTCAGCGTCCTTCTCCACCCCTTTGTCTTCCCCATGTGCTTTCAGCATCCTTCTCCCCCCCTCTGTTTTCCACAAGTGCTTTCGGAAGTCCTTCCCCCCCGCCCTTCCCATGGCCTTTCAGCGTCCTTCTCCACCCCTTTGTATTCCCCATGTGCTTTCAGCGTCCTTCTCCCTCATCTGTCTTCAAGTGCTTTCAGAGTCCTTCCCCCCCCCCTCCCGTCTTCCCCATGGCCTTTCAGCGTCCTTCTCCCCACTCCTTCTCTACCGCCCCGGGTGCAGCACAGCCGGCCAGGTCCCCTTTACTTTTGTGGCACTTCCACGACCGACCGACAACAGCCCCGGTCCGACAAACCTCCCTGCCCTTAACTGCGAATCTAAATTACCTTATTACAGCTGCTGTAAGAAGATAATTTAGATTCGCGGCTACAGGGCAGGGAGGATTGTCGGACCGGGGCTGTTGTCGGCTCGGTCGGGGAAGTGCACAAAAGTAAGGGGACCTGGCCGGCTGTGCTGCAACCGGGGCGGGGTGTGGCGGGGCGGACCGCCCCTCCCTTGGTAGCCACTCGAACCGCGAGGCTACTCTCCTCCTTACCTGCACTGCCTGCAGCACAGAGCCAAACGGAAGTCTTCCTGACGTCAGCGCTGACGTCGGGAAGACTTCCGTTCGGCTCTGTGCTGCAAGCAGAGAAGGTAGGGAGAAGAGCCGCGCGACTGAGTACATCCAGCCCCGCAGGAACCCCGCGACCCTCGGAGGCATCCCCACGGGATCCCCACGACCCTAGGGGGCGTCCCCACGGGATCCCCGCGACCCTAGGGGGCGTCCCCACGGGATCCCCGTGACCCAAAGGGGGAACCCGCGGGATGCCCGCGGGTCCCGCGGGATTCCCGTCGTCCCCGTTCCCGTGCAGCTCTCTAATTCAGGCACAGATGTCATCAATGCTTGATAGCAACAACTCCCCCTCCCCCAAAGAGTGTGAATGCATCATTCTCATCTCCTGCCACCTGATGAGTGAAGACCTCAGTTAGGAACCAACTAGGCCCCTCTGCATGGAAGTGTACAGCTTTGCCACTGAGCCATTGAATCATCATGATTAAGCTCCTAGTTCCACGATTTTGAGATGTTTACCTGGACTAAGGCAAGATGTTGCACTCTTGGTATTCCAGAGATGGACCAAGGCAAGGGAGACCCCCAGACTTAGGCTCTGGATTGTTGCAAATGCGTTTGCGACTCCGAATACCTCTGCTGCAGTCACGACTACACTGGGACCATGAGACCAGGCTGACCAAGCCCCATTAACTGTGTGAGATGAGTATCGTCCAGAACGCAAGAATATCTCCTGATAGCCCTAGAAAGAAAATAAGTTTCATTAGATTATAAAGCTCAGGATTATTTTCCTTATGCATATAAATCTAACTTCCAGTTCACTTTTGGCAGTTTTTCACCATATCCTACATTATAGCATTATTATTACTTGGGATGACTAAGCAACAATGCCTATGCATGTACACGGTTGTATGTAAAAGTTTATTAGGCATCCCATGATCCCTTAAGTGACAGAAGCCAACATAACCTCTTCCTGGAGCAAAGTTATACATTCCTAAAAATGTTTTTTTTATAATTGCTCACCCTTTATGGAAGTGAATATAGATGCAGTGTTCCTCAATTTGTGTAATATTCTTGCATTAAAGTCTAGGCCTGAGACACGCAAGAATCTGTATAGTTTTGGCCAGTAAAGTACCTAAGAAAAAAGAGATGGCTTCTGCTCTACTTTTCTAAGATCACTTCTAGTTGAAGAAAATGACAAATCTGTCTTATTATACTCTCCATCTTATCAGATGAAAGGGGCTTAAGCAAGTAGGAGGGGCTTCTGACCCACTTAATCAGAAGGGCACTGCCACTGATGGGGGGGTGGGAGATTCATGAAAGGGCGCTAAGTGCGTGCAAATGCATTTGCTGACTGCTAAAGATGCCCTTTGAAATATAATGGGCATCTTTAGTGGTCAATGCACGCTAATGCATTTGTGCATGCTAACGCGTTTGGTACCCTTTCATGAATTGCCCCCTAAATATCTTCTCTGACTGCTGTAGTACTGTATGGGTAGTACTGGAAAGAAATAATGGAAGCAGACATGATAAATGCTAGGGAAAGACTTTATTAGTAGGTTGTGAGGGAGTCTATAGGACACTATTCCACTCCCTATGATGGATACTTCCTCACAATGCTTATAATATAATTATAGGTAGGTGGGCGGGGGGGGGGGGGGGTTCTTTTTATTTTGTGTTTGATCTTTATTGTGTAATTGTATATTTTGTTGGTTTTTGAAAAGTCAATAAAACAGATTTACACATAATATAGATAGCTCCTCCTTAGGGGGAAATGACATGGGAAAGATGATTCAGGGAGAACGGAACCAGGAAGTAGAGGATGATACAGGGAAAAATTTGGTCCCGTCACTGCCCTGTCCCCGGATTATTAATTACTTATTATTATCTTTTTAAATTTTATTGTAAACGGCAAGATACTTGCTGATGGTCGGTATATTAAAACTCAATAAACTTGAACTTGATTACCATCCCCTTCACCACCCCGTTACCGCCCGTCCCCCTTCACCGCCCCGTCCCCCATCCCCACAGCTTCCATACAAGCCTCAGTACTGCAATATTTAGCTTATTTCTTCCCTTATAAATCAAAGTTCTGGCTGCTGAACTAGAGAAAGAGATGTTCAGCTGGCAGGGCTTTGTTTATAAATTTTTATCAACACAACTAATATACTACTTTATCCTAAAGCAAAAAAAGGAAATAAATAAAAAATTTTTTTTCTACCTTTGTTGTCTGGTTTCTGCTTTTCTTTATCTTCTCATTTCAATTTCTTCATCCACTGTCTGTCTTCTCTCAGCGACTTCCATCTTGCTCTGTTACTGTGCCTCTCCATTCCAATCCCCCCAATTGGTCTGGCACCAATTGGATTCTTCCCTCCACTCCCCATAGTCTGGCATCTCTGTCTTCTTCCCACTCTGTCTTCCCATTCCCTTACCAGCGTCTTCTGCCCACTCTTGTCTTCCCCCCATTACCTTTCTAGCGCCTTCTCCCCACCCACACCCTTCCCTCTCACCACCCTCACCGCCCTTCAGCACCCCCTCACGCGGCCCCAAGATTCCCCCCCTTCCCTTTGTCGGTGCGTTTAGTAAAGTAAGTTGCTCAAGCTGGCCGAGCCTGCCTGCCTGCAGTGCGTGTGTTTGTGAGCGGAAGCTTCTCCTCTGATGCAGCTGCCAATTTTTTATTTAAATCCATGAGATCCATATAGGGGGGTCCTGGCGGGCGGGCGAAAGGAGGGGTCCCTTCTGCCTCTATTTTTTGCTCTGGGGCTTGACGGGGGGGGGGGGGGGGAGGTGCCGCTCAACTTTTTCTATGGGCAGATATTATGTGTGTGCATGCACACACACACAACCAAACAAACAGTGGAGATATCCAATCAAACCAGATGAGCTCTGTATGTTTCACGGCTCTCTTTTATTCACTCAATAGTTCAATGACTCGATGTGTACATGTTTTGCCCACACCGGCCTGCATAAGGAGTCTGAGTAACAATGCTCTGGTTTTTGATCAAGATCCACTCCTCTTGCTGCTCACCTGTTTTGATTAGACATCTCCACTGTTTGTTTAGTTGCGTTTGACCTGTGGAGGGAGGTGACTCTCCAGTTATGCACTGTGATTACACACACACACACAACATCTGTGCCCATAAAAAAATGAAAAAAACAGGCAGACCTGTTGGTAACACAATTTCAACAGGTCTCCAGACCTGTTGTTTTTTTAGGGGTCGGCATTAGCGATCCCGCCTTATGGCATGCAATGTTTGGCCATCGATCACGATGGCTTGTTTTTATATTAATGACCTCATTTTGATAGTATTGAGGTCGTTTGCATGCCAGAATCGGAGAATATAGACTGCACGGAAAACCACCACGGTGAGTTGTTTTGAGACTCTAGTCGTAAAATTGCATCTGTACTAAACCAGTCAAACTGGTTCAGTGGACCACTCAGTACACGATCAGACAGTTTTGTGCATCTGACCCAGAGTTGGTTGACAACAAATTTAGCTTCATTAAAGTAGGGCAATAAATATGCATGAGAGAGAAATTTGCATGCCTACTTCCTTATTTATTTATTTTAATTTTCTATCCCATTTCCCCAACGGGTTACAGGTTAACATTACATAATACCTACTATACTATAGGCAAATCTCACTCATGCATATTCATTAGGGATATTTTGAAAACCCGGCTGGCTGGAGGTCGGTCCCCCCTGGACAGCCTTTAAGAATCACTGATCTAACAGATTGTCGCCAGTTTTGTTTTTTTGGGTAGTACCAGGATAGTGTGAAAGGGAAAGTGTGGCGCAGTGGTTTTAAGCTACAGCCCTCAGCACCCTGAGGTTGTGGGTTCAAACCCACGCTGCTCCTTCTGTGACCCTGAGCAAGTCACTTAATCCCTCCATTGCCCCAGGTACATTAGGTAGATTGTGAGCCAGACAGGGGAAAATGCTTGAGTACCTGGATAAATTCATGTAAACCGTTCTGAGCTCCCTTGGAGAATGGTATAGAAAATTTAATAAATAAATCAATAAAATAAATAAAAAAGTAGAAGTGGCAGCTATGTGAGTACCAGCCCGTTCACTGTTGGTGGCTTACACAGCTAACAGGACAGATTAGGAACACTACAAAAAGCAGTTGGTATCTTGCCAGTTAGCTATGTGCATTCCAGTACCGAGTATCAGCCAGAACCTGCATAATTTCTGGATCTGCAGCTGACCTGGCTACTTAGTTTTGGTGCTCAGACATTGCCCATCATTTAATATCTGGCTTAGAGTCAGCCTTTGGCCTTCAGCAGCTCTATAATCGCTGACCGACATCAGGGAGAATTACTTTTAAGGCTCACACTCATGAGGAGTGTGTGGCGCAGTGGTTGGATCTACAGCCTCAGCACCCTGGGGTTGTGGGTTCAAACCCCGTGCTGCTCCTTGTGACCCTGGGCAAATCACTCAGTCCTCTATAGCCCCAGGTACGTTAGATAGATTGTGAGCCCACCGGGACAGATAGGGAAAATGCTTGAGTACCTGATTGTAAAAACCGCTTAGATAACTTTGATAGGCGGTATATAAAAAAATCTAAATAAACTTGAAACTTGAATAAATAAACTTCTTTATCCATTTTGTGGGATTGGGGGCGGGGGGTAAGTTTATTTTTCACATAGACATGATTTGATTATGATATTTTAATTTGTGATTTTATATATGTTGATTTGTAAGCCATATTGACAGAACAGTGCTTTTTTATTGCAGTATAAATGAATTTTGAAATAATAAGAGCAGAAGAGCAGAGATGACTTTGGGAGACTAATTCATCCAAGAAAATAGTTTTTCTGGCTAGACATTAAGTCAGCTGGAACTTTAAACACAATTTCCTTTGAAGTGTGAATACAAAAGGAAACACCACACAATTAATCCCAGAGCAGTTTTCCAATGTGAATAGGTTACAGAGTGATGTCAACAGCTAAATAAACCAAAGTAATCAATACAGATGCATGAAGTAAATATCAGTGAAGAGCAATTGAGTATACTTCATCTTTTATCAGTCTGAAAACCAAATTTTGAAATGCAAAAATTCTAATTGTCCTTCCAAACTTATTTGGCAAGTGGTATTGCAAATAACAGCTGCTTTCATTTTCACTGCTAAATAAAGAGCATGATGAAAAGTTAAAGCCCTTCAATGATTTTCTTTGGTAGCTTAAAATGGAATCTATGTAACCCTTCTAGCCTCCCTTCTCTCCCATCTGGAACAAATTATCTCTAGACTTCTAAAATGCCCTTTTACTTCTCACTTTCTGGTCCAGACTGAAAAATAAACCTCTTTAATTTACCATTCATAATCAATCTCAAAGTTTGCTATATCTAGCCACCAAATAGCTTATAATCTACTCTCACCTGTAAGTACTATAGGCCTGATATTCAGCACTATTGATGGACTGGGTCAGGAACTGGTTGAGTGGAAAGCGACAGAGGGAAGTGGTCAATGGAAATCGCTCTGAAGAAAGGCATGTTACCAGTGTTGTACCTCAAAGTTTGGTTCTTGGACTTGTTCATTTTAATATTTTTGTAAGCAATATCAGTGGCGTACCTAGGGTATGTGGCACCCGGGGCCCATCATTTTTTGACACCCCCCCCCCATCTATATGAAAAATATGATTTTTAGTACCAATCTACATATCGCACCACAAGAGTGTACCTAGGAAAAGGCTGCATCTTAAACATTGCAGTGAGCACTAGAACACCAACACATACATTGTAAAACTAAACAAGCCAGATCCCGCACAGTCAATTGGTCCTGTAGTCAATGCCAATTGAAAACTATGTCTTTTTCAGAACACACAGAACAGAGATACACCCTCGCCCAAAATGGAATAATCACAAACTAAAAATAGAAATATGTAGACAAAAGTTAAACTGATCCGCCAAGAAACCAGACCCTGGATACAATGCAACACCACAAAAAACAGTAACACATGTCCTCTAATACAGTGCAAAATATAAAGACAGTAGATGTAAATTTGAAAAACCTGATACATAACAATCACCACTTTATAAATTAACAAATAAAAATAAAACAAATAATGAGAAATAAAAAAATACCATTTTATTGGACTAATCCCCGTAAGCTCGGTCCCCATCCCCGCAAACCACCTGATTCCATCCACACAAGCCTTGAATTGTTTATATTAAAGTATAAAAAGAAACAATATTCTGTACAATTGTCAATTTATAAATCAGCGTCTTCTCCCCACTCTATTCCCCATTTCCCTTCAGCATCCTCAGCCCACTCTCTCTCCACTTTCCTTCAGCGCACGCACATAAAAACAAGCAAGTAATTTTATATCATTTTCATTCTATTCATTCATAGAAATTAAAGTCTAGATAATGCCAGTCACATAACAAAACATGATTTTACAAAAATAATTCCCTGCAGTCAAGCCTGCAAGGATTACTAGATGTCTTTCAGCAGTTCCCCTCCCTCCCTCCCCCTTACCTTTGTGGCCAAGTCAAAATGATCTACCAACAATAAAATTTTAAAAACACAAAGCACGCTGTACGCAGAGAAAATGTTAATTATCATTTATATTCCGCGGGTTTTCAAAGAGGTCAAGGCAGATGACTTTATGCAATGTCACCTCAGTAACAACTATACAAAAATAGACAAATATTCCCCCTCCCTTTTTACTAAACTGCGATAGCGGTTTTTAGCGTAGGGAGCTGCGCTGAATGCCCCACGCTGCTCTCGACGCTCATAGGCTCCCTGCGCTAAAAAACTCTATTGCGGTTTAGTAAAAGGGGGCCATAGTGCAAAATATAGACAGCAGATATAAATTTTCAAAACGGACACATTTTGATCACTAAGTTGAAAATAAAATCATTTTTCCTACTTTTTTGTCTGGTGATTTCATGAGTCTCTGGTCCTTCTTCTGGTCCTTCTTCTTTCTCTCTCCCCCTGGCTCCCCTCTTTATTTCTGCCTTTCTTTCTCTCTCCTCCTGGCCCCCCTCTTTATTTCTGCCTTTCTTTCTCTCCCCTTGGTCCCCCTCTTTCTTTCTGCCTTTCTTTCTCTCTCCCACTGGCCCTCCTCTTTCTTTCTGCCTTTCTTTCTCTCCCCCTTGACCCCCTCTTTATTTCTGCCTTTCTTTCTCTCCCCTTGGTCCCCCTCTTTCTTTCTGCCTTTCTTTCTCTCTCCCCCTGGGCCCCCCCCTCTTTATTTTTTTCCTTTCTTTCTCTCTCCCCCCTAGCCCGCACAAAGCCAGCAGCCGATTTCTTCCTGCTCCTTCCCCGATGTCCTGATGTCCTGAACTTCATCGGGCAGCAGCAGCATTCACAATTCACTGCTGTTGCCCGCTTCAGGCCTTCCTCTCTGTCGGGTCCTGTCTTCATGAAAACTGGAAGTAGGCAGGACCAGGCAGAGAACAAGGCCTGAAGCCGGCAACAGCAGCGAATTGTAAACGCTTGCTGCTGCCCGAAGAAGGTAATGGAGCACCGAGGGCAGTCCGCTTCTCCCCCCCTCCCAGCCGAACCCCCGCTGATCCCTCCTATCTCCCCCCCCCCCCGTGAACCTTTCCGACTTTCCCAGCGAGAGCAGCAAACCTCCTTCGCGGCTTTCTCCTCCCTCTGCCGCGTTACTGATGACGTCATCAGTGATGCGGCAGAGGGAGGATAAAGCCGACGTACTGGAGGGAGGTTTTGCTGGCTTTCGCTGGGAGGGTCGGAAAGGTTCACTTGGGGGAGGAGAGATAGGATGGTCAGCGGAGGGTTTCGGCTGGGAGGGGGGAGAAGCGGTCTGCCTTGATGCTCCAAGCCCTGGCGCCATTACCCTTTTTCGATAATGGCGCCGATGCTGCTTTCGCTGGGAGGGTAGGAGCCGCGATAGGGACCGGGCCAGCTGTGCACCCCCCCCCCTAAGGCGGCACCGGGATGGACCTCCCCCTCGCCCCCCTTGGTACGCTACTGACCTGGGGAAACAGCCTGCAACAAGATCGCGGCGATGCCAGAGATCTTTGCTGCTTCGGCTGTTTCCTCCGCCGCGGGTCCCGCCCCTCCTCTGACATCAGAGGAGGGGCAGTACCGTGGCGGAGGAAACAGTCGAAGCAGGCAAAGATCTCTGGCATCGCGATCTTGCTGCAGGCTGTTTCCAGACGCGACACCCGCGCAGGGGGGGGGGAACTGGACCGACCGGGAGCACCCCCTCAGGGCTTGGTACCCGGGCGGACCGCCCCTCCGCCCCCCCCTTGGTACGCCACTGAGCAATATTGCTGAAGGGCTGCCACGTAAGATTTACCTCTTTGTGGATGATACCAAAATCTACAATAGAGTAGACACTCTTGATGGTGTGAACAACATGAGGAAGGACCTAGTGAAGTTTGAAGAATGGTCTGAAATTTTGCAGCTAAGAAATGCAGGGTCATGCATTTGGTCTGCAAAAACCCGAGGGAACAGTACAGTTTAGGGGGTGAAGAACTTATGCGCATGACAGAAGAGTGGAACTTGGGTGTGATTGTATGTGATGATCTTAAGGTGGCCAAACAGGATGAAAAGGTGACGGCGAAAGCTAGAAAGATGCTAGTGTGCATAGGAAGAGGATTGGCCAGTAGGAAAAATGAGGTATTGATGCCCCTGTATAAGAAAGACTCTGGTGAGACCTCATTTAGAATATTGTGTACAATTCTGGAGACCATACCTTCGAAAAGATATAAACAGAATGGAAGTCAGTCCAGAGGAAGGCTGCTAAATGGTCGATGGTCTTCATCATATGGCATTTGGGGACAGACCTAAAGATCTCAATATATATATACTATGGAGGAAAGGTTGGAGAGGGGAGATATGTCAGAGGATGTTTAATAACTCATACATGACTTAAATGCGCATGAAGTGAGTCTCTTTCATTTGAAAGGAAGCTCCAGATGAAGTTAAGGATAATCTAAGAAAATTACTTTTTCACTGAAGGGTAGCAGATGCATGGAACAGCTTTCAGTAGAGGTGGTGGAGACAAAGTCTGTGTCGTTATTCAAGAAAGTGTGGGACAGGTACGTGGGATCTCTTAGGGAGAGGAGATGATAGCAGATGATTCTAGGGGGTGCCTGACAACGGGGGCATTAGGTGGAAGGAGGGAATAGGCTTCCCTCCTGTCTCTCTGCTAGGAGTTTGGGGGATCCACGGCTTTTGGGGGGTGGCAGCTCGGCTCACTTTCTTTTTTAATGGGGCAGCTATTGTGCATGTGTAACACACACACAGCATCTGTGATACATTAATAAAAAAGGTATGGCATATTATAAATATATTAATTTGCATTGGTAGGACAGGTAAGCGGCTGGTCTGGAGCAATTGCTTTTTTTGAATCGCTAAAAGCGATCACTTTTTTTGCACATCGGGAAGCCATTTTAGAGCATCAATTCCTCTGCTAGTTTACATGACAAACAAAAAAAAAACAACAAAAAACTGCGGGAAAAAAAGCAAAGCAGAAAACAAAAATAAAACTGCAGTGTAATGTACAAGGTGCAGGATTTTAATAAAAAGTCATAAAAACATATATAGTATACATAAAAAATCTGTTTCTAGTATTCACGATGGACTGGATCCGACATGGTCCGTGTTTCGAAGAACACTTCTTCCTTAGGGGTCCCAGATGATGGTACGTAGAATATAAAAAAAACAGATAGAATTAAAACAAAACAAAATCGAACGGAACAGTCGCAAAAACCCTCGGGATTTTGTTTTGTTTTTATTCTATCTGGTTTATTTTATATTCTACGTACCATCATCTGGGACCCTGAGGAAGAAGTGTTTCTTCGAAACATGGACCGTGTCGGGTCCGGTCCACGTGAATACTAGAACCAGATTTTTTATGTAAATTATATATGTTTTTTATGACTTTTTATTAAAATCCTGCACCTTGTACATTACACTGCAGTTTTATTTTTGTTTTCTGCTCTGCTAGTTTACATGGCATTTCAGTATTAATGACCTGATTTGCATGGCCGATTGGAGAATAAGCAATCGTGCACAAAACCACGCAGTGAGCCGTTTTGTGCATCGGGTCAGCAAATTGATCGTCGCTAAACTAGTCAAAACCGGTTTAGCGATGATCGCTGGAACGATTACTTTAGTGCATCTAGCTCTGATTTAGGGCTAGATGCACTAAAGTCAGCAATTGTCTAGCGATCATCGCTAAACCGGTTTTTGACTAAAATCTGTGATCAATCGTTTAAACAGTTTTGACTGCTTTAGCAACTATTCACATTTGCAGACCGATGCTCAAACAGCTCACCGTGTGTTTTTCCCCTCCAATCGCCCATTTTCCAATCCGTCCATGCAGATTTAATATTTAAAACACCTTACAACTAAACAAGCGATTGATGCACTAACATCATTTGGTGATGGACTAAAAAAAGCGATGAGTTTTAACGATCCATAAAAGCGACTGATCAAGACCAGTCACTTACCTGTCTTACTGATAGTTCAGCCCTGTTTATTTTAATGGGCACAGATGCTGTGTGTTACACACAAACAATATCTGTCTCATTAAAAAAAGAAAGCCCACCCTGCTGAAGAAGGCCCTCCCCAATGGGGAGGGGCCTTAGGCGTCTGAGCCAATCGGGCTTTAGGCCTCTCCCTCTGTATCCCAGAGGGAGGAGCCTAGGGGCTCTCCCCGTGCATCACATAATGCACAGGGGAGGAGAAGGCCCACCATTTTGGACTGGCGGTCTCTGGTGCTCTTTAATCAGGGGGGATGTTGGGGAAGGAAAGTTGTCATCAGTGGGTGGGGCTCAGCTCAGCCAGAGTCTGTTTACTATACTTCCATGAAGCTAGCAATTGCAAGAATGCTATAGCACTGATGAGAATGATCCATAGATAAGACAACCCTGGTTTATTGTTGAGATTTTGAAAAGAGAATGACACGGATAACTGCGGGAAACTATCTTGTGTCATTCTTTAGTGTCTATCTCAAGCTCAGCCCTTCTATACTAGTATTCTTCAATGCAAAGCTAGAGGGTTGATAGTGGCTTTGCCCATTCATACTCTGATTCTTCCCCATCTCCTTAAAGAATGACACAGGGATTGTTTCCCACAATTAACCTGGGGGACAGGTGCAACTTGTCTCTAATTGAAGTAAACTGAAGTCATTCTCTAATTGAAGTAAAATTTCTTGAGCTATAGATGAGTATATATGGTAATTCTAAAATCACTTCCTTTATCAGTGTTAATCACTATGATTACTGTTGTCACTGGGTTTCATTAATACTACTGTAATGAACATGTGAAGAATTCAGCCCTTTACCAGGAAAAGGGGGTAGGGGTGTTGTTACATGTTCTGCATCTGCTACTCACCCTCAGCTGAACATCCACTGCTTCCATCAGTGGAACAGTAACGCATTTCTATTCTCTGTTTTCCAACTTCCAGCAGATTAGGATCAGGTAGACGAGCCTTGCACGTGTACCTGAAACGCTGTTCATAGTGGCCACCATTGTCTGAAATGTTGACTGGCGTCCAAGGGGTCCAGGGAGTTGTCTTTTTCAATTCAGGACAGGGGTTGGTGTTACATGGTTGATATTCCTGAAATACAACAATGAAACATTGTTAAGGTTAGAACAAGAAGACTAGCAATCTTGGGATGACTGCCTTTGTCTCTGCAACTTTCCTAAGGTCTGACTGTAGTCCACAGAATGGGCTGACACTTCATTTTTCATCAGATAGTCAACTCAGTTCCTAGAGTCATTGCAAGGTGAAGCACACATGGTTTTTTTTTCTGTTTCAGCCTGTTAAGAAGTTGATGTTTAAGTCTTTTCTTCTTAAGTGAAATTTGCTGTTTATGATTAATAAGAAGAGGGCCTTTCCTGACCTAAGGTAGGGCACACAGGTTAAAAGGAAAAGATTTTTATATAGAAGGTTCTGTCCATTCATCCCATGGTGATTTAAAATGCTAAGTTCCTTATCAAGAAACAGTGCATTGCTTGATTCTTCCCATGCTGAGCTATTTCAGCAATATAAGGTTAAAAGTGTAATAGGTTTGTCCCCATGACTGTTGAATCCTTCAGTTATTATGTAGGGAGGGATATTAGAAGATTTAAGGCAGGTGCAGCTCCACATAGGAAGAAAGTAATTTTACCTGTACCTGGCTGAAATCTGAGCCCCCACATCCCCAAGGCAGCTGAAGTCTGTAGCAAAAGTTTGAAATTCAGCAGCAATTCTGTAGCATATTTGTATACATTTGCATAAAACATTATTTATTTATTACATTTCTTTCTTGCTTATAACCAAGCTGGTTACAAGAAAACCATGCATAATTTATAAACAGAATTTAACATATATAAACATTCTGTTCATTTTCCATATCTCATAAATGGCAGCAATACTCTCATGATAAGAATGCTTGCATTAAAAATGTGCTTTTAGCTGTCTTTTAAATTGCAAAAGGGACACAGTTAAGCCCAGCAGGAAGCAGGTGTCTGCCCCTTTAAGGCCCAACTCCTTCCCTAAGAAACAGTCTTTCCTTCCCCCATTATTTCTCTCTCAGAAGCAGTATACAGAAACCAGCTTTCCAGACTGTTGGGGCTGGGCAAAAAGTGCAGTCCCTCTCATAGAGAGAATGAAGATTTTTTTGAACTGTTTTGAGCTTTGGTCTTTTGGCCAGGGATGAACAAGAAGTAGCTAAATGCTTGATGAAACTGTTAATTTTTCTTTTGGACTACTGGCTACCCCTTACTGGGCAGATCTCTAAGCTGATCTTTTGGCTAGGACAGTGTCTCAAACATTTTTTAGCTTTGGCACACTAAACGAAGTAAATGTATCTTTGCGGCACATTATTATTTTTTTCTTTTATTTATAATTTTCAACAACAAATACAAGAAAATATAACTTCTTGTAAATAAATACAGCAGTAATTAAATTACAAGTTATCATTTTAAACAAAAAAAATGAAAAGTAGAATAATTATATATACTTCCTTAGACCACAATTAACAAGGGGGAGTTAAGGCCAGAATATAGGAGAAGAGATTTCTTAATCATTGAGGTAAAATATTTAAGAAAAGGCTTAACACAGGTTTGCTTCCTTATAATTCACTTCATCAACTTCAGGCTATCTTTTTCAGCTCCAGAAAAGATTTTAAATGGTCAGGAAGAAAAAAATACATACTTAATTTGGGCATACTTCACTATACACTTGAAAGGATATGCTAATAAGAAGGATGCTCCCAGGGATATTACTTCTTGTCTTAAAGAGAGAAATTGTTTCCTTCTTTCTTGGGTCACCTTTGTTACATCTAAGTAGAAACATAGAAACATAGAAAAAGACGGCAGATAAGGGCCGCGGCCCATCTAGTCTGCCCACCCCAATGACCCTCCCCTATTTATCTCTGTGCAGAGATCCCACGTGACGATCCCATTTCTTCTTAAAATCAGGCACGCTGCTTGCCTCGATCACCTGAAGTGGAAGTCTATTCAAGCGATCAACCACTCTTTCGGTGAAAAAGTATTTCCTGATGTCGCCGTGCAATTTCCCACCCCTGATTTTCCATGGATGTCCTCTTGTCGCTGTCGGCCCTTTGAAAAAGAAGATATCTTCTTCTACCTCGATACAGCCCGTGAGGTATTTGAACGTCTCGATCATGTCTCCCCTCTCTCTGCGTTCCTCGAGTGAGTATAGCCGTAATTTATCCAGCCGTTCCTCGTACGGGAGATCCTTGAGTCCCGAGACCATCCGGGTGGCCATTCGCTGGACTGACTCAAGCCTCAGTACATCCTTACGGTAATGAGGCCTCCAGAATTGTACGCAGTATTCCAGATGAGGCCTCACCATGGATCTATACAATGGCATAATGACTTCAGGCTTGCGGCTGACGAAACTCCTACTTATACATCCTATGATCTGCCTAGCCTTAGATGAAGCCCGCTCCACTTGATTGGCAGTCTTCATGTCTTCACTGATGATTACCCCCAAGTCCCGTTCTGCAACAGTCCTTGCTAGGATCTCGCCATTTAGGGTGCAAGTCTCGCATGGATTTTGACTGCCAAGGTGCATGACTTTGCATTTCTTGGCATTGAAGCTCAGTTGCCAGGTCCTAGACCATTGCTCTAATAGGAGTAGGTCGTGTTTCATATTGTCCGTTGTGCTCTTGCTTGTTATCTTACACAGTTTGGCGTCATCGGCGAATAACGTTATTTTACCGCGAAGCCCCTCAGCCAAGTCTCTTATAAAGATATTGAAAAGGATCGGGCCCAAGACCGAGCCCTGCGGCACTCTGCTGATCACTGCCGTCGTTACGGAGGGGGTGTCGTTCACCATCACTCTCTGAAGCCTACCACCAAGCCAGTCCCCAACCCATTTAGTCAAAGTGTCACCTAATCCTATAGAACTCATTTTGCACAATAACCTGCGGTGAGGGACACTATCAAATGCTTTGCTGAAGTCCAAGTATACAATGTCCAAGGACTCTCCAACATCGAGCTTCCACGTCACCCAGTCAAAGAAGCTGATCAAGTTGGATTGGCAGGATTTCCCCTTGGTAAATCCATGCTGACGGGGATCCCGCAGATTCTCCTTATCCAGGATCATATCTAATTGGTGTTTGATTAGAGTTTCCATTAGTTTGCTCACTATTGATGTGAGACTCACTGGTCTGTAGTTCTCAGCCTCTGTCCTGCAACCTTTTTTGTGGAGTGGAATGACGTTAGCCGTTTTCCAGTCCAACGGGACTCTACCTGTACTAAGGGAGAGATTGAAGAGCGCGGATAGTGGTTCCGCCAGGACGTCCCTTAACTCCCTGAGCACCCTGGGGTGTAGGTTGTCTGGCCCCATTGCTTTGTTAACCTTGAGTTTTGAGGCCAGACAACCTACACCCCAGGGTGCTCAGGGAGTTAAGGGATGTCCTGGCGGAACCACTATGCCCATATTCTCTTGTCATAAAACACATTTTTAGAAAACTTAAAGTATAATTTCATAAATGAGTCCAAATCCTGTTGAAATACAAAGGATATTAGTAATGTTGTTCTCAGTGTTGAATCAGAAATAGATTCCTCTAGGATAGCGGATATATTTTTAACATCAATTTGTGATGATTGCATATTCTCTCCTTCCAAGGCCTCCTGGGACTTTTTAGCGGATAATGGGAGGTATACAGATAAAGACATTATACATTCAGGCACTGATTCTATAAAGTCCAATATCTGTGCTTAATTTAATTGAGCAATAGGCTTAATCTGTGTCTATATTGGCACTCAACATCTCAGCTTCAATTGGACTTAATTGAAAGTTAAGTGCCTAACTTGAAAAACTCAATTCTATAAAAAGTAGACGCCTATCCCAAAGTACCTAAACTAAAAGTGGGTGTGGTTAGAGGACGGATCATGAGAATGTTTTTGAGTTAGACACTTCTTTATGAATCAGGTGTCATTAGGCTCTGATGTCGGTGCCTAATTTTAGGCATAGAAAACCCAGGCATAAATTGGGGATGCTTAAATGTTAGGATGCCGAGTTCCACCTAAGTATGCTTAGGAGATGTTATGCATGATTCTAAGTTTTATAGAATTGGTGCCTATATTAGCACCTAACTTTAGACAGACTTTATAGAATCAGGGCCTCACTTTCTGCTAGTTAGCATAAACTTATTTTGAATACAGATCATAAGAACATAAGAAATGCCTTCACCGGATCAGACCTTAGGTCCATCTAGTCCGGTGACCCGCTCTACATATTTTCAGAGCATGCCATTATATTAAGTCACTGTAATTTAAAAAAATGTTAGACCAATATAGGGCATAAGTATAGTTCTTGTATCACTTTCATATCATGCTTTCTCAGTCTACTGGTTATAGTAGATTTCCTTTTCAATGCTGATGGGTATGCTGCAGTCATGCTAGATGAAACAATATTTTCTTTCTTTCCATTTCAAAGGAAATGTAATGTAATGTAATGTAATTTATTTCTTATATACCGCTACATCCGTTAGGTTCTAAGCGGTTTACAGAAAATATACATTAAGATTAGAAATAAGAAAGGTACTTGAAAAATTCCCTTACTGTCCCGAAGGCTCACAATCTAACTAAAGTACCTGGAGGGTAATAGAGAAGTGAAAAGTAGAGTTAGAGGAAAAATAAAAATAAAATAAACATTTTAACAAGACAGCATTGATCTAAATACTTTGGAAGGTAGAAGAGAGGAGAGAAAAGAATAGAAGCATGATGAAGTGATGAAGTGGAGCAAGTAAGTTTAGGAGGAGCGATTGACGTTTCCAGAAAGGGCTTCTTCAGGGAAGAGACTTGGCCGACAGTCCCAGGATGCCTATGTCTCCTCCCCTGAGATGTTCTCCCATCCATGCATTCCCTCCCAGACACACTGCCCGTGCCCCAGCCGCTCCAAGGAGGCTGCCCCAGATGAGGCCCACGGTGAATGCAGGATTCTCTCCTCTGCGGGAAAGCCGCCCGGAGCCGACAGTCGATCTTCTTAGCGGATTGCATGGGGGGAAGAGTTCACACTCTTGGTAGTATCGGGTCTGTGTGCTCTCGGTGGTTGTGGCTAGTCTCGTTGCTGCTTAGGTGTAATAGCAGTTGATCTCCACTGCTGCTGATATTTAAAAGCAGGCAGATTGATCTCTCCAATGGACTGCAGGGGGAGGAGTTCACACTCCTGGCAGGATCGGGTCTGTGGGTTCTTGGTGGTTGCGGTAGGTCTCGCTGCTGCTTGTATGTAAAAGCAGTTGTTTTTCTACTGCTGCTGATATTTAAAGCAGGTAGATTGATCTCTTAAACGGGATATAGGGGGAGGAGCTCACATGCCTGGCTGGATCGGGGCAAGGGCTCCTATTATAGGCAGCTGGTATTGCTGCTACTTAGGTGTTAAAGCAGTTGATCTTCCTAGCGGACTGCAGGAGGTGTGGAGCTCACACTCCTGTCATGATCTGGTCTATGGGCTCTTGGTAGTTGCGGATGGACCCGCTGCTGCTTAGGTGTAAAAGCAGTTGTTTTCCCAATGCTGCTGATATTTAAAAGCAGGCAGATTGATCTCTCCAACAAATTGTATGGTGAAGAGCATACACGTCTGGCTGGATTGGGACAAAAGCTCTCGATAGTGGCGGCTGGTCTTAGTGCTGCTTAGGTGTAAAAGCAGTTGATCTCTTACTTCTGATGATATTTAAAAGCAAGCATATTGATTTTTCCAACGGAATGCTGGGGGAAGAGCTTACTTGTCTGGCTGGATCAGGGCAAAGGGCTCTCGGTAGTGGTGGCTGGTCCTGTTGCTGCTTAGGTGTAAAAAACAGTTGATCTTCCTAGTGGACTGCAGGGGGAGGTGGAGCTCACACTCTTGGCTGGATCGGGTCTGTGGGCTCTTGGTAGTTGCGGATAGTTCCGCTGCTGCTGAGGTGTAAAAGCAGTTGATTTCCCACTGTTGCTGATATTTAAAAGCAGGTAGATTGATCTCTCCAATGGACTGCAGAGGGAGGAGCTCACATGCCTGGCTGGATCGGGGCAAAGGGCTCTTGGTAGTGGTGGCTGGTCCTGCTGCTGCTTAGGTGTAAAAGCAGTTGATGTAAAATGAGTGATATTGATAGTTGCTTAATTATGAGTTCCATTGAGCTCTATGTGACTAAAGCAATTTGACATTTAAAGGGGGCGCTATTGAGCTGGAGAACAAGGTGGCAGCATAATCTCTTCTCTCCTCCTCAAAAACTAAATCATCGAAGCGGAGCAAGTGCTAATATCCACAGATTTAATATATTCTTATATCATTTTAAAGCCGAGATGGCAGTGAATAAATCTGGTAAAACAGATTTACAGCTACCACAAACATCGGGATCGAAAAGAACCAAACACGATCCTCCGTCGCCAGAGAAACCGCCGGTGAGTAAACACCACACAGACTCCTCTGACATCGTTTTAGATGAGATCCGCGCTTTAAAAGATCTCATTACAAAGCAATATGATATAACCTGCGAAATGCGCGGAGAAATAAACTCTCTCTCAGTCTCCTTCGAATCCTGTAAAACGCGTGTCGAGGCGTTAGAGACCAGAGCAGACATGGCGGCGCTCTCCTCGGCACAATTCGAGGAACGTGTGCAGCAGCGCTTTAAAAAATTAGACCAAGAGCTGGAGGATCTTTCCAATCGCAATCGGCGAAATAACATAAGAATTATTGGTCTACAGGAATGTGCGGAAGGATCAGATCTTACTAAATTTCTGGTTGACCAACTCCCGAAAATTTTACAATTGTCACTCGACTCACCTCTACAATTTGAACGAGCCCACAGGACGCCATCTTCTCTAAAATAAGGATTCACACGACCAAGACCCATCGTGGCAAAACTTTTGCGTTATCCTCAGGCTCTACAAATATTAACAGCGGCAAGATCCACCTCGGATTTGAAGTTTGAGGATAAAAAAATTCTAATCGTTCCAGATTTAGCGAAAACAACGGCGTGAAAACGAAAGTCATTTCTGGATATGAGAGCACGCCTTAAATCAATGGGTGCAAGATATGGACTGCAATATCCTGCTCGGATGATTGTGACAATTAACAACTCTACCCAGCATTTTGATTCCCCAGAGCAGCTCCAATCTTTCCTAGATAACCTGCAGTCACAAGGCATGTCGTCCACCTAATGATTCTTCACTATACTTTATTTATATGCCTATTTCTTACCCCTCTGAAGGACTGTGACAATTAACAACTCTACTCAGCATTTTGTTTTTTTCAGAGCAACTCCAATTCTTCCCTGATAACCTGCAGACACAAGGCATGCCATCCATATACAGATTATATTTACATTTCATCTATATACCCAGTTTTTACTCCTTCAAATGACTGTGCCAATCAACAACTATACCCAATATTAGTTTCCCCAGAACATTTGCATCCTATCCTGGACTGCCTGTACTCACAAATCATATATTCCATCTAATGTCTCCTTTTACTATACCTCACCTACATGCCTATTACTACTCCTCCGGATGAATATGACAATCAATAACTCTATTTTGATATCTGTCCCCCCAGAATGCTTCCAATCATTCCTGGATAGCTTGCAACTTGTGAGAACTGAAAACTCTGCAGAAGACTGTGCTTGTTTTTCACCCTCCTTGCCTTTAATTATCAAGAGTTGTTTCTGTCTCCCTTGTCTTCTTATTTATATTATACTTAACTCATGCTCCATTTATTGAAATAATTTCCCTTCTCTTGTTTTCTGCTAATGGCTTCTCTCTTTGAGAGAGAGCGTGCGGAACATAGGATAAGGGAATAGTCGTTCTTCATATATTTATGGATTTATTCTGACTTCTTTTTATTTAGACTTCTTATCTTTATTATGGTTTTATCTATTTTGGTTGAAAGGAAAGATTTTCTTATAATTAATGGAATTTTATATACATATGATAATGTGGAAATATAGGAAGAGAATATAGAAGGAAACAATAAGAAATAAGTAATAATTAAATATAAACTTAATGAAATCATACAATAATCTACCAAAATGGAAAAAGAGGGGAAAAAAGAGAGAGAAAAAGAAAAGAAGAAAGAGAAAGAAAGAGAAAAAATGGAGATGGAGAGGAAGGGGAGGGAAAGGGAGAAAGAGAAAGGGAAAAGGAGGAAAAAGGGGAAGGAGAAAAAAAGAAGAAAAAAAGAGAGAAAGATAAAAAAATAAATAAATAAATAAATAAACAATTTATAAATAATAAAAATGTTAAAAAAAAAAAATGTAAGCTAAAAAGTTAAATAATACAAATATGTTTTGTTTTTTCTCTTTGATAAAATTACACTTATATATATTCCATATGATATAAAAAATCTAATTAATTACCTTTTCATCTCTAATTGGATTTTTTATAAGGATTACTAGTTTATTTTATGTCCATAATTTTTTTATTGAAGTAATTTTCGCTTCTTTTTTGCATAAACTTTTACTATTTGTTAGAAAATTTACTCTGTATAAGGAAGGGGGAAAATAATTACAAAAAATAGAGAAAAAAAAGAAAAAAGAAAAAAAAACAGAGGGGAAAGGAAAAGAAAAAAAAATAAATAAATAAATAAATATAAAAAAAAAAAAAATAACGAAAAACAGGGGGAAATTAATAAAAAAAAAAAATAAAAAATTAAGGAAAAAAAAAAAAAAAATTACATCATCTTCTTGAAATGTTTAGATATCTCTCTCCAGACACAGTTCAACGCAGTCGCTTTAGTGAGGCAATCATCACGGTCATTCCAAAACCCAACAAAGATCATTTAAAAGTACAGAATTATAGACCTATTTCGCTACTGAATGTAGACTATAAAATATATGCTAAAATACTAGCAAATAGAATCAAAAAGGTTATACACAAAGTAATTCACTCTAACCAAATTGGATTTATGCCCAATCGTCTTATTGCGGATAACTCCAGACTTTTCTTTCACCTATCTCACTTAGCTAGCAAATCACTAAATCCTGTTATAGCCTTATCCCTTGATGCCGAGAAGGCTTTTGATAGAATTGAATGGAATTATTTATTTCATATACTAGATTGGTTTGGGGCACAAACTCCTTTCATTCAAATGATCAAAATTCTCTATTCTTCTCCGTCAGCTCGAATAATAGCGAACAATTCTCTTTCCTCCTTTTTTCACCTGTATAGAGGCACTCTCTTTCTCCATATTTGTTTAATCTTGCTCTGGAACCATTACTTATTCAAATTAGGCAAAACCCAAATATATCTGGGGTAAGGTGCAATTCTACTGAAGTTAAACTCTCTGCATATGCAGACGATGTTCTTCTATATATCTCTGAGCCGGAAACTTCGATTCCAGAACTTCTAGGTATTATAGCTGATTACTCCTCCTTCTCAGGCTACAAACTTAATCAAGATAAAACAGAGTCTCTTCCTTTAAATCATTTTGCATCCTCAGCCATGGTTCAACCTCATAATTTGATTTGGTCTTCTAACAAGCTGAAATATCTAGGGATTGAACTTACGCCAACCCTTCCAGAAACTATTGAAGTCAATACACAGAGAATATTTCAGCTGGTTAGAACCTTAATTCAATCGTGGCACCCTCTTTTCCTCTCCTGGTGGGGCAGATTGGAAACAATAAAAATGATGTTTATGTCCAAAATTAATTATATTCTACTTATGATACCTTGTCTCTTTTCTCCTTCTTTTTACAAAAAGATTGATTCCCTTTTATCAGCCTTTCTTTGGAAAAATAAGCAGCCTAGAATAGCACTTAAAAGACTTAAATTGAAAAAAGAGGCAGGTGGTGTTCAATTCCCCGATTTCTACACTTATCATAAAGCCTTTATTACTCATCAAGGCTTACACTGGTTCTCTGATATAGAAAACAACTCACCTATCTGGCTTGAAGTGGAAAAACAAATGTTATCTCCTCTATCTCCAGCTGCCTGTCTAACAGCAACACGTAACCCATCTATTTACCCCATTTTGAATTCAACAATACAATGTCTCTTAGACTTTGATTCCACCCTGGAAAACTCATATGCTATCTCACCGTATATATCTCTATGGTATAATCCGAATATCCTCATAGACAAAAAACCTTTTCTATGGAAGGAATGGATAGACAAAGGAATATTCTTATTGAAAGACATCGTAGATGTTAATTTTAAACTACTTCCTTTCTCTATCCTTCAAACTAAATTTGATCTATTGCCCTCTGCGTTTTATCAATGGATGCAGCTTCATCATTGTATCTCACACAATATTTCCCTTCAAAGCATCACTGTTACTCAACCATCTATTTCCAATATTGCCTCAACCCTTTTGACAACAAGACACATTGCGTCTAAACTATATAAATTAGTCCTTTTCCGAGATAATTTACCTAACAACACACTAATGGACATCTGGGAAACGGATTGTAAACAACACTTAGGTGATAAAGCATGGGAATTGCTCTGGTCAAAATCTCTGAGGTCATTATCATCAGCTAGTACTATACAATCTATGTATTTCTTATATCATAAAGCCCTATGGACCCCTCATAAGCTCTGCCTTGCAGGTCTCCTATCTTCTAATGTCTGTTGGAACTGTCACACAGATCAAGGTTCCTTAATTCATATGATATATGAATGTTCTTATGTGAATTCATTTTGGCAAGAAGTATGGTCCGTAATGAAATCTATGTTTCATATAGATTGTCAATTATCTTTAGCTATTGTAATGTTCAAATCTCACTCCTTGCACATTGATCTATTAGACTCTCAAAGAAAATTGTTTGATATATTAATTATTCTAGCTCAAAAATTGATTCTAACTCACTGGAAATCTGCAAGTTTACTTCACATCCAACATTGGTGGAACTTAGTTTTACAATACCATAAATATGAAATAGCGTTTTACAAATGTAAAGGACAAATACATTCTGTTAATTCTTGTTGGTCCCCATTATTACAATATCTGCAAACATCTGATGTATGAATGTATTTATTTTATTTTTCTCTGTAATGATATTATTATTTGTACTGCCTTTTGCCTCTGTTACTTTGGTTTTATATAAATTTAATAAAAATTTTCATGGGAAAAAAAAATAAAAAAAAATTTGACATTTAAAAAGATAGATCTTTTTAAATTTTAATCTTTTTTTTAATGTAAAAATTCAAACAATAGAAAACATCTAGAAAATGTATATTACAATGTGCCATGTACAACATCCTATATTATTAAATGTGGAAATATTAAGAAAATACAAAGGCCCTGATTCTTGTAGGAATGCCAAAAGTTAGGCTGTGGTTGGCATCCTACCACTGCCTACCTTAATTGGTTTAATTGGCAATAAATGACATGGTAATTGACCACATTTTTTAAAACCAATTTTAAAAAAAAGTAGATGCCTACAGAACAGGTCACCGATGTCCTGTTCACAGAGGCGCCTACCAGCACCTACTGTCAAAATGGGTGTGGCTTGCTCTAGAAGTATATAACAAATAACTACTTTCTCCAGAACAAAACTCTATTTGGCTGTTCATTTAAAACTGTACAACTCAGACCATTTGAGGTGGTAAATTGCCTCAGACTTTGGAGCAGTGTCCCCATTAAGGGTTTTCTTGTGTAAAACTTTACACGCTCCTAATGACATCATAGGCGGCCAATCACCTCCCTAATCTTATTTATTCCCCTATTTATAATACTGTTTTCCTTTATTCATAATAAATTACTTGAAAATTATTACTTAAAACAGCAATACATGCCCATATTTTTATCCATACTTTATGGACATCTACCATTGGTCATTATTCTAAGCCAAACAGGCTGTTTCAGAAGGAAATCAATAGACAGGTGCAGGCCAAACTTAATTTCTTCCAACTTGCTTTCAAAACATTCATTTAAGAAGTCATACTACAAACAATGGTACTTAACCGAATCAATAGTACAGCCAACTTGTGTCAGCCTGGAGCCATTGCTGCAATACTTAAATTGAATGCAAGTCTGACGTGGCCTGCATTTTGCGGGACCCACTGGTTACTTGCTGCATCAGGGCTTAGACTGCAACGGTATCTTATCAGCAATGCACCACTCTTCTGTCGATTCCAGTGACTGAATTTTAATAATATATTCCAAACTTTTAAATATCCAGAGAACCCAGACAGGCCACCATTATTCCCTCATATTTAACTATATTACATAGTGAAGACCACCAAGTCTGGAAAGAAACAAGATTACGATTCTTCTAATTATGTATGATAGAACTTAGTGCACTTGCCCAAAAATCAAATAACTTTTTTAAAATTGCCAGAAATTGAATTAGGTAAATGAGAAGATCTGAAAAAAATAATTTTATAGGATAAAGAAAATTTAAAATTTGTTATTAAGCTGATTCTGTTCCAAATATTGTTCCAGTAGGATGGGACTGGAATAACATGAACATGCATGTTCTACAGTACCAATGTTGTTTTACAAGACTAACATAAATTAGACAAATTTGGATTCATTTTATGTTGTTTACTTGGTGCCCATAAAGAGCTTTATGTGGGAGGAAAAATACTGATTACAATATAGGAGCAGAGGCCTAGGTTTATTTGCTTTAGTCCATAACCAAGTCCATTGTTTGTCTGAAATATAAGTTTTAGTTTCAAGAGATCATATACCTTGTAATATGTGAAGCAAGTAATATATAGTAAATTCTGGAGGCAACTTTGCCTAGTGCTCCAGTAGTAGGGAAAATTTTAATAATATTGGGAGGGGAAAATGTAATTTTATGAGAAGATTTAAATTTGACTACAGCCGTACGCACAGTAATTGAATATGTTTGAAATACAGTGAAGAAGGTAAATTAAATATGTAAATGTTTGAATGAAAAAAATGGAAGTTCCATTATATGAGGGCTGATTGAAAAGTTATGAGATTGTCTCTGTTTTTCTTTCCAAGAAGTAGACGTGGCAATGCTATGCTGGTTCTTGTGAAGCTCATACATCAACATTTCTGAACCTACAGTTGTACTGGCATAGTCTTCATTGTTGGGTCATAGTAAGAGGAAAAACTTGATAAGTTTTGTCGTGGCAGATGAGGAAGATGTGTTAGAGTACGCCCGAGGGGTGTGATTGAATTTTGTGTTACACTTGGAAAAAGTGGTAATGAAACTCTTGAAATGATATGGCAAGTATATGGCGATGAAACAATTAGCCGTGCTGTAATATTTTGGAAAGAAGTTCTCTTCAGATGAAGTGAAAAACGTCATAACCGCAGCACTAAAAGTGATGTCGCAAAACAATCTACTGCATGTCTTTGAATTGTTTTTTAAACACTGCAGAAAATGTATTGAATGTGAAAGGTGTTACTTTGAAAAAGAAAAATGTTCAGATCCTGTGAACTCATCTGATTATGAATAAAAAAGCAAAAACAAAACAAAACAGTCTCATTACTTTTCAATCAGACTTCATATATATTTTTTGGTCTTAAAATGTTTTTAGTCATCCATTATTTCCATATAAAAGAGAATGTACCAATTTTAGGGTTCCTTTTACTAAGCTGTGGTAACACCTAATGCTTACTTATCGCATTAAAAAAGGCCTTACCACAGGTGCATTCAGGCGTCCTGCAATAATTTCATGATCAGCATTTGCTTTCCATGTGCTAAAACATATACAGTGGAACCCTGATTTGTGAGCATAATTCATTCCAGAAGCATGCTCATAAACCAAAGTGCTTATATATCAAAACAACTTTCCCCATAGGAATGAATGGAAACGCAGGCAATTCGTTCCACATCCCCAAAAGACCCCCCCCCCCCTCCCCGAGGCCACTGTGTGCTTCCACCCCAC